>NC_051160.1:166063475-166728668 GCF_013339745.2 Dermacentor silvarum
AAAAGAAAAAACCGGGGAGTGCAAGTCATTTTTAACAACGGGCTGTCGCTCTTATCGTTGACGACTTACGCCAACGTACTGCGCTTTGTCGGGAAGCTATTATGGTTCATTCTTTAGAAAGGGTTTTTTTTTTGCCGCAACGTAACTGACGTCCATCGGGAAGATTTTAAAATATAAAGGTCATGTGTCAGGCGGTGGTACCTAAGTGACATGAACGCCCGAGAAGATGGACTTGTACAGTCACTTTCCTTCAGAAGATAGGCCAACCTTTCCCTTTCCCTCAAGAACCACTTATCATCATCATCATCATCCTTGGAAGCGCTGATAACGTTGCAATTTAAATCAAAATAGAACTTCGTACATGGTATTTTTCCTAACATTTTAACAGAAGCTAATCAGTCCTGATATTATTAAACTTATTACGTTTTAGCAAAGACACTCTCCGATGACTTCAATATTTGTGAGCATTATATCAATCCAAATACCGTTAACGATGTTATCGCCACTTTCCAGCATCTGGACGCCCTGCAGGCCATCCGTTTACAACCTGTCGCCTGTGACACGCCTCCTTCCTCCGATGCGGACCTGCGTGTCCTGATTCGGACTCTCATACGCGAGGAGCTCCAAGTGTACGGCCTGCGCAGTCCTCCCGTTCTTCAGCCGCAACCTTCGGTTCCTGGCCTGCGCGACATCATCAAAGAGGAGCTGTCCTCCATGACCTGCACTGTGGGCTGTGTCCCTCCTTCGCCGGCGCCCTCGTATGCTCAGGTTGCGGCTATGCCACCAGCGTTCGTTCAGACAACGCCTCCTGCTCCTGCTACTCCCAACCATCTGGCGACTCTGGCACCTCGTGCACCTGCCACAGCATATTACCCTACCCGGCCTTCGCCCCGCCCCATTTGTTATTACTGCGGTATTCGCGGGCACATATCGCGCTTTTGTCGCAGACGACAACAGGACGAACGCCGCGGTTACGATGTTTACGAGCGAGACCCATTGCCTCTCCCAAGTGCCTACCAGCGCCGGCTTTTCCAACGCTCACTTATTCCGCCTCCAAATCCCGAAGAGCCTCGCAACTACCGTCAAGGGCGCCGCCGCTCGCCTTCCCCTCTCCGACGTTCGTCATCCCCTCTGCTACAGGCCTCCCGCACTCCTGACTACCGATCGGAAAACTAGATGGTGCAGTTTTTTGGAGGGAAAGCTGCATGGCCCGCACAGACTACAATTCCTCCAGTCTGCCCGGCCAATACTTTATTAGTGTGTGTCGAAGGTGTACCCGTTCCTGCATTGATTGATACGGGCGCAGCTATTTCTGTTATTCACGCTGATTTGTGCTCTCGTCTACGCAAGGTTACTACACCTTACAATGGAGCTATTCTACATGGCGCAAATAATGTTGTGATTCGGCCATCGGCGCAATGCACAGTTCGAGTTTCGATTGAGGGGATTCGCCACCATATTCAGTTCGCAGTGTTGACTTCCTGTGCTCACATGCTCATACTAGGGTGGGACTTTCTCTCTTCCGCGTCCGCTTTTATTTCGTGCCGTCAACGCCTCGTTAAGTTGACCGAGACCGACAATTCCGACGACGTGCCCGACCCGCGCCTTCGCTTACGAACTGCTGACGATTGTATGGTGCCTCCTGGCCGCGAACAACTTCTTGTAGTTAACTCTGACATCGCCGATGGTGACGTTTTAGTTGTACCATCAGCTCGTTGCCTATCCAAAGGGATTGCTCTGGCACCTAGCCTTGTTCGCTTCACCAACGGTACGGCCACTTTGGCTGTACTCAACACAACCACTGAGCCAGTACTTCTTCCTAAGGCGCTGTTGTCATTTGCGTCTTGGACACTCAGCCTGTCTGTGTGCTTACCTCGACTACTGCTGTTTCACGGGCACCTACCGCTATAGAGCCAGCCCCTGCTTCTGTTCTCGCTAGTGCAATCAGCACTGATCTAACGCCACAGCAGACGGAAGAGTTACTGGCGTTGTTATCCAAGCATAAAGACTCCTTCGACGTGCACTCTCCTCTTCTGGACAGACTTCTGCAACGGCTCATCGCATACACACAGATGGAACTTCCATCGTGCGCCGGCGGCCATATCGTGTTTCTTCCGCCGAACGCCAGATCATCGATACCCAGGTGCCGACATGCTGAAACGAAGCATCATCCGCCCTTCCTCAAGCCCTTGGTCGTCACCTGTCGTTTTGGTGGGTAAGAAAGACGGCTCAGTGCGATTTGCGTAGACTACCGTGCCTTGAACAAAATCACCCGCAAAGATGTATATCCACTTCCCCGAATCGATGATGCGTTAGATTCTTTACAAGGCGCGGAGTATTTCACCAGCCTTGATCTACGCTCCGGATACTGGCAGATCCCCATGCACGAAGAAGACAAGGAAAAAACTGCCTTTGCCACTCCCGATGGACTTTACGAATCTAACGTAATGCCTTTCGGCCTGTGTAATGCTCCCGCCACATTTGAGCGGATGATTGACACCGTACTACGGGGCCTAAAGTGGAAGACTTGCTTATGCTACTTTGACGACATCGTCGTATTTTCGTCGACCTTCCATCAGCACTTGCAGCGCCTCGACGAAGTCTTGACATGCCTCTCTGCTGCTGGCCTTCAGCTGAATACAAAAAAGTGCCACTTCGCCAGCAAAACCATTAAAGTACTCGGACACCTTGTCAGCAAGGAGGGCATTTGACTTGACCCCGATAAGATTACCGCTGTCCTGCGCTTCCCCAGGCCTCAACGTGCCAAAGACTTGCGTAGCTTCCTTGGCCTAGCCTCGTATTTCCGGCGCTTCATACGTAACTTTGCCACCATTGCGGCGCCGCTCCATCAACTACTTCCTCCTGGAGCTCCCTATGTATGGTCGGACGAATGCTAAACTGCTTTTGACGCCCTCAAGCGTGCCCTCACGTCCGAACCTGTGCTTTGTCATTTCGACAACACCGCACCCACTCTTCTACATACTGACGCCAGCGGCCATGGTATCGGCGCTGTTCTTCTGCAACGTCAGCAAACTTCCGAAGAACGTGTGGTCGCATACGCAAGTCGCACGCTAACACCTGCAGAGAAAAATTATACGATTACCGAGCAAGAGTGTCTTGCCGTTGTTTGGTCCGTCCAAAAATTCCGGCCTTATCTGCACGGCCGCCACTTTACGGTCGTTAGTGATCACCACGCCTTGTGCTGGTTGGCGACGGTAAAAAATTTAACGTGCCGTCTCGGCCGTTGGATACTTCGTTTACAAGAATACGACTTCGACGTCACCTACAAGTCTGGAAAGAAACACCAGGATGCCGATGCTCTCTCGTTGTCCCCTACCACCGTCTTCAAACACTGCCTGCTTACCACCTTCCGTGAGCAACCCGCCGGACGTCTCTCCTGCATTTCCTTCACTCGCAGCTCTCGACCGGCTCCCACCTAGCCATTCTCATACGTTTGCAACTTGCCAACGTAGTGACCCCTACTGCCACTCCGTTATGAAACGTATTCGGGGATCCTCTCGCACACCTAACGCTCGACTCCGTCGGCAGTTGAAGAACCACAAGATTCAAAATTCGGTGCTATACCGGTACGTGTTTCATCCCGAAGGACACCGTTGGGTCCCTGTAGTTCCCCGATCACTTCAGACCCAGATACTGGAGACCTTTCATGACGATCCCACTGCCGGTCACTTTGGTTTTCATAAAACCTATGAGCGAATTCGCAGCCGCTTCTCTTGGCCTGGACTTGCAACAAGCGTAGCAAAATACGTGGCTTCCTGTTCGATCTGCCAACACTGCAAACGACTGACCTCACCTCCGGCTGGACTGCTACAACCTGTCCCGTGTCCTGAAGCTCCTTTCGCAGTAGTTGGTATCGACCTTGTATGGTCCACTACCCTTATCGGCTGGCGGTAAACGATGGATTGTCACAGCTGTAGACCACTTGACACGGTACGCTGAAACAGCCGCACTACTTTCCGGTTCCGCAGCGGAGGTTGCATCCTTTTTCTTGGAAACCATCTTTTTACGACACGGAGCCCCACGTATTCTTTTGAGTGACCGCGGCAGGACCTTTCTGTCTAAACTTCTCGACGATGTTCTCCGTGCGTCCAATACGATCCATAAAGCGACTTCCAGCTACCACCCTCAACTAATGGCCTCACAGAGCGCTTTCATCACCCGCCGTGGTTGCTCAGTGGCTATGGTGTTGGGCTGCTGAGCACGAGGTCGCGGGATCGAATCCCGGCTACGGCGGCCGCATTTCGATGGGGGCGAAATGCGAAAACACCCGTGTACTTAGATTTAGGTGCACGTGAAAGAACCCCAGGTGGTCCAAATTTCCGGAGTCCCCCCACTACGGCGTGCCTCATAATCAGAACTGGTTTTGGCACGTAAAACCCCATAATTTAATTTTAAGAGCGCTTTCATCGTACGCTGTCCGACATGATTTCAATGTACATCAACCCTGATCACACCAATTGGGATGTTATTCTCCCATTCGTCACTTTCGCTTACAACACGGCCGTCGAACGCACAACGGGGTACTCGCCCTTTTTCTTTGTGTATGGTCGTCAACCAATCACTGTCCTCGACGTCTCTTTCTTTGACGTCCCCGTGCCATCGTCCACATCAACGTGTGAGCAATTTGTTTCGCGAATTACCCAGTGTCGCCAACACGCCCCCCTCAACACTGACGCCAGTCAACAAGACCGCAAAACTCGCTATGATGCATCCCACCGTGTCGTTTCCTTCCAGCCTGGAGACGAAGTGTTGCTGTGGACTCGAGTTCGCGTTGCTGGTTTATGCGAGAAATTTCAGTCCCGTTTTGTCGGGCCTTACACAGTTCAGGAACAGACTTCGCAGTTAACTATCGTGTCGCGCCCGTTGTTACGCCTTTGGACGGCCGCTGCCGTACCACAGAGATTGTGCATGTTTCACGTTTAAAGCCTTTCATGCGGCGTTCGCCGCCATAGCCAGCGGCCAGGTTGGCCGCTTCCATGCGCGGGGGTAATTGTGTGAGCATTATATTACCCCTTCATCTTCTTCATCTGTATATACTCATCATCATGACCAGCGCCATTCGCTTCAGCGCGCGGCCTGCATAATAAACCGTCGAGGTTTAACAGCTGTCTCGCAATATATACAATAAAGGGCTCTGTAATTTCCACCGTGACGTTACGTAGGTACGTTGGCGCACTTCATGTAATAATGCCAGTCAGCCTACTCACATATACCGCATTACTAATCACATCTACCATGGCCTCGGCTTCATCCCAAGAAGCAATTGCCTACCTATTTTGATTACTTTCAACTCGGTAGGCTTAAGACAAGTCAAAATTCGAATAGGAATGCGTAGTATAGAATTATTATGGAACCTACCGTGATATAGAACGTATGCGTTACACTCGAGTCTGTCCAGAATCGCACAGTAACATTCATTTACTTTGACTATTCATTTATCATCAGTGTTAGTAAACAAAACGCATGCTGTGCCGATCTTTCCCCCCACCTCACCCCAAATTCAGTTGGGCGCAGGCTACCACCCTGCGTCTGCTACAAACAAATACGTACCCTTCACCCGCCCGCCTCCACCCTATATTCCCTGAAGTTTACTGTACCCCAAACTGCCGGTGCTGTGGCACTCACCCGGCTACGCTTGCGCATATGCTGTGGGAGTGCCCAGCACAGTACACTCACATTCACACCACGACCCTCTCGTCGAGGTTGTGTGAGGCTCTGCGGAGCTCCGCCCTCGACGACCAAACCTGGGCGGCAGAGCACGCCCGAGAGGCGGCGGTGAGGCAAGTCTCGACGTCCCCGCAGCGCTATGTTTGCGTCGTGATGTCGCCTGAGCTTGCACAAGTTATACAATTGTACGCTCCAATATTCCATCATCAAGAGTTCGCGCTTGTCATCACGAATAAGCTAAAAAGCAACCTTGGCTTCAGAACGTATAGTCAGCGACAAAAGTTTTCGTACCCCAGAAGGTGAAAAAATATTTATATTTCTACGCCTTAGTCACGCATCGTAGTATTCGGATTTATAGCGTATACTGGTCTAGAGTAAACAAAACAAAAGTTTTGCATTTTAAAGCGAAGCTTTGTACCTCTACCAGCCAAGGGTTCGTCGTGTCCGTCGTAATCAAAAAACGATCTCGACGAACTGCTAACAATTGCAGGTATAGCAGTATAGCTTACTTGAATTCAGGCATTCAGCGTACAACTAAGCACTCGTTTTCGCAAGAAAAACCACAAAAACAAGCTTCAAAGTGATGAGCCAACATGATGGATGATAAGGACTGCGGGCAAACAACGGAAACAGGCTCGGCGCGGTCCGTAAGATTAGATTGCAGCTGTTGCAAAGCTTATGCAGCTGCTTGAAAGAGGGTTGACGTCATTCGAAACCCTTCCAGCCTAGTAACTGCTTCGGTTCATTTTCTAGACTACCCCCCTACGGGGTAGTCTAGTAGTGTATATCACACCGATCATAAAGCAGTAGTGAACATTGTTGTGAAGTAAATAATAATAAAGGCCGTGGTTAAAGTTACGTTGTAGTGTGTGAAATATCAAGTGCGCCGCAGTCACCGTGAGGGTGGCGTAAAAAGCTTCGCTTTCCAACCACCGTTCACAGGGTGGATTGGCGGGCAATTTTTTTTTTTACTGGCTGCGGGCGTAGCAGCGTTGAAAATGAACTTTTGCGCAGAACCTCGGCCGCGTAAACTTTTGGCGGCGACTGTGCAATTCAACACCTGCATTTTCTTTATTCTGCACACAATTTTTTTTAATGAATGCCCTTCCAGCCAACGTCATGCAGTGCTTACACCTGGTTAATTTTCACGACAGCCATCTCAGACATGACTTATTAAGTAGTAGAACTGAACTATTATGTAGTACGTCATTATTATCACCAATCAGGTGTAATAAATATGTAAACAAATAAAGGATAATAACATTGCCTATGAAATTTTACTAAAATTTTAGGACTACTTCAACACTTCGAATGTTCGTCTTGTGTACGTCCCTATACTTTTTAAGAAACTGACAGGGAGAAATTCAAGGGTGAAATTGACGTCTCTTGTGGCACCATGGCAGAAAAGGGAAGGTGTGGCTTAGTGGGCCCATATGAAAGGATCAGCTGCGATTGTGCTACTCATGCACAAGGAACGACACTTTTGTATTTTATTTACAGGCAGTAAAGTGATAAATGGTGTCAGTGGACGCTGGCGTGATCATGACAATACCACCGTACCGATATGGGCCATAAACGATTCTAATTGGGGAACATTTCTGGAAACCCTCACGGTCCTTTCTCTCTTCAATTGTTCAAACACGTTAAATTTAGGGTAGGAGAATATTCTTACAGAATTACCGAAGAATTGTACCAGTAATTATATCATGGTGCTGCGATCTGATTCAGTAATAGAGTTAGTTAAGAACAGATCAGCAGAATGCCATAGTAACTTTGGTGATTCTAACCAAAAAAAAATGTCTTCTTGCAACGCTTTGTGGGCATAACTCAAAAAGGGTGTGGTCTGGGATTGGAATCGCTCTCTATTTTTACACGACAAACTACATTAGCACGTCCCGGTGTCTTTTCGCATAATTTCCAATACTCCTCAGCGCACGTTGTGGTAAAAGGATATGAAGACCTTTGGTATTTCTGGAATTTCGTGAAGGTATATGGGGAATGGCTCAAATGATAAGACACGTGCGCTGCATATTGAGGATAGAATGTTTATGTTTCGAGGTATCGGTTTGTACTAAGCAAGAAAGCTCGTGAAATAATTTGGACAGCCTTCATTTGCACCGAAGATGCGGTACGGAAAAATTCTGCTTTGATATAATGCAAATATACTCAGTCAAATAGCTTCTGTATTCCTTTGTAGGAATACTACGTCTGGGGCTGCAGCCAAGTTTTCTACTTCTGTGTCTTTTAATTGCACACACTGGACACTATTTTTTGTGGTACGTTTCAAGCAGCAATATAATCGCACAAACACGCCTTTTCCATGACATAACTGAAGACGCCAAAAATATTTCTTAGTAATGTCTTCATAAATGTTTGCCTTAAGAAAGAAATTAACTTTCAAAACACGTAACCTGGGTTTATTGTCTCAAATACATTCCACCTAATGTGCAAAAGAAGCTTGGAAGCACGTTCGCATGTTCACGAAACCAGCCAGCAATTTTTTTTAGGAAGACGTTGGTACAGTAGAAAGAAATGAAACAAGAACCGTAACTAAGTGACCTGGATTTGGGAATATGCCATCTGGCGGGAAACCACCAAACTAAGCCGTGATAAAGGGATAAAAAAATAGCGGCGCCGCTGGCTTCGAACATGCGAACTCACAATTGTGGTATCAGTGATCCTAATCTGTGGTCGCGCAGAACGCTCGGCTATCGGTTCGACGTGCTGCGGGAGGCAAAAATTAGGTTTATGTACGTACCACAATAAATTCTGCGACCTCGTTATGAAAAATGCGATTTTGGAACGACTTTTTTGCCATTTCGAGAGCTGCTGCTGCAACTAGCTGAAAGCTGAGTCATGGAAGTTGATAAATCCCCGATAATACGTCGATCGATGCAATAGGATCATCGCAAATTGCTTTTTACTGGCCAAAAAAGCCTCCAAAATTTGGCCTTTTCCATAGACTCCCATACTTCGAACTTCGCCCGCAATTTGGAACGGGTTTTCTGTCGTAAGTAATGGTACCGCTTGCATGAGATGTCGGGCTAAGCTTCTAGAGCCTATTTCCACGGTAATATTTTGAAATATGGCTTCTATGATTAGTTATTTGGGAAAAACGACGCTCTCCCATAGAAAATGCGCATGTTTTCAGAGGCGGCCGCTAGAGGCGCTGTTCGACGATGTCCCAGTGTCACCATTGTTGTTCACGCTTTACGTCAAGGGCATAGAAAGACGACTGGAAAACAGCGAATTAGGTTTTGATTTATCCTACATGCGTAATGGACAAATGGTGCAACAGAAGATCCCTGGACTGATGTACGCAGACGACATTGTGCTACTAGCGGACAATAAAAAAGATTTACAGATACTTGCGAATATCTGTGGGAACGCAGCGACAAATCTAGGCCTTAAGTTTAGCACAGAGAAATCAGGGATTATGATCTTTAATGAGCACACGAGTAACTTCGTGGTGTCAATTCAACAGCAAGTAATACCCATAGTGAAGCAATATAAGTACCTCGGCGTACACATAAACGAAGGAAAGAATTACTCAAGCAACCACCAAGATAATCTGAAAATAAAGGGGAAGCGGAATGCAGCATTAATGAAACACAGAGCACTGTGGGGCCACAATAAGTATGAGGTGGTGCGTGGAATCTGGAAAGGAGTAATGGTGCCAGCGCTAACATTCGCAAATGCCATTATATGCTTAAAATCGGATATAATGGCGGGTTTGGAAGTTAACCAAAGATCAGTAGGCCGGTTGGCTTTGGGAGCACACGGTAATACGACAAATGAGGCAGTGCATGGAGACATGGGTTGGGCCTCTTTTGAAGTCAGAGAAGCACAAAGCAAAATTAGTTTTGAAGAAAGGCTCAGGAACATGGATGAAAATAAATGGGCGGCTAAAGTGCACAAGTATCTCTACATGAAAAGCGTGGACACAGAATGGAGGAAGAGGTCAAGGAAGTTGGCAACCAAGTACAGGATAATCGAAACTGTAAGTAGACAACCAGGGGTCATCAGAAAGAAAGTGAGAGAAATAGAGACCGTGAATTGGATGCAAAGAATGGAAACGAAAAGGACAACGGAGATTTACAAGAATGAGAAGAAAGAAATTAGAAGGGAAAATCTCTACGATAACACAAAGGGCAGTGCCTTGCTATTTGAGGCTCGAGCCGGTTGCCTAAGGACGAAAACATATCGGAACAAATATTCGGAATTAGATGAGACATGTGTATGCTGCAGTAAAGATCCAGAGACCACTCAGCACATCCTAATGGAATGCGACGGGATCCACCCAGCGAGAACCGTAGGTAACGTGCAACTCCCAGAAGCGCTTGGGTTTAAAGTGGAAGGAAACATAAACAGATCAGCCGTAGAGATCAGCAAGAGACGATTAGAGTACTGGTGGAAAAAAAGTAGGGAAAAGATGGATGCGACCTGATCTCTTAAAATCATAGGCAGCGGTACAAGGTAAATTTTTGAAAAAGAAAAATAATGATAGGTATACAAAAATGCAAGATAAAGAACATGTATAGTATACCTGATTAAATCAAGCAGGCTAGGTGACTATTTGTCGCCGCCCCGTTTCAAAGGGGATGCCAATAAATCATCATCATCATCATCCAGTCGAACAGGGAGAACAGGGAGTAGTTAACAGGGAGAATAAGTGTCATGGACAGGTAACGTGGCAATGCGGAAACAGGCAGTCATGTATCGACTACGCCATAGTCTCAGAAATGGTCTACGAACAACTGGACCAAATGATAATAGACGAAAATGGAAAAAATAGCCTGGGAAGCGATCATAGACGTTTAGCATTTAAGTTTGGGAGAGATACCAGCGCAGAACATGAACCAATAGCCTCAGAGTTTTTAAAAATGAATGACGAGCAAATAACAGAGATCGCAAACAACATAGAGAAGAAAATTGAGGCTTTTCCTACAGCAGTCTGGGAATATAAGGAACTGGTGGAGGTTATGCAGCATGAAATAAGGCGGACACGGCAATACAATTGTTGGATTGGAAAGAGGAAACCACGTAAGTGGTGGAACAAGGAAATTAAACAAGCTATAGAAGAGCGTAAAGAGGCATCTAGGGTTCATCGAGAAGCCAAAAAGTTGGGATTACAAGAAGAAGAGGTGCTCCTTAGATGGAATACGTACCGAGAAAAGAAAAGGGTTGCGAGTGAGCTCGTGCAAGAGAAAATTAAATGCGCAAGTGAACGTTGGGTGCATAACATTCACAAAAGAGACAAAGGCGCCCCAAAAAGATTCTGGAACCATATAAAAGCACTCGGAGCTCCAACTAGAAACTCGCAAACGGCTATAAGGGATGAAGACGGTAACATCTATGAAGGCGATGATGCGCTGCGGTACATCACAGACGTTATCAGGCATAACTTCGGTACGAGAAAAAGCGTAGTTCAGACAACAGATCCAGCAACAACAGAGAGGCCTGAGAGATCAAAATTCAGCATAGAAAGCTTTTATTGGAAAAAGGCAGCAGAAAATGTCCCTAACAACACGGCAGCAGGACCCGATGAAATCCCAATACAGCTAATCAAAAACCTCGGTCCAAAAAGCAAGGCACTGCTGACTAATGCCATAGAGCAAGTGATTAGAACAAAGAATATTCCCGTTGGATGGCGTGAAAGCAAGATGAATCTTATCTACAAAGGCAAAGGAGATAAGGATAAGACGAGCTCGTACAGGCCAGTTACAGTAACGTCGGTGATATATAGAATGGCAATGCAAGCCATAAAATTAGAACTGTCGAAGTGGGTGGAGGAAAACGATGTATTGGGGGAACTACAGAATGGGTTCAGGCCAGGCAGACGCTTAGAAGACAATATGTTTGTACTAACTCAGTGCATAGAGATTTCAGTAGCTCAGAAAAGACCTTTATGGATAGCATTTCTAGATATTAAAGGAGCTTATGACAACGTAGACAGGGAATTGTTGTGGGATATTCTTCAATACGAAGGCATAGATGACGATTTCGTGGAGCTGCTGAGGGAGATATATCGAGACAACCAAGTACAAGTGGCATGGGAAGGCCGAAAAGGAAATGAAATGGTGGGAATTCACCAAGGATTGAAGCAAGGATGCCCTCTGTCACCATTGTTGTTCACGCTTTACGTCAAGGGCATAGAAAGACGACTGGAAAACAGCGAATTAGGTTTTGATTTATCCTACATGCGTAATGGACAAATGGTGCAACAGAAGATCCCTGGACTGATGTACGCAGACGACATTGTGCTACTAGCGGACAATAAAAAGATTTACAGATACTTGCGAATATCTGTGGGAACGCAGCGACAAATCTAGGCCTTAAGTTTAGCACAGAGAAATCAGGGATTATGATCTTTAATGAGCACACGAGTAACTTCGTGGTGTCAATTCAACAGCAAGTAATACCCATAGTGAAGCAATATAAGTACCTCGGCGTACACATAAACGAAGGAAAGAATTACTCAATCAACCACCAAGATAATCTGAAAATAAAGGGGAAGCGGAATGCAGCATTAATGAAACACAGAGCCCTGTGGGGCCACAATAAGTATGAGGTGGTGCGTGGAATCTGGAAAGGAGTTATGGTGCCAGCGCTAACATTCGCAAATGCCATTATATGCTTAAAATCGGATATATTGGCGGGTTTGGAAGTTAACCAAAGATCAGTAGGCCGGTTGGCTTTGGGAGCACACGGTAATACGACAAATGAGGCAGTGCATGGAGACATGGGTTGGGCCTCTTTTGAAGTCAGAGAAGCACAAAGCAAAATTAGTTTTGAAGAAAGGCTCAGGAACATGGATGAAAATAAATGGGCAGCTAAAGTGCACAAGTATCTCTACATGAAAAGCGTGGACACAGAATGGAGGAAGAGGTCAAGGAAGTTGGCAACCAAGTACAGGATAATCGAAACTGTAAATAGACAACCAGGGGTCATCAGAAAGAAAGTGAGAGAAATAGAGACCGTGAATTGGATGCAAAGAATGGAAGCGAAAAGGACAATGGAGATTTACAAGAATGAGAAGAAAGAAATTAGAAGGGAAAATCTGTACGATAACACAAAGGGCAGTGCCTTGCTATTTGAGGCTCGAGCCGGTTGCCTAAGGACGAAAACATATCGGAACAAATATTCGGAATTAGATGAGACATGTGTATGCTGCAGTAAAGATCCAGAGACCACTCAGCACATCCTAATGGAATGCGACGGGATCCACCCAGCGAGAACCGTAGGTAACGTGCAACTCCCAGAAGCGCTTGGGTTTAAAGTGGAAGGAAACAAACAGATCAGCCGTAGAGATCAGCAAGAGACGATTAGAGTACTGGTGGAAAAAAAGTAGGGAAAAGATGGATGCGACCTGATCTCTTAAAATCATAGGCAGCGGTACAAGGTAAATTTTTGAAAAAGAAAAATAATGATAGGTATACAAAAATGCAAGATAAAGAACATGTATAGTATACCTGATTAAATCAAGCAGGCTAGGTGACTATTTGTCGCCGCCTCGTTTCAAAGGGGATGCCAATAAATCATCATCATCATCATCACCAGATTCCTGGTATTGATCAGGCATTCCAGACACCTGCAAGCAAGTCATACACTTGTATTGAGTGATATCATCCATGTCTGAACAGAAAATGATCATTTGCAATGAGTTTTAACAGGAAATACTGATGCTCAAACCCATTAACTCCCATTTACAGCATACCCTTCATGGCACAGCACCATTTATTTTATGTTAAAGAAACCAAATGCAAACCAAATTCAACTTTGAGAAGTACTGAAGGTAGCATGCACTGCCGTGCACACAACATATTACATGTTTTTTTTACTATCCACTTCTTTTTACTAAACAAAATGGAGAGAAAAAAAACAAAGCCTGTGTATGTTCTTCCTTTAAGCGAGTTGAAGCACGTAATGAGAACTTTCTTGCAAAAGCAGACGTGGTCTATATCGCGTCGTACACCCGGAAATATGAACAGAAATCTACTGTTGTTAGTGACGAAGTATGCAGCATCATTCCTACGCGAGGAATTTGCTGTGATCCCAGGAGATACTTTAGGTTGAATGTTTCGCACCCGACTGGCAGAAATTCTGAGTGTTATCATCAGAAGCTATCACGTTTTCATGAAGGTCCAACTCTATAATGCATAGTGCATTATAGAGCTTGAAATAGCAAACAAAAACGTGCACAGTGATGTTGCGATATCATCAATAAAACTTGGCTGGGCGATATCATTGTTCCTTATAGGTAAAGAAAATCACAACAAACCTTCTCAAAACTTCTGGTGAGGTTCTCCAGGTCAGCAGGTACTTTATCAACGATGGTCCCAGGGTCAGGAGGAAGTGCGCTACTGTACGGAGGATTCGGTGAACAGAGCTTTCTGACAAGTCGAACCGGCTTACCACGTTTCTCATGCAGCTTTTGTTGGCCGCGTACCTGCGCAGTGGGATAACACGCATCCGGAAAAGCAGCTTCAGACTACACTGCAGTGCAAGCAACGACCTCGCAGTCAAATGCATTTTTATGCAGGCATCGTTGTTCATTCGGCAGGTGCATAGAAATAAAGGCGAGAACTAACCAGATAAAAGACAAGATATGCGTTTCCGCAGATTTCGCTGGAACTCCTCCATGTGTGCTCGAAGGGCACATAAACGACGCAGCAAACTCGGCGATCAACTTTTCAGCCACAGGTCGAGCTATCCTGAAGTGCCTTCGGAACTGCAAAAAAACAAAACAGAAAGGAAAGCACTGCAACGTGTTAAACCTTGAGTATGATGCTTTCTTTTCTTTTTTTTCTTTACCTCATCGTCCGAGTACTGCCGCACGACGTCCTCGATGAAGCCGACTATTTTGGGCCTCTTCTCGGGAATGCGGAACATCCTGTGGAATTCCCGCTTGTAAGCGGCAGTTTCAGCATCGCTGTCACTATCCGAGAAATCGCTCGTGTTGGAACTTGAGCTTTCCGACTCGGAGCTGTCGCTATCGAGTAGCAGAAGCAATGCCGCATGCTTTGCCGAACTAGCCGAGCCGTTCATGTCGTCCGCCATTAACATCACAACTCGCGAGTCGCGACTGGTGGCGACCCCCAGCAGACAAACGTGGTAAAGGAAATACGTCACGCAGAGTTCCGGTCCACTCCGCCGATTTTGGCGAAGCATCTTTTTCTGCTCCACGGAGTGACTCCTGCTGTGAACCCACTCCGACTCTCATTGGAACACTTTACTCCCGGCCTCACTCTGCCATTGGAACAAACTTGCTCCGAAACGAGCAGAAAAACTTGCTCTGACTCCGCCATTGGAATTCAACATGAATTAAGAAATGATAAATAAATAGAAATAAAAGTGGTTGAAATAACTGGCCGCAATGGATACCAACGCACGACTTTACAAATTTGGGTTAAATTCCCAAAGAATTCTAATCGCACTAACATCGTAGACTATACGTTAGTTTTGAATACTCGTTTCATTTCTGCATAAACATGCACTCGAAGAATCTTGTCTGGTTTAGTTAAGCCTAACGGACGTCGAGTTCCACTTGCTATAGATCGCGTAAATGCTTGGAGGTCTACGTACCTGCGCCTGCAGGCTGCAATAAGGTGCGCCAGTTGACCTGTCGTCGAACATGACCGAATGCACGCCAGGCCGAGCTAGACAGGCAAGGTGATCATCTGACGAGACTGGTACCATAGCGCGTACGGGTGGTTCGAGGTCGAGAGCTAGAGCGTGCGCCGACATCCTAATGATGATGATGACGATCCTTGACAATGACGCATGCCCACAAGGGGGAGAGGCGGTGAAACGTGTGGTCGTAAGGGACAAAAATGAAGAATGATTTTGTAAACAAAAAGTGTTAATGAAGCAAGGTAGATAAACATACAAAGAAACATATCGAAGGAGCGCAATGCTTTGAACTAATCCAGGGGCGTAGCCAGAAATTTTTTTCGGGGGGGGGGGGGTTCACCAGCCCGAGCCCCCGGGGGCGGGGGGGGGGGGGGGGAGAGGGCAAGCGTCTGCTTTCCTCTATGTGACGTGTTCGGTAATAAATATCGGTAGTTTAAGCAGACTCCAAACATGTAAATCCAAGACATGGGACTCTCCCCCCCCCCCCCCCCCGCGTGTCCTAGTGCAGAAATTAAGGAAAACGTAAAGTAAGCTCAGTAAAATAGAGTAAGTACGACATGTACAGTGGGTGTTTGGGGCAGCGGTCTCTCATCGCGCCATTGAATGGACCAGTCTTCGAAAACGCAGCATTGAGACGAACCGCCCGATCGGAGAAGACATCATTAATTGTTAATCTCCGTTAAACGTAGATGGCGTCGTCCTCATTGGGGCGAAGTGCGTTTCACAAGTCAACGACGGCTATACACGTGAAAACGCACGTGTTACCAGGCTATATACCTACTCCCATGCAATAGCTTGTTCGCTGCGTGTTTGCGCTAGAAAACTTAAATACGCGCAAGAAGGCGTAATGCTTTTTTTTTTTCGAAGCTTTCGTCAGCCTGCTCCCTCATACGAGGAGGTTGCATTTCCGGGGGCAAGTGCATGGGCCGCTGTGTCTTCCGCTGTGTGCGAGCGTGCAGCCGTCATTTGCCTTTACGTCAACAGATTCAGAATTGTACAGAATATTTCACCGCACAGCATAGATATGGCATGTGTACGCATTTTAAGTAGTGCGTGCAACTCATTTCTGCTTCACTTACGCCGGTGCAAACAGGAAGCGGCCTTGTACCTCACAGAATCTCGACTGATTGGTGTACTAGTGATGCAGGAATGAACTCCGGTCTTGTTCAGTACATAGTGCACATAATTAATTTCTCAGGACGCGTGAACTCCGACGAGAACTGTCGGCGCCTGCAACAAGAGTTTACTTACGCTGTGCTGCGCACAGCAGTAATCCATGCTTGTCGGCTGTCTGTTTCGTGCATTCTGTTGCGAGTCAGTGGAATTTCACTGCTGGCATCAACCCCTTCGTGTGTACATTGCTGGTTTGGGATCCCACAACACAACAGCAACTATCAGCCTTCCGTAATTGCTGGTATGGGATTCAACAACACAGCAGTAACTACCAGCCTTCCGTAGAGGCGCAATCGCATACAAGAGACGTTTCGAGCGCAGACTAAGGCTACGTTCACACTTGGTAAGCGGCAAGCGGCCGGAAAAAGTTGTAGCAGTTTCACCTTAAAGGCGAAGCATCAATTGCGATAGCAAATTTGTAAAGAGCTATACGGAGTAATAATAGTAGCTTTATCAGCTCTATAAACTTGGACATGCGGCAGCACCGGCGACACGCAGATCTGTCGTCGACGCCGTCGGCGTTTTGCCCGCGTTCGCACAAAATGCGTGTGGCGTTGGTAACTGTTGCCGGAGCCTCTGATATAAATAGGCACTTGGTGTTGCAGCTAAACGTCGCCTCCCTTCCCTCCCCCTCCCCCCCCCCCACGGCCTTTCGCGCGTCGGAAGAAGGCGCGTTCGCTCTACATATATGGTGATTGTAAAGGAGGAAAGAGACGCCTACTTCTGCAGCCCTGAAAGGATATCGGCGCAGAACGCGCGTTTGTTCTCCGCCGTGGGTTCACTCCGCGTGAAAGCGCGCGTCCCTCGCGCCCTTTCACTCGCACATACAGCGTTCGGCGGCGCGCGGCGACGATTTCATCTCCACTGACGTCATACGGAACCTCACGGCGACGGCAACGGCGACGACGACGGCGACGCCGACGGCAGAAATCTGCTTTGTAGTGTCCCATATAATTGCTATCGCAATAAAAAGTCGCAGTTTCACCCGAAAGGCGAAGCATCAATTGCGGTAGCAAAGTTGTAGAGAGCTATACGGAGTAAGGGCAGTAGTTTTATCAGCTGTACAAACTTGGACATGCAGCAGCACCGGCAACACACAGAACTGTTTTCGACGCCGTAGGCGTTTTGCCCGCGTTCGCACAAAACGCGCGCGGCGTTGGTGACTGTTGCCGGAGCCTCTGGGGGCGGCTCGGAGGTTTTCGACGAGATCAGAACGGGACACTCGTCGAGCAGCGTCGGAAGTCTTCACCACCTTCTCGCCTCACAACGTTTTTATATAAATAGGCACTTTGTGCCGCAGCTAAATGTCGCCTCCCTTACCCCCCCCCCCCTCCCCGCCACGGCCTTTCGCGTGTCTGAAGAAGTCGCGTTTGCTCTACATATATCGTGATTGTAAAGCAGGAAAGAGGCGCTTAATTCTGCAGCCCTTAAGGGAGCACGGCGCAGAACGCGCGTTTGTTCTCCGCCGTGCGTTCACTCCTCCCCGTGAAAGCGCGCGTCCCTCGACCCTTTCACTCGCACATACAGCGTTCGGCGCTGAGCCGTGCTCCCTCAAGGGCTGCAGAAGATAGCGCCAACCTTTCCCTTTCCCTCAAGAACCACTTATCGCCGACATTTTCATCGCCTTTGACGTCATACGGAACCTCACGGCGACGGCGACGGCGACACCGACGGCAGAAATCTGCTTTGGAGTGTCCATATAATTGCTATCGCAATAAAATTTTTGCACGCATGTCCAAGTTCACATTTGTTTTGCTACCGCCGCGGCCGCCGCTGCCGCTTTCGTCTACATCCATCTAGTCTGCGTACGTTTGTCGGCGTGGTGGCGCTCATTATCGCATTTCGAGCGGTATGTTCATTCTTTGACCCACCCGTCATCAAAAGTGATCATCTGCGCAACTTCGCGTGTCATCTGCGATCTTCGGTAAAATTCCGTTGGCGTTCCGTAATTCTCCTCACACGGGCGCGGTAGCGCTGAGTCACAGGTTGGTGCCTAGGCGTGAATATACTTCTTTAATGGATTTTATTTACAAGTTGTAATAACATTTTATCATTTCGTATTATTGTCGGCGCCTCCAGGACACCAAAGCGGCAACGGGAACACGAAAGCTAAAACCCGGGCTTGCCCTTGTGTTGGGGCTCGCCGAAGCCTGCGCGTCCTACGTGACACCTACGCTCCCAATCTATCGTCGCGACGAGAAAAGCACCCCGCGACTTTTGCAACATACCGTGCACGTGCGAGGAGAATTATGGAGCGCCAACGAGGAATCTGCCTAAATATTGTCTTCCCTGGAAGTGGAAGAAGAAATGGCTTTTATACTTCTACCTACTTGTTTTCTAGAAATGGTCAATGAATAAACGGAAGGACGCGGACACCTCGGAAACGGCGGTGGTGGATTTGCTTGGCTTTGCTAAAGTGTTAGAAGTTGGGTCACGCCAAGGCTTCATTACCGCACCTCCGGTCGCGCGACGTTGAATACTATCGCGAGTATTCATGACAGTACGTTTTAGTACCACTCTTGTCGTAGAGCAAGGGGTGGTTCTGATCGCGTCGATCAGCATTGCAGCCTACACTTTTGGTGCCATGTTCAATTTTACGGCCGGATGTTTACATACTAGTGTAGCTTCTGGTCGAGCAGAACGACTTTCCGCCGCGTTTCCGCTTCGCCATGGCGAAAAAATTGGTTCGAGACCGATTTGGCTCGCCGCCTGTTTTTCTGCCTGTTTTGCCGCCTAGGCGGGCGGATTTTTGCTAGATTTTGCCGCTTCCTCCCAGCTTCGAGACCAAGTGTGAACGTAGCCTAAGATCCTGCGCGAGCGCGGCCTAACCGGCACGTGAAGGGTAGCGGCGGAAATGTATACCGGAAATTAGACCACCTGGGGTCTTTAACTTGCACCTAAATCTAACGGGCCTCGAGCATAGCTCGAGGCGTAGCCAGGGGGGGGGGGGGGGTTTCGAACCCCCCAACCCCCCCCCCCCGCCCCCTAACCACCCCCCCCTGGCTACGCCCCTGAACTAATCTATTGTGAATAACAAGGCTTGCTTTCTGGGGAATATATGGAAAGTCCGGAAGTGATCGAAAAGACGAACTGGTTTCGACGGATGCAATCTTTTGTCCGTCACAATCACATGAACAAACATACAATAAAGCTAGAGAAAGCATAGAAGGCAATTGTTTGTTATTTTTAGTTGTAAATGGAGATATGGTAAGGTAAACTGACATGAAAGTGGCCGGAAGTATATATATAATATATATATATATATATATATATATATATATATTTAAAGACAGAAGACGACCAGGACAGGCAGCACTGGCAGACCCGTTTATTCCACCGGCACGGCCGAGGCTCAAACACGAAGAAGAAGAGAAACAGGGATGATGGTGGCTATATACAAATGAGAACGATGAAGTACGGTAAATGTGCTTACACTTATTTCCCCTACTCGTGGAAGCGGCCAACCTGACCGCAATCTAAAGATCGGCTGAAGGGGGAATAAAGTGTTTCATGCGGGAGACGTGAACAATTTCTGCACTACGACGACGGCGGTCCTCGACGGAGTGAAGCGGAGTGACTAGATAGTTCACTGCGTAAGTTTGTTGTAGGACTGCGTAGGGCCCAATGTACCGGTGAAGGAATTTATCGCAAAGTCCAGGGGTTCAAACCGGCGTCCATAGGAGGACTTGGTCTCCAGGATGGAAGGCGATGTCGCGGCGTTTACTGTCGCAGCTACGTTTTCTTTCTTCTTGGGTAGCGGCGGTGTTGCGACGAGAAATTTCACGGCAATGCGCGAGTCGAGCTGCAAACTCTTCTGGGAGGGAGGTGTTAGGCGAAGCAGAAGAGAAAAAGAATTCGGTGTCGAAGACGGAGGAGGCAGATCGTCCATACACCAGGAAGAAAGGGCTGTAACCGGTAGTTCGTTGTGTCGCAGTATTATAAGCGAATGTAACACAGGGAAGGATGTTGTCCCAGTTTGTGTGGTCAGGACGTAAGTACATAGAAATCATGTCAGAGAGCGTTCGGTGGAAGCATTCAGTAAGGCCGTTGGTTTGTGGGTGATATGTAGAAGTGGTTTTATGCTTCGTATTAGTCTGCCGCAAGACTTCCTCGAGGACGTGGGACAGGAAGGCTTGTCACGATCGGACAAAAGAACGCGAGGGGCACCATGGCGCAAGACTATGGATTGCAGTAAAAAGTGAGCAACCTCAGAAGCAGCACCAGATCGAAGAGGCGCAGTCTCGGCGTATCTTGTTAAGTGGTCTACCGCTGTGACGATCCAGCGGTGACCGGAGGGCGTCAACGGCAAGGGACCGTATAAGTCAATTCCAACGCACTCGAAAGGTTCGTCGGACATGGCAGAGGCTGAAGAAAACCGGCAGGCGGGGATGTGGAGCGTTTGCGGTGCTGACACAACGCACATGAGGCAACGTATTTGGCTACCGATGTGGACAATCCAGGCCAGAAGTAACGGGTCTTGATGCGGTCGTAGTCTTGTGGAAGCCTAAGTGGCCGACGGCAACGTCATCATGAAATGCTTCTAAAACTCGAAGACGAAGGCAGCGAGGTATGACTGGGACCTACTTGTTACCCGTAGGATGATAAATATAACGATGAAGCACCCCATCTTGAAGGCGAAATTGTTGAAGCTGGCGTGGCAAGCGGGCTGTTGGGTGGTTTAGTTAGGCCGCGAAGGAGATCAATGAGAGTTCGACAGTAGGAGTCTGCGTGCTGAAGGGAAGCTAAATCGGAGCGTGAAGAAAGCTGAGCTTGATCCAGTGACATTAGCGTGAGCTGGTAGGCGGCAGGCGTAGCGTCAGAGCGACGTGGTAGAGACGGGGAGTGCGCACGATCGATAGAAGGCGAAAGCGGGCATCGAGACAGTGCGTCTGCATCATGATGACATTTGCCAGACTGGTACGTTATCGTGAAATCATATTCTGTAAGCGCAGTATCCAGCGTCCCAGGCGTCCTGACATGTTCTTCATAGATGACAGCCAACACAGAGCATGATGGTCGGTGACGATGGTGAAGTGGCGACCATAGAGATACGGGCGAATGGACCAAACAATAGCCAGGCATTCCTGCTCTGTGATCGTGTAGTTCCGTTCAGATGGCGAAAGGGTCCGGCTAGCATACGCCACAACCTGCTCTTTAGACTCGGGACCCTGTTGCAGGAGCACTGCTCCGATGCCTAGCGCACTTGCGTCAGTGTGGAGTATAGTGGGTGCCCTCTCATCAAAATGGCGAAGCACCGGTCCGGAAGTGAGATGTTTCTTAAGGGCTTGAAATGCCGACTCACAGTCTTCGGACCATGTGAAAGAGGCGTCGGTGACCAGGAGCTTATGTAGAGGAGCTGCTATTGTAGAAAAAATTGCGTATAAAACGGCGAAAGTAAGACGCCAGGCCGAGAAAGCTGCCCAATGTTTTTTGATTTGATGGGCAAGGGAATTGAAGCACAGCAGCAATCTTCTCAGGGTCAGGTTGGACGCCGTCTTTTTGAAACGACGTGACCCAGCACTTTCATGCTTCTGCTGGCGAATGTGCACTTTTTAGTATTAATCTGGAGGCCGGCATCTGAAAGGCATTGGAGGACTTCGTCTAATCTCTGCAGGTGTTGGCTGAAGCTGGAAGAAAAAACAACGATGTCATCCAGATAACAGAGGCAGGTCTTCCACTTAAGGCCCCGAAGAACAGTGTCGATCATACGCTCAAACGTGGCTGGAGCGTTGCACAGGCCAAATTGCATTGCATTAAATTCATAAAGTCCGTCCGGCGTGGCGAAAGCGGTTTTCTCTTTGTCAGCCTCGTTCATGGGAATTTGCCAATATCCCGATCGCAGATCAAGGCTGGAAAAATATTCCGCTCCTTGTAGTGTATCTAAGGCGTCGTCAATTCGAGGCATGGGATACACATCCTTGCGTGTAATCTTATTGAGCGCTCGATAATCAACGCAAAAGCGAAAGGAACCATCCTTTTTCTTCACCAGAATGACAGGAGATGCCCAGGAACTAGATGAAGGTCGTATAATATTCGTGCTAGCATGTCATCACTTGTTCTTCAATGACATTCCGTTCCGACTGCGAAACACGATATGGGCGACGGCGTATAATTGCAGAACCATCGGTTTCGATGCGGTGTGCAGCTACGGGAGTCTGGCCCAGTGCGTGGCACAGCTATCAAGCAGGATTTGTGCTTAGTCAAAAGGGCGAGTAACGCATCCGACTGGGCAACGGTTAGGTCAGAACCAATTAGGGCTCGGAGAAAAGAAGATCCAAACCTGAGGTTGGTACCGGTGACGAAAGAAGGGGAAAGCGCTGCGACAGACATCAGTGGTGGAAGGTGAGGGTTTGCCACGGTCATCCCTTTGGGGCAACCGCACAGGATCTCGGGTTGTGTTGCAGGCGTACAGGAGAGCTCGGCCACATGAAAACCGGACGAGACAAGGGGCGACTAGAATTC
This sequence comes from Dermacentor silvarum, assembly GCF_013339745.2. NCBI lineage: Eukaryota > Metazoa > Arthropoda > Arachnida > Ixodida > Ixodidae > Dermacentor > Dermacentor silvarum. The sequence continues at coordinate 166,086,432 of NC_051160.1, forward strand.
CTCGTGAAGTGCAGCGTGAAGAGGGGGTGACCAGTGCGTCTCCATCGGTTAGCTGGCCGGATGTGACAGCTACAATCTGTTCGTGAACAGGGTGCAGGACGTAGTCTACAGCGACAGCCAAGTTCAAGATGGAGGGTGACGACTCCAAAATAGGTGCATCCGTGGTATCTGTGATGTGGACGACTTTCCTCTACATGATATAGCAGCGGAGGCAGAATGCAGGAAGTCCCAACCGAGAATAAGTTCATGGGTGCACGCGGGTAGCACAATCATCTCAATGTGGTGACGAATGCCGTCGATCAAAACACGAGCCGTACATTGTCCGTCGGGGTGAATGGGTACGTTATTAGAGCACGTAAAACGGGTCCAAGATAAGGCGTTCTGACTTTACGGAGCCGTGAGCACAAATCACTACGCAGAACGGAAACAGCGGCACCAGTATCGACGAGAGCTTGCACAGGAACACCTTCGAGAGTTACAGAGAGCATATTGGCCGGGCGACAAGGAGGTATTTCCGAAGTTCGACAGGACTCAGTTTTCCCTCCAAAAACTGCAATCCTTAGTTTTCCGAGTGTTGGTCAGCAAGGCGGGAGATGGGGGCGAAGCGGTAATGCAGAGCGGCGGTAGGGAGAAGGAGAACGTCGTCTAGCCGAACGGGAGCCCTGAGGCAGACGTGGAGGCGCTGGAGGAGATGGAGAACGACGCTGCGTGAAAGCGGACGGGCCTGGGTAGTAAGCGTCGTGTCCGTCGGATCTCGTCTCGCTTGAAATCGGCATAGCCTCGGCTTACATCCAGCTGGCGGCGACGGCAGTAATGCGATATTGGCCCCGTATACCGCAGTAAAGCAGACCGGCGAGGTGACGCCACGGAGTATACGAAGGTGCAGCAGGTTCTCGGGCGCCCATAGAGGCCAAATGGCCGCAGGTGAGGTCAGGAGGCCAGAAGGGACAGTGGCAGGTGGCATTGCAAGCGACTTCCGCGCATGTGGGCATCGGGAACGCTGCTGGGGCAACAGACGTTGTTGGTTTCGTCATGGCTGCCAACTCCTCCTTCACAAGGTTTCGCATTTCGAACGTTGGCGATGGGGCGGAAACAACAGTGGATCGTCCGCTGTTGCTGCTCCTGAAGTTCTTCGCGAATAATAGAGCGGATAAGAGCACGTAAATCAGAATGAGGTGGCATTGGAAGGTCGCTGTCACGGTGAAGACGGAGGGGCCTGAAGCTCGTCCAAGCGCTGGCACGCCGATGTAATATCTTGACCAAGTAGGATTTTGAACAGCTAAGGCGTTGAATGCGATGGAACCAATGCCTTAAGAATGTGGAGAATGCGTTCGGCTTCCGTCATTCCAACGTTGGCGCGGCGGCATAGAGCCAGGACATCTTCGATGTACGATGTATATGACTCTTGTGGATGTTGAACACGCGCAGCGAGCTCTGTTTGGCGACTTCTGAAGGGCCAGATGAAGACGCGAAAATTTGCCGCAAGCTGGTAGTAAACGCTGACCAGTCGGCGAAGTCAGTTTCGTGGTTAAAATACCACGTCTTCGCAACTTGGGTCAGATAGAACGCGACGTTAGTCAACTTCTGTCTGTCGGTCCACCCATTGGCCGAACTCACGCGGTTGTAATTGTCGAGCCAGTCGTCGACGTCATCCCCGCGGAGACCCGCAAAGACTGGTGGATCACGATGAGGGGTGGTAATGGTGCACGATGTCAGTGCAGCCGATGTCGTAGGAGCAGGGGCGTTAGGGGTAGCGATAGTGCCGGCGGCCGACGCAGGGGTGGTCATAGCTGTGGGGGTGGCCGGGCGCAGGCGGCGACCGGAACGTAGCTCCAGGTAGGGCAGGAACGCATGAGGGCGTCGGGATCTGGACGCGCCTCCACCACTTTGAAAGACGGAAGACGACCAGGACAGACAGCACTGGCAGACCCGTTTATTCCACCGGCACGGCCGAGGCTCAAACACGACGAAGAATAGAAACAGGGATGATGATGGCTATATACAAATGAGAACGATGAAGTACGTTCAATGTGCTTACAATATTATATATATTATATATATATATATATATATATATTGCAACGTGATTTATTCACGTGTAAACGTCAATGAATTCGAGAAACGTCAGGCGAACGTCAAGAAGCGGCGAGGCGACCAGCAGTCAAATCCGGGCAAGCGCAAGCTCGGGGCGCGTGGTTAGCACTAACACACTGTGGCTTGCTTGCTGACTGCTTCGGCGTCGTCTTGTCTGTCTTCTTCATTACATTGGCCCCCGGGAAGTAGCGTAGCCATCCTGGCGACTTAAGGCGTTGACAGTATAGAGGGGTCATAATAGGGCTTGAGGCGACTCACGTGAACGATTTCTCGACCACGACGACGTAAGTCTGGAGACGTGTCAAAGGCTCAACGTCATAATTGACTGGAGATGTCCGAGCGAGGATGCGGTAGGGCCCATGATATCGGGCCAATAATTTAGACGAAAGGCCAGGCGTACTCGGAGGAATCCAAAGCCAAACTAGGGCACCGGTTCGCGAAAGTAGTGAGATATCGGTCGGTGTCGTGCCTGAGCTTCTGGTGACTTTGGTATTCGGTTGTCAAGGAACGGGCCAATTGTCTACAATCTTCGGCGTACTTGGCGACATCAGAAATTGCGGTGTACTCAGATGAGTCAGGTGTGTAGGGAAGCATAGTGTCAGCGTGCATGATGGCTCACGTCCGTACAAGAGGAAGAACGGCGAGAATCCTGTAGTCGCGTGCGTAGCAGTGTTGTACGCATATGTGATGAATGGAAGGACGGTGTCCCAATTTGTCTGGTCTGACGCCGTGTACATCGTCAGCATATCCCCCAGAGTGCGATTAAATCGCTCAGTGAGGCCATTAGTTTGCGGATGATAAGCACTTGTCATGCGATGAACGATGTTACACTGAGCGAGCAAGGCTCAATAGCATCAGACAGGAAAACACGTCCCCTGTCGCTTAAAAGCTCACGGGGAGCACCGTGGCGCAGTACGAAGTTGCGTAAGATGAAAACGCAACGTCTCTTGCTGTGGCTGTAGGCAAAGCTGCAGTCTCAGCGTAACGCGTGAGGTGGTCCACGCCGACAATTATCCACCTATTCCCAGAGGTGGTCGAGGGAAGCGGGCCGTATAAGTCGATACCGACGCGGTCGAATGGACGGGCAGGGCAAGGGAGAGGCTGAAGTGTACCGGCCGGGCGTTGAGGTGGAGTCTTCCGCGCTGACAGGCAGCGCAAGCACGTATGTACTTGCACACAAATGCATACACTCCGCGCCAGTAGAATCGCTGCCGCAGGCGATTGTAGGTGTTGAGAACGCCGGCGTGAGCGCTTTGTGGGTCAGTGTGGAAAGCAGCGCATATGTCCGTGCGCATGTGGCGAGGTAACACTAGAAGCCACCTCGGCCATCAGACGCGTAATTCCGGCGATAAAGGAGATCGTCGCGAATAGTGAAATGGGCGGCTTGGCGACGCAGAGTTCTTGAGGCGGGATAAGTGATGGGCCAGTGAGAAAGTCAAGGAGTTGATAAATCCACGCATCTTGCGTTGCTCCGACGACATGTCTGCAAAGTCAATAGGCGACAAGGGAGCCGAAGAGGCTGACAGAGAAGCCATGTCAGACGCTAGCGGCGAGCAGGACAGTGCATCAGCGTCCGAGTGTTTGCGGCCGGATCGGTACACAACACGGATGTCGTATCTTGCAGGCGAAGTGCCCAAGGACCGAGGCGTCCCGAGGGATCTTTCAGCGACGAGAGCCAGCATAGAGCATGATGGTCCGTGACGACGTCGAAAGGGCGGCCATAAAGGTACGGACGAAACTTAGCTAAAGCCCAAATTAGAGCGAGGCACTCTTTCTCGGTGACAGAATAGTTACACTCGGCTTTCTTGAGCGTTCGACTCGCGTAGGCAACGACGTATTCTTGGTATCCTAGTGTTTTTGAGCCAATACCGCACGAAGGCCAACACCACTGGCGTCAGTATGGATCTCCGTAGGCGCAATTAGGGCCAAAGTGACAGAGTATGGTGGCGACGTTAGTAGCGCCGTAGCGTTCCAAAAGATTCGTCGCATTCTGTTGACCAAGCAGACAGGCCGTTAGAGGCGGTCAGAAGGTTGGTAAGAGGCGCGATGATGGTAGCAAAGTCGCGCACAAATCGACGAAAATACGAGCACAGCCCAATAAACTTCTAAGTGTTTTCAAGGAATTGGGCTTGGGATATTCGGCTACAGCACGGAGCTTCGCGGGGTCCGGAAGAACTCCCTCCTTGCAGACGACGTGGCCTAGTATCGTCAACTGGCGTGCAGCAAAGTGGCACTTCTTATGTTAAGTGAAGGCCAGCAGAGGTGAGGCACGTGAGAATCGCACGAAGACGAACAAGGTGAGTTGGAAAATCGCGAGAAAAAACGACGATGTCGTCAAGGTAGCAGAGGCAGGTATTCCACTTGTAGCCACGAAGGATGTTGTCGAGAACCGAGGGGTCGCAGCGGAGTGCCAGAACAAGGAGACCAGCTCGGCAGGCGTTTAGAACCGACTGGCGCGTGCGGTGCTTGCGCCGTTAGCACGCGCCGCCCAACTTTATTGTGTCGTCATTCGCAGCCAGCCCCAAAGCGCTGGCCAAGAACGGAAGCCGCAGGGGAGCGCCGTAGACGAGTTCGGCCGCTGAACAGCCAAGCTCACGACGAAGGACGGCACGTAAGCCGAGAAGCACCATAGGAAGGTGGTCGACCCAGTGGTTGAGATCAAGGCGCGCAGTGAGGGCAGCCTTGAGCTGGCGATGGAGCCGCTCAACCATGCCGTTGGCACAGGGATGGTATGCAGTGATACGGCAGTGCTTAGTGCCAAGCAGGCGGCTGAGCGAAGTGAAGAGTGTGCAGTCAAATTGCCGGCCGCGATCAGTTGTCACAATAGTGGGGCAGCCGAAGCGGGAAACCCATGCTGAAACGAAGGCTTTGGCGACCGTTTCCGCAGGGATGTCCGGAATGGGCACGGCTTCGGGCCAACGTGTGAAGCGGTCGATCATTGTTAGAATGTAGCGGTTGAATGTAGCAGGAGACAGGTTGCAAAGTAAGTGGCGAAACCGCGAAATCTCCGAGGTGATGTGTTGCAGATCAAATATGGCTTCGACCTGGGCGAACCAAACCTGCGGGTTCTTGCGGCAGAACGTGGGCAGGTGGAGCTGTAGAGCTGCGACGTCCCGTGGGCGCGAGGTAGCGTCAGGCGGGAGGTTGCCTGAGGGCGGGAGGTTGCTGGGGTCGGTCATCTCTTAGGCCGGAGTCACCACTGTCGAGAACCGAGGGGTCGCAGCGGAGCGCCAGAACAAGGAGACCAGCTCGGCAGGCGTTTAGAACCGACTGGCGCGTGCGGTGCTTGCGCCGTTAGCACGCGCCGCCCAACTTTATTGTCGTCGTCATTCGCAGCCAGCCCCAAAGCGCTGGCCAAGAACGCCGACCTAAGCGTCCCCGCTGAGCAGCGTCGGTGGGCGCTACAATGTTATCCATCATCCGTTCGAAAGTAGCTGGGGCGTTGAACAATCCGAACGGCATCACGTTAAACTCATACAGTCCGTCAGTAGTGACAAAGCCGTCTTAGGTCGGTCAGGGTCGGCCATTGGAACTTGCCAGTAACCCGAGCGCAAATCCAGTGACGAGAAATATTCTGCCCCTTGCAAACAATCGAGAGCATCATCGATGCGGGCCAACGGGTATACATCCTTCCGAGTTATCTTATTGAGGCGGCGGTAGTCAACACAGAATCTGATAGAGCCATCCTTTTTGCGCACAAGTACAACAGGAGAGGACCAGGGGCTCTGGGATGGCTGAATGACACCACGCGTAAGCATATTACTTGTTCATTGATAATACGCCGTTCTGCCGCTGAAACTCGGTATGGTCGTTGGCGTAAGGGCGCATGGGAACCGGTGTCAATGTGGTGTGTGACGCTTGTTGTACGACCTAAAGATGGTTGGGCGCAATCGAAGGAGGACCGGAAGTCTCGAAGAAGGGCCAGGAGTTCGCTGCGTTCTGTTGACGGTAGATCGGCAGCAATGGAAGGGTGGAAACTGTCTGGACCCGAAGGTTTGGGAACAGGTGATGTCATGGCATTCAGTTGAAGATGGGGTTGGTCCTCTGCAAACTCGAGGGAGCGCAGGAGATCGGCACCTTGAATGTGACCCAAAGATTCTCCACGAAATATGTAACAGAAGATGGGAGCCAGTTGGAAACTAACATAGTAGTAGCACCCGATTCAACCGTAAGTACAGCAAACGGCAGTCGTAGGCCGCGACGGCGGAGAAGTACCTCCGATGGGGCAAACAGAACAGTTCCGTCAGGAGCGGCCGTATAGGACAGAGGCACAAGGGTCGACGTTTCAGGGGCAATATCTGTGTCCGCAGCAACGACAAGTTTGTGAGCGTCGGGATGATTATCCACCGAAAGAGAGGTTCGCAATGGCGTAAGGGCCACTTCTGCACGGGAGCAGTCTATGACGGCGCGATGACGTGAAAGGAAGTCCCATCCGAGAATAACGTCGTGGGAGCATGACGGCAGCACGAAAAACTCGATGACAAAGTTCACCTTGAATAGCGACACGTGCGGTGCAAACAGCTGAAGCCGCAATGCACTGTGAGCTGGCAGTGCGGACCATTAGTCCCGAGAGCGACGTGGTCACTTTTTTGATCTGCGGCATAGGTTTTCGCAGATAACCGAAACAGCGGCCCCCGTGTCAATAAGCGCTAATGCGGCGGTCCTTCAACGTCGACGTCGATAATGTTTTGCGGCGAAATAGATGGAGGCCTTGGGCAGTTCGACGCGCATGCAGCTCTTGCCTCCGGAACTGCAGCGATCAGTTTCCCTCCTCCGTAGGAGGTCGGCGACGCATGGGTGATAGGGAGCGTCGTCGCGGAGATAGGGACCGGCGGTTAGCATAGGCTGGCTGATCGTCAGGGACGTACCTTGGTGGCGACCGGGCAGACGAAGGAACAGGCCTGCCCATGACGTCAAATGGCGAAGGTGGACATCGGCGGCAGTGGCGGGCGACGTGTCCAGCGACACCACAGGCGAAGCAGATGGGCCTATTGTCTGGCGTTCGCCACGCGTCGGGGCGGCGGAGGAACAGAGCCGACGGTCTCGCGAAGGCGAGCGGCGCAGCATTCGCAGTCGTCGGCCAGGCATTGGTCGGCATCGCAGGTCGAGCATACGGCGCAGGATGTTGAGGGGCCGAGCCGCGACGGAAGCGTAGGTAAGTGGCGCAGTGACGGGTGGTTGGTGGGTCACAGGCGGGAGGGCCTCAGCAACCTGGGTCCGAATGACGTGTTGAAGGTCCGGAGCCAAAGACTGCGAAGGCTCGTGCGTGAGAGGCAGCAATGAAAGCTGGCGCGCTACCTCTTCCCGGATAAAGTCCTTGATGGTAGAGAGCAGCGGCTGTTGATCGGCAGAGGGGGCAGCTAGCTGCAAGCTCGATAGTGTGTCTGGCGTCATGAGGGCTTGGCGGGCGATCGTGCGCTGCCTACGCAACTCGTCAAAGCTTTGACACAAGGAGACGAGTGCCGCGACCGTGGTGGGATTTCTCGCGAGCAGCATCTGAAAAGCGTCGTCCTCGATGCCCTTCAGTATGTGCTTGATTTTCGCGCCCTCTGTCATGGTAGGGTTGACGCGGTTGCAGAGATTCAGCACATCAGCACATTCAGCACAGCGCTGACCCGCTCGTATGTCGACAACCAGTCTTCAACGTCGGAGTCACCTGAGCCGTTGAAGATGGGCGGATCCCGCTCACGGTACACGGCGCTGCAGGTGGCAGGCGCTGCCGAAGGGTCAGTCTGAGTCGAGGTGTCGTTGACCATCATGGGTGCAGGAACCGAAGGGAGCGTCCGGGAGCGGAGTTCCAGGTTGGTGCGGGGGACCGACGCAGCCTCCACCAAATGCAACGTGATTTATTCACGTGTAAACGTCAATGAATTCGAGAAACGTCAGGCGAACGTCAAGAACCGGCGAGGCGACCAGCATTCAAAATCCGGGCAAGCGCAAGCTCGGGGCGCGTGGTTAGCACTAACACATTGTGGATTGCTTGCTGACTGCTTCGTCGTCGTCTTGTCTGTCTTCTTCATTACAATATATATATATATATATATATATATATATATATTGATGGGACGCGTTCAAGGTTAGATGCGCTTGGGGCATTTTTATGAATGCCACAAACAGGCAATGGCCAAGCGGAGCGAGTGGGAGCACCAACCACAAGAAGCGTCTTCTTCTTCGTCTTCTGCTGGCGCGCGTATTTGTCACTACAATCACTCCCCGGCGAAAAAGGAGCCATTCCGGCGACCTATGGGACAGGCAGCACTGGTGGGTCGTAGTGCGGCTTCAGTCGGTCGGCATGAACAGTTTCGCGTCCGCGACGTCGTTGGTCCGTAGATGGCTGAACAGGCTCAATGACGCAGTTGAGCGGGGACGTCTGTCGTAGAACCCGGTAAGGGCCGTGTTGTAGCTGAACTTTGTGGAAAGGCCAGGAGTAGACGAGGGAACGCGGAGCCATACCAGCGTTCCAGGTGAATATGATGGAAAAGACAAGCCTGCGTCTCGACTATGTTTCTGGCTGGCCTGGTTTTGCGTGGTAAGTGAGCGTGCGATCTGACGACATTCTTCGGCATAGGTGGCAGCTTCGGATAGAGTCGTACATTCTGAAGCGTCGGGGTGATAAAAAGAATCGTGTCCATAAACGAGGCAGGTTGGCGACCATAAAGAACAAAGAAAGGAGAGAATCCCGTGGTAGACTGAGTGGCGCTATTGTAGGTATACGTAACAAAAGGAAGGATGTGGTTCCAGTTAGCGTGGTCATCGGAAACGTACATAGTGAGCATGTCGCCGAGAAAGCGATTGAAGCATTCAGTCATACCATTGGTTTGCGGATGATAGGCGCTCGTAGTTCTATGGACAACGTTGCATTCGCGGAGCAGGGCTTCTACAGCCTCGGAGAGGAATGAACGACTACGGTCACTCAGTAGTTCGCGAGGCGCACCGTGTCGAAGAACAAGGTTGCGAAGGATGAACAAGCCGACTTCAAGTGCTGTGGCCGCCGGAAGCGCTGAAGTTTCGGCGTAGCTTTAGGCGTAGCGCGTGAGCTGGTCCACGGCGACGATAACCCAGCGGTTGCCACCTGGGGTGTACGGTAGAGGGCCGTACAAGTCAATGCCGATACGGTCGAAAGGCCGGGAGGGACAAGGCAATGGTTGAAGCGGCCCTGTTATCTGGTTAGGTGGGCTCGTTGCGGCGTTGACACTTGGAGCACGAGTGGACGTACTGCCGAATGAAGCGGTACATTCCGCACCAGTAGTATCGAAGCCGTAGGCGTGCATACGTCTTTAGTACACCGGTATGGGCGCATTGCGGATCCGCATGAAAAGAGGCACATATGTCGGAACGTAGATGGCGAGGAATCACTAGCAACCATTTACGGCCATCAGAGAGGTAGTTGCATGCGGCGGTACAGGAGCCCTTCGCGGATGGCGAAGTGGCGAGCAGGGCGCCGAAGCGAGCGGTCGGTGGTGCGGGGTGACGGTTGAGATAAATACTCTAGAAGAGAGGTTATCCAAGGATCCCGGCGTTGCTCAGATGGCATGCCAGCGAATGTAAGAAGAAGAATCATAGCTCGACACAGACGCAGCACCATACTCATCAGGCAGTGGTGAGCGCGAAAGAGGGTCGGCATCCGAATTCTTACAGCCTGACCGGTAAATAACACCGATGTCATAGTCCTGTAGATGAAGCGCCCAACGAGCCAGGCGACTAGATGGGTCCTTTAATGACGACAGCCAGCACGGGGCGTGGTGATCAGTCACGACGTCAAATGAACGGCCGTATACGTAAGGTCGAAATTTGGTGATTGCCCAAACGATAGCAAGACATTCTTTTTCCGTGACTGAATAGTTCGTTTACGCTTTGGTGAGTGCGGCTGGCGTAAGAGACGACGTTATTCGAAGCCAGACTTAAGCTGGGCAGGTGGGAGTTCGGAATCAATTGACGGAAGGAAAGCTTCTAAGGAGGATGAATCGGCGGTAGTGACAGGAGTAATGCTGTCGGCTAGAAGACATCGTGTCGTCAGGCAGTTGAGTAGAGCAGGCGGAATCAACATCGTCAAGCCAACCTATACATTCATCACGGAATAAGGTGGCTGGGGAAGAGGACCGATTCGTGACATAAATGGCGCTGCAAGAGTTTTCGACTGTGAGAACTGCAAAAGGGAGGAGGAAGTCTTTGCGAGAGGTGAAGGCTTGAAGGGTGCAAACAGGGCGGTGGAAGAGGGAACATAGTCGCAAGAAAGTGGCACAAGAACACAAGACAAAGGAGGTATATCAGTGTCCGCGGCGACGACCACGCGAGAAGGCGGCTTGTCAGATGCGGCGTCACACGTCGGCGACAACTCAAGTTCGGCACGCGCACAGTCAACAACGGCATGGTTAACAGCAAGAAAGTCCCAACCCAAAATAAGGTCTTGTGAACACGGCGAAAAAAAACGACAAATTCGACTACATACAAAATGTCCTGAATGGCAAGGCGAGCTGTGCATGCCACTGAATGTTTAATGTGGCGCGTGGTTGCGGTACGCAGGGAGAGGTCGGAAAGCGGAATCGTATTTTTTTTAGTTTGCGGCACAGTTCTCCACTAAGAATAGACACGGCGGCTCCAGTATCGACAAGTGCTTGCACAGAAACACCTTCGATATTCACGATTATTTCGTTCGCAGATAGAAATCGAGGCCTTGAAGTTGTCGTCGACACGAGCGCAGTTCTTGCCTCCGGAACTGCGATGGCTAGTTTTCCACTTAGACTGGGGGGGGGGGGGGGGGGGCGATGAGCCATTGGGGAAAGTGAACGGCGACGTGGTGAGGGCGACCGACGTGGGCCGTAGTCACGTCGATTCGGTGAGCACCTGTTCATCGTTGACTGGGAGGAGATCGGGTGTGGTGGCTCAGAAGGAAAGTAGCCTTGATTTACTTCGCTCGCACTATTACTGAGGTCACGACGACGACAGAAACGTGCGACATGGCCAGGTAGACAACAGAAGTAGTAAATAGGCCTGTTTTCCTGGGTGCGCCAAGGATTAGTGGACGGCGGTGCGGGACGGCGAAAAGGAGGCGGGTTCGGGTGGACAGGCGCACGCGCAGCGTAGAAGGTATTTGCTGGTCAAACAGGATCCGTGCTGAATGGCATTGCTGGTGACTGGCGGCGTGCGACCTCAGATAGGTCCGAGGAGCGGAAACAGGCGGATGCTGGTAGGTGGTTGGAAGAGCCTCAGAAATTTGGTCCTCTATGGTCTGTCGTAGCGTCGGAGCAAGCGCCTGCGCGGAGTCCGAGACGCAGGAAACAAGGGACAATTGTCGCGCCACTTCTTCTCGGACAAATTGCTGGATCTGCCGCATGAGCACTGTGGTGTCAGTAGAAACGGAGCTTACAGTTAACGCTGACATGTTGGCTGTGTCAGAGCTCGGGAGGCGTGTAGAAATGCGCAGTTTCCGCAACTCGTCGTAGCTCTGACAGTACTGGACCTCGTCCGTGACAGTTTGGGGAGTTTTGGCAATGAGCATGTGGAAGGCGTCGTCCTCGATCCCCTTCATGGTGTGTCTGATTTTATCGGCTTCGGACATAGCAGGGGTAATGCGACGGCAGAGGTCCACAATATCCTCGATGTAGGACGTGAAGTTCTCGCCGGATTGCTGGACGCGACTGCGTAAGCGCTGTTCTGCGCGGATCATGCGAAGAGCGGGTCGGCCGAAGACTTCCGCGAAGGTCGTTTTAAAGGAGGACCAGTTGGCAATATCAGCTTCATGGTTGTGGAACCACAGCTGTGCTACGCCCGCCAGGTAGAAGTTGACGTTCCTGAGCTTGTCACCGTCATCCCATTTATTGTGGGCGCTTACCCACTGATACTAAGTGAGCCAGTCCTCGACGTCGTGCTCGTCGGTGCCGTTGAAAATGACAGGGTCTCGCTGTCGTGGTACGCTGGAGCAGGCGACCACCGGTGGTGCGGGAGCACCTTACTGTGGCGCGTCGTCAGGCATAGCCGAGGCAACGGCCAAGCGTATCGAGTGCGAGCACCAACCACAAGATGATGATGATGATGATGATGATGATCCAAAGTACAATTGGCACATACCCACCGTGGGGGATCGGCCGTGAATTGGGCGGTTTTTAGAAAATGGACTAAAAAAATTAGAAAAAAATAAAAAGAAAGAAAAAAGGAAGATGAATTCTGCTTGGTGTTCTAATTACTTATTATAATTGACTATTTTAGGAAGGCATTTGATTCAAATTAATGATAAAGTTTTGCATTGCAGTGCAAACATTCTGGTGGCTGTTCCCCAATGTGGAAGCTCCAAACGAAAGCAAGACGGCAGCGTTCATACTGAAGCCAAGTTTGTTTAAAGGGTCCTCAAGCACCCTTTTCCTTACTGAGAAGAATCGTCGGCAAGCAAGGAGAAAGTGATCAATAGTTTCTGGTTCGCCGATCTGTATACACAAAGGAGATGCCGCCAAACCAGCCCTGTGTGTATAGAAATTTAGTGTCGGGATGCGGCAACGTATCCTTCTTAGTGTAATCTCTAATTTTCGTGTTGGGTAGAATTTACGATTCCAAGGGAATAGTAGATGGTGGTAGTCAGAAAGCGAAGCCATACTAGAATTATATATCTCATTCATCCTTCTTAATCTCCTAAACCTAGCGGCAGTGATATAGCCGGTTGGGGGAACGGCAGGTTAGAGCACTGCATGGGCCAATTTTTTCAGCCCGGGCCCGGCCCGGGCCCGTTTTTACGTTGGGCGGCCCGCCCGAGCCCGATCAAAACTTTTATGGCGAAACCCGGGCCCGCCCCGGGCCCGGAAATAATCTACGTTACTCGCCCGGCCCGCCACCACTTTACCTTAGGCCCGAGCCCGGCCGGAGCCCGACTCGAAACCGGCCCGAACCCGGCCCGAGACCGAAAAATAATGTTTTTCAGAGTTGAGACGCCCGAGAATAACTCGCTGCACGTCAGATGCACACCACCAGAAAGCCCGAGCCCGGTCCGGGCCCGCGTCAAAAAACCCGAGCCCGGCCCGGGCCCGGGTCAAAAAGCACACGCCGTGCCCTAGCTCGGCCCGAGCCCGTAAAAAAAACTGTTCTACCCGGCCCGGCCCGGCCCGTGCTTTCGGGTAAGCCCGAGCCCGTGCAGTGCTCTACAGCAGGTACTAAAGGACCCTCCAGGGAAGCCTTTGCTAATGAATCTGCACACTCATTCAAAGGCAAACCTTTGTGCCCGGGCACCCAAATTAATCGAAGCAAACTCAACTGAGACGGAGCTAAAAGATGTAACTCTTGCAAAATTTTTGAGTCACTACGCGTTGTAAGCGATGAACATAGAGAGAGTGAGTCGGTGATAATAGCAACTGATGGATGAGAGGGGTTCAACTTCCGTAATGCTAAAACTACAGCTAAGTTTTCCGCTTTGTAGATAGGAGTAAAATCTGGAAGTCTAATCGAATAGGATCAATCTAGCGAATGAGAAAAAATTCCTACACAAGAAGCATCTTCTGCTTCGTCTTCTGCAGGCGCGCGTATTTGTCACTACAATATATATATATATATAGACAAAGAGAGATAGAAGCTTTATTCGACAGGCACATTTTAAGGAGTGGTGGTAGGAGCCCATCAGTTCAGGGGCGGGTTGCACGAACATTTATAACGAAAATAACAACGAATATAAGAACGCATTCTTAAGCGGACTATAGGAGTCGTCGAGGAAACATTTAGGAACACGTTCTTAAATTCGTTATTACTTTTGTTATTAAAGGTTCGTGCAAGCCGCCCCAGGGCCCCACTGGCCTCTGCTGCCTGCCTGACCTGGCTAATTAAGGACTTTTGTCCTGCCAAGTCGGAACGGGTGAGCTGTGTCTCCATTGTGTTATTGTTATTTATCTTATGAGGGTGCTTAGTGTACTGTCGGGTTACATGTACTAAGGTGCGTATAACCCTGCACCAAAGGCACTTGGCCCTATAGCGAGTGGGATACATGACGTTTAGCATTTTTCGATGAGGGAATACCCCTGTCTGTATTTTGCGCCAATCGTTGGCCATTTCCCCGCTAAGTTGTGGGTGAGGCGGCGGCTATTTTCTGCGGACTCCGCGCTGATCAGGAAAGATATCTCTGGCATTTAAGCCAACAGGTTAATTTCCCGCAGGCGAAAGCTGTACCCACATCTCCCGCATTACGCGTGTGATGCTTTACCAATTTCCCTACCGCGGAAGCCATCTTCCCGTCCGCTTTCTTCGGTATTTGTTTATCCTTTCAAGGTCAGCCTTGGGAGTGTCAGCCAGCTCCGTTCATGGATAACGTTCATCTAATCACTTAACCGCAGTCAAATATAAAAGCTTTTAGGCATAACATTTTTATTGCGATAGCAATTACATGGACACCCAAAGCGTATATCTGCCGTCGGCGTCGCCGTCGCCGTGAGGTTCCGTATGGCGTCCAACGGCAATGAAATCGTCGCCGGGTGCCGTATGCCGCATGTGCGAGTGAAAGCGCGTGAGGGACGCTGCAGGCGAAGTTTATAACCTGATGCCCAGGCACCGCCGAAGGCAAACCCATTTTTTTTGGAACAATTGAGAGTTTAGTGTCTGTTATTCCGGTATACGCAATGACGTTCGCGTAATACTGCACTGGCCCGTGTGCTTGCGTTGTAGTGCACGTTAAAGAACCCCAGGTGGTGAAAATTAATGCGGAGCCCTCCGCTACGGCGTGCCTCATAATCAGAACTGGTTTCGGCACATAAAACCCCACAAAGAAGAAGTAATACTGGACGGATGATTATGATTAAGCAGCTCCTTTGAAACGGGGCGGGAACAAATAGTCACCTAGCCTGTTTGAGTTAAACAGGTATGTTATACATGCTTTTCAGACAAGCATTTTTGTACAGATTTCCTTTTTTCTTATTTTTCCTTCCCCAAAACTTCTCTATCTCTTTTGTACCGCTACATATGTCTGCAACGGATCGGGTTATATCAATATCTTCCCTGCTTTTTTTTTCGCCAATAACTCTAAGCCTAAAAATGTTAGGCCTAACGTTAGGAGACTGGAAGAGAGCGGTGTGGATCAGAGAACAAACGGGGATAGCCGATATTCTAGTTGACATTAAGCGGAAGAAATGGAGCTGGGCCGGCCATGTGATGCCTAGGATGGATAACCGGTGGACCATTAGAGTTACAGAATGGGTACCAAGAGAAGGGAAGCGCAGTCGAGGACGGCACAAAACTAGGTGGGGTGATGAAGTTAGGAAATTTGCAGGCGCAAGTTGGCATCAGCTAGCGCAAGACAGGGTAATTGGAGATCACAGGGAGACGCCTTCGTCCTGCAGTGGACATAAATATAGGCTGATAATGATGACCTATAAACGTACCTTGCTTATCTGGATGTCCACTTTAAATCAAAGCGCTTACAGAAGATGTACGTTACATACGGGTCTCACTGGGTTCATCCCTTCACATTTCATTAAGGTGCGCTGAGTGGTCTCCGGATTTAAGCTGCAGCACGCACATGGCTCATTTGGTTGCGAGTATTCGCTCCGGTTTGTTTTTGTCCTTAGCCAACCAGCTCGAGCCTCACATTGCAAGGCCCAGTGCACTTTGTGTTACCGCACAGAGTTTCCCTTCTAATTTCTTGTCATTCTTGTAAATCTCCATGGTCCTTTTTGTTTCCATTCTTTGCATCCAATTCACTGTCTCCATTTCTCTCACTTTCTTTAATTCTGATCATTAATGGTTGTCCATTTACCGTTTCGATTTTGCTGTACTTGGCTGCCAACTTTCTTGACCTCTTTCTCCATTCTGTGTCCACGCTTTTCACATACAGATACTTGTGCACTTTAGCCGCCCATTTATTTTCATCCATGTTCCTGAGCCTTTCTTCAAAACTAATTTTGCTCTGTGCTTCCCTGACTTCAAAAGTGGCCCAACCCATGTCAACCTGCACTGCCTCATTTGTGGTTTCACTGTGGGCTCCCAAAGCCAACCGGCCTACTGACCTTTGGTTAACTTCCAACCCCGATAAGATATCCGATTTTAACCCTTTCAGACCAAAATTAATTATGTTCAATGTAAAAAATTGGTCTTAACAATTTGAGATGTGCATGATCGTGCTAGTTTAAAAAATTTAAAAATCTGTGCTCACACTTTTCAATCAAAACGTATTTAATGATTCCAAATGTAATCAGTGGGACTTGGTGGACTTGAAATGCGTCGTTTCAAGCAATACGTGAAAAGTCTATCTTATATGAAACTCTTTGAAGCAATTATTTTCTTTGTTAAGGCAGAGGTGTGTGCCATACTTCTCGCACCGAATGCGAGAATAAGAGCACATTCTTCTGTATTTTTTCTAGTTTGCGCGATGACTTCTTTTTCATCGGACGAATCAATGTCACCCTCAAGGGATCAGCACAAGCTTCGGGACTTCATTCTTTTTCCCATAAAACTCGCATGTGCTGATTGTTGCCATCAGTTCCGAAAGAAAATGTTTCCATATTCCGGAGGGATTTTCCCCCAAAAAGTTTATCTGCACGGCATAAGCTCATATCAACAGCGTAACATCACAAAAAGCAGAGCAAGGCTCCGCCAACAATACAGGCTCCTAACGCGATAATGATCCATCAGGTAACACGCGCTCAAAACATGGCCAACCCTTAAGAAAATATTAGATGAGTTTCACATGAAGGTCTGATGACTTTTGACATTACAGCCAAATGAGTGTCTGATGTGTTTCCTCGGAAATATTCTGATGTGTTCCTAATGTCATTCTAAAACATATTGGCCACCGTCGTTCTGATGCATACTTGATGAGTGTTTTTCTTCTGAGCATGAAATGTATTCCTAATGCGTGCTCGAAAGCAGTTTTCGTGTGACCGTGTCATGTCTTCCTAATGAGCCTCTGATGAGTTTATACATTAGATTGCTGGCATTCATAGAATTCCTAAAACAAAATTAGCCACCACGTGTGGCAACATTTTCTGATGTGTC
The DNA here is from genome assembly GCF_013339745.2 of Dermacentor silvarum. NCBI lineage: Eukaryota > Metazoa > Arthropoda > Arachnida > Ixodida > Ixodidae > Dermacentor > Dermacentor silvarum. The sequence goes on from NC_051160.1 coordinate 166,103,484, forward strand.
TTTCGTGCTTGATATACATATATCAAGCTAAGGTGCAGCACTTTTGTCAACATCCAACATGTACGTGGGCCAGTACATATGCTGCACATTAGACATTTCTCAACGAAAAAAAGTTGATAAAAACATTTATTGAGCATATACCACGCTTCCTTAAAGAGAGAAGGAGGTTAAATGTAAGGAACACATAGTATCTGTATGGTTACGGATGTGGTATTTTCCTTTCATTTAGTCTCCCTGCTAGTCTTTGAGGAAAGGCTGTTTTTGAGGTGGAGGGTCGTCGTCTTGAAGCGAGTGCACGTGTACCCTGCATGGTGAAAGGACAGGAAATTAACAACACTTGGCAATGAACCACAGGAATACACACTGTATCACTTGCTGCGGAATGATTTGGAGATGTTAGTTGTGCGAAAAGTTTATGCGATGTTGGTTCACATAAAGTCGTTGAGGAACCGCCGTGTAGCCTTTGGGTGTAGCAGTAGCTACAGTATGCCCAAATTTCTCTTGGCTGTACAAACATGCAATGTCGATCCGCTGTGGGGTGTACATGTTGTGAACTACTCTGGCTGTATTGGTTTCCACTCGACAAAGAGCAGCAGTGCCTGTGGATTGCTAGCGGGAATTGGAAGATATTCTTATGATCACTTGGCGTGGAAACAAGCATAGGAGTGCTGGTGTACGGGCAACCCAATGCAACCCCGAGACATTTAAAAGCCAGCGGTTATAGAATATTTGCATGAGCTACCGGCATAGTTCTCATGCATTTCAAGTCCACTATGCCATGCCTATGTTCGCCTATGTCCACTATCTCCCACCGATGTTGGTGCTCTCCTAGGCACATGTTGAGGCACCTGCCAGTCTGCCCCATGTAAATCTGACCAAATATACATATGATCAAAGGAATAGACCACACAACCCCTGACGGATTCAAGACAAGTTTGGTGGTATCTTTAACTAAGCAAGCCTCCCTTGCCTGGGTGTCTTTCTCAATTCGCTTGTGGACTGCTATGCACATATACAACCAGAAAGAAATAATGTAGACAGGATATGAACAACAGTTTGTAAGTGAATTGTGAAAGGCGAGCCGGCAAGCGAGACTTGCTTGGTTAAAGATACCACTAAATTTGTCCAGTGTGTGTCCGAGGCAGTGTATTGTACTCCTTTCACATGTGGTCAAATGCATATAGTGCAGACTGGCTAATGCCTAAATATGTACTTAATATATCAACCATATTTGACTCAAAAGACCAGTATGCTCATCCGTCTTGGCCGTGCATTGCAGCCATAGGACTGCTGGCCAGATTACGATCGTCACCTATTTTTACCTACAGTAGAAAATTGACACGTGAAATCAGTGAGGCATAACACATAAATAGCATGACATGTTTGAGCCAGCCCCATTAGTACGGTCTCCCTTCTCTCCCAATGTAAATTTTGTCCTGAAAAGTTACATGAACTGACCGGCAAACTCAAAAGGACGCTACCAATTTCACCTAGTGGACACAGTTGCTTCTCAGAAAATGCACAAATACAGGGATGGGTATCTGTTTGTTCGCATACTGTAGTAATAGTTGGCGCAAGTTAGCTTCGACATTGCTGCCATACTTCAACTGTCACAAGGCTACACCTTCACATTTCATTTCAAGAAACTTAAGCTCATCATATGTGTATTTGCCAGTGGCAGTTAATCTGAGAACAAGACAGAAATTATTGTAAATAGCAATGTTAAAGTAACAATGGTAAGCAAAGGTAAGCACGCTGCACACTTAGACCTTTAGCATATTTGGCACACTACCGTTCGAATTCTAACATGCACAAAAACTGCACATGGGTGTAGCATAAACAGAGAAAAAACACAGAAATAAAAGCTACAGCATAAGGAACAGTTTCAAAACAATAAAACCAAAATAAGAAGTGTAATATACTGTGTGCAACGCAAAGAAATAAAATTGAACTTGCAGCCAAGTGATTGAAGCGAGAAAAAAATGCTAAACATCAGGACATGTAGGTTTAGCTTTTATGTAGAACACGATAATGCGTGCATAATGTTATGAACACAATAAGGAGAAGTTGAAAACGTTGCATAAATATTAGCATATTTAGTAAGCTGAGTTGGAAATATGCGATAAGCTTATACACAAATCATACGAGATCGTACTTTCGGAACACGTATACTTCATACATACCTGACATGACATCCAGATTACAGCCGTATGCGGTTTGCCAGGCTTGCAGAATATCTGCATTTCCCTGCCAGTAGTGGACAATGCTATAGGGTCCGGTCTGAACACTTGAACAATGAGTCAGTGTTTAATTTATACATGATGGCTCAAGAACAACTGCCATATTGTGAACATCATGTAAGGTGCACTTATAAAAAAGTCACTAAAACATGTCTGCACTAGTGCAGGGTGGCAATGGAGCGCAAGTCGCGTCACTGAAGAATGTCATGATAATAGGGACCCCTTCATCAAAGTAAAATTTTAAACGCGCCCGCAGCAGCACATACAAGAAATGTTTGTTTACATACTAGAGTTTGCTTTCATGACTTAGTTTAAACAACTTTCCCCTGCCATGTTTAGTTATGTCAAAGTTATGGCAACACCCCTTGTTTTGAAAAGAAAGCTGTACTAGTAGCAAGCTGTGACTGCTTACGTTTTTGTTTTCTCCTCAAACTGCTCGTAAACCGAAAACCTGGTAAGCATAGATTATTTACAACGTCGAATAGCTTATAAGCGAACAAACGTAATTGCCGTCATAATCGGTCAAGAGACAGATGAGTGGTTATTATGCAACTTCAGCAGAAAAGCGGAAGCGCACGCCTCCTCCCCCCCCCCCCCCCCCCTGTGAGGAAAACGCTTATCAGGATATTCAATTTCGCATCAAAGCAATAAATTTGCGGAACTAAATTCTGACAAACAGCGCGCAGCATGCACAAGCACAGGTTTCACTGTTGTCGCAGAAGTTTTATTTTCTACGTTCGCAAGGCATGCTATGCACACACGAGGAGCACATACAACACACGTGTACTTAGCAAGCACGACTGCTTACCTTTTCATTCGTACGACGCTCTCCAAGTTGCCGGTGCTGCGTCGACATTACTCCCATCATAGATGTCGCTGTGTAGTGGACGAGCGGAGGCACGCTAACAATACGCATTATTTCTTTTCGACGTCTACCCAACTTTCCACGACAACCAGACAAAGGCCACGGCATGAAAATCGTTGGTCCACATTTACCTGGCGCGCCACGCATACAGCGAGTTTGCAGCGAGACACAAGGTATCTTCTGGCACTTTTGTGCACGCTAACTACGTCCTGTTTCATTACAGCAAACATAAAAACACACGATCAAGCAACACATCGTAAGCAGCACAGTTGCAGCTTGCACAGACGACCGCCATCTTGAAGACTTGATGATGATGATGATGATTTATTGGCATCCCCTTTGAAACGGGGTGGCGACAAATAGTCACCTAGCCTGCTTGATTTAATCAGGTATACTACACATGTTCGTTATCTAGCATTTTTGTATACCTTTTTCAAAAATTTAGCTTGTACCGCTGCCTATGATTTTAAGAGATCAGGTCGTATCCATCTTTCCCCTGCTTTTTTTCCACCAGTACTCTAATCGTCTCTTGCTGATCTCTACGGCTGATCTGTTTATGTTTCCTCCCACTTTAAACCCAAGCGCTTCTGGGAGTTGCACGTTACCGACGGTTCTCGCTGGGTGGATCCCGTCGCATTCCATTAGGATGTGCTGAGTGGTCTCTGGATCTTTACTGCAGCATTCACATGTCTCATCTAGTTCCGAATATTTGTTCCGATATGTTTTCGTCCTTAGGCAACCGGCTCGAGCCTCAAATAGCAAGGCACTGCCCTTTGTGTTATCGTACAGATTTTCCCTTCTAATTTCTTTCTTCTCATTCTTGTAAATCTCCATTGTTCTTTTCGTTTCCATTCTTTGCATCCAATTCACGGTCTCTATTTCTCTCACTTTCTTTCTGATGACCCCTGGTTGTCTATTTACAGTTTCGATTATCCTGTACTTGGTTGCCAACTTCCTTGACCTCTTCCTCCATTCTGTGTCCACGCTTTTCATGTAGAGATACTTGTGCACTTTATCCGCCCATTTATTTTCATCCACGTTCCTGAGCCTTTCTTCAAAACTAATTTTGCTTTGTGCTTCTCTGACTTCAAAAGAGGCCCAACCCATGTCTCCATGCACTGCCTCATTTGTCGTATTACCGTGTGCTCCCAAAGCCAACCGGCCTACTGATCTTTGGTTAACTTCCAAACCCGCCAATATATCCGATTTTAAGCATATAATGGCATTTGCGAATGTTAGCGCTGGCACCATTACTCCTTTCCAGATTCCACGCACCACCTCATACTTATTGTGGCCCCACAGTGCTCTGTGTTTCATTAATGCTGCATTCCGCTTCCCCTTTATTTTCAGATTATCTTGGTGGTTGCTTGAGTAATTCTTTCCTTCGTTTATGTGTACGCCGAGGTACTTATATTGCTTCACTATAGGGATTACTTGCTGTTGAATTGACACCACGAAGTTACTCGTGTGTTCATTAAAGATCATAATCCCTGATTTCTCTGTGCTAAACTTAAGGCCTAGATTTGTCGCTGCGTTCCCACAGATATTCGCAAGTATCTGTAAATCTTTTTTATTGTCCGCTAGTAGCACAATGTCGTCTGCGTACATCAATCCAGGGACCTTCTGTTGCACCATTTGTCCATTACGCATGTAGGATAAATCAAAACCTAATTCGCTGTTTTCCAGTCGTCTTTCTATGCCCTTGACGTAAAGCGTGAACAACAATGGTGACAGAGGGCATCCTTGCTTCAATCCTTGGTGAATTCCCACCACTTCATTTCCTTTTCGGCCTTCCCATGCCACTTGTACTTGGTTGTCTCGATATATCTCCCTCAGCAGCTCCACGAAATCGTCATCTATGCCTTCGTATTGAAGAATATCCCACAACAATTCCCTGTCTACGTTGTCATAAGCTCCTTTAATATCTAGAAATGCTACCCATAAAGGTCTTTTCTGAGCTACTGAAATATCTATGCACTGAGTTAGTACAAACGTATTGTCTTCTAAGCGTCTGCCTGGCCTGAACCCATTCTGTAGTTCCCCCAATACACCGTTTTCCTCCACCCACTTCGACAGTTCTAATTTTATGGCTTGCATTGCCATTCTATATATCACCGACGTTACTGTAACTGGCCTGTACGAGCTCGTCTTATCCTTATCTCCTTTGCCTTTGTAGATGAGATTCATCTTGCTTTCACGCCATCCAACGGGAATATTCTTTGTTCTAATCACTTGCTCTATGGCATTAGTCAGCAGTGCCTTGCTTTTTGGACCGAGGTTTTTGATTAGCTGTATTGGGATTTCATCGGGTCCTGCTGCCGTGTTGTTAGGGACATTTTCTGCTGCCTTTTTCCAATAGAAGCTTTCTATGCTGAATTTTGATCTCTCAAGCCTCTCTGTTGTTGCTGGGTCTGTTGTCTGAACTACACTTTTTCTCGTACCGAAGTTATGCCTGATAACGTCTGTGATGTACCGCAGCGCATCATCGCCTTCATAGATGTTACCGTCTTCATCCCTTATAGCCGTTTGCGAGTTTCTAGTTGGAGCTCCGAGTGCTTTTATATGGTTCCAGAATCTTTTTGGGGCGCCTTTGTCTCTTTTGTGAATGTTATGCACCCAACGTTCACTTGCGCATTTAATTTTCTCTTGCACGAGCTCACTCGCAACCCTTTTCTTTTCTCTGTATGTATTCCATCTAAGGAGCCCCTCTTCTTGTAATCCCAACTTTTTGGCTTCTCGATGAGCCCTAGATGCCTCTTTACGCTCTTCTATAGCTTGTTTAATTTCCTTGTTCCACCACTTACGTGGTTTCCTCTTTCCAATTCAACAATTGTATTGCCGTGTCCGCCTTATTTCATGCTGCATAACCTCCACCAGTTCCTTATACTCCCAGACTGCTGTAGGAAAAGCCTCAATTTTCTTCTCTATGTTGTTTGCGATCTCTGTTATTTGCTCGTCATTCATTTTTAAAAACTCTGAGGCTATTGGTTCATGTTCTGCGCTGGTATCTCTCCCAAACTTTAATGCTAAACGTCTATGATCGCTTCCCAGGCTATTTTTTCCATTTTCGTCTATTATCATTTGTTCCAGTTGTTCGTAGACCATTTCTGAGACTAAGGCGTAGTCGATACATGACTGCCTGTTTCCGCATTGCCACGTTACCTGTCCATGACACTTATTCTCCCTGTTAACTACTATAAGGTTCTGTTCATCACACAAATCCAGCACTAGAGAGCCGTTGTAATCAGTATATCCGTCTAAATCGTCCATTTGCGCGTTCATATCTCCCACTAATATCACCTGGCCCGAGTTATTGAACTCATTAATATCGCTTCTAATGCAATCGACCAATTCCTTATTTTTTCCCTGCTATCACTACCTGTCCATAGGTAAGCTACTCCCAGCCACGTCTTTTTACCTTGCCATGTACCACTAATCCATAAATGCTCTTTACATGTCTCGTTTACCCTTCGCCACTTCAGACCTCGCCTAATTAGTACGCCTACGCCTTTCCTTGACCCGGTCATTCTGTTGCACCCTTCCCATACAAAGTTGTCAATAACAGGCGGCTGCTCCAAATCTCGTAGATGCGTTTCGGTCAAGGCGTACACGCTAATCGCTTCATCATTCAGTTGCGTTTGAATTTCCAGCTATTTTTCCTGCTTACGACCACCCTGCATGTTAATGTAGCAAATTTTACCTTCTCTATTCTTATCCTTTCTGCGTCTTTTCCTGACTCCTGGTCGCCTAATTCTGCCCTTTACTGGTGTTTCGCTATGTTCAATACTCAATCCTGCTTCCTGATTGCCTGGGGCCCGCCTAAAAAAGCTACAGCTCGTGCCGCGAATCGACTTCCGACCGGTGTTGCTACACTTTCACTAAAATGTATCCCGTCACGCACAAAAGCGCCTTCGTGGCCTGCTCGGTGCACTTCTCGGTTGATGTCAATGACCGTAAAATTCATTGCTTTAGCTAGAGTCCAAATTTCCCTGTTTACTGCAAGAACTGCCCTTTCAATTTTATAACCCTGCCTTTCAACCTCTGGCACCGTGCACACCGCGATTTGTACTTCTTTTGAAACATTCCGCAGGTCGGTGACCCCTTTGGCTATTTGCTTTGTGATTCCTGCTCCTCGTCCGTTCAGTACGTCAATCACTCCGCCCATTATCACCACTAGGTGTCTCTCCTCCATTGTGTCCCACATGCGTTCCTTGGCCTTCGCTATCACCTCTCTAATCAGCTTTCCGGGAAGCGCGCTAACCTGGACTCGTTCGTCTGCCCCTACCCTCTCTGCTATCGCCGGTTCTACTTTACGCATGTTGGAATCCCAAACAAAGACAACTCGACGCTTTCCTTCCCCCTCACCGCCGAAAGCTGCCCCCGAAGTCACAATGCCCTCCCCTCCTTTTTTTATCCTTGCCCTTGCTTTCTTCCCTGGCCGCGTCAGTGGTATCCCCTTCGTGACTATCACTGACGTTTCCGCCACTGCTTCCCGGCGTGGCGGGTTCGGCTGTCTCTGCACTCGCATCGGAGCCAGCTCCGTTCGCGGTGCTCGCCTCGATGCGTTCATCATTGCTTTGCAGAATGGTGGCGCTCAGCTGGATTTCTGCGTTAGCTAGCTTTTCTTCTGCCTCCTTCCTCTGCTTCTGCTCGATTTCAAGTTCCTTTTCTAGCTTTCCAACCCGCTTAGCTAACTTATCCTTATCTTGCTCTAGGCGGTCTAGCCGCGACCCTAGCACACACATCCTACAGATAAAATCTGCACCATTCGCTTCGCGTGCTGACTTAAACCGCGTTTCTTCCAGCGCGTAGGAACGCTCGCACTCAGAACAACGCACGCGTGGGTTCCCCCTAGTACCAACCATCATCTCGTACTAACAAGGCGTAGATGTAGGAAAAAAAATTTCTTTACCTACTTTTATCTAAGCGAGAAGACCAAGAAAGTGAGAAAGCCTTAAAATAATTTATAAAGATTGCTTGGCTAAGCTAACCCTCCTAAAAAAACCAAAAAGTTAAATATAAAATAACAAAACTTATCTCTTTGGCACGCTGCTCCTGCTGCGCTGAAATGGCACCTCGACTCGACACGTCCGCTCCCGTCGGCTTCACTCGCGAGAGGTACAGCAGCGCCGCGGCGCGGGAGTTCACACAAAAAAACTGAGGGAAAACAACAGCGCCACCTGCATACTTGTGAGGTTGTAGTGGCCTCCGTGATGCCAACAATAATAACCAGTGAACTCATGTTTTGTGCCTTGTTAAACCCAGCTACCTATATATGTTGCGAGGCAAAACAAACCACCAAACAGACCACATTTTACGCTATAGTTTATCGTAGAAAGCAATTATATGACGTATTTTTAATTTTGGATTGCTTCCGCCGTCTGCAGATAGCAAAAGCATGGCCTTAGAGATCTGGTTATGTTATCCTTTGAAGCTGTCGCTGGGGCGTGAGATGAATGATTTTGACTGCCTGCGCCGTCACTTCGTTTTAGATGACTTCCTGCTGTCGTTAACATCAGCTGTAGGCTCAGAAATTGGCGAAACGATCTCTGTAGTGTGTCTCGATCGCGGTTTTCGCATAAAACCCCAGAATTGGTTTTAAGTCAACATTTTTGGCAAACTATGTAACACTGCGATTGGCCTGTGAATTGCGCTTGATATTGATATTGATAGACTAATAATCTGTGTTATTAGCCCCTCCCCACCCCCGCGCGCCAGAAAAAAAAATAGCAGTGCCCTTCCACTATATGAAGATCGAAGGCCGGCGAGGCTGTTGGTTTTGCTTCATTATATTTAAAATTTTTATTACTTTGGTGTTTATGTTTGGTTGGAAAGACACAACACATAACTTCGTTGCATCGCCGCGCGCCGTATTCTGTATGTGCGAGTGAAAGCGAGTTTAGGCGACTAGATTCGCACCACCTCGCACCATCGGCCTCAGCACGTTGGGCCGCTGCGCGTATCGGCTTCTCGTCGCTTTCGCATCCATTCGCGCTGTTGAGTGCGGCGGCGCTCCTGGAAGGCGTGCTCTTCCTTTTCGGAGTGAGCGACACGGGTCTTACCCATACCGAGTCCAAGGGGCAACTGATGACGTCGCTAGGGAAATGGCTATGTCACGAGATAATGAGACACAGCTACTGGTTGGTAAGACTATTGCGTTTTATCACTGACGTTTCGACACGCATCGTCATAGACTAGCGTTTGGGCAACAGCGTTCATCGCGCCGGCGCATTGTTTTTGTCTCTCTGGGTCCCACGTGTGACAAGGGTAATTCAAGGGCGCGTTACAGGTCCCCGGCCGAGCCCACAGAGGTTTGCGCCATTGAGCTTGGACCCTTTCTGCACTATCGCAGGATCGGCCCACATGAAATGCGTATGTGCCATTGCGTTTGTACCCTTTTTTCGCTACCTCCAGGATCGGCCCACTTGTCTTTTGTCAACATTTCGGAGACATTTTTTTTTCTAGATCCTAACCAAGGACAGCTTCGCTGTATAAAATTAAAAAAAATAAGAAAAAAAATAAAAGTTCGTGTCATACACATTTTTATGTCACGTGCTTTGACATTAGCAATGACAAAAAAAAAAGCTGTGTACTCCTCTCATCAGAAATCCTAATATGCATTGCCATTTGAGTCTCTGGTGTACTTGTGATGCTAAACAACATTAGATGATGCATTTCTGATGCCTGTCTGATGGCACATTAGAAACGCATAACGTCCTAATCAGAAACTCACGGTTCATTTTCATAAGGGAAGTACGGCATGAAAACGCCGTTTGAGCGCGAACAAACACGCGATTTGGGCAGTATCGAAAATCTATCGCGTGAGTAGTCGGGGCCGCTACGTCCCAATGATTCCATTTGGAATCATCAAGATTGGCAAAGTTCTCCGGTACCCGCAAATACTTTTCACCGAATAAATTTACTGCGAAGGGATAGCATAACATTCATTGGGAACAAGGCTCCCGTGCGGGAGCCGAAACGTCTTATTATATTTTTTCAACTTTCGTGGTCGGTGTCCGTTTTAATTGTCACGGATAGCATAACACCTAACAGTCAAAGTCCAAATGTTCGAGACAAAAATAAAATAATTGTCGTACCTCTGCATGGTGAATGAATGAATGAACTTTTATTTCCCTTTTTAAGAAAGGGGAGGGGCCGGGGGGGGGGGGAGAGAGGGAGGCCTGTGTGCTCCAGTCTTAGCACCTTGTGCTGCCAGACGTCCGCCTACCAGTCGTGGTAGGCCTCCGCTACCTCCTCAGCCCACCTCAGGACTCGGTCCTGCAGGGTGGGATCGGAGCTGCGCAGGGCAGTCTCCCACAGCTCCTCGCTACTAATTAATGGTTTGAGGTTGCGGGGGGGATATTTGATGGGGCATTTCCACATTATATGGGAGAGATCTGCTGTTTGGACAGGGCAGAAGCGACACTTGGGTGTCGGGTATGTGTCGGGAAAGAATAAGTTCAAAGTGCGTGGGGTAAGAAAAGTGCGAGTTTGTAGTTGGCGCCACAATATTTCTCTCTGGCGCGTGCTCGACACAGAGAGAGGTGGATACGTTAGGCGTTGGTGTTTGTAATGTGTGGAAATTTCATGGAATGTGATGAGTGCGTCTTTATTGGTCTGTTGTTGGGAGTCATTGGCTTCTGGGGTAAGGCCCACATTTCCGTCCACTCGGTCCGTGAATCCTCGAGCAGCGGCATGAGCCATTTCGTTGCCTGGTAGTCCTTGATGTGCTGGAGTCCAGATGAGAGCGATGTAGTTTTTTGGCGGGTGAGCGACTAGTAGAGAGTGCGCGAGGTTTGTAATGTAGCCGCTACTGAAGTTCCGGATAGCAGTCTTCGAGTCACTGATGATGACATCGCAATCAGGTAGCCCCGATGCGAGTGCAATGGCGGCCTCTTCTGCGTCGCCCGCTGAGGTGGTCCTGACTGATGCTGAACGAACAGTGTTGCCCTGCTTGTCTACGACCGCTAAAGCATAACGATGTTTAGTTTTATAGGCTGCGGCGTCCACGTAGTAAACTCCTTCTGCCTGTCCATAGCTGCGTTGTAGCGCCTTGGCTCGAAGTTTCCGGCGTTCGACGTGAAATTCGGGATGCATGTTTCTGGGTAGAGGTTGGATGTGGTATTGGCCGTGTATGTTCGGAGGAAGTTGATGTCGCTTGTTCTCGTTGAGTGGTGGGGCGTAGTGAAGTTGTCTCAGGATCTCACGCCCAGCTGCAGTGGTGGAGAGTCTGTGATATTGCGATGATAGATGTGCTTCGGTTAATTCTTCAAAGGTATTGATTGTGGCTGTGGCCATCACCCTCTGTGTGGATGCTCTAATCGGAACACCAAGAGCGACTTTGTGTATCTTGCGGATCAAGCAGTTTACAGTGTCCGCTTCCTTCCTAGAGAGTGAGAGATATGGTAGTGCGAAGGTGATTTTGCTTAGGACAAAAGCTTGGATGAGCTGAATCAGTTCCTTCTCTCGAAGCCCTCCGTGTTTATTGGAGATCCTTCCTATGAGGCGTAGCGTGTTATCTACTGTTGTTTGTAGTGCTTGCAAGGTACGCTGATTTGCTCGGTTGCTTTGAAGGTGAAGACCTAGCACCCTTATCCTGTCTACCTGGGGTATGGAGTGCCCTTCAACTGTGAGGTCGATATTCGGGGGCGATGTCCTGAAGCGTCTCGTGGGGGGCAGAAGGAGAAGCTCTGATTTGGTGGGGGAGCACCTAAGGTTCAAGTCGTGACCTACTTGTTCGATCTGGTCAATGGCTGCTTGGAGGGTGTCTTGGATGTGCCCGTCCGAACCTCCGGTCATCCACAGCGTAATATCGTCCGCGTACAGTGAGAATCTGAGGTCGGGAATCTTCTTTAGAGCGAAAGCTAAAGGTCGCATAGCCAAATTGAAGAGAAGGGGGGAGAGTACTGCCCCTTGGGGCGTACCAGTGCTTCCTAAACGTATCTGACCTGATTGTTCGCTGCCTAATTGGAGCGTTGCAGTGCGCTTCGTCAGGAAGCTGCATATATAACGGTAGATTCGCTCTCCACAGTTTATACTGTTAAGTTCGCGTAGAATGGCCAAGTGGGACACATTATTGAAGGCTCCCTTGAGGTCGAGGCCCAGCAACGCTTTTGTGTCGCGTGCGTCGCTCGGTTCAATGATATCTTGTTTGAGCCTTAGCATGACATCCTGGCAAGAAAGAGACTTGGGAAATCCAGTCATTTCCGAGGGGAAAAAGCGATGATCTTCGATGTATTTGGAAAGGCGTAGGTGGATTACGTGCTCCAAGATCTTCCCTATGCATGAGGTGAGAGAGATGGGACGGAAGTTATCAATGTGAATTGGCTTATTCGGCTTGGGAATGAAGATCACCTTGGCTGCTTTCCATTGTTGGGGTATCTCGCCCTCTTCGAGACAGTGGTTGTAATACTCGGTGAGTTTGCGTATGGATTGCTCATCGAGGTTGCGAAGCGTCTTATTTGTCACAGAGTCTGGACCTGGTCCGTGGTAGTTCGCACTTGGTTGAGGGCATGTCGAACCTCCGCTTCTGTGATATCGCTGCAAAGTTCCTCATTGGGTTCACCAGTATAGTCGGGCATGGGGATTTGCGTAGGAGGGGGCATATGTTTGGAAGCCAAGTTACTGAACATTGTCGGCAGGTCCGCTGCATGTTCATGTAGCAGTTTATTGATCTGGTGGTTATTATGCGTCCTAGATGTGGTGGGGTCGAGCAGGTGCCGGAGCAATTGCCAGGTCTTTTTAGTGCTAAGATGACCATGCGCTCCTTCGCAAACCTGAGTCCATTGCTGTGCCCTCAATTTGATAGCGTATTTTTCAATCTGAGAGTCCAATTTGGCGATTCTGATTCTGAGTTTGTGATTGTAACGGGCTGTTAGCCATTTCCTGAGTAAGGCTTGCTTCGCTTCCCACATGTGTAGGAGCTTCGAATCAATTGTTGCCAAGGGTGTATCTGACGGGAGAGTGGTGGTATGGGCCTCTACATCTGCTTGTAAAGCGTTCGCCCATTGCTCTATGTCGGTAATGTCTTCTTCGTTGGTGTTGGAGCGAGATTTTCTGAATTCCGTCCAATTGGTAAGCCTTAGTGGTTTCATGGCCAGTGGTCTGTGCTTGAAATTTACGCGGAGTTCGAGGATGTAATGGTCGCTGCCTAAGTTGTTTTGGAGGTTTTGCCACGTCGCGTGAGTGATGCGGTGAGTTAGGGTGAGGTCGGGGGATGTATCCCTACTGACGCTATTTCCTAGCCGGGTAGGAAGAGTAAAGTCATTGTGGATGGTGAAACCTTGATTCTGTATGTGCTGCCACAGAGCTCTTCCCTTAGGGGCAGATGCAGAGTGGCCCCACATTTGGAGGGGGGCATTGAAGTCGCCCATTACAACTAGCGGCTGTTTATTGGCGTTAGCTTTGGCTTGAGCAAGCATGTGCTCAAAGCGGTGTTGTCGAGCATTGGGAGGGCTGTAAACATTCAACACGTATAGGGTGGGTTGTTTGAGGCTTTTAGGTAGAATTTCGATGAAATCGTGGGGGATGTCAGTACCGCTGAATGTCTCCCATTTAACAGAAAGGTGCTGTCTTACAAGTACGGCAGTGTTGGGCTTGACATTGTGAGGGTCTTGAAACGTGTTGTATCCCGGTAGAGTTACTTTCCCGTGTGTTTCCTGCAAAGCTATAATATCAGGGAGCTCGTTAAGATTCTGCAGAAATAGTGTAAGATTTGCGCGCTTGTTGCGGAACCCCCTGCAGTTCCACTGCCAGATCACCAGACTACGTGCTGGCTTCATTATTATTGTCGCTGTGGTGAAGGATGGGAGTTTGTGACGTCGTGGAGGGTCTTCCCCAGGTTTCGATTAGCTCTTGGAATCTGCAGAACTGTGCAGATGCCTCACAAAAAAAGGAATCAAGCTTGCTTTGTAGCCGATTTTCAAGGGCAACAACCTTGTTTTCCAGGGTCGTCATGCGCTCACCAAGGACAAATATGGCGTTTTCAACGGTGTGGTTGGTGTCTGTTATATCGGCATTCTTCCTTTTTGCCGGTGGGGGCTGCACGTGGGGTGAAGGTGGCCTTGGAGTTGCTGCTTCAGTAGTAGCAGTGGGTGCAACAGTGTCCATTTGTTCTGTCGGAGGGCTTATGGGTGTGGGTGCAACTGTATCCATGCGTTCTCTCGGAGGGCAAAATTAGAGGGGATCTCAGCGAATGGCGGGAACAGTGCAAGCGATTCTTTTATTTTGTCGTTCAGATGTGGCAGCACTTCCTTGAGTCTACCAGCTTGCCAGCATATGTAGAGCAAGGGCAAAATTCGTGTTGTAGCGTAAGAACAACGTTTTTCTTTACCCGGGGTGGCCCACGGAGCTACAAAATGGATGATTCCGTTTGGAATCACTGGGCCTTAAAGGGTTAAGCATAAAATGACATTTGCGAACGTTAGCGCTGGCACCATTACTCCTTTCCAGATTCCACGCACCACCTCATACTTATTCTTGTCCCACAGTGCTCTGTGTTTCATTATTGCTAAATTCCGCTTCCCCTTTATTTTTAGATTATCTTGGTGGTTGCTTGAGTAAGTCTTTCCTTCGAATGTGTATAGACACAGGTATTTATATTGTTTTACTACGGGTATGACTTGCTGTGGAATTGACACCACGTAACACTCGTCTCTTCATTAAAGATCATAATTCCCGATTTCTCTGTGCTAAACTTGTCCCATTGTTTACAGCAGATCCACAATCCTATGTGTTCAGAGGAAGAGAACGTGCCTCATGCGTTCAGCTCATATATGCAGCTTTCCTGCTGTGCTTAGCAGTAAAATTCATTTGTCAAGTACCTTACATGCACAATAAAACTGGTGCCAGCTGAAGGGTTCCATATATCTATGGGATATTGTAACTTTTGTTATTCTAGCGGGCTTACTCGAAAGTATTTTTGGAGTATAGCGTGTGTAAAAAGAAAGGGTCGATAGGCGAAAGTGCCCTTGCGTCCCAAATATATGCCCTAGTGAATATAATTCTCTATAACATTAAACGTTCCCAAACTACACAGTGGGTTATGAGCGACACCATAGCGGAGGGCTCTAAATTATTGTTTATCACCTGGGGTTCTTTAAAAAATGAGAGAGAATAAATATCTTTATTTTGTGAATTCCAGAAGGACTTGAGCTCGGGCGGCGTCCTGGGGCCTCGCGATCAGCCGTTGCTGATCCTCGAGGTCGAAGGTGGCCAAAGCTCTCCCCCAAAGCTCGTTGATGTGATAAGGGTTCGGAGGTTTGAGCGGTGCCTGTCTGCAACCCCCTACTGTATGCCTAAGGAACCCAGGTTCTCCGCAGATGCGGCAGTGCGGAGAGAATAGTGTAAGGGCTATGACTTGATTTTTGGATGGGTGGGGGAACGTATTAACTTGTAGAGCTCGGAGGAATCTCTCCTGCTATCTAGGTAGGCGACACTAATGAAAAATATTAGGTCGTACTAGATTGAACGGTCAGGCTTCTGTAATAACGAATTGGTCGCTCGCAGCGAGTTTTTTCTAAGCGAGAAAATGAAGAAAATAGAAAAACGGACTGGCTTCGTGTATTTTACACTATGGTACCTCTCATGTGACGTCAGCAATGCCAGATTCACAGACGGCGCCAAAGAGAGAGTTCACGTGGAGATTACGTCAACTCGTCCGTTCTGGACGAGTTGACGTAGAAGCGGTACTTCGGCGGTAATGTTCTGCGCAACAAAGTGGTACGCTGGCACAGATAAAACGATGATATACTCTAGGACAAATAGTGTATCGATCTACTTCGACCTAATGGTTTTTTTATTTAGTGGACCATTAACTAAGGAGCGCTTAATGCTTTGCAGAACACGAGGGTCTATTCAACTCCCATCGGCACGCAACTTCAGCCACAGGGACTTTACGCTTGCGTTCAAGAACACTACTGCGAGTTCAAAAGCACTGAAGCGGGCGGTTTATTGTCAAAGCACAAGGCACGCGCCGGCTAGTCTTTCGACGTCGGTGGAACAGCAGTAGTGAAAGAGGCGGCACCCGCCGAAGAGTTGAGGCTGGTGTCAGGAGTAGTGATGCTAATCTGCTCGGGGTTCCACTGGACCTGCACCGCCTCGGCACCGGTGCACCCCTCGCTGACGGTGATCTCGCCAGTCAGCAGGTTGGTGCTGGTCACCGTGAGTGTGTGCTGGATCACCGGGCACGTCTGGGTCACAACCTCGACCTTGTACGAGTGGTTGGGCTCAGTCTGCACAGACTTGACCTGCGCAGTATATAATTAAGTCATTCAGTCAATAATTTTTTAACGCACGTAACTGCCTACGGGCTCATCGACAAAAAGCTAGGTCGAAAGGGCTTGGCAGCACCATTGACACGGGACAGAGAACTGCTGGATTAAATATTGTAAAGCGAGAACAAAAGCTATGCAATCGGGGATACGTTTGAAGTGATTTTTATAGGACTAAAACAATACACATACACTAGAAATTACTCATTACACAAACAGTATTGCAGAAGACATTGAATAGCAGGCATTTTAACACATATCTGAAACTACTGCATCAGGTAAAGTCGTATGGTACACTCCATTCGAGGGGACGACGACACCGTATTTTCACTGTTTCAGTTAAACTGCAACCTAAAAAGCCTAGTTCCAGGTAGGGTAGACGTTGAGCAGCGTTCGCGCAAATACGTACGCCTGAAATACAAGTCAGCGCGTCATGAAAAGCTCGTAGGGATAGAAGCTTTTACATGGAAACTCAAAAGGCGAGATGCCGCCACTACCGCTCGCCGTAAATGACGCAAACCCCTGAACGTTGAAAACATGCACGGTGCTTTGCTAGCACCTCCGAGATTAGGGGACGACCACGGCATGCTGAAAATCTCGAGTCCATGGTTTGCCATTTGCGTCATTTGCGCTACCACTATAGGAACGTGTCGTCTGGTTAGGACACATTTAAAGGACGCTGACAAGACAATACACAATTACCAGTATTACAGTTCTGTCAAGACTGGCTTAACAGTATGTGCTACTCATTTATAGCTAAGGGGAACAGAGAGGTTTGCCCTTTATTGTTACTCGCTACTAAATAGAAGCCAATGACCCAAGCGCTGCATAAGAAAAATGAAACTGTCCTAATAAAAATGTAGAAAGAATAAAAACCTGTCGTGTGAGTTGTATATTATTATACCACTACTAAGCAGCTTATAGCATGCCATTTCTTGTCACTAGCCACAGGTGCTAGCCAAACTAGAGTACTGCACGGGCCGATTTTGCACGGGCACGGGCCCGGCCATTCGGGTAAGCCCGAGCCCGTGCAGTGCTCTAAACCAAACACACAACCTTCGGATGTCGCGTGCTGTATGAGTTGCAGGTTTTTAAGTTTGGCTCCCTGCGACGACAAGTTGTCTCTGCAGCTTTCATTTCTTTCGAGTATTATTTCTACATTTAAACTTGAAACACAGCTTCATTCCTTTACGCTTTCGTTTGACTATAGTTGACTGTTGACATCATTTAGTTCATCTAGTTGCCTTCTTCATGTATCAATGACGACACTGTCAAATATGAATGAATTTCTTCGTCAAAAACATTTTTAAAACTAGGTTTAGTGCTTTCTAAACGCATCAGTCGTCTGCCTACTCTCACGCATTTGAAACTGTGTGACGACATAAACCAGGAGCCACTCCTGACATTACCTAATGTAGTGAATTCTCACGTTTGCTTGCCTATGGCTGCCATAAAGAGCGTCAGCGTATTCGCTGAACGCAAAACACAGACAGCCCTTCACTGAAAATAATCAACACACAACCTTAGCCATAAAAACAAATCTTCTGAATGCTTAGCGTCATGTCTCTCCGAGAAGCAGCTACCAAATCAGCTGCCGCGAAGTCTGCATCGAATAGCGACAACTGTAACTGCCGCCAGATGTGTTACTATTTGGACCACGCGCCCGTGTGCCGCGGTTCTTGACGCCACACGTTACTGTCGGCGAAATACCTTACAGCTCTTACTCAAGTAGTCACCTCTTGTGCATCTGCCCGCGATTTTATGTACACAGAAAATCGCTGACAGACATCTTCTGGAAAGTTGTAGCTGCACCACTGACTGTAAAGGTTCTATTGGGACCTTCGCCTGATCCTAGTCATCAGCCTGATAGTCTGGAAGCTCTCAACAAATTTTTACAGGAGAGCATACTGGACAGGATACTATGAAGAGTCTTGGACCGTGCAAGTTTTTCGCCACCATCTTCATCGTCATAATCAACGTCTTCTCTATTCTTTCTTTTTGCACCCCTTCCCCAACGCCGAGTAGCAGGTCAGAACATTGATTCAGGCCGACCTCTCAGCTTTTCTCTTATAATAAATATCTCCACTCCACTCAAGTAGCCAATTTTGGATAATTTGGTTTGATGAACGGGCTCTGTATATTATACTTTTCGTTGCAGAATAACACTGAAATTTGTCGGTTGAGCATTTCTAGATCGCATGGTTCAACAATATGTTACTTGGATATAGATTTGAAAAGAGGTAGTAGCTATGGCGTTCCGCTGCTAAGTTCGGATGTCTTGGGTTCACGGCGGCCACATTTCGATGGGGCCAAAATGAGAGACCAAGGAAGCAGCAGCGGCCACCAAGGCCGACAGGCACGCGCATCAGCTAAGTCCAGTGGGGATGAGAGAGAGAGAGATGCGGACCGTGCTCCAGCTTCCGAGAGCAAGGATGACGCGGCGTCGTGGCGATGCCCTCTCCCCTCACGCGACACCTGGCACGTTATCGAGGAAGGAAGCGCTCCCTTTCGCCCGCTTTGCTCCGTCGAGGCGCGCTCGTGACGTGGGGTCGCAGCCAATGGGAATTTGCCTGCCCTTTCGCTGCTACAGATGACAGACGCCGGCTTTTTCGCTCAATGTGGCATTTCACGCTTTCGCATCAAAAACACTCGTGTGCTTAGATTTATGTGCACATTAGAACCGCGGGTGGTCGAAATGAATCCGGAGTCACCCACTACAGCGTGCCTCATGATAAAATCCTGCTTTTGGAACGTTAAACTGCATAATTCAATACAGTCGAACCTGGATATATCGAATCTGAAGGGGATTACAAGAAAGTTCGATATATAGGTAATTCGATATATAAAATAATAGGTCCTGATGCACACGGCGGCTTACCGATTGGTGCATCCGAAGGCCGCAAAGTTAGTACGCAACTCGGATAAAAACAGAAAGCAAGCACACTTTATTTACCTGCAAAAAATTCTGGATCACTTCGAACTTCATTGCAAAGTCCAAATTGATTAATTTCTTTACACTTGCAGCGCTCATAGCTCGTGGAAAAGAACTCAGGAATAGGCATTCAACCCACACGACGATGCCACGAAAATCGGAAAGAATGAAGTTGACGTTCGAGGTAGCATGCGGGCTAGCCGAAGAGCTCGACGGTGCTCTACTGACTGCACAGACGACCTACACGGCTCAACTGACTGCACATTCTCTTCTCCACCTGCGGGTGCCAAATTATCTCAAAGTGCACAAAGAAGTGCACTTTGATGTCTTCGGCGTGGCGCTGCATTCGATATATTGAGTGAGCTGGTGAACGGGCGTTCTATATACGCGTGCATATAGGATCTTCAAGGCGATATTACAGCTGTTCGCCATACACAATAATTGGTTATATGTGGGTTCGATATATCCAGGTTTGACTGTATTAGTTCCTTTCGATACCCGCATTCCCATTTCCAGCACATCTGCTAATGCCTGACGAATATCTCACCTCGCTGTCGGTGACGTCTCCGTCTTCTCCAATCATCGCCAGGTTAGGTGGTAGGGCTACGTGTGGGTTGTTCACGTGTCGCCAGGCAGGGAACGATGAAACAGATGTGTTAGCGCATACAACACGCTCAACTATATGGCAATATTGTTCGTTAAGAACGCCGCGTTGAATCTCACCAGATCACCTGCATTGTGCACTGAAAAGTGCGTTATGGCCCTTCTATAAAAAAAGACTAATGCCTCTATGATAACAAATTTATGTTGTGAATCTTAAACTGAGCGTGCGTGGGTTCATCATGCACAAGAGCTAGAAAAATATGATCAGTTAGCGCAGCGAGCAAGCACCATATCGGGTGCGGCAATGTCTTTTCAAATACAGAGGTCCGCATGAGTAACGATTAAACACCAGTCATCATTACAGCGTAACTTCCTCTGCATGTGTAATCCCGCTAGATCGCACGGAACTGTTATTTCAACACCATAAGGTGACCCGCCGCGGTGGCTGAGTCAGCTAAGGCGTTGCGCTGCTGAGCACGAGATTGCGGGATCGATCCCGGCTGCGGCGGCCGCATTTCGATGGAGGCGAAATGCAAAAACGCCCGTGTGCTTGGGTTTACTGCACGTTAAAGAACCCAGGTGGTGAAATTAATCCGGAGCCCTCCACTACGGCGTGCCTCATAATCAGAACTGGTTTTGGCACGTAAAACCCCACAAAAAAGAAGAAGAAACATTAGGTCAGCTCTGTCGCACATCGGGAATTCCTTCCTGAGCGCCATGGTGGAGAAATCACCGCTGTACTTGGGTTGCAGCACCAACGGATTCCTCTCCGCGAGATATACGTACAATGCAAGGCGCCCCAGCTAGGTTGGCAAGTTATTTCTTTAAATTATAATCACACCAACGTGAACGAACTTTGTGCATATTGTTCGCGATCGAGTTGACAACCGCCAGTAATGTTTTTGCTTGGAACACAGAATTAGTTTATTACAGTTAGTTAAACTCTTTGTTTACTGTTCTCTTTGACAAGGTGTTCATTAAGAAGTTATAGAGAATAATGAAAGTAATCAAAATGGGATGTTTTCATCAAGGTAAAAAGTTAGCCTCCTTAATTTTTTCAACTGAAAAAAGGGCCACTGAATATTAAAAATGCCACGTAATTACACAACCACCTGCACCGGAAAGCAGCGCCCTGAAGTAGGCTTGCTATGTACGAAGGGGACTCGGCCACAAAAGATAACATGCGCACGCATTCTTCCGACGAAGCACCACAAGTTATCGACGTTCGTTTGTGCTAACACCGAGGCGACGCATTATATAGGGCGCGGCGCTGTGCATAAAGCAATAACTCTCCCACCTTCTGCTTTTTACAGCGAAGCCGTTAAAGGCTAGGTTCCAGGAGATAGCGTCCCGTGTAGTAGACCGACCGGCGTGTACAACAATTTCGGCTCCATGTGCGTGGTGGTTTGGCTACATCTGCGTGGTGGTTCCCCGCCAGTTATGCCCTTAGCACATATGTCAAAACGGATGATGAATGGCCCGTCGTTATACCCCTCGCCACCGCCGATGCCTCTTTCACAAGTGCCGCGATACTCGGTGGCGGCACGTCCCACCAAACGTGTGCCCCTTCGTCTCGTGACGCAGAGATCGTGCTGTTATCAGCAGTTGCCCTTTAGACTCGCTATGGGACTGACGCTCGTTTAACCACATCTTCCAGTATCCTGACGTCAGGATCCTGACGATGCCATGCAGTGTACCGCGGCTATGAACGCTGTGGCTCATACGCTAATCTATGATGGACGGACTTGGCGCAGCAAACGCACATACTGGCCATCGCGCCGGGCGAAAACAAGATGCTGGTGTCCTGCTTTTTGACGAACATGCCGAAGACGCTCAATACAGTCAATAATGATAATATATAAATTCGCTATACCAATGTTCACTATAGCCAGACGCACCATGCCATAGTCACAGCTTCGCTGCCTTCCATTCCCAGTAGTTAAAGGGCTCTGATTTTTTTAGAGGTTTCCAAGCAAGCCTGCTGTAGGGCGCTGCTTTCTTGTGCGGGTTAACAGTCACGGTATATGCAGGAGCCACATGCACTAGCTAATATAGTGCAGGGTGGGTGCGTAATCCCGTGATTAGGGTGGTATCTTGAGAAGGGACATTATTTAGCTAAAAACACTATTTCAATCATTCCAATATTTTCGTATTACTTTCTTACTGTCGAGCTGTAAATTAGGGCAGTAAATAACGAGTTAGATAAATACCTCTAATTACACAATTGAATGACCGCCAATAACAAAAATTACCGCTGGCTTGCGAAGTCGATTTTGGACAATATTTATTAAATATTTTTTTTCGCACAATGTGAGCTATCATTTTTTAAATGCTTGTTTCATGTTAGCTGCGACACCCTGATACGAAAAGCCACAGCATGCAACCCTCTAACGCTGCACCCACTGGTGGTCGACCGGGCACATCTTCCAGAGATGTACGCATGTTCTATCAGAGGGGTCGCACGTTGGAGAGCCGCTCATTGCTCAGATCTTGACGAATGACTATGCCCCCGAGGTGGAGGATTTTGTTACGCAGGATCTCCTGGCTTGGCTTGAGCCTAGGCCGTTTTCCAACATCTTCGAGGAGTCGGCATTCGCATTTTTTTTCCTCTGCTCGGTGCAAAACATTAAGTAAAGATTACGAAAAAGGAACGTTACATACAGACGAAACAGCGCCCAACTCAGCGTACTTAAATTGTAAAAGTTGTAAAAGCACCAACATCGTGTGCCGCTCACTAAGCGCCTAGCCTCCGACATGCGGTATTAGCGCACAGAAGACAAATGTACACAATGAAAGAGTTTCAGACAGAAAAACGCAGGTGAGTTTCCCCGTTAGGATGCATGCATAGCACAGAGTAGAAAGGGTTTATTTTATATAAATGCGTTATACAGAGTACATGCGCGTCCAGCGCCTACCTAGGGCCTGCCGGGGAAAACACTCTTCGTTGGATGCGCCGAGTGCAAAAATGACCTTCGAATTTCTCTAAGTGCCACATTAATTACAGCTCACTGCAGCTAGCTCCTGCGTAGTGGAACACACAACCAAATTATGTGCGTGGCATTTCACTGTCCACCTGGCTGTCTTATTTTTGCTTTTTAGCCTGCGTATACAACTTCAATGCTATATTCAATGTTGTCGTATTCGGAACAATATTTGTTCTTTTGCTAGGCAGTGACAGAATGGGTGAGGAGCATCTTCCCTGGAAGGCCGCTTAGGTGGCGCACAGACCACTGTAGACGTATTGACAGAGTATCCTCACAGTAGTCGGCCACCACGCCCCTGGTGACGTCGTCGTCACGCTTTCCGGCCATCGTCGAAGCCTCGGCGTGCGCGGACCGGCCCACCAGCTCCTTCTGCAGCCGCGCATGCATCGCTCAAGCACCGCCACCAAAACATGCAAGGAAGGGCACAGCTCAACGAACTTTGCGGGACGCCCTCGTGGCCGTTCCCATGTTATGCACAGGGGGCGCCAGTGATGAGCCTGAAGCTAGGATACGTTCCCTGGGCACGGACGCGCGTTTGAGGTGTCCTTAGCCAAAAGCTTTCTATCGGCGTTATCTTCCGCAGTAGATACATTGGCGTGAACCCGACAAAAGCTGGTAGAGTCGGCTTACCGGGCTGAAAACCGGTCGTTAGGTACATAAGCGCTAGCTGGTCCAGTCCAGCAAGCCTAGAGGCGAATTCGGTAAACGCGCCTACAAGGAGCGGGTGGACCACAACTCAACCCCCTTGGCAAGACGCAGTGAAACGCAGTCGAGTTAGGCCGAGTCCACTCGACCTGCTCGCGTCGAGTTCATGTCAGCGAAGCTACACATATGGGAACGTGCGCGTGAGGGAGACTCGCGTGCTCGTAGCCGTAGAAGTTTCGTACAATCTCTCACGAGAGGCAGTTACGGCGCTGTACTTTTCTCTTTTCCTCCTATTAATAATCACTCACACACACACACACCCAGAATGGGGCAAAATGTCACTGTGATACTCCTTATGCATCTTTATCGGAAGGCCAGGACATCTCGAAGAGGAGCGTGGAGAACAATGTTCCGCGTGATAAAATGACTTAGTCTCTAATAAAACCGCAAGGAATTCTCCACAATTCTGTAGGAAAAAATGACTCCACGCAGTTGGATGTTCAATTGTACCCAGCGTGAACGTTACCAGCAGATTTCTGAGGTTGGAGGAAAGGAGGGAAAGTCAGTGCTCACAGTAGAAATGTTTAAACAGTATGTTTCTAATTTCTTTCACAACTTCGTAAGCTTTCTTTGAGTACACAGTAAAGATAGATGTTATATGGGATTAAAGCAAAACATGAATATACTTATTCTAGTTAAACACTTACTTGCGAGGAAGTAATGACGTTTTGGGCCAAGTAGTGTTCAAGATAAGCTGAACCAACCACATGGTCTCTCACGTGCACCATCTTAGAAACTCGGATCGACGGTACCGCCAGATTTACTTACCTCCAGGTTATATTTAACGAAACTCAACGCTCGCAATTTTAATTGTGCAGCTCAGAGCCTACATGCATCCATGTTGAGGGCTCGGGGGGGGGGGGGGGGGTTATGACAACCACTGCGGTCAGTGCACCTTTGTAAGGGATCGCATGCCACCGTGGCTGACGCTGCAGTCAGGGCTTTGTGTGAAACATCGAAAACGTTTAACGTGATTGGTGAAGAAAGATTTACGCCACAGGGACAGTTTGGTCAGTCCGCTAATGAGAAACGAAATCAGCGGGAATTGACTGCTGCTAAAAGGTGTTTGAATTAGACTTCAACCTCAACGGCTGTTGATGTATGGGAGTTGATGAGTCACCTATAAAATATCAGTGACCGTGAAAGAGTGCTTGGTACTTCGTACTGCCACCAGAAATTTGATCTGAGTTCTCGAAATAATACGCAAATATAAGTTTTGCGGTGCAGGACTTACTATAGCAGAATGTGATCACCACATAAAACGACTTCAGGAACCTTAATCGTAGAATGTCGATACAACACCTTCGCATTACTATTTTTCTTTTTTAGCGGTGATGTGTGTGTGCTGCTGTTTTGTGACTTCTTGCGCCCTTTATAGTAACGTACGCTTGAAAGTTCAACGACGAACTAAGGGAACCATCTGCAAAGATGGCCTGAATACTCTAAATATGATACGCATTGGCTTAGGTCGACAGTCATATTTCCCCTCGCCTAAGGGTATCAGCTCTGGTATGTCAGTCAATTTGTCACGATAAAGTTGCCAACACCACAACAAAAGGCCGACACCGGTGTTACAGAAAGAGCAATTATGCCCCGCGCCGGTGACACCAAAGATGCATCCCAAGCTCATAGGGAACTGGCGTGCAGTGTTCCCAGTGTGTCGAATCTCGCTCGTTGTCATACCTGATTCCCGGGCGGGAACAGATCGTCGTAGCAGTGTGTGCGCCAGTCTACCTTGCGGACCCGTCGTGACAGCAAGCGCCACACCGGTTGCCGCTAGCGGGACAAGGAGCGTCAGCGTAACGCAGATATTGGGGACGAGGGTCGGACGGGAAGTGAGGTAAGAGACGGGAACAAATAGAGGCAGAACAAAAATGCGTATGCTCATTCATTGCGTAAGGCGGACCACCGCGGAACTGGCGGCAATCAGAGCCATGTTAATCAGAGCCAACCAGTCAGAGCGATGAATTAATTCTACGCAATCTATGAAGATAACGTGAAGTTAATTGCTTATATGAATGAATGGTTCAATACTGCTACGTGTCTGTCATTTATAAGGTTCCTTAGCGCACAATTTCGCCGAGTTCAAGGCAAGTAGAGCTTGCAGTTATGACTGTGAAGCATCAGCCTTCCAGAACAATATTTTTTTTTGTAATAATAACGACTAATTTGAGACTGCGCCAGCCTTCCCTGGCGGCAACGAAAAGGTCCGAGGCTGCATAAACAAGGTGGCGGTCACCGGCCCAGGTCAACGTTGGCGTACAATGCGCGTCACGCAAACGTTTCTCTCTACGTGGGAACTCAGACAGCTGTGCGTATGTGAAAGCTGACATGCGAGCACTGCGTGAGAATAACTGCCGGCTCACGTAGTACTGCTCGCCCTGCTCGAGGTCCTCCAGAATGGCGGCATCCGTGCGGCAGACGCTAGTGCCCCTGAGGGAAAAAAAGCAGTCATGTGGACAGGCCTTTCAGGTTGCTCTCTCAATTGGTGTTGTCTAAAACATGGCGTCTGTGACGTTTCGCGACTCCCGCATTGCTTACGGTGAATGCTGTAAGCAAAACCGTAGCCTTCGAGATATGTTCCTCTTTTCTAAACAGACCCGTCAGCGGGCGGTGAGTTGAACACCTCCTATTAGGCCTACTCAGCATCAGCTATATAACACTTAAACGTATTCCCTTCTTTCTTTCCTTCCTTTTTCCTTCCTTCTTTCTTTCCATCTTTCTTTCTTTCTCTTCATTTTTTTGCAGCGAGAGTGTTCAAGGCCAACTGCAACTAATTTTAAACCGCATTACGCTTATAATTAGTGTAGATGTAAAGCATCCTTCTTTAAAAATTCTTCATGTGGATGCTAGATGTCTCATGGAGAGCTAGCAAAAGTAGGCGTCCTCGACACCAAAATAAAAAAAAATAACATCACCAGTCGCTGGTAAAGACAGATAACTCACAACGCACGGCTCGTCGGCATTGCCTCCGAGATTGAGCGCTGCAGACAAAACGGCTACCCGAGACGCACCGAAAAAGATCGCAGGCAACGTGGTGGGACTTCGCGTCACATGCGCCAACCACCGGGCTCACACACCGTGCGCTTAGGCGATATTTAAAAGCTTTCAATGCGATAAAAAATTGTTAATTACCAGCTCTGTGGCTTTGCCAACATTGCTTCAGCCGTATGCTTCTCAAATAAGGCCAAAGTTAACTTTTATTGCAGTTGGCCTCCAAACGGTCTTCCGCAACACTTTTCGCGCAGCGTCGGTAACAGCAGCGTGGTTCATGACAAATGTCACTCAAAGGAGAGCCAGCAACGAAACCGACATCGCCGCCCTAAATTTGCTTTGAAACGTAATCATCCATGGTTACACAAAAAGTTACCACGCGTACACTTCACTGGAATACACCACTCCACTGTGCAGTTACTTTTGTGCTTCAATGCATACAACGACGCTTTGTTAAGAAAGTAAATGGAAAGCAAATGCATTTCTCCGCAAAGTTCAGGAATTAATATCTCGAAACTGGTGTCATCCTGAGAATTCGTTCCAAGTGGATCTGCCTTGCGACCTCCACGGCTAGAATTCGTAAATTGCAATATGGGTCATAATTAGTTAAAAACCTAATTAGTGAATTTCATAATTAGTCGATTATGCATTTCAATCCTTTGTGAAAGTAATGTCCGCCTTTTCATGTAGACTAGCTCATAAACTAGAATTGTGCTATCTGCCACAGGCAACGTTTAAAAAAATTTAGAATTGTTCACTTAAGACCCTGTATATTCAAGGATTCAAAAATTTATTGGTATAGCGAAATAAATGAATCAGATATTAGTGAAGCGTTGGCTATATTAGGGAAGTTTTCGGTAAATTTCCATCACTAACAAAAATACTACCAAAATTATCTAGTGTCGTAGCGCCCTAGTACTACTACAAAAGTACCCTAGTACTACCGAACGGCTTGGTAACTGCTTGATGCATCTTGTCTGTCTTTTATGTATACTCGTTGTTTCTAGGAGTGGCAAATCTGTGAATTTTTTTAGAATATTCAGAACTGAAAACGGATTGCTTGTTGCCAATTGCACTATTTCATTCCATATACAGCATTGCTCAAAGGGATGGACATTACTTGACTAGAAATCAAAATGCGTTATTGACTATTTCACAAATTTTCACGTAGTAAGATTCTAACGATCACACACTTAGGCACATATTGCAATTACCAATTGTAGTCGGTGAGATTCCAAGGCATTATCCACTTGGAACGAATTGTGAAGATGGCACCAGTTAAGAGAAATTCGCGATTAAACTTGCGGTAAAACTATGCTGCTGTTCTAGTTACAATTTAACGAAATACCATTTTATGCACTGAAGCACAAACACAACTAGAACGACAATGTCTCACACTTTGGGAATAAATATCTCAAAGGTGTTGTCAGCCTTGAAATTCGTTCGATGTGGGTATTTATTTTGTAAATTGCAAGATGTACCGTAAGTAGATTAGTCAGACATCAAGTAGTAAACTTCTGGTAATTATTTGGTTACTCATTTCGATGTATCGCAATGGTTACTAATGGTATTGGTTACTCATTTCGATGTACAAGTAATGTTGGTCTCTTCAGGGAACTGTGCTATCTTCCACAGGCGAGTTTTAAAATTCTATACAGTTAAAACAGCTGGTCAGAGGACACGATAGACCAGCAGATAGACTGAAAAGAGAACACTGCTAAATATCGAAGACTTAACCAACTCTATATTTGGTCCGCATTTCAATACTTTTTTTCACTTTAGCGTGTTGTAAGTACATACATGCTTCGTTAAAGTCACATCTCGAAACGCAATTGCGCCTGCGGTGATTACTTAGCTTCAGCGATAACTAGACTATTAATACAAACAACAAACAAAGTGTCCTGCAAAATGCACAGAATTGGTGTTATGTCTAAGGCAAACATGACAGTTCTGCCAGCCATAGAATGACCTTTAGTACACGCGTTGGCTTTGTCATTCTGGCTTCAAACGGATCTCTAATATTGCAAATTGACCATTTTCACAACAATAGTGTGTTAGAAGTCGAACCGTTTGCAATGACTATGGATGGTTGAAGAATCTCATTACCTGAGCTAAATACTAAATGCACTTAAAGGATTGCAAAACAAATCCACGAGAACGTCCGTATTACAAGCAGGCAGGCCACACCAATTTAGGTGCGAACAATTTTTGCCCGGGTGTTGAATGGTCGCGGTTCTAGAGTTCTCTCTCGCAATTGTATAGGAAACTATGGTGCGGACCCATTAAAACGCAGGAGTGCGTGATTTTCTGGGCTGCCTACCGAAAAGCGAAGGGCGTGAAGATATAACCCGAAAGGCGAAGCATCAATTGCGATAGCAAATTAGTAGAGAGCTATACGGAGTTAGGATAGTAGTTTCATCAGCTTGGATATAAACTTGGACATGCGGCAGCACCAGCAACGCGCAGAGCTGTTGTCGACGCCGTCGGCGTTTTGCCCACGTTCGCTCCGAAGGCGCGCGGCGTTGGTGACTGTTGCCGGTGCCTCTGGGGGCAGGCAGCTCGGAGGTTTCCGACGAGATCAGAGTGGGGGCACTCGTCGAGCAGCGTCGGAAGTCTTACCCATCGTCGAGCAGCGTCGGAAGTCTTACCCACCTTCTCGCCTCGCAACGTTTTTATATAAATACGCATTTCGTGCCGCAGCTAAACGTCGCCTCTCCTCCCTCCCTCCCATCCCCCCATGGCCTTTCGCGCGACGGAAAAAGTCGCGTATGCTCTCTATATATGGTGATTGTAAAGGAGGAAAGAGACGCTTAATTCTGCAGCCCTTCAAAGAGCACGGCGCAGAACGCGCGTTTGCTCACCGACGTGAGTTCGCTCCCCATGAAAGCACGCGTCCCTCGCGTCCCTTTCACTCGCACATACAGCGTTCGAGCGCGGCGACGATTTCATCGCCGTTGACGTCATGTGGAACCTCACGGCGACGGCGACGACGACACCGAAGACAGAAATCTGCTTTGGAGTGTCCATATAATTGCTATCGCAATAATATCACGTGCTGTGCACTGTCCCGACCTACCAGTCTTAGAAATTGAAACACGATGCAATGAAAGCGACAAAAACAAAGGTTTACTGAATATACCAACAAATGCTAGAATATTAAAAATGTTGACGGTTTATTAAACGTTCGCAGGCTGCCCTGTAAGGGTGCTGTGCTCCGCCAGATAGTGCTCTGCCCTATCGTCGCGGCCACCACGATCCGCACCGCAGACAAGCATGAATTTTTATGAAGTTTTTTTGTGAAATATAGACGATAACAGCTGTCCATGATTCGTTCGCCGTTATGCCTTGGTTTTACCAGATGATGTCGCTGCCACACAGGCTCTTCCGCATGATTTACGGGTCCGGAAAATGGGTCATAAAGACCACTCAGCAACTACCTTTGTCCTTGATATCGGTTTTGCTACAAATCATACACAAATTAAAAACCGGAACATGCTTGTGTCAATACGAGAGTCGTAAACGAGAGGTAAAAATCGGGCATTTTAAGACGAAATCGCAAAAGTTGGCGTGCGTGTTTCGCTACCCACTAGCAGTGTTTGTGAGTTGGTCGTAGAACTGTGCTTTTCGCTAGGCTTCACGGGAACCACGTGCTTCGATGCTAGCGCATAAAATACATTTCTGACGTATGTACTTTTAGCGACAATGGCGCGCTTTCTTGAAGCGCTTTTTTTTCAGTTCAGGAAAAATGGGAATATGATTTTTTTCAGCAGAATCTTCCCACCCTAGAGTTGAATTAAATGCCGATTTGCCATAATTATCTAGAAACATGGTGTGCACAAACGGAGCATGTTTGATGCGTGTCATTGTCCACGGAAATTGAGCCGGAGCAGCTATCAGCAACTATTTACATATGTGAAAAGAGGAGCCTAATTGATACTAACAGTCGACATTCTTGTTTCCTAACTCGAAAACTGAAGTACAAGCTGTGTCGAATAGCGTCTCATCTTAATTCTGTTTTCCAAGCTCCGTCAAGCTCCATACCGCAGTTTTTGACCAAGAAAGTATTTGCAAAATTGCTCTGGAAAAGGAAACTGAATTGAATTCAGTTCTTAAGTGTTTACGAGCACCAGAGGAGGCATGTGTCTAGGCGCATAGCCTAACAGTGCGAGTTTCTGACTACATTTCGCGATTACGCACCCTTATGTTGACATAAAAGTTTTCTAAAGGCAAGAAAGTTTCTAATACTCGGCTCCAACGACACTTCCGGTACAAGCTGGTCTGGACACAGACGTCACCGAATATCATGATCAACGTTGCTCACGTTTGCGTGTTGCCCTAAAAACAGTACTGGTGAAACGTATACTTAATAATAGTGTAGCGCACTGACTAAATTAACAAACAGGACATGAACGAGGCAATGCGGCACACATGTTAGTGTCAGCCACACCATGTAGGGTTGCCAACTCTCGAGTGGACGATATCGTGACGGTGGTGGCAGGCGATTCACACCCTTGTCAGTGCCAAGAGCGCCCAGCCTTTGTGAAACAAAGTTACACAACTCATTTTGACTCATCCATGTCCCGATGTACGTCAGGAAAAGTGCAAGCGTTCCCTGGCTAACACGACTACCTATATAGACAGAAGCAGCGTGAACGGCTAAGGCGTGCAACATATCTATAACGACGACAAAAATGCAACCGCCTTTATGCTAATGACAGCGCAACAGAACACAAAAGAATGTGCCAGGGAAACGAGCCGTCAGGCATTCTCTTATAAGAAGTCAGTAAGGTTCATTGACTGCATTCAGTAGGGGTAAAAAGGGGGGGAGGGGGACTCAGGACGGTGCCGCTAAATTCGAGATGGTTGGCAACCCTGCCTACAGGTCGTGTCGTGTCTGTAAATAAGTTGCACAGACGACACCGTTGTTAAACTATTTAGGGGCTAATATTGCGAGCCGAAAACAAGGAGAATGTTGGAGAGAACCAAACGTAATCGGCACTTCACACAAATAACCACGCACAGATTCAGCGTGTCGCATATTCGTTGCATGCACTCTCACCTGGAGGGCATCGTGCTGTGCTGTCGGTGAGATTCGACGACGTCACCACGCGCGTGCCACGTCTGCTGCTGCTGCTGCTGGCCGGAGAGCTGCAGGGCGTTGGAAGACGTAACATAAGCAGATCCACATATTCGCTTGCACGTACTCTCTCAACTAGTTCCGAAAATTGCGGCACTTCTCTGTTTCACAAGTGAGTTACGATGACGTCAATATGTACCAGAAGTCAACTAAGATGAAAATCAGAGAAAGAAACGCATACTCAAGAAACAAGTAGCACACACGACGATGCCGAGAGTCCTGCATCGTCCGGTGCTCTCCATGTTTCTTGTGTATGCGTTTCTTTCGCCGGTTTGAATCCTCGTTGACCACATATTAACTGCCCAGCTTACAGCCTTGATGTACCAGCAGGTGCGCGAAAAGGGTCGTCAGGCAGGACTGGTGTATTAAATTCGGGACGTTTGGCAAAACAATGATTTACGATATAAATAATCAAGGTTTCGAAAAAGAAACATTTTGGTGTGGAGATGATGTCCTAAAGGTGAAGCAGGCCTCCGTCATCCTACTAGATGAATCGATTAACGCTAACATGTGGCGGAGACGAGGAACCATTTTTTAACTTCCAGTCACGCAGCCAATTATGCCGGGAAAGAATCCTGTGAATACACGCACAGTGGCTCAAGCGGGCAGTCGCACGGCTAAACAATTTATAAATTGCAATGTGGTTTATCCGGTAATTAGTTTAAAAGTTATTTAGGGAATTTTTGTTAATTATTCTATTATTCATTTCAATTTCTTGTGCAAGTATTGTCCGCCTCTTCGAGTAGACAAGCTCATGAACTATAATTGTTTTATCTGCCACAGGTAACCTTTTAACGAGAAGAAAAGGAACCGAGGGGCCCGATTTTTATTAATCATATCATAAGAAGCCGACAAACAATGACACCAAGAACAACATAGGGGAAATTACTTGTACTTACTAATTGAATTAACGAAATGATAAATTAATGGAAATGAAAACGGATGAAAAAAAAAACAACTGTCCGCAGGTGGGGAATGAGCCCACGTCTGCGCATTAAGCGTGCGATGCTCTCACCATTGAGCTACCGCGGAGCCGTTTTCCCATCCGCTTTCTGTGGTATTTGTTTCCCAACTAAACTAACCTTGGGAGTGTTAGCCAGCGCCACCACTCACAAACCTAGAGGCGGATGTGGAACATCCTTTCTGCCACAGGCGTCACGAGCACGTGATCTTTTTGGGTGATGGCAACTGGTCAATAAACCCACATATTGTCACCCAGCTAGTACAGCTAGTATAGTTCACCAGCAACAGATAGGCAAAAAAACACGTCAGCCTTTAATAATAGCTGGACCTCGGAGAGCGCGCGCGCAACCACGAACTTCGTCGTTCTCGCCTCAAGGGGCCAGTGTCACCACATGCCAACTTATTTCGCGTCATTGCTCCCCTCTCAAAAGCGACCGACCCGGTCGCTTCAAGGGCATGGGGCGAGCAATATGGGCAAGAGTGCCAACATGGAAAGAAAAAAATAAAAAAAACATACAGGAATGTACACAGTGCTGAAGCGGTTTGTGAGGGTTGCTTATCCCTCGCGTGCGTAGTACGGCTTCATCCGTACTACGTGGACGACTTCAGCACGGGGACGGCGTCGGTTCGAACTAGGATCAGAGCTTTGAGGCACCACCTCATAGTTCACATCACTGAGGCGGCGTACAACTTCGTAGGGGCCGAAATAGCGGCGCAAGAATTTCTCCGAGAGCCCACGGTGTCGGATAGGTGTCCACACGCGGTCGCCTGGTGAGTACTGGACGTTCCGTCGGGTCCGGTTGTAACGGCAGGCGTCGGTATTCTGCTGGGTGCGGATGCGATTCCGAGCAAGCTGGCGAGCTTCCTCCGCTTTCTCGACGAACTCCTTAGTGGTGTCCTTACTTGTGGCTCCATGGTCTACCGGGAGCATGGCGTCTAAGGGGGTTGTAACGCGACGTCCGTAAACGAGCTCGAATGGTGTAAACTCGGTGGTTTCCTGCACAGCGGTATTGTAAGCAAACGTCACGTATGGCAAAATTTCATCCCATGTCTTGTGTTCCACATCAATGTACATGGATAGCATGTCGGCCAATGTTCTGTTCAGGCGCTCTGTTAAGCCGTTAGTCTGGGGATGATAGGCTGTGGTCCTTCGGTGGTCAGTATGCGTCAGCGTGACGACTTGTTGCAACAACTCCGCTGTAAACGCTGCACCGCGATCAGTAATGAGCAGAGCGGGTGCACCGTGACGAAGCACGACGTTGTGGACGAAGAAGCTGGCGACTTCAGCAGCAGTTCCCCGCGGCACAGCTTTTGTCTCCGCATAGCGAGTTAAATAATCGGTTGCCACGATTATCCACTTGTTTTGCAAGGAAGACGTGGGGAACGGACCAAAAAGGTCCATTCCCACTTGCTGGAACGGCGCCGGAGGCGGATCCAAAGGCTGAAGGAGGCCGGTAGGCTTGACGGGTGGGACTTTACGCCTCTGACAGTCACGGCACGTTCGCACATAGCGCTGAACCGACGAAAATAGGTGTGGCCAATAGTATTTCCGCCGTATGCGCGCTAATGTCCTCGCGAAGCCTAAGTGGCCGGCACAGGGATCGTCGTGACACGCCTGTAAAGCTTCCTCGCGCAGCGCCTTCGGAACAACGAGAAGGAACGTTTCTTGGCTGTTCTCGAAATTTTTCTTGTACAGGACATCGTTCCGCAGGCAGTACGATGTCAATCCTCGTGAAAGTGGGCGTGGGACAACAACGTCAGCTCCCTCGAGATATCGGATGACTGGAAGCAGTTCAGAGTCTGCACGTTGGTAGTCAGCCATGCGCACCACGTCGACGACACCAAGAAACGGCAAATCTAGCTCCAAGTCGGAGGATGTCAAGGGAATAGGAGAACGTGACAAGCAGTCAGCGTCGCTATGCTTACGGCCCGATCTGTAGACAACAGTCATGTCGTATTTCTGGAGGCGGAGGCTCCAACGAGCGAGGCGACCTGACGGGTCTCGTAGATTGGCAAGCCAGCAGAGCGAATGGTGGTCACTGATCGCTCGAAATGGCCGGCCGTATAAGTAAGGTCGGAACTTGCTGATGGCCCACACGACTGCTAAACATTCTTTTTCGGTGGTCGAATAATTAGCTTCTGCTTTTGTGAGACTACGGCTCGCGTACGCAATTACACGTTCTGCGCCGTCTTGCCATTGAACCGGAATAGCCCCGAGTCCTACGTTGCTTGCGTCTGTGTGAATTTCAGTTGGCGCGGTGTCATCAAAATGCGCCAGCACTGGAGCGGATTGAAGGCGTTTGCGCAATTCGGTGAAGGCCAGCTCTTGGTCTTCCGTCCACGCAAAGGGCACATCTTGTCGCGTCAGTCTCGTGAGAGGTTCAGCAATCCTCGAGAAGCCTTCAACGAAACGGCGGTAGTAAGCGCAGAGGCCCAGGAACCGCTGAACAGCCTTCTTGTCTTTAGGGTGAGGAAACTCGGCAACGGCAGCGAGCTTTTCTGGGTCTGGTCGTACTCCTTGGGAGCTGACCACGTGGCCTAAAAACTTGAGTTCCCGGAAGCCAAAGTAACATTTTTCAGGCTTGATGGTGAGGTTTGCCTTACGTATTGCGGTAAGGACACTTCGTAGTCGGGTGAGATGTTCATCGAACGTGCTGGAAAACACAACAACGTCGTCAAGGTACACTAGACACGTCTGCCACTTTAGTCCGACGAGTACAGTGTCCATCATTCGTTGAAACGTAGCAGGAGCGGAACAGAGACCGAAAGGCAGGACTTTAAATTCGTATAGCCCGTCGGGAGTCACGAAGGCGGTTTTTTCACGGTCACGCTCGTCCACTTCGATTTGCCAGTACCCTGACTTTAGGTCTAACGAAGTAAAGAACTCAGCATGGCGCAGACGGTCCAAAGCGTCATCGATCCGTGGCAGGGGGAAACGTCGCGTTTGGTGACTCGGTTAAGCCGTCTGTAGTCAACGCAGAAGCGGAGCGTGTTGTCTTTCTTTTTTACTAGCACGACAGGGGACGCCCACGGACTTGTCGACGGCTGGATGACGTCATCATTGAGCATTTCTTCAACTTGACGCTTAATCGCCTCCCGCTCCATAGGTGACACGCGGTACGGGTGCTGACGAACAGGCCGCGCCGACTCCTCTGTAACTATCCGGTGTTGCGTAATGGAGGTGCGCTGGACTCTAGATTCTGTGGAAAAACAGCCAGAGAATTCTGTCACTAGGCCCAGTAGCTGATCCTTCTGTACATCTGCTAAGTCAGCATTAATGTGGACGCGGGTACTCAGGCTGGCGTGAGTTGTTGCATCCGGTGAAGTCACTTGTAACGTGCCGACGTCGGAGAAGTCAGCAATGCCGTTCAGAAAGGCCACAGCTGTACCTTGAGGGACGTGCTGATACTCATGGCTGAAATTTGTCAGCAAAACTTGCGAGCACTTATTCTGTATTCGAACAAGGCCCCGGGCGATGCAGATGTGTCTTTCGAGCAACAGCGGGATATTTGCCTCGGCAATACCCTCATAGTCGTCGAATGCGTCGCAGGTTACGAGGGCCAATACGCTGCTCCTTGGCGGCACCGTGATGTTCTCGTCGACAATCCTCAAGGCGTTGACATACGTGTCGTCAGTGCTGCTCCCTGCTAAGGCCTGCGCCGTTGAAAACGTTACCAGCGATTTTTGTAGGTTTATCACGGCTCCATTAGCCTGCAGAAAGTCCATTCCCAGAATTAGGTCCCTCGAACAGCTTGGGAGGATAACGAAATCTCCGAGGTACGTAAACCCACGAATGCTCATTCGCGCTGTGCATCTTCCTACCGGGGTTAGCAGATGGCCTCCTGCAGTGCGAATCTGCGACCCAGTCCACTCGGTAGAAACTTTCTTCAGCTTGCAGGCAAGGTCCATGCTCATAACTGAGGTGTCCGCTCCAGTGTCGATTAATGCTGTTATGTCTTCGTCGTCTACGGTGACGGGAATGTTCGACGTTATTACCTCTCGTACGGTGTTTGACTGCGTCTGTACGTCTGCGTCGTTCTGTTTTCGTCGTTGTCGTCGTAGTGGAGGATTTTGCGCACAGTCGACGTCAGCGGCCTCACCTCCGGAGGTCGCTGAACTCAGTTTTCCCGAGCCGCCGGGCTTGGCGAGCGGCGTCTGAGAGCGCCGCGAGAGAAGGCTTGGCTTGGTGATGGTGACCTGTAACGAGCAGGAGACGACGAACGGGGCTCGTGCCATCGTTGATCACCATTGCGACGATTCGCGACGAAACTCTCTATTTCCGGCGGCCGCTCACCAGGTCGTGGACGAGGTGCATTTGGTGCGAATCCTCGGAGCCCCACATGACGATAAGGACACATTCTGTAGATGTGCCCGGCTTCGCCACAATGGTAACATAGGGGCTTGTAGTCTGCGGTGCGCCAGACGTCGCTCTTCCTAGTTCTTGCTTCTGCGATGTGCGGTGTGCTGCGAGGCCTGAAGCTAACGTCCAATTGCTGAGCGGGGTGTACCATGCTATACGCGCTTGAGGGTGGTGGACGGCGTACTGCTTCTGCGTAATTCATTTCAGGACGCGGTCTCTGCTGTGGTGCCTCGTACTGTTCAGGAACATGGACGGCCTGTCGGACCTCGGCGCGCACCATTTCCGCAATGGAAAGTTGTCCCGCAGAGGCAGCGGTCGTCTGCATCTTCTGCAGTTCCTCCTTGATGACAGCCCTGATGAGTTCTCGCAAGGCGCCGACGTCGTTGCCGAGGGTAACGGCAGAGAGCTCCCTTGAAATCACGGCGTCGCGGTTGTATTGCCTGGCCCGCGGTTGAAGGGCCTTTTCCATGGTGGTGGCTTCGTCGTGGAACTCTGCCACTGTCGTCGGCGGATTTCGAATGAGGCCAGCAAAGATTTCCTCTTTGACACCGCGCATTAGGTGGCGCACCTTCTTTGCTTCAGTCATAGAGGGGTCCGCACGTCGGAAGAGCCGATTCATGTCTTCTACGTACGCCGTCACTCGCTCATTCGGGCCTTGAATTCTCGACTCCAGTGCTAACTCCGCCCTCTCCTTCCTGTCCGCCCTGGCGAAGGCATTGAGGAACTGCCGACGAAATTCTTCCCATGACGTCAGTGTCGCCTCGTGGTTCTCAAACCATATTTTAGCGGAATCTTCAAGAGCGAAGTACATGTAGCGAAGCTTACGCTCGTGGGTCCAGTCGTTGACGTTGGCAACCCGGTCAAAATGGTCAAGCCAGTCGTCGGCGTCCTCTGAAGCACTCCCGTGGAAATGATTCGGCGTCCGGATCTGATTGACGACCACGTGCGATGCTGCAGTAGCGGCAGGAGGTGGTTGGTTCGTCATTCTACTTCGTTCGGGTAGCAGACCGTGCTGTGGCTGGAGTCCCTGGAGACGCCGGCTGGTACGTACGAACTACTCGCCGGGCTTAGGTCCGGGGTACGCTCCGGAGATCTTAACATCGACCGTACCCAGCACCTCCACCAGAAATGTCACCCAGCTAGTACAGCTAGTATAGTTCACCAGCAACAGATAGGCAAAAAAACACGTCAGCCTTTAATAATGGCTGGACCTCGGAGAGCGCGCGCGCAACCACGAACTTCGTCGTTCTCGCCTCAAGGGGCCAGTGTCACCACGTGCCAACTTATTTCGCGTCAATATGCTACCTGAAGGTATCAATGTTGCCGGATTACCGGACATTGCCGGACATAACGAGGGCTTGAATCCGGCAGCATTTATGCCTTCAGGTATCAGCAATTAGGAAATTTCCTTGTGCTCAAAACTTTTTTTTTGCATTTTTGAAGTTTAGTACTCAAAGGTAATGTCTTCGACAAAAATATGCCTGAAGAGTGAGTGGTTTGTTTGCCGTAGTTATGGCGAAGTTTTAGTAATGATGTGTTATTATTCAGTGCGAACTCACTGAATTAGTATTAACTAGAGATAATTTAGAGAGAAGGGAAAGTGAAATTTCATTGTTTTATTAGTTTCAGCAAAAAAACTGCCTAGGTTTTATTTTACAAGCTATGATACTATAAGAATGTTATACAAGAAAAAAATAAAATACCGGCCACATTTAGCTGAGGCCGGCTTTTGTACATAAGTAACGCGCATATCCTGTCGTGCTCCATTGTGTATGGACTTTTCCAGGGACCTAAGTATTAAAAAATACGTGTTTTATCCCTCGGCCATCCTGTATTACATGCCACCTAATTGTGCTGCACATTGGTGCGCCATCCATTTTACAAAATCTGCGTCTAACTTCTATCTGAAGGGGCGGCAGGTTGGGTGTACATTGCCCGCCGTGGTTGCTTAGTGGTTATAGTGGTGTTGGGCTGCTAAGCACGAGGTAGCGGGATCAAATCCCGGCCACGGGGGCCGCATTTCGATGGGGGCGAAATGCTAAAACACCCGTGTACTTAGATTTAAGTGCACGTTAAAGAACCCCAGCTGCTAAAAATTATTCCGTAGTCTCCCACTACAGCGTGCCTCACACTCAGATCACGGTTTTGGCGCGTACAACCCCACAATTTTCTTTATTGTCCTTTAGAAATGGACTATAATGTAGGCGGCAATCAAGCATGGTATCGGGACTGTCGGTGCATATTGTCACATTGTAGTAAGGGTGAAATAAAGCGCCCCCTCTCGTGTTCTCCCTTGTCCGTTTTTTGTGGCGCTGTGTAAAATGAATGATATGTACCAACTAACTCGCGCCCGAACTCTTCTGAGTGAAATACTAGACAATGGCACAGCTTTGAGTCACAAAAACCAACTCTTTATTGGATGAACTTGTGCGGCAGAAACAAAGGTGGCACTCATAGCACGACAGTAACGGCGAGCACAATCGTCGAAAGTGCAAGCTACGTATAAAGCGCGTCGGGTTTTTATGCATGCCTCCTCGTAGTTTCCAACGTAATCGCTGGCACTCGCGTTCGTTCCGGAAGGTGTAAGAGTATTCGAGCCGCGCATGCAATCTGATTACTCGAAGTTTCCTAGCCGTAGATTCGGCGAGAACATTCGAGATATTTTCGATGCATGAACGCACGTCTTGCGCCGAGCGATAAGCATATAGCAATGGATGGTCGAAAAAAAAAAGAAAAACGTTCACAGAAAGCGTTAAACAATTTACACGCCTCTCAATATGCCAGCCTCGACTGAAATAGCGCAACGCAACGTGGACAAACCGAGACGCAGGAACAGCAGCTTTGCCCACTTTGCCCACGCTAAATTGCGCGGCTTCGATTGAGGCTGATACGGTAGACTGCCATTTGCTGCTAATTTACGAAACTTCGCGGTAAGTTTCACAATGTGAAGCGGAATACCCAAGAAATCCTTGTTTGTTTTGTAAGACAAACGTCGCTAGATTTACTAATATTTTAATACGATAATATTGGCTAGAGAATAGCGACGCCTGTACTCACCTCGATGACCCTGGCGCTGTCAATGCCCGACGAGTCCGTGACGGTTCTGCGAATGACGAACAAAAACATAAAATGAAATACCAGAAGGGAGCGCATTTGTCACAACAGGAAGTTAGTTGCAATATCAACCTGCGTATATATACTCCGTTTCTGCATACTGACACGTACAAAGTTTATCTTTCACCGGTAGCCGCTTTTAACATTGGCTGACAAATGTTAAACGTTATCGCTCGGCGCAGGACGCGCCTGCATTGGAAGCTTCTCGGACGTTATCAATGCTTCTATCCGTCGTCTGTGGTCGCCGACGCCCATGTAATCTGATTGTATGAGCGACGCGAATTGTCTAGAACTTTCTGGAAGACACGCGGGCATCAGGGATTAATCTGGAACCTTCGATGACTCAGGTATAAAAGCCGACGCGTTTCGCCGCTGATCAGATTTTCGACGATCGCCGACTGTGTTCGCCGCTATCGTTGTGCTTTGAGTGTAGCTTGCTTTTGTGGGCACAGGTTCGCCCAATAAACAACCAGTTTCGTCATACACAGTTTTGTGACTGTTTTCTCTACCGTCACTACTACGTGACATCTGGTGGAGGTGCTAGTTCGTTCATGCACCGAACGCCCCCGCAAAGCCGCGACCCAAGCCCGAAACCGGAGAACGAGACCAACGTCGCCAAGGACCAGCGAGCTAGCCGTAGGCAGCAAGGACTTGTGCCGGAGTTCGGACTTCTTCCCGAAAAGACCACTGCAATCAAGGCCAAGTCAACGACCAAAATGGCAGCACCAGCGTCCCCCATCCTGCTGCAGCAACCTCGGGAGCCACCGACTTTTCGTGGATCATCGGCTGAAGACCCTGAAACCTGGCTGGAGACATACGAGAGGACCGCGACGTTCAACAAATGGAGCGACGACGACAAGCTGCGCCATGTGTATTTTTCATTAGATGATGCTGCTCGGACCTGGTTTGAGAACAGAGAGACCACCCTGGTGACGTGGGACCTATTTCGTGAAAACTTCATGAGGACTTTCACGAATGTCGTGCGAAAAGAAAGGGCCGAAGTTTTATTAGAAACCAGAGTGCAATTGCCGAACGAGAACATCGCAATCTTCACGGAGGAGATGACTCGCCTCTTCCGCCACGCCGACCCCGATATGTCAGAGGAAAAGAAAGTTCGGTTCTTGATGCGGGGCGTCAAAGAGCATCTATTCACTGGATTGATGCGCAACCCGCCCAAGACTGTGGCAGAATTTGTTTCGGAGGCCACAACCATCGAGAAGACCCTTGAAATGCGAGCCAGGCAATACAACCGCCGTGCACTGACAAACTACGCCGAAGCTCAAGCTCTAGGCGCCGACGACCTGCACGAGACGATCAGAGCGGTTGTACGGGAAGAACTACAGAAATTATTCCCAAGATCGCATCCTCAGGTGACTTCAATCGCTGACATAGTTAAAGAAGAGGTTCAGCGATCACTAGAAGTGCCAGAAGTTCCGGTATCGCCTCAACCACAGCCGCAAGCGATGACCTACGCCGCCGTCGCCCGTCGTCAAGGCCCCCCTCCGCGCTCGCGCCAGGGCCCCGTAACGCCGCAGTTCCGTCGTCCACCGCCGCCGCCGCCAGCACGCCCGCCCGTCGCCCAGCGCAGCTCCCAGCGGAAGACGGACATTTGGCGCGCCCCCGACCACCGCCCGCTCTGCTATCACTGCGGGGAAGCCGGCCATGTCTACCGCCGATGCCCATACCGCGAGATGGGCTTACGAGGGTTCGCCGTCAACGCGCCACGTCCACAGCTTGGCGAGCGACCACGTGACATCGCCGACTACCTTGCCGGAGCCCAGTGGCAACCACGACGGCCCTCACGCTCGCCGTCTCCAGGCCGCTACATCTCGCCGCATCGCCGCCTGTATGCCGGCCCAACCCGGGGCCGATCTCCCAGCCCATACCCGGGAAACTAAAAGCAGCAACCGATGGAGGTGCGGTTGCTGTACGACGCAATGCCGAAGATCCTCCGCCGCCGACGACGACGACGATTCGCGAATCATCACGACGAGATATCAGCACGCCGCCTAGCAACAGCCTTGACAGCACATCGCCGCCGAACGAAGACCTTCCGACGCGACGTAGCAGCAGCAGAGCAAGCCGACGCAGCCGTGATCCGACGCCACGAATTAACCGCAACGCCAGACGCCGGTCTACCGATCTTGACGTGCTCATCGATGGTCATAACGTCACCGCTCTCGTCGACACTGGCGCCGACTATTCAGTTTTCAGTGGCGCATTCGCCGCCAAGTTAAAGAAGGTGCAGACGGCCTGGCAAGGACCCGATATACGGACAGCGGGAGGTCACCTAATAACGCCGGCTGGAATCTGCACAGCGCGAGTCACGGTAAACAACCGCACTTACCCGGCGAGTTTCGTAATCCTGCAGCACTGCTCCAGGGACGTCATCCTAGGCATGGACTTTCTACACCAACATGGTGCAGTCATCGACTTAAGGTCCAAGTCGATAACGCTTTCAACACACAAAGCGATACCGCCGGATACATGCATCAGTTACCATGCCTTGAATGTGCTTGAAGAACAAGTCACCGTTCCGCCTCACTCCAGCGTAATGATTTCCGTCGGTACGGAAGTGCCTGCAGACATGGAGGGCGTCATCGAGGGCGATCATCACTTACTGCTGTACCGTGAAATTTGCGTCGCTAGAGGCATAGCTGAGCTACGTGCAGGGAAAGCAACGGTGATGCTCACGAACTTCAGCCCCGAATACAAGCACATTAACAAAGGCACCACGGTTGCCTACATCGACGAAATAGTACAAGCCAGCAGTGCTTTCGCCTTCATGGATTCCAGTGCACCCGCAACGACGACTATAATACCTGAAGCAACTTTCAACGTTAATCAGAACCTTCCCAGGCATAAGAAAGAACAACTAAAAGCTCTGCTCCTGCAATACAAGGATTGCTTCTCGTCGTCGTCAAAAGTTCGACAAACCCCTGTCGCCAAGCACCGAATCATAACCGACGAAAATGGCCGCCCACTGCGTCAGAGCCCGTACCGAGTTTCGGCACGCGAACGCGAGGCCATAAGGCAACAAGTCGACGAAATGCTACGCGACGACATCATCCAGCCGTCCAAGAGTCCGTGGGCGTCCCCCGTGGTGTTAGTGAAGAAGAAGGATGGAACCCTACGTTTCTGCGTCGATTATCGTCGCCTCAACAAGGTCACGAAGAAGGACGTATACCCCCTTCCACGGATTGACGACGCCTTGGATCGACTATACAACGCAAAGTATTTTTCGTCGATGGACCTCAAAACCGGCTACTGGCAAATCGAAGTCGACGAGAGGGACCGGGAGAAGACGGCCTTTATAACACCAGACGGACTGTTCGAGTTCAAGGTCATGCCGTTTGGTCTTTGCTCGGCACCTGCGACTTTCCAACGCGTCATGGATACAGTACTGGCAGGCTTGAAGTGGCAGACTTGCCTCGTCTATTTGGACGACGTCGTTGTGTTTGCCTCAAGCTTTGAAGAACACCTGCGGCGCCTTGAAACAGTTCTTCAAGCAATCAAAACCTCCGGACTCACGTTAAAGCCAGAAAAGTGCCGCTTCGCATATGAGGAGCTCTTGTTTTTAGGCCACGTCATCAACAAGTCTGGAGTGCGCCCCGACCCTCAGAAAACTGCGGCCATCTCCAACTTTCCTCTGCCCGCTGACAAGAAGGCAGTGCGTAGATTTCTGGGACTGTGCGCCTATTACAGGCGCTTCGTCAAGGATTTTTCACGGATCGCCGAGCCACTGACGTACCTCACGAAGGCCGACGTCGAGTTCAAGTGGGAGATGCCGCAAATCGAAGCATTTGAAGAACTGAAGCGACGCCTACAATCGCCGCCCATCCTTGCGCATTTCGACGAAAATGCCGATACCGAAGTCCACACCGACGCAAGCGGCGTAGGACTCGGCGCCGTGCTTGTGCAGAGGACTGATGGACTAGAAAGGGTTGTAAGTTACGCTAGCCGGTCGCTATCGAAGGCGGAAGCAAATTATTCCACAACAGAAAAGGAGTGCCTCGCCATCA
This sequence comes from Dermacentor silvarum, assembly GCF_013339745.2. Classification (NCBI taxonomy): domain Eukaryota; kingdom Metazoa; phylum Arthropoda; class Arachnida; order Ixodida; family Ixodidae; genus Dermacentor; species Dermacentor silvarum. The sequence continues at coordinate 166,147,674 of NC_051160.1, forward strand.
TCTGGGCTACATCAAAGTTTCGCCCCTACCTCTATGGCAGGCCCTTTAAAGTTGTGAGCGACCACCACGCCTTGTGTTGGCTAGCTAACTTGAAGGATCCTTCAGGTCGCCTCGCACGATGGAGTCTGAGACTTCAAGAATTCGACATCACCGTCGTTTACAAGTCCGGGCGAAAGCACTCTGACGCCGACTGCTTGTCTCGCGCCCCCGTCGAACCGCCGCCACAGGATGACCAGGATGACGACACTTTCTTGGGACCCATCAGTGCCGACGAATTCGCCGAACAACAGCGAGCCGACCCGGAACTAAGGAACCTTGTAGATTACCTGGAAGGCAAGACCGTCACTGTGCCGAAGGTGTTCAGGCGAGGATTGGCGTCGTTTTTTTTGCAAAACGACATTCTCCTAAAGAAGAACTTCTCGCCTCTCCGAGCCAACTACCTCCTCGTGGTACCCTCAGCATTGCGTCCAGAGGTTCTGCAAGCTCTCCATGACGACCCAACGGCTGGACACCTCGGTTTTTCCCGCACGCTCGCAAGGATACAAGAAAAATACTACTGGCCTCGCCTCTCTGCCGACGTCGCCCATTACGTAAGGACATGCCGAGACTGTCAGCGACGCAAAACACCGCCGACAAGGCCAGCCGGACTTCTACAGCCGATCGAGCCACCTCGCCGACCGTTCCAGCAGATTGGGATGGACTTACTGGGGCCTTTTCCGACGTCGACGTCCGGGAATAAATGGATCGTCGTAGCTACGGACTACCTCACCCGCTACGCCGAAACAAAAGCCTTGCCCAAAGGCAGTGCTGCCGAGGTAGCCCGATTCTTCGTTGAGAACATCCTCCTGCGTCACGGTGCCCCAGAAGTCCTCATCACCGACAGAGGTACTGCCTTTACGGCAGAACTAACTCAAGCCATCCTGCGATACAGCCACACAAGCCATCGCCGGACCACCGCCTACCACCCGCAGACGAATGGCCTCACCGAGCGCCTAAATAAGACCATCGCCGACGTGCTGGCAATGTACGTCGACGTCGAACACAAGACGTGGGATGCCATCCTTCCGTATGTGACCTTCGCATACAACACGGCCGTGCAAGAAGCGACGCACATGGCGCCGTTCAACCTGGTCTACGGAAGGAACCCGGCAACGACGCTTGACGCCATGCTACCGGACGTCACCGACGAAGAAAATCTCGACGTTGCCACCTATTTGCAGCGTGCCGAAGAAGGTCGACAGCTCGCCCGCCTGCGCATCAAGAACCAGCAGAGGACCGACAGCCGACACTACAACCTTCGACGACGCTACGTCGAGTACGAGCCCGGTGACCGTGTTTGGGTTTGGACTCCGATACGCCGACGAGGACTTAGCGAGAAGCTGTTACGTCGCTATTTCGGACCATATAAGATCACCCGACGTATTGGCGCACTGGACTATGAGGTCGTGCCAGACGGCATTTCGCAATCACAGCGGCGCCGGGCACGACCTGAAGTCATCCACGTGGTGCGTCTTAAGCCTTTCTACGCCCGCTGACAAACTTAGGTACTTTGTTACTTTGTTATTGTTTTTTGTTATTTTGTTTATTACGCATGGTTTTGTTTTCGCTTTCGTGTTTGTTTGTAGCATCGGGACGATGCTTTTTAAGGGGAGGGTATTGACACGTACAAAGTTTATCTTTCACCGGTAGCCGCTTTTAACATTGGCTGACAAATGTTAAACGTTATCGCTCGGCGCAGGACGCGCCTGCATTGGAAGCTTCTCGGACGTTATCAATGCTTCTATCCGTCGTCTGTGGTCGCCGACGCCCATGTAATCTGATTGTATGAGCGACGCGAATTGTCTAGAACTTTCTGGAAGACACGCGGGCATCAGGGATTAATCTGGAACCTTCGATGACTCAGGTATAAAAGCCGACGCGTTTCGCCGCTGATCAGATTTTCGACGATCGCCGACTGTGTTCGCCGCTATCGTTGTGCTTTGAGTGTAGCTTGCTTTTGTGGGCACAGGTTCGCCCAATAAACAACCAGTTTCGTCATACACAGTTTTGTGACTGTTTTCTCTACCGTCACTACTACGTGACAATACCATACAACGCTGTGAGGCTAGCAATGCATGTTGCAGTAGTTCTGTCCACACAAGTAAATAGTTTGTTTTAGCGTGGAAGCTTGCTCGTGTTGGTGGTTCATTGGAAAAAACACAGCGCAAGAAAGGCAGGGATACTCTCTCGTGTTGCTCTCTCGTGTCCCTGTCTCTTTTGAGCTGTGTTTTTTGCGATAAATAGTTTGGTATTTATCGTCCTCAAATTACGTAAACCGTTTATTTATTTAGCCTCAGTAATAAATAAAGATAACATAAGCAGCTACTTGGAATCTACGTGAAACGAAGCTTTTTGGAAGCGGTAAATGAGGTGTTATAAGTTGCCATTCCCGCGTATTTGGCGCAAAGGAAACGGAAGCGCACGCGTGCGCCCTCCCACATACGTGCTACAGAACAATGCGACGCACGCGGCGATCATGTCAAAGAGCTAGATGGTGTTGGCACGGTGTAAGTCCACGTGCGATTGTTGCCTAATGATTGGACCATCGTGCTGCTGTGCCGGCTCACCTAGTTTTGATCGGGCACGTGACTTTTCCTTAAGTGTGAGCTATTCGGCAAGACAGCAGCAGCAGCCACGGCCAGGATAGTCCGTGAAGGTTCGCAAAAAAAAAACTTCGCTTTAAAGACTATTATTCTTTAAAAAATCACTAAAACTTTCATGCAGCTGTTATTACGTGTGCAGGCTAGCGCGAGCTTGAGTGACCACGCACTTGTAGCACGAAACGCACGGAGCCCTCTGATTACCATTGCGTAGAGTTGAACTCTTAAGTATGAAACGTAGTATATAGTCCGACCGGCAGATGCGTCACGCCATTCAATTTATCCTCGCTGGTGGCGTATCACTGATTTGAAGCGCCGAAGGAACGAGGCAAGCAAACACAAAACAAACGCGACATTGTACACGGGTGCTGACTGATATCTGTAAGACACGTGAATGGACTTACTACATGAAATCGGTTATTTCGGTTGTGTGCAGGTTTTCAACTTCATTCCACTGTTCTCTGCAATTATGCTTTTTTGTTATTCCTGCCTTTATGCCGCCGTATGCTATGTACCCAGGGGAGCAGAACCCAGTCGAGCTGCTTGATGGAGCTTTTTGTCTTATGCCCCTCTCAAATCTTGGTAGAATGAAGTGTGATTCTGATGTTTAACAAATGTTTCCATTGTTTGGTTCCTGGATGGATGAAGAACCCGCACCCAATGAGATGGAGATTACTGCTGTGCGCATATGTCTCAGGCTTGGCTGAAACTGGTGGCTACGATGAACTCTATAGTTAGCCTTCGCGAGACACTTATGATGACCTTAATGTACGCACCTTTCTACCTCCTCACAAAATAAGAAACACGTATCTAGAATTCAGTATTGCAGGCAAGATATAACAATTCAGTTTCTCTCCCACCAACCCTCTGTCCCAACTTTCTGCTAAGGTGAGCTTGAAAGCGCGGATGTGTTCCAGTTCTCGCTGTAGATGGCTAAATAGATAGCTAAGTGGACACCAGCCATCTTAAGTCTAGTTCCCATGCTAACACAGCCGGTGAAAGAGCCAGCTTCGCGTAGATTGCGTCGAAGTAAAAAACGATTCAGGGTACTTTTGCTTTCCAAACTAAATGGCGGCTGAGCAGAAGGCTTGAATACTTGACGGGCAGGTCGTCCGCTGACCGGAATATGTACTCACTCATCTTATGCGCCTAATGTAAGCGACGCCGTGTTTTTCAGAGGTTCACACACGCAAACTGTTAAAATACAGCGAGAATATGCAATTTATCAGCCCTTTCTTGTCGACGAGAGGTGGCGTCAAGTCACAGAGACGACAAGGTATAGGCAACGACGGTATACAGCTATTGAGGGAGATTTACCGAGTAAATCATGTTTGCATTGAATGGGAAGCGATGACGAGCGAGGATAAAGTAGATATCAACAAGGGACTGAGACAGGACTGCCCTTTATCCCCGCTGGAGTTAGGATGTACGTGGTAAGGATGAAAAGAGTGCTAGAAGGAATCAATATCGGGTTTAACCTCTCATATAAACAAGCTGGTACAATAGTTGAGCAGCAGCTTCCAGGTTTATTTTATGCGAACGACATTGTGTTGCTTGCTAACAAGCAAAGTGATATGCAACGTCTGGATGATATATGTGGAGAAGAATGTGAGAAGTTAAGATTAAAATTTAAGGTTAAAAAATCTGGTTTTACGGTATTCAATAAAAACAGTGAACAGACAGTGTTGATTCAGGGCGAGGAAATAACTCGGGTAAAAGAATACAAATACCTTGGTACATAGATAAACGAACGTGATAGATATCTGGAGAGACAGGAGAAAACAATAACAGCAAAATGGAAGACAAATGCAGCCATACTGAAACACAGAGGGCTGTGGGGATACCATAGGTACGAGGTGCTCCGGGGTATTTGGAAAGGTGTAATGGTTCCAGGGCTTACAATTCGAAATGCGGTTGCTTGCTTGAAGTCAGGTGTACAGTCAGGACTCAGCGGCAACCAAAGGTCAGTGGGATGCCTCGCCTTGGGTGCCCACGGGAAGACTACTAATGAAGCTGTGCAGGGTGATATAGGCTGGACAAATTTTGAAGTAAAGGAGGCTCAGAGTAAAATTGATTTTGAAGAACGACTGAGAAAAATGGAAGAAAGTAGATGGGGTGCAGGTATTTGTACAGGCAAAACATTGGCTCACAGTGAAGAAAAAGAACTAGGAAGCTTACCAGCAAATATGCAACCGGTATGGCCAGCAACACGGCAACAATGAACGTCAAACGCAAAGAGAGTGAGGCTGAGACAAGGTTATGGGCGGCGGCAATGAAAAAGAAACCTGCTATGACTAACTACCTCAAAGGAAAAAGGGAAATCAGGAAAGAAACAATTTATGAAAGCTCAAAAGGAAGCTCCGTACTTTTCGCAGCGAGATCGGGATGCCTTAGAACGCGCAGTTATAAAGCGAAGTACACCAAGGACGAAGCCGCATGTGCTTGCTGGGGTAAAGCTAGAGAAACGGTGGAAGATGTTTTATTCGAATGTGAAGAAATCTACCCAGCTGCAAGTCTAGGCTCCTCTTACCACCTTGAAGTCCTTGGCTTCACGGATAGCACGGGCAAAGTAAACACGTCCACTGTAGAGATTAGTAAGAGACGGTTGGAGGTTTGGTGGCAGAAAAGTAGGGAGACCACAGACAACCGAGACATACAGAAACAGAGTTCCCAGTAATGGTTCAAAGAAGTTGATGCCAGGAATTCTTTGTATTTGTGTGTTTCTGAAAACCAAAGGTAAGACATTAGGCAAAATAATAACAAGAGCTTGGTGGCACAACCCACCACCTCGTTTCAAAGGGGACGCTCATAGCATTCATCCATCCGTCCATTGTCATCCAGACGGTTCCATATTCGTCTAATTACTTGGCCTCGAAGCCGTCTCCGTAGCTGATTGATTGATTGACTCTGGGGTTTTACCTACCAAAACCAGTTCTGAATATGAGGCACGCCGTAGTGGAGGGCTCCGGAATAATTTTGACTATCTGGGGTTCTTTAACTCCGTAGCTGTGGAAGTAGAACCCCTCCCATGCTGGACAGAATTGGAGAACTCCCCACATTTGGCACGTGTGCCACTGACGCAGTGGTTGAACAGCCATTTAATCTTTAGCGTAGGTCTTCGCCCAGTCGGAAAGCTGAAGTGGTGCATCGATAGGCACTTTTGGTACAACTATACCCCATATGGTCTCGATATTTACTCAAATAGCCGATTCATATAGCGGCGCCTGCTTCAGGCGCATCATTGCAATGCGATGTTCGGAATAACAATGACCAAACTATAGTTTCATTATATTTTTGATGGAACGACTTTCCTTGTTCATATATCGCGGCATCAAGTCGCTTCTACCATTTCGACTTCCAACACGAGTTTGCGCACTCATCGGTGTCAAAGCGAGCAGGAAAAAAAAAACTCGCGGAACAAGGGCGCGTAAGGCATACAATATCATAAAGGCTGTGTGCGACGAAGCCGAAGTTACAGTGAAGACGTCTAGAGGTTTCTTCACAACATGTAAACTCACTCCTCCATAACTGCGCGTTGGATTATGTGAAAGCTGTTTAACTAGGCATTTCTCAAGCAATCCCCCAGTGCCTCTCGGGTGCACGTGTGCACTGAGCTAACAGGCTTGCCCCGGCGCCCGTGTAACGCGTTAGCGCCGTGGGATTACGAAGCGAAGAGAACAAGGGGCGGTTTCTTTTTTGACGCTGATAAACTTGCACTCAATGCAAGAAATGGGAAAGAAATAAAGCAGTCAGTGCGAATATCACTGAGCGGTCGCCTTGTTGTGGAGGGCTGAACCCCATCGCCTACATATTGTCTCAATCTTTCAAAACTTCGTTTATAGAATGCCGCGTTGCCAGACGGCCCGTTAAAAGGCGAAGAGATAGTGGCTGGCAAAAATAAAAGTGCTTATCACTCTTATGCTGCCACGGTGGTCTGATAGGAGAAGCGCGTGTATGCTATGGTGTAAGGAATGAGTAATAGTGCGACAAGGAAATAAATACTAAAGCAGAGACTGTAAAGAAACAGGGCGGGCGTCCAATTCCCGCTGGCCCCCAGTCCTTAGCATTCAACGAACTTGAGCAGACATTTAATTTACTCTGCTAAGGGGTTTCAGGAACGGCCAGTGTGCTCTCTGGTTAGACGCAACATGTGTTTAATATCAACATGACTGCACAGCGCAAAAGACGACGGCATGCAGGTCAATTTTAACCTACACCAAACATTCGTCAGTGTCGAAGGGTATCACGAGTAAGCAAGTGCAGGGGGTTTCCCTGCTCAGTCAGCCCAGCAGCAGTGGCGCGCGGAAACACTAGACATATGGGAATCACAGATCGTTTAGAGGCAATCGCAGCTAGACATACAATAGGTGGTTGTTTTATTGCTATAACAGTTATATATTGTCACTCAAGCAAATTTCTGCCTCCGTCATTGCCATCGGCGTTACCGTGAGGCTCTGCATGATGACCAAGTGCGATAAGATTGCGGGGCCACGTCGACCGAGCAGCCGCCATGACCCGCTGACGGCCAAGGCACCACTGACCCCACGGAAGTTACCCCTGTCCCTGTTAAACTGGGGTGTTTTGTAACCAGAACCCGGCAAAGTGGTTCCTCCCAGGCGGAATCGCACTTTTCCGTCACCTGCATTCGTACCACGGTGTAAGATATATACTCTTTAGGTGGGGACACTTCTCGGCTTGCTTGTTTGCTTGCTTGCTTGCTTGCTAGACGCGATCGACCAGATAAAGTAGCAAGGGCGCGCGTCTATCGGGGCGGTGACGGCAACCTATCGGCGGAACAACTTCAGTTAGAACGCAGGCGAGAGCGTGCGCCGACAAGGAACGCGCGCATGCCCTCTCTCCGGTGACCTACTTTCGTGCGTCACTCAATCATTTCGGATTTCCCGCGAAGCGCCGGTTGCTATAACAACGGGAGATTAAACCAATAAAAAGCTTTCTGTGTTGAAGTTGTGTCGTACTGCCGATAGGTATCCGCTGCCGTCACCGGGCCGATCGGCGCGCGCCTTTGCTACTTTATCTGGTCGATCGAGTGTGGCGAGTGCCCTCACCTAAAGAGTATATACCTTACACCGTGATTCGTACGCAGCTGCGGAAGTACATCTTGGCCGTCTCCGCGCTGTCCCCAGCTGCCATAGCCGACATTAACGGCATCTTGTCGGCGCCGCTTTCCGCTATGCCATATGACCGCAAAACCGCACTGCTACAGCGCACGACGCCGTCGTCCCGCAGTCGTATACAACGGTTGTTCTCTATAGGAGAGATCGGAGATCGTTGGCCTTCGCAACATTTTCAGCCCTTGCGTTCGCTGATGGGCCCCGGTGTGGCTAACATAGAAGATGCACTTATACGCGAGTTGTCCCCGCAGTGCCCGCCCAAGAACGCATAGATGTTCCCCGCCGCTGCCGATAACGTCAACCTGCCCGACCTTGCTTCTGTGGCCGACAACGTGATGGAAGTCACTGTATCATCAGTCTGAGCTCTCAGCTCCATTCAAGACCCAATTCCTGTGAGGAGCCAGCCATCGTCGAACACCTCCGCCACTCCGTCGTCGCTTGAATGCCTCTGCAACCGCCTTGAGCCCATCGCTGGTGTCGTAGAACACCGGCTCTCTTCGCCATCTCGGCGCGGCAGTGTTTTTCACCGCACATCATCCGCCTCCCTTGCACGCTCCCTTACTCCACCCGTAGTGTGCTGGTGCTTTAGCCGTTTCGGAGAGGACGTGCACCACTATCTGCGCACCTACTCGTGTCCCGGAAACCGTCTGGCCGACCGACAGAGGCCACGAGTGGTGCGGCCCAAGCTCCAAGTTGCCTGTTCTACGTCCGCGACCGTGCCACGGGTGAGCAGTTTCTGGTCGACACGGGCGTTGAAGTTAGTATCGTCCCAGCGCAGCACACGGATCGTAAACAGCCACCAACTTCATACATTGAGGCGGTAAACGGCACAAGAATTTCCGCCTATACATAGCGATCACTCACCCCTGAACATGGGCTTACGTCGAGCTTTGAGTCAGGTTTTTCTTGCTGCCGACGTCCGCCATACAGTCCTCGGAGATGACTTCCTGACAAGTCATGAACTCCTGTCGATGTCAAGTGTCAACGGCTTCCCGACAGCGTGACTCACATGTCAGTTGCAGGCGTGACCTTTACCCATGCGCCTCTCGTTGCACTACTGACCACTTCCCCGTCTGTCTTCGCCGCACTGCTTCGAGAATTTCCGAGGCTCACTCTACCACCTGATTAAACGCAACCTGTGCAACATGATGCCCGCCACCATATTATCATAACAAGCGCTGCCCCCATATTTTAACGCGATAGCGTTTAGGGCCCCGTGTTGCAGAAATTCCGGCGCCGGCAACAAGCGCGTGACAGAGGGTGGCCGAGAAAATCATCCAACCACATCGACCGCGCAGGCCATCCACGCGGTGCAATGTTTTGGTGAACAAAAATTGAATTTCTCACAGTGAAATCCGACAGAAAAATGGCAAAATACCATTCGGCGTCGGATTCGCCGCGAGATTGTTTACCAATCGGCATCGGATTGTAATTTGAATGTACGATAAAACCTAATTCGTCTATGAGGAAACTCAAACCCAAACCCCTTTTCCAGCATTTCTACCAGACCTGCGCGCGTCGGGGCAATAGCAAACAATTAATAAAATAATAAGAAAAGGTCCTAGGGCCTTCACATTTTAATATAAGAACACTTATATTGCCCCTGGAAAAACGTCTTTCCAGCAATGCATTTCAGTTTAAAAGTGAAGCCAACTTTAAGGGGATCGGTGTAATTTTGGTCTTTGTAAGCTGGCTCTCCCACGTTCAGTGTTGCAGTGAATGAAGCCGACTTGCCGTATGCGAACTATGCTATGCGAATGGGTCCCGATAACGCTATCGCGTTCTACTCTTAAAGGTGAAGCTTAAGCGTCTCCAGACCACATGGTTCCTGGGAAATTTAAACTGGGGACTGGCAACCCTGCCGCGATCATCATGCACTAAACAGAATAACACTTTTCGACAGATATCCTCTCCCAAGCATCAATAACTTCACGGTTGCCCTTTACGGCGCGACGATCTCGAAGATTGACCTGATACGTGCCTACCATCAGCCACCCTTCGCGGAAGACGACATACCGAATACCGTCTTAACCATCCGTTTGGCCTCTTAGAATTTGTTCCGATGCCTTTCGGCCTTCGCAACGCCTGCCAGCATTTCCAAAGGTTTATAGGTTCGGCCACTTGAGGACTCCCTTTCGTATTTGCTTACGTGGACGACCTGCTAGTTGCAAGTCTCCACTTACGAGCACATGGATCATCTCAGAATGCTGTTCTCACGCCTTGTAAGCCATATGAGCGTGATCAAGGCGATGAAGAGTCAACTTGTAGTGCAGCAACTTAAGTTGCGCGGGGATCTGGTCGACCCCTCCAGTATTAAGCTGTTAGCAGGTAAGGTTCGCGCCATCGAGAATTTCCCTCTGCTCCCGTGAGTGACAGTTACGCCAGTTCCTCGGCTTCATATACTTTCATCGCCGCTTCATACCGAAATACACTCCACTAGTCGCTCCTGTCGACGTCATGCTGCCAAGAAATAACAAAGAATACACCTTGAAATGGACTGACGAGCCTACCAAGGCATTCACTCAGGTAAAAATAACACTCGCCAAGGTCAGACTGCATGTACATGCCAAGCTTGACGCGCCAACATTCATCATGACCGACGCATCCAGAACAGCTGTGGGTGCTGTTGTACAGCAACACACAAACGCAGCGTGGCACCCTCCCGCATCTTCGTCAAGAAAGCTCAAGCCGGCACGAACACGGCGCAGCGTCTTTGAATTAGCGCTCCTGGCTGCCTTTCTCACCGTAAAGCATTTTCGCCACTTCCTCGAGGGTTGACGCTTTGCGATCCTCAGTAACCACAAACCCCTCGCCTGTGCGGTCAACCGGTAGGCATCAACCTACACTACTAGAGAAATAATTCATCTTTCTTTCGTCTCGGAATTTACAACCGATTTCTGGCATGTCAAGGGCACAGAAAACATACCTGCCGATGTACTGAGTCGCGCGAACGCTGCTAACTATGTCACCTCTCAACACCTCACTTAGATGCAGAACGTTTAGCTAGCCAGCAACGCGACGACATGGAAATTTACCTTCTCCGTCGGCCGTCCTCATCACTGCAATTTCAGGATGTCGTTTTTCGCGATGGTTTCACCATCGTCTGCGACACTTCTACCTACTCACCCCGACCATTCGTGGCTCTTCAGCTGAGTCGTCGTCTTTTCGAAGCTGCTCACAACCTCCCTCATCCCGGTATTAATGGCAACGCAGAAACTTCTCTTTAGCCGTTTTGTCTGGCTTTAACCTAGCGCTACGTAAAACGTCAACTTAAAGCTAACTAGCCCAAACCACTACCCTTGAAAATTAACTCTCAAGTACGGGAATGGGTGCGTTCCTGTCTACCATGCCAACGATCGAAGGTCCACCATCATCCTGTTTATCTGTCAAAGACCTTCTTTCCACCTGACGCCCGGTTCGACAAGGTAGATTTGGATATTGTCGGTCCACTTCCTAACTTGCAAGGTCACTGCTACCTCCTTACTGCCATCGACAGGTACACACGATGGCTGAAAGCTACGCCGATCCCGAATACCTCCGCGCCTACCATAGCTGTAGCTTTCTTGTCCACTTGGATTTCGCACTTTGGCTGCTCATCTTCCATAATAGCAAACAGAGGTCGACAATTTGAGGCTAGCCTATTCAATGAACTGATACTTGTCTTTTTGGCGCCACGAGACTACGTACGGCAGCCTACCGCCCAGAAGCCAGCGGCCTCGTCGAGCGTTTTCATCCTTACCCGAAAACTGCGTTCGCGGCTCAAGACTCGCCTTCAGAGAGGGTTCAGCACCTTCCCCTTACCATTATTCGCATACGCATGGCATTGAAAGCAGACTTAGGCCACTAAAGTGCCGAGCTTGTTTTTGTCACCACCCTTCGTTTTCCCTGCGACTTGTTCGAAGCTACACCTGCACTACCCTCAACCACGGATTATGTTACGCATTTGCGCGCCATGTTCCAATCCGTCCGCCCAGTTCCCACCAGAGCCACTGCACATCGAGTGCCTAATGTTTCTCCGGACTATCTGGTCGCGACACGTGTCATTGTGCGACCGTCTACTCATCGTAAGCCACTTCAAGCGCACTACCTGGGCCTTTACCCCGTGCTTTCACGCCAAAGCAACAGATTTGTTATTTTTATTGACGGACCAGGGGACACAATTGCGCTTGAATGCCTCAAGCGAGCCTATGTAAACGACCCGTCAGTACAACCAACTTGTCCCAGCTACGACCCTGTCAACTTGCCCGACTATCCTGTATAAGTGGCGCATGCCACAGAACATCCACTTGTTGCACCACAACGTGTTTCTTGAGCTCTATCACTTGTCGGTACTACCTCCTCTCTGGAGGCGGAGTCCACTCGTACCTCGTACAAGATAGCGCCATCATCGCAGCAGCACAGATGCACAGGTTCGCGCTGCATGCACTCGCGCTGGTGTCCGCCGGGACTCCGGGCGTCCCTTGACGCAGTCATAATAAATCTAGTTTTCGCTTCGGCCTGACGTCCCTTCTCGACGCTGCCCTCCCTCCAAGCCCCCACGGCCGCGCGTCCTATGCTATAGGCTCAAGGGAAAGCGTGTGAGGGTGATCCGAGAAGAATGGTGGCTTGGTGCGACTGCGACTTCTCGGGTGATGAGCGCGACCTAAGAGTAGGGAACGGGGCAGGTTAGCCCGTTCTACTCCAGCTGCGGCTGCGCGCGGCCTGTATTCGAGGTAACCGGCGGTGGGTTCGAAGACTAGGCGACCAGAGATGCACATGACAGTTTCATGTGCGGTGTGTTCTCGAGCGCCGCGTTGAAGCTCGAGGCCACACGAAGGGCAGTTCGCTCGCCATTGCAGCCGCTCTTCATCACGTCAGCGTCCTGAAAACGAGTGTCCGTGGTTATCGAGTGACATGTGTTCATGTTTGCCTGTGCGCACGTGACAGCGCGGTTGTTAATATAGTTAGTAGGCGAATGTTTACAGCAGTTTATGCCGCTGATGAAGCTACTAAGCTCACTACACAGAGTTGTCTAATCATTTGCTATCACAATCAATACGTAAGCTTTCAGGCAAAACTGCGACTGCTTTAGTTAGCCAGTAACATGCACGAACTTGCTAAATTCGTTTGAAGTGTAGTGGAGATGAAGCAACGGACGCAGCAGTGGGACTCTGTCTTGGCTGGGAGTGCGAGTGTAGATCGCGAGCTGCTGACGCCGGCTGAGACTGCCTTTGTGCCTGTCATGCAATCCTTCAGCCTGCCGTCCAACGTTAATAAACCCCCTTCCAAAGTCGTGGAGGTGCTGGGTATGCCAACCTGGAACTCTGAAGCCGGACGCTACCACCTGCCTCGACAATGCCTGACGAAACCACCCAAGAAGCCGCCGCATAGTCTCCGCAGGTATTCGTAACCGGCGCGCTGCGCCCGCGTGACCCTGCCTTCTTTAGTGGCACAGATTACCACGATGTGGAAGATTGGCTGGCGACATTCGAAAAGGTGAGCAGCCACAATAAATGGGACGACCCGTCGAAACTACAGAATGTGTCGTTCTATCTAAAAGACGTCGCAAGCCTGTGGTAGCACAACCATGAGTCCGACGTCGCTACATGGAGTGCGTTCAAGAAACGCTTCCCAGACGTCTTCGACCGCCCCGTCTGTGGCATAGTCAAGAAAAACCAACCCACAAGCAGCGCCCCCTACGCGCATTACGAAAGAATCCCTGTGCGACAACTGGGCTGGGACAGAGAGGGCCACGGCAAGTGCGGCGTTGGCACAGAGTGGAATAAATGTTCTGTTCCGTTTTATCTGAGTCCAGTCTTTTATCTTGAATACAGATAACTCCCGTGACGGGAGCGGGCATTACAAACTGGCGACGAGGACTTTCCAACTTTGAAGAGCCCACACGGCACCAGAAGAAGCCAAAAAACTGAAATCAGCGGACGCCAAGTAAGAACAAAGCCACGCAAGATGGAAGCCATGCTGCCCGCCTTCCCGCCGTTCGACCCCTACTCGGACCCGACGTCGCTCGCTCAGCGATGGGCAAAATGGCAAGCCCGTTTTGTCAACTTTCTACTAACAGCAAACATAGAGAATGCGGCCCGCAAACGCACTATGCTGCTACACTACGCATGAGACGCTGTGCACGACATTGTTCTGACGCTTCTGGACCATGGCAGGGACTATGAAACGGCAGTCGCGAAGCTAAACGCACACTTCGCTCCAACAAAGAACGCGGTCTACGAGAGGCATGTTTTTCGTCAAGCAAAGCAATGCTCCGAAGTAACAGTGGAACAATTTCCAGTCATACTCATAAAGTTGGCTGCGACATGCGAGTGCGAACGAAGAACAAGAAATCACATCGCAAATGATAGAAGGTACCAATTCAGCTAAGCTGCGCCTCTGTGCCCTACGAGAGCGCGATGTCACGCTGGAGAAACTCATGTAAATAGGCCGCAGCCTCTAGGCAGCAGAACTTCCAAGTAACCAGCATGGAACGCCGTGAGCGCATCAAGCTCGTGCTGAAAGTCACAAAGAAGAAGCAGTGGCGTCGCAATGCGCCTTCGAGCAACCAGTCAGAACACAAGCTGTCTTGCAATCGTCCAGAGGACAAGCAAGCTGAGAAGTGCAGCTGTTGTGGAAGAGCGTGGCCTCACAAAGGAGGGAAATTGAACTGTCCAGCCTGGGGAGCTACTTGCCACAAGTGTCAAAAGAAAATCCACTTCGCCAAATTCAGCAAACAAAGGCCTACTGTACACTCCGTTTAGGTCATGGGCACTCCCGCCAGCACACCAGGCCACGAGCGTAGAGGATTACGTTTTTCACGTGCAGAGTCGCAAGCAAGAATTACCGGTGGTAACAGTCAAAATCAACGACACACCACTTGGGTTTTGTAGCCTCCGGAGCAGGTGTCAACGTTATCGGAGAGAGAACGTGGCAAAAGCACCTACAGACGATGCAGCCAGAACAGAACCACAAAGCTGGTACCATATGGAGTCGCCCAAGAAATCCCAGTCATGGGAAAGTTCTCTGCAACGTTCCGTGCTCTAGACCAAGTCATCGAAGCGACAGTATATGTCGTAAGGGGGACAGATCGAATGGTCCTGAGTTACAGGACAGCTTCTGACCTAAAGCTTATTACAATAATTCAGCCGGTCACAGAACACAGTAGTGTCGACGCAAAGAAAAAAATTGTCCCCACCTCCCCGATGGGAATCGTGAGGAAATGCCAATGCATTTCTTGCGCCGAGAGTACACGGCGTAGTAATTTTAATGGCGTAAATTAATGAAGAGACGAGGATTTGTACCGTAACCATTTATTTACACATTCATCAGCACCTGTTTGTGTTGTTATTGTACCTGACGGCCATAATCACAGCCTTGTGGTCGCTAAAGTGTACCGTCAAAGGGTCTTTGAGAAGCATGCGCACGTCTGTTTGACGGGACAACCGGCAGTCCAGCGTCTTGGGCATGGCCCCTTCGGCTCCGCTGAGCTCTTCGTCTTCCAGCCACAGAATGACGTGCACGTGCGCGCTGCCGCGCTGCTGAAACTCGACTCGCTTGAAGTAGTCTCGCACTACGTACGGCCTCAACGGAGAGCAGCGCTTGTACCTGAGCACGTTCATGATCACTTCGAAGAGCGAACGGGAGAGTGGGGCGCAGGGAGGAGAGAGAGCAAACGGCGAGAGAAGGAGCGGCGAAGCACTGCACCTACCCTCTCCACACACGCGGGAGCTCCGCCGAGTTCCCGCGATGCGAGCGCCCTCACACGCCAGAGCGCGCTTCTCCTCTCCACTCACTCTCCGCTACTCCGCCCACACCACACGCTCCGGTTGCTAGGGGCGAGGATAAGCGCTCGCAGCTGTTGCTATGAGAGAGGGAGTGAGAGCGGAGAGATAACACCTGCCGGCGCGCGGACACCGACAGACGCCTGACATGCCCTGACTAAGAAATGCATTCGCATTTAAAAAAGTTTCCAAAGCTGTTTGGCAAGGTAGGTCGGCTCAAGAACTTTCAAGTCAAGCTGAATATCTCACAAGACGTCCAACGAGTTCTGCGACAACACCGTCGCATTCCTTTCCAGATGAAAAAAGCGCTGGAGACCGAGCTCACACGCTTGGAGGAGCTAGACATCATAGAGAAAGTCACCGGACCAACACCTTGGGTGTCACCAATCGTAATTGTTCCCAAACGTCATGATCCCAATGCAGTCAGATTGTGTGTCGACATGCTAGAAGCCAACGTGGCCGTTGCTAGAGAAAGACACATCATGCCCACAGTAGAGGATGTTATCAGCATTCTGAACGGAGCTGCCTACTTTTCGAAGTTGGATCTGAAAGAATGCTACCAACAACTCGAGCTTGCTGTAGAATCCAGGGTGATAACGACATTCTCTACCCAATGTGGTCTGAGGAGATACAAAAGACTTGTTTGGTGTAAATGCCGCCGCAGAGATTTTTCGACACGCCATAAGGCAAGTACTTCCGGATGAGGACGGAATAATCAATGTCAGTGACGACATCCTCATCTCTGGACGCACCATAACAGAGCACGGCCGAAGACTGCGTCTGGTGTTGAAGCACCTGGAATATGCCGGGCTGACTCTGAATGAAAACAAGTGCGTCCTAGGCGCTAAGAAGCTGAAATTCTTTGGACATGTATTTTCATCAGCAGGAGTCAGTGCGGACCCAGAAAAGGTTAAAGCAGTAGCCAGAATGACAACACCAAAAATCTCAAAGGAGGTTAGAAGCCTCCTGGGCATGGTAAGCAATTGCTCCCGATTCATTCCTCGCTTAGCCCAGATGGTGAATCTATTGCGGAGGCTCACACATGCTGGTACAGAATTCTGCTGGAACGAAGAGCACCAGAAGGCCCTTGATGACGTGAACAAAGAAATATCTCAAATGCGCGCCCTAGCATATTTCGACGACACAAAAGAGACCCACGTCATCACTGATGCTGGTCCGGAAGGTATAGCGGGAGTGCTGGCTCAAGAATATCCAAGCGACAAAAGCCGCAGCATTCTGGCGTACTTCAGCAGAGCATCGACACCAACAGAGAGAAGATATCCCCACATTGACCGTGAAATGCTGGCCATAGTGGCAGCTATTGAACATTTTCACATTTACCTTGCAGAGGGGAAGTTCACGGTGAAGACAGACCACCTGCCTTTGGTGTATACCATTCGAAAGCCCAGCACGAAGCTCTCAGCAAGCCTTGAACGCCTGAGCCTGAGGTTATAGCATTACACCTTCGAGATGGAACACATTGCAGGGAAGAACAACCCTGCAGACCACCTGTCAAGGCATGCACCACCTACCGACAGTGCCGTCCACAGTGAAGAGCAAGTGTGACAGAAGAATATGTCTCGTTTATTGTGGAATCAGCTGTTCCAATGGCTCTAACCTTGCAAGAAATCAAGAAAACGTACGCAGAAGATGCTTAAACGCAGCTCTTGATCAAGGCTCTGCGAACGAACAACCGAAAGACTTGTGACGACATGTGGAAAAGCGACAGGCTGAAACCATTTGCTCAAATCAAGGATGAGCTCACGATTGCCGAAAATGACATTGTGCTAAGAGGGACGAGACTGATAATTCCTGAAGGAGCACAAGCCCAAATCATTCGTCTAGCACACAGAGGTTACCAAGCAGTGGTGAAGACCAAACAATTGATTAGAGAAAAAGTGTGGTTTCCGGGGATTGATAAGAAAGGAGAAACAGCCACAAAAGACAATGAAGCATGCCATAGATCCATGGTTGAAAACAAGACATCACCGCTAATCATGGCACCACTTCCAAATGAACAATGGCAGTCTGTGGCGGCAGACTTTACCGGCCTTCTACCTGGCAACAAGTATGTTCTAGTGGTTGTCGACGAGCACTCGCGTTTTCCTCTGACAGCAGCACTCTCCTCGCTGTGATGGAGAAAAATCTGTGACGGAGAAACTAAGCGACATGTTCACAGTGCACGGAATGCCACAGACACTAAAGACAGACAATGGACCTCCGTTCTCGGGAAGGAGTTTGCAGAGTTCATGAAATCTTGTGGAATTCACCATCATCGCGTCACTCCTTTGTGGCCCCAAGCCAATGGAGAGGTCGAAAGATTCACGAGAAACGTTAAAAAGCTGGTGAAGAGTGCTGGTGGTGAGCAGAGAGACTGTTAAGCGGAGCTAAACGAATTCCTTCTAAACTATAGGGCGACACCTCACTCAACAACAGGTTTCATGCCTGCTGAACTGTTGTTTGGACGAAAGATCAAAACAAAGCTTCCTGAAGTTCCTGAGAAGCGCATGCATGCAAAGCTGGCAGAAACAGACCTAAAGAGTAAGCAACAAATGAAGGACTACGTTGATGACAGAAAACACACTGTGCCATACACAATTCAAATGGTAGATGAAGTACTCCTAAAGCGACAGTCGCCTCTCTCTCATGGGACAGCCTACGAACCTGTCCTCTACAGGGTGACGAGAATTCAAGGGACAGCTGTAACTGCCGAGCGAGAGAGCAGGAGGGTGTTAAGAAATGCGTCGTTCTTCAAACGTATCAAAATAGGTCAGCAGCATAGTCCAGCACTCGAATACTGGGACGAATGCATCATCCCGACAGGTACAACTCGGTAACAACACAGGGTCTAGATCCTCTTCATTTGATAACAACCAACCATCTCAACCGAATGCCCGGCGAAAGCCGGACCGTCAAGCCCGCAAGACCCTGCCGAAGGTTTTTTTCGGCCCTGCCGAAGGCCTTTTTTTTTCATATTTCGTCGTCGGCCAAGTGCAGACTGAATAAAAGTGTGAGGGGATGTAGCATAGCGAAGAAAAACCAACCTACAAGCAGAGCCCCCTACGCGCATTACGAAAGAATCCCGATGCGACAACTGGGCAGGGACAGAGAGGGCCACGGCAAATGCGGCGTTCGCACAGAGTGGAATAGATGTTCTGTTCGGTTTTATCCGAGTCCGGTCTTTTATCTTGAAGAGACAACTCCCGTGCCGGGAGCAGACATTACGACGTCGTGAGCAAGCTGCGCGTCGAACAAAGCCTCTGCGGATGTGCACAGCAGCAAGGCGAAAATTTTACCAGCTATATAGAAGACGTCATCGACTTGTGCAAGTGCCTGAATCCGTCTATGCCCGAGCAAGAGAAGATTAAACACATCTTGGAAGGCATTGACAACGATGCGTTTCAAATGCTTCTGGCAAAGGACCCACGCACGGTAGCTGAGCTTACGACCTTGTGCCAAAGCTTTGACGAGCTCCGTAAGCAACGCGTCTTAGTGCGGCGGCCAACAAGAACAGAAGATTCTCTCGCTACCTTAACCATCGGTGGTGGCCACGAGACGCTACTGTCGAAAATTAAATATGTGCGTGAGGAAGTGGCGCGGAAGATCTCGCGTTTATCGTATCTGCCGACCCCAGAAGTGCCTACGCACAATTTCGCGCCGTCTCTCCGACAAGTCATTCAGGAGCAGGTATCCGAGGTCCTGTCATCCGCCTCTCAGCCGACACCTGTTGCCGCACCACTCACCTGTGCGGCTGCCGCTGCAAATCCTCCGCGTCGACCGCCAGCGTTGGCCCCTCAACCTCTCTGACAGCCGCCGGCGCCATTCCCTGGTGCACAGCAGCACATCGTCAACCAGTAGCGTACTGTTGACAACCGACCGATATGCTACGCTTGCGGAAATCCCGGTCACGTGGCAGGCTTCTGTCGTAGGCGCTTCGCGGCTGCCTCGGCTCATCCAAGATACCGCGACTATTCCCTCCGGCCCCAGTATTACACTCTCCAAGACGCGCCACCTGAGGTATACGCACGAGACTCCCGATCTGACTCCGATTTTCAACCCTTTGCTTCCCGTCGCTAACCCTCACCACGCCGCCGTTTCTTTCACCTATGCGTCGCCGACCCACCGCTGAGACGGAAAACTGACTACCGCAGCTCCGGAGGCACGAGCTGCGTCGTCGCCGACCTTTGTAAGTCCTCGCTTGTCCCCCGCCAACGTTGTCGAAGTTTTTCTTGAAGGTGTAAGAACTCTTGCGCTCGTCGATGCTGGTGCCACTATATCCATAATTAGTCAGAAACTTTGCCGCTCTCTTTGTAAAGTGACAACACCACCTACGGCGTTTTCCCTCAGTACTGCAAGTGCACAGCGAATCCATCAGATTGCAGCATGCGCGGCTGAAGTGGTCATTGGAGACGTATTGCACAACATTGAGTTTATTGTGTTGACTTCGTGTTCACATTATATGATACTTGGGTGGGATTTCTTGTCGCGCCATCACGCCGTTATAGACTGTGCTCACGCTCAGCTTGAACTGTCTGTATATGTAGATGTACCTTCTGCCCATATGCCCGTGCCTGGTGTTGACAAGCTTGTCGTGGCTGCTGACACTGACCTTCCCCCTCTCAGTGCCGTCATTGTTCCTGTGTACTGTGCTGCCCTTACTGAAACTACACTTCTGTTCACGCCGTCTGACGTATTCAGTCGCCGGCACCATGCGTCGCTACCATTTGCTGTCCTAGCACTTCACCGGGATGCCTCCAGAGTACTTATTTCCAACGCCACCTCATGCCCTGTCACGCTGCGCCGTAATGAGATGCTTGTTCACGTTCAGCCAGTCGGCGATGATGCTATCGTGCCTATTGACTCCTACGAGCCCAATTCGAAGCCTGAGCTGACCGCGCTGACACCTCACCTTGCATCCGATGACGTGTACTCGGACGTATTTTTGCCTTCCATCGACAGTGACCTCGCTCCGGATCAACGTGCACAGCTTCTTATCCTTCTCAACGAATTGAGAAGTTCGTTTGACTTCCCTCAAGCATCATTAGGTCGAACGAACACCTTTGTTCACAGATTTGACGCCGGAACCAACACCCCATTGCGCCAGCGCCCTTACCGCGTATCCCCAGCGGAGCGTCGTATAATTACGGAGCAAGTTACCGACATGCTTCAGCGTGGAGTCATCAAGCCTTCCTGTAGTCGTGGTCATCCCCCGTTGTGCTGGTCATGAAAAAAGACGGTTCCATTAGGCTTTGTGTGGACTACGGGTGTCTCAACAAAATTATTAACAAAGACGTTTACCCTCTTCCTCGCATAGACGACGCCCTCGATTGTCTGCGAGGCGCCGAATTCTTCTCTTGGCTTGACTTGCGTTCGGGTTATTGGCAAGTCCCGATGGCCGGGTGTGACCGTCCAAAGACCGCGTAGATGGTATGGTATGATAAACTTTATTCAGGTTCTGAAGATCAACCCTTAGGATGACGCAGCCGGCTCCCACGTCGGGACAGTAAGGTTTAACCTTACCGCCGTGTCGTGGGCCTTCTGGACGGCCTGTATTTGATCTAAAAGCACTCCACTGTGAAGCACTCGCTGCCACCAGTCTCTTTCCTTGTCGCAGTCTGTGAAAGCCAGAGGACATTGCCAAAGCATGTGATCCAGAGTAATGGTGCCATTACACTTCTCGCAATTGATTGGTACCTCTCTTTCTGGATATAGCTTGTTAATAAAGTTTGGACTAGGATAAGTTCTTGTCTGTAACAATCTCAGAGTCACCGCTTGAGCTCTATTGAGCTTAGCGTGTGGCACTGGGAATTGCCTTCTGTTAATGTAGTAATGTTTCGTGACAGCATTATATGTAAGTAATCAGTCCCTGTTCTCCTCCAGCATATTATTGGGGTCCTGGTCGCGTAGTGCACGGATAGTAAGTACTCGTGCAGCTGCGTTAGCCATCTCGTTCAAATTCCTCCGAGATGGATCGACAGACCCCATGTGTGCAGGAAATCAGCGGATTTAGATCCCTTGGCTGTCCATCTCACTGATCAGCTGGGCAGCCCTTTTGGTTGCAAAGCCTTTGGTAAAAAGTCTAATAGCCGTCTTAGAGTCACTGTAAATTCGCGTCCACTTATTATTCCTTAAAGCCAATGCTATCGCTACTTGTTCCGCCACTGTCACTTCTTTAGTCATGATAGTAATAGCATCCCGATTGAGTCCATCTGCATCTACTACTACTGCCGTAAAGGCTTTCTTTCCTCTGACCCATGCAGCATCCACGAAAGCCGCATGTTCTCTGTCCTGTTCTAACTCCTGCAGGAGAGCTTTGGCCCTTGCCTTTCTTCTTTCCAGGTTGTGCACCGGGTGCATATTTCTGGAAAAAGGAGTCGTCTTGATGATCTATCTTATGCTATATTTTAGTTCTACTGCGTCTTCCGAATTTTTGGATTCGCTTGGGTACCACCTGAGCTCTTCGAGTATTGCTCTACCTGACCGCGAGGATGGCCTGTACGAATTCACAGCCATGCCATTTGGACTTTATAATGCACCTTCAACATTCGAGCGAATGATGGACAGCATTTTCCGCGGTCTAAAATGGCAGATCTGTCTGTGCTATCTAGATGACGTCGTCGTGTTCGCCCCCGATTTCGCTACACATTTCACCCGTCTGCGCACGATTCTCCAATGCCACCAACGCAAGCCTTCAACTCAACCTGAAGAAGTGTCATATCGGGGCTCGCCAGCTCACCATACTGGGTCATGTAGTCTCAAAACAAGGTATTCTTCCCGATGCTGATAAACTTCGAGCCGTTGCGGAGTTTCCTAAGCCGACTACCGTAAAATAACTGCGCAGCATTGTGGGCTTATGCTTGTATTTTCGTCGCTTCGTGCGGAACTTTGCCTCCATCATGTCACTGCTTACGAAGCTACTTGCTCGCTCGGGTGACCTATCAAATTGGACTCAAGCCTGCGACGACGCCTTCACTACATTACAGCATCTGCTTACCTCACCACCCATTCTGCGCCATTACGACCCGACTGCGCCAACCGAAGTACACACGGACGCCAGCGGTGTCGGTATGGTACAGTACTCGCGCAACGCAAACCAGGCTTCTCCGAGTATGTTGTAGCTTATGCTAGCCTGCCCTCACCAAGGTGGAATCCAACTACTCGGTAACCGAAAACGTGTCTCACAATTGTGTGGGCAATAAGCAAGTTTCCTCCATACATATCTGGCCACACTTTCGACGTGGTGACTGACCATCACGCTCTGTGTTGGCTGGCTTCCCTGAAGGAACCTTCTGGTCGCCTTGGACGTTGGGCTCTTCGCCTACAAGAATTTGACATTCGCGTGGTGTACCGATTGGGGCAAAAGCACTCCGACGCCGATGCGCTCTCCGATCTCCAATAAAATTGTCTCAAGAGCCGCATTCAACAAATGCCTTTCCCTTGGCTGCTCTGACCGCCACAGACATGTCATCTGAACAGCGAAAAGACCCCTGGATCACCTATCCTGAATGTTCTTTCCGCTCCGTCAACTTCTGAACACCCACGTGCACTTCGCCGCCAAGCCACGCATTTCCCAATACGGAACGAACTATTGTCGCAACTATCGACCAGATGGCCGTAAATGGCTCCTCGTCATCCCTAGCCACATGCGGTCCGATGTCCGCGCATACTTTCACGCTGACCCCAACATGCTCACGCTGGTGCACTGAAAACGTATGAGCGGCTCCGCCAACGTTATTACTGGCGCGGACTATACACCTATGTCCGAAAATACATTCGGTCTTGCCCATTGTGTCAACGACAGAAACTATTTACCCTTTCGCCCGGACTCTTGCAGCCTTTACCGTGTCCTGCACGCCCCTTCGACCGTGTCGGAATCCATCTTTATGGCCCACTTCCGTGCTCTGTCACGGGTAACAGATGGGTCATTGTCGCAGTGGACCACCTAACGAGGTATGCGGAAACAGCCGCGCTTCCTTCGGCTGGTGCTCGTGACCTTGCGAACTTCATCTTACGTCACTTCGTCCTCCGCCATGGCGCACCACGCAAGCTACTGAGCGACAGAGGGCGTGTGTTTTTACACGATGTTCATCAGGAGCTCCTTCGTTCATGCCGCACAGTTCACTGCACATCTACAGCATACCACCCACAGACCAACGGACAAACAGAGCGCTTCAACCGAACGCTGGGAGACATGCTGTCGATGTACATTGTGTCCGACCACTCTAACTGGGATGTCGTTCGTCACTTACGCGTATAATACCGCGACACAGTCGACCCCCGGCTTTTCCCCATTCTTTCTTTTATATGGCCGTGAACCATGCACCACACTCGACACCATTTTGCCGTATCGTCCGGACGCCTCCGAATTGAGCCCGATTTCTGAATTGGCTCAATATGCTGAAGAGTGTCGTCATCTGGCCCGTTCATTTACTTCCGACAACCAAGCCCACCAGAAAGATCGTCATGACTGCAATCTGATTGAACAAGCTTTCGCCATTGGCTTCCTCGTATGGCACCGAATGCCGTTTCATTCCCCTGGCCTGACTCCTAAGTTTGCCCCCAAATACCAAGGCACTTATCTCCTCATCGAGTGCCTATCTTCGGTCACCTATGTTACTGAGCCGATCAACCCAACCTCCGGAAAGCGTCGTCTTGGCCGCCAGGCGGTGTACGTGAGGCGCCTCAAGCTATATCATGAACCCCTTCTTCCCACGTCGCCTTGAGTCGCCAGGATGGCTTCCCTTCGCCGCCGAGGTACTGTAGTAGAAATGAAGCAACGGACGCAGTAGTGGTACTCTGTCTTGGCTGGAGGTGCGAGTGTAGATCTCGAGCTGCTGACGCCGGCTGAGACTGTCTTTGTGCCCTTCGTGCAACCCTTCAGCCTGCCGTCCATCTTTAATAAACCTCCATCCAGAAGTATTACCGCTGAAAGGTGCTCGTAGGGCGCAGGAGAAAAGCGAAATGGTGACGACCACCTCTGTGGAGTACAGGCATTTCCCATAAGCGCTTGCGGGACCGCTAATGGCACTCGAGTGCCGGAGAAACGTCTATTACAACGAAATCTGCTCTTCGGATTGTGCAGGGTAGTAAGAAAGATCTCCACGAATAGAAAATTATGTTCCCGCGGTTTGTACCCGTATTAAAGGACTTTCAAAATAGGCTGTTAATAATTATATGTTCAGCAATGTGCTACGGGACATTATCTGAGGCTTCTTTGTAACCCGACAGCATTCTTGAGCGAATTTCGTGGCACACTAGAACGAGCAATACGGAGAAGCAGGACCACAGAATGGTATTACTTTGGAACCTCCGCTTGGGAGAAACCCAACAAAAGAGCGGAAACAGCACATAGAATACTGATGGCATCTGGTACATCCGTGGCTATGGCCACTCTGTTAAAGTACAGGATTTTTATAATTTCATGCTTCAGGTCTTGATTTCAATTTTTCTATTGGGCAGCATGAGCGAAACAACGCATTCTTATGATGCTTTGGCACCTGCTCGGCGTAATGTTTCGCTGAAATGCGGTTTTGAAGAAAGACGGCGCAGCGTACTGCTCTTGGCATAATTTGGCGCAGTCGTTCCACTGCTTCCGAAGCAGTAAATTGAATCTCAAGGTGAAGTGAATGAATTAATGTTGCCGCGACGCGGGACTCACCGCTGCTGCTGCTTGGTGGCGGTGGCGTTGAGCCGGCTTCTCTGCGCAAACGGCGACAATCCGTACGAGTGGCTGGCCGGCTTGCAGGGTCGAACCGTGCGCCGTACGCTGCCGTTCACGCTCTGATGCTGCTGCACGGCCACTTGGCGGTCGACCCGAGACGCCGAAGTCTGCGCGTTGGGAGGAGAGGGCGCTTTTAGGGAGACGAGTTATGATATAACTTCTGGATTGCACATTTCAAACATAAAGTGGCTGAGTGCCATCCTGTTGAAGGCCTAGTGGGCTATAATGGATGAAAAAAAAAGAGCGAGAGGCTGGCTTGGATCCCAAGATAGAGAGTGTTTATTTTAGCTGCACCAAATTTAAAAAAAAATTGCCTGTGGCAGAAGGCACAATTATAATCATTGATCTAAACCACTCGATGAAGCGGCCATTCCACGAGAAATCAAAACGTCTCATTGAATAATTAACATAATTACGCTAATTAACTTTTTAAATAATTATTTTACGGCACATCACTCAATCTACGAAATATAGCCGCTGAGTTCGCAAGGCGTATCCACTTGGAACGAATTCTCTGGGCTGAACGCCCATGCATTTCGTCGGACACTCGGAAAGTGGTTCAGTTGATGTCAGAAGCGCAGAGCAAGATTAGGTTAGAGGAAAAACTAAGGAACATGGGTGAAAGGAAATGGTCGTCTAACGAGCACAAATGTATGTACTTCAAAAGCGTGTACACAGAATGAAGGAAGAGATCAAGGAAATTTGCTACCAATCAGAGAGTAATTGACAGTGTATTAACCGGCAGTCATCGAAAAAACAGAGCGTAAATCAGATGGAACGGATGAAAACTAAAAACGCCATGGAGATTTGCAAAAACGGCGGCGAAAAAAGTATTCAGCAGGGAAAACCTGTAACAACGCAAATGGGAGTGCCTCACTATTTGAGGCCTGAGGACACAAACACACCGGAGCAAATATGCGCCACAGGAGGAGGCCCGTGTGTGCTCCTAAAAAAAACACCGGAAATGACTGCCCACGGAAATCCACCTGCCAGAAGCGTTGGGATTCAGAAACGATGGGAGGAATAACTGGTCAGCAGTCGAGATAACCGAGATACGATTACAGTATTGGTGCAAGAAGAGCAGGGAAGATGGTAGAACCATTGCCAGTTAGGTAATGGTGCAGTATAGTGATAGAGGATACGAAAGTTAACATCGAGATCAGATAGGCAAAAGGGTATAGACAGCGAAGATGCAGTAAAACCTGATTAAATCAAGCAGGCTAGCGGACTATATGTCTCCTCCTCCCTTGAAAGGGAATGCCAATAGGGATCGTCATCATCATAATCATCGCCACGCAGCCACGTCCGAGCTAGAGGAGGACACAAGCACTCACGTCCCTCCCCCCCCCCCCCCCCCGCCTCTTTGTCCACGCAACAAGTCGCCATCCTTCTCAGCTCAGCACCGCACGTCTTCCCTCGCACCCACACCATATACTGCGCCGGGGGCACGCCGTCATTGCGCTTCAATTTCACGCAACAACCTCACAACAGCGCCAACGCACTACCCTACGCCTGGAGTGTCCATATATTCGCCGTCGCAATCAAAGGGGCGTCAATTGTATGGTGGTGGTTAGTACACGATACAGAAGTTGTCTCGGTAAGAAGTTAGTTTTTCCTGTCTGAACTATCAAACATGTAGCGAAACAATGGCAAACGGGACAATATTGATTGTTCAGTTCCAGCCTTTCGGCATGTGAGATCCTGCCTGGCTATCGCTCCCTCTTACAATTCGCTGAAATCTTTTTCTGCGTTTAATTTTTAACCCTTCAGTGATGCTACCAATTTAATTAAGTATTGTGTGAGGAGGCACGGTGCATTGATATTGTGAAAATAGAGAGCTCGTGAAAACAAGCAAACAGAAACAAAGAAACAGGCGGTATACAAAGGCTACATAAAATAACGAGAATACTCTTTCGTTATTATCGAACTTCTTATTGGGCCAAACATTTTTATACAATGTTACAATTGACATAATATGCCATAAACACGGTATTAGCAATCACTAAACAGCTTTATAGGTGTGGTTAATACTCCCTTGCTCAATGCAATATAAACACTTTTTTTTTCTTTTGTCGCGCAAGACGCTGTCTGCCCCAACCGTTAAGTCGGAAACAACTGTTCAGATTATGCATTTCGTTCGAGAAATCTCTCAGTGATGTTAACTATAGCTAGCTGCTATGCTCGTAGCGTGATTTGCACGCCTAATAAATAAAGAAAAGCAGCAACATAGCAAATATAATAAAATAAATGTTTTAAAAGTGCTGCGTATACACACAGTGTTACGTCTATAAAATTCAAGCGTAAAATTTTCTAGAACGCAGGTAAACAATTAAACATCTATAGATTCGTAATAATTCGTAATACACGGCAACATACAACATAGGCGTTGCGATCCTGAATTTAAATACGCGGTTGGTATATTTTCCATGTTTTGTTTCTCTCAATCTCATCAGCTGCTCTTTCTTTGGCACAAAGAAATTACTGAGAACTGCGATAATTCATTTTATTATATTTTTTACTGCATGTATTGCGCTATCTGCAAGGTTAATGTTATTTGTTGCTATGCTAGTGAATGCTGCACTATCTATAGCTACGCTATCTATAATGCTATGTTTCGGTTCAGGTTAAGCTTACATTCATATTGACACTCGTACATTGCTTATCCATCTCCGGTAATCGTTGTCCATTGGTTTACAACTGTTACAATGTTATTGCTTGACGCAAGACGTGCCTTGTTGTACCGGGACTAGCAAACGGATGTCTCATCAGACTGCATGCGCGAAACGAATAGTGGTGCACATTCTGGAACATACGTAGCACCGAATACCATAAGCATCGAATAATAACAAAACAAGTGCACTGGACCCACTCCGTACAAGACAGTAGAAATGACAAACAAGGAACAAAAGTAAACTGGGCAAGCTGGTACTGATTCACTTTTTTTGAGCGTGTTTGCGTGAAAACCTACGCATCGTCACTACAACATGACAATATCATGTACAGCCACTGTCATAGTCCGAACATGCCTTAAGCGCCTTTTGATTCTACTGCGGGGGTGCTAGTTCTTGCTGGATGGGCTGCCTTGAATGTCTTAACTTAACGCGTATTCTTTCTAAAACACTGAATGTGTGCTCCTTACAGTCTTCGTCCAAGTTACACGGCTGGAAATGTGTCTTCTACGCCCGTAATAAGTCTGACGGCGGCTGTTACATCACACTTGGGCACGATGTGCGCCATGACATCAAGCCCTGTTTTGTGTCTGGTTTCAGTGCGTCTGTGAAGCTGCAGACCACAGCTTTTAGCCAAGAAAGCCATTCCAGACTGTTCGCAATAATAATAAGAAAGGTAGCTCAGGCTCCCCCACCTTGGCGGTCCCCTCTTGAAGCAGCAGGCTGTCCGTCACGCGCGATGACTGGCAAACGCTGCCGGCCTCGTAAGGCACAAAGGCGCCGGTGCGGGGTCGCAGCACCGGGGGCGGCGACTCCGGGTCCGTCTGCGTGCAAGCCTGCGCGGCGCAACGACAGCACGCTCGGCCACACTGAAACCCCGGTAAATGTGGTGCGGCCGTCAACTTTCGAGGTGCTCCTCACGGCGGCGCACAATTCGTATACCGTACAGTTTCTCTCGCCACAGTGGCTTATTCGCTATGGCGTTGTGCTGCTAAGCACGAGGTCACGGGTTTCATTCCTGGCCAAGGTGACGAACTTTATTTGCCCGTAAAGCACCCCAGCTGCCCATAATTTTTCAGGAGTCCCGAACTACCGCATGCCTCAAAATGAGGTCGTCATTTGAGCGTCAAAAGCCCAAAACGTTTTTCTTTTTTTGCCAGGCAGTCCCACAGAGTTCTTCCATTACATGAGCGGCAGATCTTCACAACATGCCTTTAATTTTCATAAATGAAAAAGGACAGAAAAAGAGGGCGCACTCATCTCTACAGTAGAAAATTAAATTGAAAGGACACTAAAGGAAACTATGACGCTTTGGTAATAAAGGATTGGTGACTAGTGACGAGAACACACCTTTTGTAAACGGGGAAATTACGGAAATGGGAACTCGAGGTGGCGCCACCTATATTCCACTAGGTTGCCCCTCATGTGACAACGGGCGGCAGAGGAGGAGGCCACGTAAACATTCCGTCAGCTCGTCCGTTTTGGCTCGGGCTATTGAAATTGAGAAGCAGCAGTGCAACCTTCGGTAACAATCTTTTACACAAAAAGTCAAATACGGCATCACAAAAAAAGTAAACAATGGCAGATTTCTAGACAAATCATATATCGATCTAAATGGGCGGATTATTTTTCTTTAATGGCCCTAAATTCCGGGGTATAACGTCGCAGAACAATGGTGTGATTATGAGACATCCCGTAGGATTACCTTAGACCACTTGCGGTTGTTTAACGTGCACCTAAATTTAGGTACCCGTGCGTTTATGCTTTTCGGTCCTATGCACTTGCCGTTAGCCCCCTGATTTCAGAATCTATGACAGGTGTCAAACGACGTCGAAACTGAGAATAACACGACGCATATTAACTGCGTAACAACACGCGGACTAAGAAAGAAGAGAGGGCACAATGACTTGTATCGTCTGTTCCTAGTCCCCCTTGTTGTTGTGCATTTGGTATGACACCTTGCTACATTATTGCCAAGCATTGCTAGGAGACTCCCAAGTATCACAGCACTGTGTTTCCTGGCCCCAAATAGGTAAGCAATAAATTGTCTGAAAATTTCTCTCTGGTGTTCAGTATTCGACTCGATATCCTGCTTTTCTTTATTTGTTCGACATTCGATTCGAAATGCACGATTCGGTATTCGCATACCCCTAATTGTTAGCCGGTAATGTACTTGTTTAGCAGTATAGATCTTTTTTTTTCTTTTTTTTCATTTGAGCGTAAAAGATGCAACCACTGATGTACTTTCCACTGATGTTACAGCAATGCTTAGTAGAAGTTGGGCCAGTTGGTTGAAGTTCTTATTGAACTGCGCACGTGGTGTCTTTTTCGTCCTCCTTTGTCCCTGTCTCTGACGCAGTTAAAACCTTTCCAATGCTTAGGTTTCAAATGTGTCCTGGTTTGCGGCATCTTACACCTGATCATTTCGCACTGTAAATGCCATTTGTTCTTCTTTATTAATTTGTAACCTGCACCTGAGTGTGTGCCCTTCCAGATTGAGTGGTGAAGCGCTTGAATGGGCGAGGGCGCTTTTGTTGTGTTGGCGAGCACTCGTGCTGTATGTGTATGTACCTGCTTTGTCATGGTCTCTTCAAGCGATTCACATATAGGTATGTGAATCCAAGGCATACAAGTGTGCGTCCTGTACGAATCTCTTAATATTCTGTAGGATATGCATAGTAGTACCTGTTTCGTATAGGTGTCACGTTAGAGTGCACCTAAACCACGCGGTGCTCGAAGCGAGCGAGTGGCTTCTCTCTCGCCTTCACTACCCTCCATACGGGTGGCTCTCTCCTCCTCGCCTTCGCTGGATGACGTGTGGACAGTACGTCAGAACCCAGTTACGTTGCCCCTCTTTCGTTTATTGTATAACTATCTCTAATGTGTCGCTTATGAATATAACACAGGCTACTTAACAGCGGTTTCCATTCAAGAAAGACGTCTTCTTGGGCACAACAGCGTATCTTCTGGTTTGTTTACACTGCACCATAATTTCGGATCGATCCGCATTAAAGTCTTCACTATCTCCAGAATTGGACCATATTTATGGTTTAGAAAGGCCACATTTGAAGTTCTGGTTTTAAGCGCGCAGCTTGAACGAGCACACCTGGGCTTTCTGGCCCTTTAGCGCTAATTACGCATTATAACAGCTCCGTATCTAGCTCGACGCTAACTTGGAGCGTCTTTTTGTTTCAACTTTTTTTACGTCTTTTTCGTTGTCCAACGCGCGCTAGAAATAGCCTCATGTCGTCTTAGTTTGAGGAAAGTGGTCAGAAAGTAGCAGCCAGATACCCAGATTCCACGATCTCCAAATCGATCTGAAGCGACTAAAAGAAGACCTTATCTTTAAATCGTCATAATCCTATTTTTACGCCTACTTCAGAACGCAGGCAACACCAAGCGATATCTATAATTAGTATTATCTTGCGCTAGCTGCTTCCCTGCTATGCCTGAAAATTCCATAATTTTATCACAGCTAGTATATAACTTGCCGCCGTCCCAGACTGCACTGCCCTTCTCTTGGCACCCAGTCTGATATTCCAATAGACCACTGGTCATCCATCCAACGCATTACGTAGGCTGCCCTGCCCCATTTTTCTCTCTCGCAATGTCCGCTAGAATATCGGCTACCACAGTTTGCTCTCATCCACACTGCTGTCTTACTGTCGATGAATGTGACGCCTAACATTGCGATAACAATTATATGGGGAATCCAGGGAAATTTTCGCCAGGAAGCGTGGCAGCTGCATCGAGCGAATTGACCTTCGTGCTGCGTTGTGCATCAACGCGAACTAAGCCGCGAAAACACAGGGCACAGCGAGCTGTCCCCCCGTCACAGATGGCTTTGATGATACAGCGGCGCCTTGGCCGCCCGGAGTAGAACCCCCCCCCCCCCCCCCCGGACCGCTGCGCGTGACGGAAGATGGTGCGCTTCCATCCCTTTCGTGCACGACATTGAGCCGCGATCACCGGCCCACCCTCGCACGCTGTCACTTGCACCAAGAGCATACGGCGCGCGGCGACAATTTTATCGCCCTTGGACTTTATACCCAACCTCACGGCGACGGCAGGAATGCACCTGGAGTGACCCTACAAAATAAAAATTGTCATTCACCTGAGTTGTGGCATGAAACTACGATACAAAGGAAACCGATACCTGATTTCTCAGGAAGAAAGCGTCACAGTTGAAGAAAAATTCGTCCTCCATGGTCCGGAAACATTACAATTACACCTTTTCTGTACAATCCCACCACTTATGTAACCTCTCAGGGCTATTTAGAGAAATACAATAAGCGAACGAATGAATTATTTAATAATGAACACAGTGCTTATTCTGGTAGTGACGTGGAATGTCACGGAAGATGATGAAAGAAGTCCCAGCACATGTTAAAGAACCCTAGTAGTCAGTATTACTCCGAAGTCCCCCCTTCCGCTGACGACGTGCTTGGTGATCAGATCGTGCTTTCTGCCACGTAAAAAAATCGAGCCCCAGAAGATGAATTGTGGGCAGTCCAGTGGGCCGATGACGCCGCCAGAGCCCAAGGGCTCGTGGCAGACGCTTAGGCAGGGTGAAGCTCACCCTATTCGCTTGCCGGACAAAAAATAAAGCTTTCACCTATCAATCTGCACACCTACCAATGCTTTTAGCGTCCTGCAGCATGGCATATGCAAAGTTTAAAACATTATTTTATATATATCATTCGCTTTATCATAGAGCACCGTAAGAATAAACAAGCGACAGCAGCGACATGCGGTGGAAGCAGACGCACCTCAAACAACGGCTTCTCTGCTGTCCTGGGCGAGAAGGCGGGCGCCCTGGGCGTGTCCCTGCTGCAAGAGGAGAAGAATCATGGCACTCCGAGTGTGCACTCGACCCGTCAAGGGCGCACTGGGTGCGAAATCAGCTCTGTTCTAGATGACAGCGTACAAAGGCAGAAAGACAGACTTCGCTTTTTCTCAGAGCAGCCACTTGCCTTTCTCCCAAGACTGTTACTATCATCTGGTCATCCAGTTTTATGCAAGGTGTAACAAGCAATCTTTAACATTGTATAATTGGCAAATATACCTTTTCTGTACAACACCACCCCTTATGTAACTTCTCGGGGGTATTTAAATATCGAATAGATGACTTAACGAATTGTAACAGGTGAACTTTACGAGCGCGGCTTATCAATTCAAGAGCTGCATTGCATTGCAAGTGATAGCGGCGTCAACGGCCACCGCTATCGATGGGCGCCCTTACGGTGGGTGCTGAAAAAAGGTATTCATTGATAATGATCCAGTAATACAGAATTGTCTCTTATTTTCTCGCCATGCGTATATAAAATTGATTAGGAACTTTATTTTTGTTGAATGAATCTAACTGTGTCTCTATTTATTTATAAAACGCTTTTTTCTTTCCCAATGTTTGTTCCCTTCAAACATAGTCGCGCTTCAGTGGCTGCTCCCATAACCACTCTTGCTGATGTCGGTGATAATTCGTTGTGAACCGCTTTTCGCCCGAAGCTTCGCGACCTATGTGAATCGACCTTGGAACCTACGCCAGGGCGGCAAGCGGCATACATGAGATGCTTTTTTAGACCATACAGAATGCTTTTAATCGCCTGTGACAAATAGCGCAATTTTAATCCTTGAACTGAATTACTCCGAGAGGCTGACATTACATCTACGAAAAATCAAAATTTGCAATCAACCAAGTCATAAACTTTAACTAGTGAAGTGTTAACTCATTATTTCACGGCACATACAGCTATTTACGAATTTAGCTGTTTAGTTTGCAAGGCACATCGACGTGGAACACATTGTGAGGATGGCACCAGTTTCAAGATGTGCACCGTCCAAATTTCGGTAAAAACGCACTGTTGCCCAACTTACCTTTTTAACGCAAGGTCTTTAATGCAGTTAAGCCCAAAAGCAATTGAACCGTGAATGTACTTCGTCGCTTATTTTGTGAGTTGATATATTGAAACAGGCATCATCCTGAGAAATCGTTTCAAGAGGATACGCCTTGCGAACTCAAGGGCTACAATTCTGACATTACAATGTGTGATAAAAAGTAATTAAGTGTCAACTTAACTAGCGAATGTTTCATTAGTCGATTATGCCATTTGATTTAGCGCACAAGTAATGTCCACCATTCGAGAATGCCAGCTTAAGGAATTGAACTGTGCTATCTGCCAGACGCAATTATCCATAAAATTCTGTATGATCTAAATAAAGAAACACCCGGATTAGATAGATAGCTGCACCAACTTGCCGAAGTCATCCCTGATGGAGGAGTCGGAAGGACTTAAATACGTTGTGTTAATTTTGAATAGATGTTCTTGTGATTTATTCATTGATTGATTTGACCAATTACACGATACCCTGCATTCAAAGCAGATATTATCCTACCGATCTGTTTGTTACGAGTTTGAAATGTCATGGCGCCCTCGTACGCACCTATCATCTTAAGGTACCATAAAAACAGAAACGGCCTCCACGTCCTTTTACAACCCGATTTTTTGTCTGCTGTGATGAGGTATGGTTTGACGCAATATCCTGAACAAAAAGATTTTGAGTACAGAACCGGTTGAGCCGAGGCAATAAGTCTCTCGCGGAAGACAATGGAGTCCATTACTGGCTTAACGGAAGTCATCCTTAGTAAACTTAACGAAGTCATTCTTTGTCAAACAGATGAGCAGCAGCGAAGAGTAACAGTAGACTTTTATGCCTGTCATTTTATCGCATCGCTATATTTGGAATTGTTGCAAGTCGACTGAGCTTAAATTAGTTGCACCTGAATGATTTGACAAGAAATGGCCGGACTTTGAAGAGGTTGTCTAATTTGTACCTGGATGTAGCATGGTGTTAGAGTTTACAGTTACAAAAATCTGCAAGCCACGCTGACTAAATTTTGTCATTACGTCAACAGCCCAGCGCAGAACCTGATGGCTTTCCAATACAATTTGTATGGCGGAACTTTCGCAAACAAGAGATAATGCTTCGATTCCAAGAAAGTGCTTTTTTGTTGCGTCTCGATTGAACGTGCGCCGATCTGACTGCGGTCCACCATGGGCTTGCCTAGATAGCTTGAGTAGCCTGCTGCGAGGTGGAGACAGCGATGGTTTTGCGCTGCTACTTCCTTTGAGAGACTATATGCTAGTGAGCAATTGCACTCACACAGACGCGTAACTCGGACGTATTTTTTTTATTATTGTTTTTGTGCTGTGCATCCTGAACCTAGCAGCTGCTTTGGTACGACTGTTATACAGCGAATCTGTTAACTGCAAGTTCTGGAACGATTTTCATGTGGCGAAAGCCAGCGTGCGATGACGTCGACATATCAAATGAAAAGGCAACCCAACATGTGTGAGACACAATTGGCTTTAAAACTGAATGATAAATGATTATGAAATAAAAGTTACCTTGCGTATATCTACTGCAAATATATAACTTGTAAGCCGGTTTCGTTTTTTTTTTTTTAGCAAAATTTGTAATTTTGCTTTTCCCGTCGCGTTACCCGCTCCGCGTTGGAGGTCAGGCTATCGTGGTGAAAGAAGGGTGAAAGGAGACGCCGTGTACGGAACGCGGCCAGCGAGGAAGCCGTGGATGAGAAGAGCCCGCCACGACCACGTTCGAACGCAACGGAAGCTGCTGCTGCACCCGAGCGAAGGCGTGGGCCAGCAAACAGACCTCACAGTAGTTGTGAAGAGCGTGATTAGGCGCTCATACAGATGAGTTGTGCGATTGTCATACACCTGTGACGAATTAACTTTCCCCGCTTCGCCGCCCATTGTTGGAATGCTCCAGGCAAGAGTGTGGCGCAATATCTGTTGCTGAAGCAGAATTCTAACAAACGGTATTCTCTTAGAGCACTTTGGGAGGGTATACAGGTTCTGAGGAACGGCCTTGTGCATGGGGCGCGTATATATACATATATCTCACGTGAACTCCATGGGGTCAATGCTCGACGAGAGCGACATCTGGTCGAACTTGCTTCCCAGCAGGTCCACGTGGGTATTCAGGCTCCCACGTGGCAGCACCGACGGCCTGACCCGCCGCGGAGGCGGCGACCGGTACGCGGGAGCCTCGTCGGTCAGGGTGATGAGCTCGTCCAGGGCCTCTGACACGTCGTCCATCACAGTAGACGCAGCACGCCGCCTGGGATCACGGCCGGGGATGCAATCCCGCGAAGAATAACAAGGTCTAGAGCTGGACCACTTGGTACACAACTAACGTTGTAAACTTGTATATACACACCTCCGCCTTTTATCGTTATCATCATAATTTATTAACCCTTTTCCTCCCCGTTCCTTTTCCCCAGTGTAGAGTAGCAGGCCAGAGCAAGTTACAGCTCAGGCCGACCTCTCTGCCTTTCTGTAAATAAACCTTTTTTTCTCTCTCTCTCTTCATTAATTTCGCCCATGCGGCCTTTCAGCATTATAGATGGGGCGGGTACGTCAGCAACGCAACACAAATGCACATAAATGTGTCCGAAAACATCTGTTTACAATCGCAGTGAAATATATGAGGAAATAAACGCAATAATACAAGTTTACTGCTTAAATAATAACGATAATAATACAACACAAAAACAATAAACACATTACTTTTACAAGTGTAAAGCAATAATAATCATAATATTAATAATAATACAAGTGTAAAGCAAGAAGAAAGCCGCCAGATGCAATGCTCATTGGATTACCTCGTTAGATGCATTCAGCTACCGTTATTTAGGTGCAATGACGTCAGGTATGGCATGTTTGAAGTGCCACTGATCCGTGATGCTCACAATACTATGCTGGAGCTGATTCCACTCATGGCAATATTTAGAATGAAAAGGTCCAATTTTGTGGTGAGGAACAAAAATCTTATGTGCACGGTCAAGGCAATGCAATACTGATCAATACTCATGAACTCTTTGCACGAATTGCGGTGGAGCTACAAAAAGAGAGCGACAGATTTGACTGTGGTAGTTCGTTTCAGAAAACCTTGCGGCGGTTAATAAGCAACGGGAGGTGAAAACCAGCGATGAACACTACTTACACGACCGAGGGGTACACTTTCATGAGTGTCATTGTATTACGTGGTTCTATCTGGAATCATTGTCGCATCAGTCATCTCGCTCGTGCACGTTGTGTTTATCTCTCGTTTAAATCTTCAAATACATTGGAGAGCAGTGCATCGCTTCCCATACCTCAGGCGACACTGCTACGTCTGGCGATTGCGGCGGCGAGGAACGTAGGCATTGCCACTGTCCTCACTATTGCACGCCGGGGTGATCGCTTGCCATCGCGGTAGAACTATACCGGCTGATTTTCTTGAGCAGACGATCTTGGAGAATACGGTATTCCCTCAAAAAGGAGACGAAGGCACTGCTGAAGATCCTACGTTTGATGAAGTACAGTGCACTGGAGTGCTAAAATAATAAAGCCCTGTAATTTGAGTGACCTTGCTGAACGACTCCATGCTTCGTATTCAGAAACGCATTTTAAACTGAAGCCCATGCTCGATTTGATCCGTCGTCGGTGCGTAGTGGTTTTGGCGTTGCGCTGCTAATCACGAGTCGCGGGATCAAATCCGGGCCGCGGCGGCTGCATTTCGACGGGGGCCAATGTTGTACCGTGCATCGGGTGCACGTTAAAGAACCCCACGTGGTCTAGATCAATTAGTCCTGAATCCCCCCCCCCCCCTACGATGTGCCTCATAAAGGTGATCGTGGTTTTAGCACGTAAACCCGCAGAATCCAATCCAACTTGATCGCAATGACGCCTATCGTAAATGCGCCTAAAGAAATGCAATGAGCATCCTGGGCCGGTATTTTGTAGCGATGCCATTCCGGTGCTAATTCCTTTTCGCGCTTATCGCGCTTTGTCAGTGGTCAGAGCGACGGTCCACTCGCGTTATCAACGGGATCAGCCGGTCGTGAGTGGTGGATGATAAGACAGTATAAAATAAGTCATAAGGCATCCCTACAAAATACCGGCCCTGGACACGTTCATGCCAGGCATGGTTTAGGTGAAGTCAAGCATTGGCTTCAAGTTGAGATGCATTTTTGAATGCGCGGGCCGGATACCAGCGCTTTTTATGCGATTGCGTTTATGGGCCCTTGTCGCAGACAATCCGGTGTCGGCGTCGGCGTTAAACATCGGCGTCTGGCGGAAATAATCATGCCGAACCACTTCATCCCTAACCACCCCGACCACACAGGTCCTCCGTGTGGCGCAAGGCGCTAGTGAACAAAAAAAAATCACAGCATATCCACGGGGTGAATGATGATGAGTGGGCGAAGCTCCGGAGGGAATCATCGGATCTCCCGCTTACGGGGGGAAGTGGGTTTTAGAAAAAACTTTTTTACTCTTCAAGATATGGTGCTGAAAAGTTGTACCTATATGCAATGATGCGTGCTCATGTTGAATATGTAGTCCATTTTTGGTTATCTCCCCTGGTTCTAATTTTATATGAGCTTCCTTGAAATAATTTTTTGCGTAGGTTTGCAAAATATCTTATGCTTAGATTTCTCAAAATAGGGTGTCTATGGCTTCTGTATGATTCAAGGAGTGCCGTAAGACCAGCCTTATTGCTCTGCCTTAACTAGAACACGAGTTGCGAGACTTCAAAGTTAAGCACCAGAAAAACACTCCTTCGAGTTTCAACTTCAAAGCCACACAACTCATGTTCTAGGTAAGATATAGCAATAAGGTTGGTCTTACGGCATTCCTTGAATCATACAAAAGTCATTGATACCCTATTTTGAGAAATATAAGCATCCGATATTTTGCAAATCTGTGCACAAAATATTTAAAGGACACAAGCATAAAATTGGAACCAAAGGAGATAAACAAAAATGGACCTCACATTTGAAATAAGCACAAAGAATTACATATACATACGAGTTTCCAGTGCTATACCTCAAAGAATAAAGATTTAAAAAAATCTTCGGTCAAAGGCCCACATGTCCCCTTAAGAGGACGCTAGCACAAACGCGTTAGAAACGTGCAGTACTCTCTAGTAAGGGGGAGCGGCCACAGCGTCTTACGCAGCCATTTCCACATGCCGGAACGTGCACCGCGTTTGCCGACGCCATCACATGACTGTTGAGAGAGTATACCCCCCGTATTCATAAACGCTCCTCGACTTGAACTTGACTTGCCACCGCCTTGGGCAGCGCGTTCGAAACGCGTTGAAGGTAAGGCGGAGAGGCCACAGCGTCTTACACTAGCTTCTTACACGGGCCGTAACGCGCTAGCAAAAACGCGTTAGAAACGCGCTAGAAACGCGGCCTTTCGTTAATGTTGGGTATTTATTGCCATCGTGGTGCGTGTGTCTATGTGCGCTTCGTGGCGTAGTGGGCTAACGCCGCGCGCTCGGAAGCGAGGGGTCCTTGGTTTGATTCCGCGCTACGGACACAACTTCGGAATTTTTTTTCTCATTTTTCTCAGACTGGTTACACACTACTACTACTACGACGACGAGGACGGAACGGGTGCCGCTATAAGGAGCTTCGCTCCTAAAAATGAATTTCTCAAAGTAAAAGCCGCCAGAAATATCGTAAAGTACGACGTAACCACAACCTACAGACGTGATGGCGCCGGGTTGCTAATGTGGAAAGTTGGGCGAGTTGGTGAATAATCATCATGCCCTATTTGTGAAGCAGCACACTGACAAGGACAACGTGGAGAAACACAAGCAGCGAGTATCGTGTATTCTTGTGTCTCTCCACTTTGTCCTTGTCAGTGCGCTGCTTCGCCAATAGGGTCGGATGGCTAATTGAATATACGAGAAAAAATCCTGATAAGCATCTAGGGATCTTTGAATACTATCGCGTTCCACTCTTAAAGCGAAGATTAAGCGTCCTCCAATTCTGATGTTTCACTGTACTTTGGTTCTAGGCAACATTGAGGGGAAGGTTGAAAACCGAGCCTTTCTAAATTTTGGACACGCGCGCGCCTCGGGGCAACAGCAAACAAATAATAAAATTAAACAATAAATAAACAATTAAAAACGCTGTTCTTCTGGCGTCTTTACATCTGTGGTCTACCCATGGTAGCCTAGAATGAACTGATCGAGTTGCTAGAGCGTGGTTACATGACTACGTGATTTCTATGCTGTTGGGTACTTTTCCACTCGGAGTAGCTTACGCAACCGTAATCTTTACCGGGAAACACACGCAGGAGAAGGAACGCTGTAAACGACACC
This sequence comes from Dermacentor silvarum, assembly GCF_013339745.2. Taxonomy (NCBI): domain Eukaryota; kingdom Metazoa; phylum Arthropoda; class Arachnida; order Ixodida; family Ixodidae; genus Dermacentor; species Dermacentor silvarum. Next base: position 166,187,778 of record NC_051160.1, read on the forward strand.
CACAACGATTACCCATTGTGACGTCATTTGAATTCACACACGTGCCTCTACAAAGAGTGAAACCAGAGACACTGGTTTCACGAGAGCTTTGAATGACGTGAACCCCTTTCGAAGCAGCTCCAAACCTAATCTTTACCGAAACGCGCCTTATCATCCATCATGGTGTTTTGATGCTTGTTTTGTGGTTTTTCTTTTGAAAATGCGGGCTGAGCTGTATGCTGTATGCCTGATTTCAAAGAAGATGAGCTGTTTGTATTCAATTTTTAGCCTGGCGTTTTTTGCTTGCGCCGAGATGAAAATTTCCTTGGCTGGTAGAGGTATACAGCTTCGCTGTAAAAAGGTCCCAGGGCCTTCACATTTTGACATAAGAAGGCTTAAATTTCTCATTTAAAATTTTCTTCCCAGCAATGCATTGGTATTTAAAGTGAAGCCGACTTTAAGGGGAGCAGTGTAAGCTTGGTCTTTGTAAGCTGGCTTTCCCACGTTCAGTGTTGCAGTGAATGAAGCCTACTGATAAAGAAAAATGTGATGCGAACGAAGCTCGATAACGCTATCGCGTTCCACTATTAAAGGCGAAGCTTAAGCGTCCTCCAATTTTGGAAAGCGGCACTATCTTTCCAAGTTCGAGGCAATTTTTTGTACCTATCCACGCGAACGAGTTTAACGTAATGTTGCACCATCTAGGAATGGTGCAGCAAAGTAGTAGTTTGCTGTTTCAAGCATAGAGTTTCAAATAATTACTAGAGGAAACTGTGGCGATAGCGTCTACGTGAGCTGACAACATGGCGGAGATAGTTAGCACACGGATTTTACTAAAATTCGTCCTTTTGGCTTCAAATGGTTTTTGCAAGATAATCGGGGTTCTAAATAATTGAATAAACATTGAACATCACGTGAATACCACGCACTGTGGTGATTGATGTAAGCAAAGCTTTATGTGCTGTGTGAATTGATTGACGATAATTAGTGGCGATGTTGACCGCGAATGTTTCATGTTAAACGTCACGTTGCGTGCACCAGAGTTGTCTGTTTGCGCAATACACAGAACACACACCGAGACGTGTTTGCTTGAGGTGTTGTTGCGCGATATTGTTCATAACCTGGAGAAGGTTAGCATTGTCATTACCTCACACGGTAATGACAATGCTGTGGTTGGGATTGAACCCGCGACCTCAAGCAATGCCATAGCCGTAACGCTACCGCGGCGGGCACATAAGTATAGATTTTGACGTGTGACCGCTTCCGCAGTGTCGCCTGCTTTTAAAACACGAATAGTTTTCTTTGGCTCTTTCAGCCAATTTCGTGGTTGGTTGGATGCTTGTTCGTTGTCAGTATAGGTAAAAAAATGTTTGTTCGTTCACCCGGTCGCTCGTCCGCTCTCTCTCGTTCTTTTATTAGATCGCTCGGGCTATTCGCTTTAGAAGACAATCATCGTCGATGGTTTCTGAACAATTCCTTCTCATCTCTCTCTCCAGCATTTGCTTCCCTTCTCCATTTTCCATCTTTCCGCTTTTACTTAATTGCCCGTTACGCAGCTATAGGGTAGCAAACCGGCAGTCTACCTTCCAGCTCACTCTCCTGCCTACTGCATATCATTTCTCTGTCCCCCCCCCCCTAAACCGCATTCTTATTTCAATAAGCTGTTGGACTTTTTGTGACCGTGCAGTAGATAGCGAAAAACTTGGAGCAACCACTTCACTCAAGTACCATCTTACCATCAACACTCTTCGTACCTAGCCACGCGCTTCGGAACTTTATCTAGTGGTATCCTTTGGCGTCTCAAAGAAAAAAATCACGGATGATGGCGCCATCTCGTAGCAATCGTCGCCACACTACGCTTTTTCTTCTCACGCTTTCGCCATACCCTCCTCCACTTTCCACCTCATGGTTCCGCTGCGCCCTCCTCTCTGCTTGGCTCCTCGCGTCTTTCATCCCCCGCTGCGATCCGCGTTAGCTTTCATCTTTCGCTGTGTTCGGTTACGCCGCCGACGCCGACGCTTGCCGCCAGGCGCCTAAAAGCTCCGTTTAACCAACTTCGTTAGGTGGAACCATTCATGCTCCGCGTCTCATCATTTCTGTTCAAACAGAAATGCGCTCTGTTCGTGATCACAAAAGGCTATTATGTGCATTCGTAGTATTGTTGAGACGATAAGCTTGGCTAGTTGGCTGACATACAGTGTTACGCAGTTGGTTGGTTCGGCTCTTCTTGTGACTTCCTTTAAGTGCTTTCAATGACAAACAAGTTGGATAGGGTTGTTAGGTGAACCAGAGTGATGTCGCGGACGCGATATTCGGAAAACTAACGCGAAAAAACTATTGTCTCGCAACACCGACTTTCCTGCATAGAATTTACTGGAGGAACGCTGAATAAACATGTAGTGCCAAAGACAATATGCCTAAGAACAATAACTGGCGATGATACATAGAAGACGACCCCTTCATGAGCTCCGTGAGTGTGGCGATCATTTCCGTACTTGATTGACAAAAGGAAGAAATTATACCCCCCCCCCCTATCCGATTTAGCAGAAACCAAACTTCCTACACTTTGCGCTTCAGTTCCTCTGGCCTACCAATACAATTAATTATGCCCCTTTTTTTACTGTAAGCATCAAAATATTTTGGAGGACGCTCAAGCTTCGCCTTCAAGAGTGAAGCGATAGCACTCAAAGATCCCTGAATGCTTGTCGGGCTTCCTGGCAGCTGCAGCTTCCTTTTTTCTCCACTTACGCCTCTGTGCGCCGCTACGGTTTTACGCTGCCGAGGAGTGGAGCGCCGTGTGGATGGGGTTTTCGCAAGTAACCTACCCGAGCGTGCCGCTGTTGTTATGGTAGAAATACTAGAAAGGGGGTTTGTGTTTGAGTTTCCTCGTAACAGAATTAAGATTTCTCGTACATTCAAATTATAATCCGACGCTATCATGCCTGTAGGTTGTATTTAAGTTCTACTTTGCGATTTTTCTGATGAATTTTACTTTGAGAAATACAATTTTTGTTCATTAACGCCTTGCGTCACGCGGAGGGCCTGTGTGGTCGGGGTGGTTCGGGATGCTGTGGTTCGGCATGATTATTTCCCCAAGACGTCGATGCTTAACGCCGACGCTGAAGCCTACACCGACGCCGGATTTTCTACGACACGAGGCCATTAACAGTGTCGCGTTAAAATGCTATAATTCCCTAAATGTGTAAGTATTCTTTGGTCCACCGTGCAGAAAACTGAGTCATCCATTCCTGATACAACCTAGCATAACTATCTCGGGCCACGTTTGGCGGAATCTGCCACCTAATATCACTCCACCCATAAAACGTGACACTAAGCGCTTTTATAAAGCAGACATGGCTACCGAGAGTTCTACCTCGTACAAAATAAAAACACCGCAGTCCGCAGTTTCGCCCGACAGGTGAAGCATCGATTGCGATAGCAAATTAGTAGAGTCATGCGAAGTAAGGATAGTACATTATAGGCCGAATCAACTTATAAATATTTGCTTGCTAGCTAAATCAACAAGCATAGTGGCAGCCAGCACAGCAAACATGAACATATCACACTCGATGACCGCGGACACTCGCTGTCAAAACGCTGGCTTGAGGTGACGCGGCCGCAGCAGCGAGACATGCGTGCTGTTGTCTATCGCTTCAACGCAAACAAGCCGCCGACGCCTCTAGACTGTGCCCCCAGCGCAAATCGCTCTCAAGATATCTGTCGGAGGACGTAACATTAAGGAGAACGATAAGCTTAATTACGTCCTCCAAGGTACTGCTGACGACGCCTTCAATTTACTGGTGTTTACCAACGACACCAGGAGGGCTATACTGTAAGAGTCTACCTAGTAGACGGTCCACTTCGGCTGTCACCATTGGCTGCTGCTTCACGAGCAGGAAGGAGACTGGCTGGCACCTTCCTGCTCGTGAAGCCCAGCATTCATACGATCCTAAGGAACGCCGCCGTCTCGAGCATGCTAAAAGCCGTCGGGTATCCCAGCACAGCTGCTACGTCATCTGGTGATGACCTATTCCACCAACCTTCGCGATGGGACGACTTAACCCGCATCATTCATCGTGAGGTCGAAGCAGCACAACCCGCAGCCCCTTCATCCCCGTCATCTGATCATTCTCCGGCGACGATCTTCTTGGTACAGACCGTTGTCCGACAAGAGTTGCCAAACGTCGGCCTGCACACCGTTCGTCTCGTGTGATCGGAACCTTTCTCCAAGCCCGTTCCCACCTCGCTCCTCTTACTCCTCTTATGGACAACGCAACCCGTCCGAATGACGCACCGTGGACGACAAGCCGATCTGTTTTAACTGCCGACGCATTGGGCATATCGCTCGCCACTGCCACAGCCGCTGGATTTCTCCAACATGCCATTCTTCTGACTACCACCCTCGTCCCTCTGCTTCGTCCTTTTCATTTGCTCCTTATATGCCCGACCCATCATGTGACCCTGCGACACCTCTGACATGACCCCGCTACTCCCGCTCACCTTCCCCCTCCCGCCGTCAATCTCGTTCGCCCCCGTCACGCCGTGCTCCTTCTCCGACCTATTCGTAGCACCCCCGACCGGAAAACTAGACAGTGCAGGTTCTGGGGGTGGAGCTGCATTGACGACATTGGCACGAAATCCTCGCTTGACGTTACCCACGAGCCAGAATCTTTTGGACGTTCTTGTTGACAATGTTCCTGTGTGCGCTTTGATTGCCACCGGGGCGCTTTCGGACGCATGTGTCTATTAGTGCTGCTCTTCATCGTCGGCTCAAGAAAATTCTGATGCCTGCCCCGAACCGAGCTGTACTAGTCGCCGACGGAGGGACTGTCGCTATTGTTGGCATGTGCTCTGCTCGACTCACCATTGCTGAGCGACACACCGTCGTTCTCCTCACAGTCATCGAGCATTGCCCTCACGAACTCATTCTTGGTCTCGATTTTCTCGCCAGTCATTCTGCCCTCATTGAGTGCTCGGCCGGCTCACTTCGCCTTGACTTGCCTCTTCTTGCAGACCCTGTGGACCCGCCTCAAACCATTTAAGCTGCATGAATTCTATTTGCCTACCACCTAAATCTGTGACACACGTCGACTTGTTTTCCATACCAGCTGTACCTAAAGCATGGTCGCACTAAATCGACTTGGCTTGAGAGGAGAGGGCTGGTTAAATACTTGTAACTTTTTTAATTAGGCGCACTGACATGAAAGCCTTGGGGGAAACTTCCCATGGATGATACTCTATATGTCTAGGCCGTGCTCTTAGGGAAAAAAATGTTGCAGAGCCCAGGAAGGCAATACAAAACCTAGCAGGTCACGAGACGCTTTTTTATTAGACAAAATTCAGCTAAAACACGCCAAAGCACGTTGAAAAGCGTGACGTCTCAGTGACGCTCCAGCGCTGCAGTTTGGGTCAAAAAGCGAGGCTCTCGCTTTTATTTTCTGCGCTAATAAGCAACGTCTGCCCACCAAACTCAAAGTACAAAGAGAATCTGAGCCCGCATTCACAAAAAGCTCTCGCGCTGGAATATTTTCGTAATTATAGCGAATTGCAACTAGTCCCGAGAGTGGACATATTATCACGAAGGCACCCGGGCTATGCAAGAAGAACTCATACGAACAAGAAGCTTTGTGAATCCAGCCCCCGCCATCCGTTTAAACTGGCGGGGGAAATAGCAGACTGCATGTGAAAGCTATCGTGCATTTAGGTTTAGATGCATGTTAAAGCGTTCCACTACTGCATGCCTCATCGCCTGCGTGCTGCATTTGGGCATTAAACCACATAATACGATTTTGATTTGCGACGTCATATGAGACATAATTGTCTCATACATGACCGACAAATGAGACATATGAGACAGAAATATGAGACATAATTCAGGCTGCTCAGATAAGCGCGCAATCAAACACGCGCATTATTTGCCAGTCAGTAGCGCTGACGGATAAATAAGTAATCTATCTTCGTAGGTTTCGTAGTAATCTATCTTCGTATCTTCGTAGGCCTTGTTTTTCGGTAGCTTTTTATTTTAACTTTCGCATGCTCCGACTTTGAATGCGCCCTGTAGCACTGTATTTGCCTTTTGACTGCACGTGCGTGCCTTGGCGCTTCTATGGAAAATATAGAAGTAAATTTAAATTGTAAGCAGAGCGTCTGTTCTGTCCACTTGATTCTTCCGCGTCCTTTTTCAGCTCAACAATACGACATCGACGAACAAGTAAGGCTGCGATTGGAGCGAGTAGATTGTGCATCTATTACACAATGGGGTGGTGCGTGTTCCGTCCCGTTCCGAAATTGTTTGTATTAGTGTGCAAATGAGCGCTTATGCATACAGTACAATAGAAAACCGAAAGCGTGACCCCCTCTGAGTAAGGCAGGCAGCACCCACCTGTGCGCAGCCGGCCTGTGGGCGACGGTGGACGACGCCCGGCGCGACGGCACCGACCTGGTCGACCGGACACGGGCCGCGTTGCTCGCCTGCTCCATTCGGCTCACCACGAGTCCCACGGTGCCCTGACCCTACGTGGTTATACTGACTTGTAAAGACGGCTGCGGTGCTCACCGCGGCAGCTTAGTTTCGCTGCTGTGCCCGAAGTCATCATCATTATCATCATTTATTGCTCCCTTCAAGTCCTTGAGGTATTACATAAGAGGGCGGGGGGAGTACACATACAAAATACACTAAAGCTGGTCAGTGATCAAAATATAAAAGCGGGGAAAACACATGAGAAGTCATTCAATTAATAAAAAGCAGTTAAAACAACAACAACAACAAAACAGGGTAGACATGGTTTAACAAGGTTCGCTAAGACTTACTAGAAAAAGCATATTATGCAGCATACACACTGCGGAGCGAAATACATTTCAAGAACACTTGGTACAGAGGATCAAAATTTTAAAAAGCATGATTGAAAGAAACAAACAGAACGAGAGGCGAGCTGTAGGTAATACAAGGATTACATAGGTTGTGCGGATAATAAATAAATCACGAAATTTTACGTGATCACGTTCAAGGACGACCAATTCGGGTAGTTTATTCCATTCCGCTATCGCAGCTGGCAAAAACGAGTAGTTAAAGGCGTTAGTAGACCCGTGAAGACGCTGAACGCTCAGTGAATTGAAAAGACGTCGAGAAGTGCGGATCGGTGGGAGAAGGATCGAGCCTTGTAAATGCGGAAATGTGTAGTATAACCTGTGAAATAAACACAGTAGGGCAATTCGACGTCGGTGTGCTAGGGAAGAGAGCCTGAGGGCGTTTTTTTATATTTTACTGATGCTGTGCGTGTGGTTATAATTAGAATATATAAACCGTGCTGCGTGGTTTTGGACTGCTTCAATGGTGTTAATGAGGTAAATTTGATGGGGATTCCAAACTGCATGCAGCATATTCAAGCTTTGTGCGTACGTATGTTTCGTAGGCCAGTTGTCTAACAGAGGGCGGCGACAAAGATAGATTCCTTTTGATGAATCCCGGCGACCTCGACGCATCTGCTACAACATTTGTTATGTGTTCTGCCCAGGTTAGTTTTGTGGCAATTAAGACGCCTAGGTACCGGTATTCCTGTACTTGCGATACCGGTGTAGAGTGCAACGAGTATGTATAAATGGAATTAGAACGTTTTCGAGACACATGCATGAATTTACAATTCAAAACATTAAGCTTCATCATCCACTTTGAGAACCAGTTTTCAATTAGTTTTAAGTCATTCTGCAGATGTACGTGATCTTGGTGGTTATTGATGCGTCGGTAAACACGCAGTCATCTGCTAATAGACGGGTAGTAGACGAAATTCCGTTAGGTTTGTCGTTGATGAATATTAGGAAAAGCAACGGGCCAAGAACCGAGCCTTTGGGGACACCAGATGCTACTTGTGTTATTAAAGAATGCTGACCTCCTATGACAGTAAACTGCGTTCGGTTTGTTAAGAAGCACTTCATCCACGATAAGATTAATGGGTCGCGATTGAGTGCCGCGAGTTTATTGGTAAGTCGTTTGTGAGCGACGCGATCAAATGCTTTCGAGAAATCTATGTATATGACGTCAGTCTGAAATGAAGAATCTAAGCTAAGATGAAGGTCAACAGTAAATTCAAAAAGCTGCGTTTCGCAGGATAACCCAGGTTGAAAGCCATGTTCTTCTCGATAAAAAGATTAGTTATCGTCGAGGTGTTGTGCTATGTGTATATAATATATGATGTGCTCCAGAAGCTTGCAGGATCTACTAGTTAGGGAGATGAGGCGATAGTTAGAAGGGTCGCATTGATTTCCGGTCTTGAATACTGGAACGACATTCGCAGTTATCCAGTCCTTTGAAACAGAACCCTCAGAGATGGACTCCGTAAATACTACCTGTAGGATGCGTACTAGAAACGGGATTGGTAGCCTTTAGAATTTTGGCAGGAATATTGTCAGGTTCGGGAGCATATGATATTTTAGGCTTGTTAATTAGATGAAATATACCATGGGAAGTAACAGTGACAGGAGACATCTGGGTAAATCCGGATCTTGGTAATACATGTGCACCACAATTTGGCGACAAAAAAGCGGAGAGGTTCAAGCAGCTGGGTAGCCAAATATAAATGGCACAGCGCGAAAAGTTAAATATAGATACAGAAGTGACCGTTAAGAACCCACAAAGTGCGAAAAAGAATGAACTGAATAAATAGTATTTGATTTTGTCGTCAAATAAATATTCATTGATTGATTGAACAAATGTGTTTTGGGGCTTTATGTACCAAACCCACTATTTGATTATGAGGCACGCCGAAGGGGGGACTCCGGGTTAATTTTGACTACCTGGGGATCTTAAGCGTGCCCCCAATGCAAGGGACAGGGGCGTTTTTGCATTTCCCCCCATGGAAATGCGGCCGCCGCGGTCGGGACTTGATCCCGCGACCACGTGTTTAGCAGCGCAACATCATAGCAGCTAAGCCACCCCGGGGGGCAAAAAAGATATAAAAAATAGAAATAAGAACTGCTTTCTTACACGTTGAAACCGGGCGCATCGGGAGACAATGATAGAGTTCTCACATATTTGGCCGGTGTACCTAAGCCAAGGAAATTAAATTGTGGTTTCACGTCCAAAACCACAATCTCATTATGAAGGACAGCGTAGTGTAGTGAGGACTCCGGAAATGTTCGGTCTATCTGGGGTTCTTCTACGCGCATCCAGTGTACCTACGCGAGCGTTCGTGCATTCCGCCACCATGGATGTCATGATCCCGTAAGGAGCGAAAAGCTAAGTCTGCGGACAAGATAAAACTATGTGTGAAGAACCAACACCAACTTGACCGACTATCGGTTCCACAGTGATTGCTGCGTAAGCCCAAGAGCTCGTGTTAGCCTACCTCCTTGACGATAGCGGCCAGCGCGTGGTAGACATCCTCCAAGCTGACGTCCCTGTCGGCGGGGTCCAGCGACAGGGCGGCGTCCACCAAAGTGTCCAGAGAAGGAGGAATCTCCGGCCGGCGGGACAGTCCACGGCGCTCTTCTGCCAGGGCGCTCTCAACCGCAGCACGATCCGCAGAGCCCCATGGACCTTCCCCTGCACGCATATATAGGCAACATATCGGCTGTGCCCCTTCACACTTCACTTGGCTCATTCCAGATAATGAGTAATAAAATCCGTACAAAGTAAACCTGGAAGATCTGGTCAAAGTTATCGCGAAAAAAAGGACAAGATCGGATTACTAGATTAGCTGAAAGAAGACGGGTACAGCAGACGATTACAATTGTGGTAGATTCGATTGATTCGATCCTACCACGTTGAAACTTGGTTTTGTAGCGATGAGAAGCCTTCTCGAGCTGGGAGCCAGAGAAAGTCTGCCTCGGCCGAACACGCTAGGTGCTCCCAGAGCAATCAGGGTAGCCGGATGATTGAGATTCTGTGGGATCTGGTCACGCTTCCAGCTCAAAGGGGAGAGCGCCTCCGAGCTCTCTGACCTGGCGCACGGTGTTCTCACTGATCTAGGTAAATGTGGTCCGAACGCTCAATTTCGATCAGTGAATGACCAGAAAACTTTGACCAATTTCGATCAGAAAAATTTTGACGCCCACTTTCAGTACGTGCAGCTCGGTCTGCGCTAGTCTCCAATGAATCTCTTTGATGCCAACTTGGATTACTGGGTATGTGCGAGTAAGGTGTTCGCCGCTCTTTAATGAAGGTTTTTGATGACAACATGGGTAAATATGTGCTTGCCACTGGGAATGTGCCGTTCTACAATAACGAATAAGATCCCTTAAACTTCTCCGATGCTGAGTGGAATCGAATCAACGCCACGAGGGTTCCTCAAGGACCGCAACCGGACGCGTTAGCAGGCTGCGCCACAATCTCACTGGGTACGTGCGGCTTTTCAATGAGCGCCTTTCACGCCAACGTTAGCTGCGCCATGAATGCACTAGGTGTGTGCCGCTCTTCCATGTACCTCTCGCCAACTTCGATTACCGAGTATGTGTCAGTGAGTGACAATTCTCAGCCTTTGCAGCACCAACCCACCACGCTTCTCGTCTCGGAGGCCACGCTCGGACTTCGCAGTAGTGCCAGTAGATGGCGCAGCGTGTCCAGAAAAAAGCTGGAGAGAGGAGCCCGGTTGCTACATGACGCGTTTCTCAACCGCCATACATTTTCGAGGCCCCACGCAGGCTTCGCGGTGGCGGCGCTAGAAGGCGTCGAGTGTTTTTAGGGTTGCGCGAAAGAGCAGTCCCGCTTTAGTACACGCCTGATAGATACCTCATTTCCACGGGGGCAGTATGTTGTGTCGCTATATCGATTCAGTACTAACGCATTACGGTCGACAGTAATAGTGAAATGGGTTCTGCCGCATTTTTAGATGCGGAGCAGCTTATGGCGGGGGTTTTGTCTGTCCCTCCTGTGTCCCGCGGCGTCCCACACCCCCACAGCGCACGTGCGTCCCCTCCCCCCCTCTCTCTCCTCTCCTACGCCCCCCCCTTTCTCTCCTCTAGGAATCCTATACTTACTGTACGGAGCGGCGCCCTCGTGCCACACCCCCACAGCGCATGCGCATCCCCTCCCCCTCTCTCTCCTCTCCTACGCTCCCCCTTTCTCTCCTCTGGGAATCCGGAGCGGCGCGCACGACTGGTGGTGCGACAGCTGCGTACTCCGCTGGGGGCGCCATGGTAGTTCCGCGGTATGAAAATGACGGAGCGCCCGCGCGCCTCATTCTCTCTCCTGTGCAGCGCCGCGATGAGCGCTCGGGCCGCTGCCGCGAAACCATCTACCGCTCAAGCTAAGCATCTCCCCGCTGCTTCGCATCCACACATGGTTCCCTTTAGCGGGAAATAGAGTATTTTTTTGTGCTCCGCTGTGCTGAAAGGATGTGAAATACTACGATTCGGTAGCACGAGCAAGTGGTGCACTAAGGCTGCCGGTTACAGAAACGTGTCGGTCTGTCAATTCGGTAGTAAATCGATTGACGCCTGCGATGTCTTCCATCTGAGCGGTATCCCATTCTTGCGACACAAAGTTATTAAAATGTAATGGCACATACATAACAGCTACTTTGCTGCACGTACTTCGTCGCGAATGTGAACAGTGACAGAAGTATTTCTAGCCTTCAGTAGCGTTGCCTGCTATTTACGGAACGGAATGCGAAAACGTGCGAAAATGTCTATCGCAGCCAACTTCGCCTCCCCAGGTTGCTATGCGAAGAAAAGCAGGGGGTCACCGCTTGAACTTGTGTGGACTTGCCAATCCCATGTGCACTTTGTACTAAGCGGAATCATTTCGAATAATCCAGTCGGAAATCTAGCGGCTGCACATTGGACTATGATAAAGTTCGAATGAAACGACATTTCCAATAGAATTATTCTTTTGTAACAATGGTTTTCTGCCCTATACGTGCGTACCTTGTAGCGGTGGCCATAGGGGACCTGTGAAGTAACGACCTTTTCGTCTAGCAGGCGCTTCTGTTTTATAAGCAATACGCAATATCATCACGCAGAAATGCAGCAGTCAAAAGCGAAACGGGTCGTTGTACATAGCTCCAAAATTATTAAGGCAACAACCTTAAGTGACTCGTTGTGCGATGGCCTTGAGAAAAACGCGGCGTATACTCCAGCGATTACAAAAATCACGTGACCTTCTCCGAGCGAGCGCCGGGTCACGGCCGCTCGATGAAACTCACGAGCGGCGTGCTCAGAAACCACGTGATCATCTCCGAACGAGGGGCGGGAGGAGAGGGGAACGAGCGGCGCGCACACAGGAAATCGGGTGTTGCGTCGCTGAGGTCAAGCGGCGGCGGTTGTGGCGACAGTCGACTGCGATGCGGGAGAGACTCCGATGGAGGACGCTCACCCGATGCCTAGTGGGTTGTGTGGTAGGCTACAGAATTACGCTACGACCAAGCGAGAAACGAGGTGCGGCGTGCGAATCGGCAGGAGCAAGGCGTTCGACCGCGAGTGCTGCTCTCCACTGCTGAGAGGATGAACCGTCAAGAAGTCTGACCCCTCAGATCGTATAACTAAATGCATTACGAAGTGTGCAGCAGACGTTCGCCTTGACGTGTCACAGGAGTGTAACATGCTGCCAATGTCTTTGTCAGTGACGTTGCAGTGTTGCACTGCACAAGTCGTAGACAGTATTTGCCTAAGCAAATCAAGCTTCGAGGTGAAAGGGCGCGACACGAGTATAGAGGGCATCTCCCACTCACCCGTGCACACTTCCCAGAGCACAGCGGCGAACTGGTACAGGTCAGCCAGCATGGTGGGTCGGTGGCCCGTCAGCACCTCCGGCGCGAGCCAAGGGTAGTAGTAGTCGAAGAACTCCTCGTCCGGAGGGCGGTACGGCACATCCGTTGACGAAGCAGTAGCACGGCTTCCTCCTCCTGCTGCCTGCTCACTGCGGTGGATGGGAGATGCGAAGAACACGTCCGAAATTAGCGCGAGAAAAAGTCAACACTGCAATAGGGCGGAGCATCGCTGCGATGAGTGCAAAATATGTACCTCATTCATAAAAAAGAATGCTGATAAGCCATGTGCCTCACAGCAATTCCTGCCAAAACGCTAGCTCTTTTAGGCCATTGCTCATCACTTCACGTCTCTTCCTGTCAATCACTCCCTTGTTTACAGCTTTACAACGCAGCTTTTAGGGTACCCGTTCCTGCGGCGAGCGTCAGCGCTGGCGTGGTCAGTTGTAACCAAACGCACAGCGTAAGATGAAACGAACGCTCAGTGTAGCGGGAAATTTAAAAAGCGGCGAGAGGGAAGAGGCGCGAGGAGGAAAGCTGAGAGGAGGGTGCAGCGGTACCATGAGGACGGTATGGCGAAAGCGTGAGAAAAAATTTGTCGGCCCTTCCACTCCGTGAAGGTGGTTAACCAGAGACGCTGAAACGTGCGGCTCCAGTGTTTATCAGTGGGTTAATGCCGAGAGTTCATTTCTTCTTCTTTCTGGGGTTTTACGTGCCAAAACCAATTCTGATTATGAGGCATGGCGTAGTGGAGGGCTCCGGATTAACTTCGACCCCCTGGGGTTCTTTAACGTGCATTACAACGCAAGCACACGGGCGTTTTTGCATTTCGCCTCAATCGAAATGCGGCCGCCGGGGCCGGGATTCGATCCCGCGACCTCGTGCTCAGCAGCGCAACGCCTTAGCTGACTGAGCCACCCCGGCGGGTACCGAGGGTTCATTAAAGTACGTCTCAATTATGAGGTCACACACACGTTCGGCTCGACAGTTTCCGCGGCGGCGTGGTTAGCAGCATTCGCTCGCGCGCAGCATGAAATAAGTGAGAAGAAAACTTGGCAAAGGACAAGGCAAAATGTATGCACTGAAAGATAAGCAGGGTATTATCATCAGTAATTTCGATGACATAGTAAAAGCAGCGGAAGAATTCTATACTGACCTGTACAGTGCCCAGCGCGGCCAAGCTACTTTCGTTCTAAGTAGTGATGACCAGGATACAGAGGCTCCTTCTATAACTAGCGATGAAGTTAGAGGGGCCTTGCAAGACATGACCAGGGCAAAAGCTGCTGGAGAAGAAGGAATAACAGTCGATTTAATCAAAGATGGAGGACATGTGCTTTAAAAGCTTGCGGATCCTCCTAACACGGCTCCTCCTTACAAATTCAAGTGTACCAGAGAGATGGAAGGCGCCAAAATTAGACTAATCCATAAGACGGGAGGAGTTAAAGAATTGAAGTTATAGACTGATTAGCTTGCTTTTAGTATTGTCTAAATATTCACCAAGACAATTTCTAATAGAATCAGGGCAACACTTGACGTCAGTCAACCAAGAGAACAAGCATACGTGAATATCTTGGCAAATGTCTACAAGAATTCCACAGCTACCTTGCTTCTCCACAAGAAAATAGAAAGTTACCTATCAAGAAAAGAGTCAGGCAAGAACACTCAATCTCTCCAGTGCTATTCACTGAATGTCTAGAAGAGAGAGAGCAAGCGAGAGAGGAAAGGCAGGGAGGTTAACCTGAAGTCAGTTTCAGGTTTGCTACCCTACACTGGGGTGGGGGATAAAGGGGTTGGAGAGAGTGCAAAGAAGTATTCAAGCTCTTAGACTGGGAAGGCTTAGGACCGAGGATCAACAGCGAATATCTCAGCAACCTTCGATTTGCAGATAACATTGTCCTACTCAGCAACTATGAGGACGAATTACAACAAAAGATTGAGGACCTTAACCGAGAAAGTGTAAGAGTGGGGTTGAAGATGAATATGCAGAAGATAAACAATATGTTCAATAGCCGGCAGGGGAAAAAGAATTCAGGATCGCCAGTCAGGCTCGAGAGTCTGTAAAGGAGTACGTTTATCTAGGTCAATTACTCACAGGGGACCCTGATCATGAGAAGGAAACTTACAGGATAAAATTGGGTTGGAGTGCATACGGTAGGCATTGCCAAATCCTTACTGGGAGCTTGCCACTGTCGTTGAAAACAAAAGTATACAATCTTTGCATTCTACCTGTGCTAACATATGGCGTAGAAACTTGGAGGTTAACAAAGATACTCGAGAATAAGTTAAGGACTGCGCAAAGAGTGATGGAACGAGAAATGTTAAGCGTAACCTTAAGCGACAGGAAGAGAGCGGCGTGCATCAGAGAGCAAACAAGGATAGCTTATATTCTAGTTGACATTAAGGGGGAAAATTAGAGCTGGGCAGGCCATGTAATGCGTATTAACCGGCGGACCATTAGAGTTGCAGAATGGATACCAAGAGAAGGGAAGCGCAGTCGAGGACGGCAGAAAACTAGGTGGGGTGATGAAATTAGAAAATTTGCAGGTGGACATTGGTATCACGTAGTGCAAGAGAGGGTAATTGGAGATCGCAGGGAAAGGCCTTCGTCCTGCAGTGGACATAAATATAGGCTGATGATGATGATGATGATGATGAGCCGACAATGGCTGAATCAGAGTTGTGGTCTCGCAACCCGGATGTCGGTGGTTCAAATCCGCAACCCGACGAGCAATTTTTATTTTCGCACGGCTTGCGTTTTTTTTTCACAGAAACACCTTCTCTTATACGCTTGACTCTCCTCTTTGCACCCAGCGCAGCCTCTACCCCCACTGCGCACCCTCTCATTGGTCGATCATTCCCCAGCGCCCCTATCCTCTCTAGCTGCTCGGCCAATACATTTCTCGGTCACGTAACCTGCCCTCCCCGGCGCACCTCTCCTCCTCTCCTGGTCACATGACCTTCGTGACACCACGGCACAGACGGCAAAGGCTCGACTTAGAACAGCTTCGCTGTTTAAATGTTGTGCTGCGACGTGGCTATGAGATGGCGCCAGAGTAGGGCGCGTCGTCCACAAGCACGCTCGGCATAAATGCTGGAGTACTGCTCGTCTGGGAGGTACGTCGGCGACGGCTGCTGTGAATCGCGCCCATGCGTTATTCACGTGCTGGCTCTCGCGATCTCCAGGTTAGCGAGGAATTTGACAATTGATCTAGACCTCTGCTTTGTCCCAGACGACCGGAACCAACCTTTAGGTGTGTTTCAAAATCACTGAGATTGTGTAAAAATACCGGACACGACAGCAACATGGCAATGTACTACGGGTAGTTCTATTTTTCATCTCTGCGTTTAAGCAATGAAATGCAATTTTTACGACAGCAAACAGGAGGAGATGTTGGAGCAGTTTTTTTTTCTTCACGTACATGGAGACGCAGTTTTTGGCATCTAATCGTCGTATTGAAATTGAAATGTTAAAAATTGTTTTTCAAGTACATAACATAAGAGTAGACAATAAAAACCATCTTGAAGAGCGATTATATCCCATAGTTGTGTTCGGTTCTCAGGTGGATATAGCAGCTAAAAAATCATCGTGCGCTTGGGAGCACTCACATGAACTGAACCATCCCACAACTTAGTACGCCTTATACTGACTGGTGATTTACTAAAGCAGCTCAAATGATTGTTCACTGTTCAGTGCCCCTTTCAACAAATGAACTTCTCACGAGTGGCGTCGTGCCTCGCACGTACCTCCTCTGCAGGAACTCGAAGTTCCCGAGCTTTCCGAGGCAGGGCGCCACCAGGTAGACGCAGTGCGATGACACGCAGCCGTGTACCCATCGCCTGCTGTGCAGGAACAGCAGCGCTTCGCAAACCTGCTGCATCACCAGCAGCAGACGGCCTCGGCTGACGACAGCGGTGGCCTGCAGGCGGCGCCCTCCCCGATCGTGCAGCACGTCAAAAAGGCTGCCCAGGTGTACGCACTCGAAGACGAGCAGCACGTCGTCCATGTTCTGCACGGGGCTCACGGCCAACGGCCACAGCAAGTGAGGGTGGAAGGTGAGACGACGCACTTTCTCCAGCTCGGCGATGAGCACGTCCGAGGCCCGGTTGTGGCGGCCGCCACTTGGCGACGATTTCTTCACCGACACTTTCATTTTATCCCAGTACATGCTGCACCGGAAAGAGAGAGAAAGAGACGCTGACTTTGTATAATGCTGCTGTTTATTTGAATTAATGCACACTACTTCTTCATAACGTTTGGGACACGCTTTACATCTGCACTGACCGAAGCCAGATTACATGCGCATTATTCTTCGACATGAGCAAAGCAATTCTTACTGGAAAAGCGTTCTTTTGCGAAGTTCCGGGGTTCCTTTTTATCTCTGGAAAACGTTCTTCCAGATCAGTTTCATTATGTTTTCATAGACTGTTTCCAGAGCAGTAACGTGCCAATCAAAACAGGCGTCCGATAGGAGTCAATTTTGCCCATTACTGTTTCTATCCATGTGAATGATCTTCCTAATGCAAATCCTGTTCCCGTATTTCCGTACTCTGTCGATACTACTCTTTATCCTGGGCACTGAAGCACACGGACGCGTTTTCTGCCCTACAAGATACCACAATTAAAGCAATGGACCGGTCTTCGCCAAATTTCACAAGTAGTAATGTCTCCAAAACCCAACTCCTCTGTTTCCATTACCCTTTAAATAAAGGTACATCTCAATCAGGGAATACTACTTCATACATGCTCTTCTTCCATATTTGTCTGCGATCCCATTGGTTACACAACGTCTGTCCAATACTTTGGCATATATTTTGATAAAGATCAAGCGTGGAACAGGCATTTTAACTACACCTGCCGAAGACTATGCACGTGGTGCTGTTTTTATCATACGCAAAAGGTTATTTCATGTCATTATCGATAAGAAAAAAACAATTTTTCACGCACTAGCTTGCGGTGTACGCAGCTACGGTATTACAGCGTTCGATCATTGTACCATTCGATGTCAAAACAGAATCATTGCTTTTTGACATTCTCAATTAAAAGTTGTATCTTATGCTTTGCAGTTTGATAAGCACATGCAGTGTTTATTTATTTATAGATACTGTCAATGCCGATAGGGATAATGAATTCTCCGTTGATTAAAACCATCATCAGTAGACATTTCTCGGACAATCAATTCAGGATACCCTACGTGGTATTTCACGGCATCAGAACGAAGTAGCAGTATAGTATACAACGCTGGCCGACCAGATAGCGCAATACGCGCGAGTTGAGTGTGCCTAATATAGACAACTGTTTGCCCCACAGCATATTATCATCTACAACTAAATAGTACGCCTAAATGGTCCCCAAAAAACTGAAGTCTGACTTTCTGTTGTGTATAGGTGCTATACGGTGTGTTCCTCTGTACCTTCTTTTTTTTCGTCTTTCCTTTATTTTGTTGTGAAAATCTACAACTTTCTAGGCGTACGTATTCCCCCGTCTTTGCACAGCGTCTTGCATTTATGCTTGGGATATGTTGTTGCTACCATTGATTACGTGCCAGTAATGTGTGTCAAATTTAACTGCTGATTTTCTTTCAGATGTGTTTACTTGTGCTCTGAAGTAGAGATTTACTGTTTTTGGCAGCTCGGTTTGTACCTCCGAATTTGTTTATTAGTTTATTTTCTCGTGTTCTATGTTAAAAATATTGACACGTATACATGTTTATCTTTCACCGGTTGCCGCTTTCCACCGGCTAACAAATGTTAAACGTTATCGCTTGGCGCAGGACGCGCCTGTATCGGAAGTTTCTAGAATGTTATTGATGCTTCTTTCCGTTGCCTGTTTTCACCGACGCTTATGTTATCTGATTGTATGACCGACGCGAATTGACTAGACCTTTCTGGAAGACACGCGAGCATCAGGGATTAATCTGGAACCTTCGATGACTCAGGTATAAAAGCCGACGCGTTTCGCCGCTGATGAGATTTTCGACGATCGCCGACTGTGTTCGCCGCTATCGTTGCGCTTTGAGTGTAGCTTGCTTTTGTGGGCACAGGTTCGCCCAATAAACAACCAGTTTTGTCATACACAGTTTTACGACTGCTTTCTTTACCGTCACTACTACGTGACAATATATGGGGCAAAGCTGCCTGCCAGATTCTGCCAGTCATGCCCAATGTGGCTTTCGCAGATTTGTATAATCTAGCTTGTATTTGCGTCGAATAATAAATTATTGTTACTATTATTACTAATAATATTAGTAAGCTTTTATTATATGTTAGTGGGTGGGTTTGCTTAGTGGGTGTGCTTTCGAAGCACGTTCTACCGGTCTTCGTTTTCCTCAGGCGTAACGTTCCTCTCGTCGCAGACGAAGCCCGCCGGGCGAGTCAATCCATTTGTCTTGAAGTAAAGAGTTTTAAGCGGGCGACATGGACCACTTGGGCCTTGGCAGCTCTTCTACCACTCGCCATGAGGTGAGCTATGTTATAGGTGACGTCCTTGAGTCTGTTAATAATCACAAACGGGCCATCGTAGGTGGCCAAAAGCTTTTGGCATAACCCGCGTTTCCGTACTGGAGTCCACAGCCAGAATAAATCACCAGGGCGATAGATTACTGGACGGTGGCGAATGTTGTAGCGGGCTTTTGATCTGTCCTGAGATGCCAACGTGCGCAAACGAGCAATACGACGAGCTTCTTCGGCAAGGCAGAGAGTCTCGGCGACAGTGCGATTTTCGTGAGTGCAGAAAGGAAAAACAGTGTAGATTGTGTACCGGGGTGGCCGTGCGTACAGCAAAAACGAAGGGCTATACCCGGTAGTCTCATGCTTGGCGGTGTTGAACGCGTACGTGATAAAAAAATGTCGCAGTTTCGCCCGAAAGGCGAAGCATCGATTGCGATAGCAAATTAGTAGAGCGCTACTCGGAGTAGGGATAGTAGTTTTATGTGCTGCATAAACTTGGACCCATTGGCTTACTAACTGAATTAACAATCGTGGTGTCAGCGTCAGCGCGCACAAGCAAACATGAATAGATCACACTGAATGACCGCAGCCAACGACTCTGAAAACGCTGGCAGCAAGCGCAAGTTCGCGCGGTCTATCGCTTCAACGGAAACTGAGCGGCAAATGCACAGCCCATACAAAGGTCAGAGCCGTGTGGAGATAAGAGACGGCGCGGGCGACCGCCGGGCAGAGAAGTTGTTGGCAGAGGAGAAGCAGCCCCCCCCATCCCCCCCTCTTCCCGTTTCTTGCTTTCGCGTGGGAGATTGAGTGGCAAGATACGCCTTTGGCGTCGGAGCACAGCACCGCCCCGCCTCCCTCCCTCCCATACCCCAACGGTCTTTCGTGGGACGGTCGCGTTTGCTTTCCGCCCTGCGTTCGCCCTCCGTGATAGCGCGCGTCCCCCGCGCGCTTTCGCTCGCGCATACGGCGCGCGGTGACGATTTTATCGCTCTCGGAATCTATACGGAACCTCACGGCGACGACGACGGCGACGCCGACTGCAGAATTCCAGTTGAAGTGTCCATATAATTGCTATCGCAATAAAAGCAGTACGTCATCCCAGTTCTTCTGGTCGGATGAAACATACACAGCATGTTTATAAGTGTTCGGTTGGTGCGCTCCGTAAGCCCATTCATTTGTGGATGGTATGGTGTCGAGTGACGCAAGTGGGATTCACACAAACGAAGCAGCTCCTCCACGACATCCGATGTGAATTGTCGTTCACGGTCGCTGATGATCAGGCGAGGCGGACCATGTCACAGGATGACATATTTCATCAGGAATGTTGAAACGTATTGGCAGTTGCGGAGGGCACGGCCACCGTCTCGCAGTAGCGTGTAAGGTAGTCGACGCAAACAACTATCCAACACTTTCCCTTGGCTGATTTTGGAAAAGGTCCCACGAAGTCAATGCCCGCTTGTTGGAAAGGCGTGCTTGGAAGCGGGATCGGCTGCAGGAGACCAGCTGGAGCAGTAAATGGCCGTTTGTGGCGCTGACATTGTATGCAGCTAGCCACACGCGTGTCAACAGACTGTCGCATTCCAGGCCAATAAAAGCGTTCCTGAATCCGGTAGAGCGTCCTCGCCGAACCTAAATGGCCAGACGTAGGGTCGTCATGCATAGCACTCAGAATCGCTATGCGAAGGCTCTCCGGTACCACTAAGAGAAAGCGTGCGCCAGTGCTGGAAAAGTTCTTCTTGTACAGGAGTCCATCGCGTACGCAGAAATGGTTTGGTGTCGTCGAGATGCTCGTAGCGGTGAAGAGCGGTGTTAATTTCGCGTCTTTTCGCTGTTCGGCTTTGAAACAGTCGAAGTCTGGAAAACTCGGTGAAACAGAAGCCACAAGGTGATCGAAGTCGTCGGCGTCACAGTCCGTAGCGCTAAGTGGCATACGGAAGAGGCAGTCCGCATCAGCGTGTCGTCGACCGCTCTTATAAGAAAGGGTGAAGCTGTATTCTTGCAGTCGGAGCGCCCAGCGCGCAAGGCGGCCACAAGGGTCACGGAGATTTACAAGCCAACACAATGAGTGGTGGTCGGTGACAACTGTAAAGGGGCGCCCATACAGGTGGAACGAAACCGTTTGAACTCCAAATATTACCGCGAGGCATTCTTGTTCCGTTATAGTGTAATTCTGCTCGGGCCTACATAATGAGCGACTTGCATATGCGATCACGTGTTCGCGGTCACCGTATCGTTGAACTAGGATGGCGTGAATACCAGTGCCACTGGCATGCGTATGGAGTTCCGTCGGAGCTGAAGGACTGAAGTGTTGAACAGGTCGCGACGTCAGCAGAAACTTCAACTGACGAAATGAAGAGTCGCACTCCGGAGTCCACTCAAAGGGGATATCCTTTCGTAGCAGGCATGTCAGCGGATACGCGACGTCGGTGAATTTAGGAATACAAACTATGGAGCTCCTTGACAGAGAGCGGTGCACTGAACGCTTCAACGGCTGCTGTCTTCTGGGGATCAGGGCGGACACCATCCTTGTCGACGAGATGTCTAAGCACAAAAGTTTGGCGGCTTAGTTTAAAACTAGGCCAGCGTTCCTGATGCAGTTCAGGGCAATATCCAGACGCGAGTTGTATTCGCTGAAGGTGCGGCCAAAGATGACGACGTGGTCGAGGTAACACATGCAGATGTTCCACTTTAAGCCGCGCAGAATAGTGTCCATAAATCTCTCGAATGTTGCCGGGGCGTTGCACAGTCCGAATGGCATCACATTAAATTCGAAGAGCCCGTCAGAGGTTACGAAAGCAGTCTTTTCCTTGTCCTGAGGATGCATCGGGATTTGCCAGTAGCCGGATCGTAAGTCTACTGAGGGAAAGTAAGAGGCAGAATGAAGGCAGTCTATTGCGTCATCAATACGTGGGAGTGGGTACACGTCCTTTTTTGTTACAGCATTCAGCCAGCGATAGTCGACGCAAAATCGCCAAGATCCATCTTTCTTTTTAACAAGAATCACTGGAGCTGCCCAAGGACTCGCTGACTCTTGTACGACTCCCTTTTTCATCATTTCGTCCACTTGTTCATTGATAATCTGGCGCTCTGATGGTGAAACGGGATATGGCTTTTGTCTAATCGGATTTGCCGAACCCATGTTGATGGTACGGCGTGTTCGAGACGCGGGGATTGTAGGCATTTTGTTCTTCTGCGCAAAGTCGAATACCGAAACGTGCTTCGAAAGCACACCCACTAATGATCGGCGTTCACTTGTGCTGAGCGATTTGTTTACCATTGACAAAAGGGCTGTTTCCGAGCGGTGGCCATCAGGTTCTTCCGGCACATCTAAGTTCAGCCACTGATAAGGACGCGTGTTCCCTGACGAAGGCTAATTTCAAGCCGTTTGGTAGTATAACGGGCTCCTGAGAACAGTTTACGGTCCATAAGCCAGCGCGTCCGCCTTTGATCGACACCACACAATGTGGCACCAACACATTCTTCTTCACACAGCTAATGTGCATCGGTTCTACGGTAGCATCGAAGCTGTCGGAATTGGCGCCGCAACACACAACGGGAACACAAACGGTAGATGATGCAGGTACGACCATATCACCACAAGCACACAGTGTAGTTTCGCGATCTACAGCGTTCTCAATGAGTCCTGACGGAATCTTACCACTTACGAATACCTTCCCTGTGCGGCAGTCGACAGTGGCACCACACTCCCACAAGAAATCCATGCCGAGAATAACATCATGGGTCGACCGAGGAATAATTACAAACTCTGTGGGAATAACATGGCCTCCCAAAGACACGTCAGCACTACAGACACCAATAGGTCGCAACGGCTCGCCACTCACTCCACAGAACTTAAAATATTCGTCCCATTTAAACAACACACGGCCTCAAGAGAGACACTCATGGCCGAAATTGTTGCGCCTGTGTCCACCAGAGCCATCACAGGCACATTATCTACAAAAACGCGCACTTTCTTTTTAAGCATCAACACAGGAGGTATTTCTGTCAGTAGCATGTCTCCAGCGACTTCACCTCCATCGGCCGCGCTAGCTAGTTTTCCGGGATGAAGCGGACGTGGTGCGACGCAGCGGTGAGGGAGAACGGTAAGCACGACGTTGCGGTGGTGGTGTCGAACTCCTGTCAGATGCCGGGGAGCGATTCCGGGAGCTGCTCGGCCAATACTTGTCGCCAGATGATACGTGCGCTGGCCACGGGACATCATGGGGACAGCCGTGAAAACTCTGAGGGCTGGCCATATCACGTGGTCATACGCTCGTTGCAAAACCGTGATATATGACCCGGGACACACCGGGTAGCACACCGCGAGAGGTCGAAACCTTGGTTCTTCGCCGATGAACCGGATATTATCATTTTCCCTTGTGTAGTGGGCTGGTTAATGGCGTGTGTCACGACGGTACATCGAGCGTCGAGAAGGCGTGCGCTGAGCGCGTTGGTCATAACGCGGAGTCGGAGAGCGTGTTGTCATCCGAGATTGTGGGGCTGCGCTGTATTCTACAGCGGCTGCGCTAACCATCGGTTGCCAAGGGGCCGAATGTGCCGCAGTCATAGCCTCACGTGACGTGTACACGCCATGGTGGTCAGCAGTTCAACGCCACATCTCTTCGCGGCGGAAAGTTCCTCGCGGACTATCTGCTGGATGGTCGAAGGAAGGTCGAGGCAAGGGCTCGTGTCCACACTGGCAACCGTCGTAACGTTTTCCAACCGACCAAACTTTGGCGTAATCCGCCGCATCTTGAGCGTTTCAAATGTTCTGCAATGCCGAATGACGTCGGACACAGAACTGAGGCTTTCCTTTCCAATAAGTAAATTATACACATCCTCAGCCACTCCTTTCAGCAAATGTCCGACTTTATCTTCTTAAAAAAAATTAAATTAAATTATGGGGTTTTACGTGCCAAAACCAGTTCTGATTATGAGGCACGCCGTAGTGGGGGACTCCGGAAATTTAGACCTCCTGGGGTTCTTTAACGTGCACCTAAATCTAAGTACACGGGTGTTTTCGCATTTCGCCCCCATCGAAATGCGGCCGCCGTGGCCGGGATTCGATCCCGCGACCTCGTGCTCAGCAGCCCAACACCATAGCCACTGAGCAACCACGGCGGGTGACTTTATCTTCTTCTGACATGCGACCACTGACCACCTTGCTCAGCTTTAAAGCTTCTTCAATATACGTGGTGCATGACTCACCTGGTAGCTGCGCCCGTTGCGACAGTGTCTGCTCAGCACGCTTCTTTTTGGCGACTGAGTCCCCAAAACACGCCTTTAACTCATCAACAAAAAGCTCCCACGTCGTAAGCGCATCCTCGTGGTTCTCGTACCACACGAGTGCAGTATCAGTCAGGGAGAACACCACATTGGTGAGCTGAGTGGTTGCATCCCACCCGTTCGATTTGCTCACTCGTTTGTAGTGGACGAGCCACTCGTCGGCATCTTCTCCCGCTTTTCCTCCGAAGGTGGGTGGAACTCGGTAGTACTGCAGTGAACTGCTTGGCGCTGCCCGCGGCGCGGTACCTTCTTCAGGCATGTCGAAGACGGCCACGGCAGATGGCGCGAGGCCAGCAAGTCGACGGCTTCGACGAAGCTGCAGCAGTGATGGTTCCGTTGTTGCGAGCGCTTACCCAGCACCTCCACCACTTTGTTACGCGCAAAGGAGACCGTTTGTAAACCTTACAGATGAAGGGGACCATTTATTTTAGGTCCCGAAGGTGAGCGCATGAGCGGCTGGCTCGTTGATGCCCTCAGCGTCGTCCTCTTCCTCTTTTCCAATCCGGGACCGCAAGCAGGTTCACCGGTCTTCGTTTTCCTCACGCGTAACAATATGTAAACTTCGCACTTTGAAGACTTTATCAGCAAACATGGATGTGTAGTTGGTAAAGAGATGTTTTGTATTTGTGATCAGTATTGTGGCCAATGCATGGCTATTTCTTTTGTGTTCTCGTCATTGATTTGTAGCCTGTGTGTGCTGTAAATAATTCATTCAAAGACAACGGACAGGGAAGCCACGGAACGTACCTGGCACTTTAACGCGATAGCGTTTAGGGCCCCACCCGCCGTGGTTGCTCAGTGGCTATGGTGTTGGGCTGCTGAGCACTATGTCGCGGGATCGAATCCCGGCCACGGCGGCCGCATTTCGATGGGGGCGAAATGCGAAAACACCCGTGTACTTAGATTCAGGTGCACGTTAAAGAACCCCAGGTGGTCCAAATTTCCGGATTCCCCCACTACGGCGTGCCTCATAATCAGAACTGGTTTTGGCACGTAAAACCCCATAATTAAATTAGCGTTTAGGGCCCGTGTCGCAGAAAATCCAGCGTCAGTAACTGGCGTGTGATCGCGGGTGGCGGAGAAAATCATCCAACCACATCGACCCCGCAGGCCCTCCGCGTGGTGCAAGGTATTGGTGAAAAATTTTAATTTCTTAAAGTGAAATCCGTCAGAAAAATGGTAAAGTACGACTTTACCATTCGGCGTCGGATTCGCCGTCAGACTATTTACCAATCGGCATCGGATTGTAATTTGAATGTAGGAGCAAACCTAATTCTGCTACGAGAAAACTCAAACATTTGTACCAGACCTGCGCGCGTCGGGGCTATAGCAAACAATTATTAAAGTAATAAAAAATGGCCGCAAGGCATTCACATTTTAATATAAGACCACTTATATTGCCCCTGGAAAAATGTCTTTCCAGCAATGCATTTCAGTTTAAAATTGAAGCCGAATTTAAGGGGATCGGTGTAATCTTGGTCTTTGTAAGCTGGCTTTCCCACGTTCAGTGTTGCACTGAATGAAGCCTACTTGCCGTATGCGAACGATGCGATGCGAACGGGTCCCGATAACGCTATCGCGTTCTACTCTTAAAGGCGAAGCTTAAGCGTCCTCCAAGTTCTTTTAATGACACGTAAAAATGCCAATGACAATTAACATTTCTGTACGGTTTCTACATTTTAATTAGGACCACAGTTCAATGCCCGTATTCTTTCTTTGGGTTTATTGCCGGTTGGTTTATATGGTTGTGACTAACAAAAAAAGATCCCCTCATATGGAAGCAGCAATGCATTCATGAAGGATGCGAAGAGTTATTGGCCAGCAGCCTGCTCCTACAGTTCACGTACTGCTAGGCACCTATGATTAAATAGATGTGACAATTTCGCAACCATTTCCAAGTGTGGTGCTGGTCAACAATCGCAGAGCCACATCTAATCATCATCATCATCACCGTCATTATCAGCCTACTTACGTCCACTGCAGGACGAAGGCCTTTCCCTGCGATCTCCAATTACCCTCTCTTGCACTACGTGATACCAATGTCCACCTGCAAATTTTCTAATTTCATCACCCCACCTAGTTTTCTGCCGTCCTCGACTGCGCTTCCCTTCTCTTGGTATCCATTCTGCAACTCTAATGGTCCGCCGGTTAATACGCATTACATGGCCTGCCCAGCTCTAATTTTCCCCCTTAATGTCAACTAGAATATAAGCTATCCTTGTTTGCTCTCTGATGCACGCTGCTCTCTTCCTGTCGCTTAAGGTTACGCTTAACATTTCTCGTTCCATCACTCTTTGCGCAGTCCTTAACTTATTCTCGAGTATCTTTGTTAATCTCCAAGTTTCTGTGCCATAAGTTAGCACAGGTAGAATGCAAAGATTGTGAACTTTTGTTTTCAACGACAGTGGTAAGCTCCCAGTAAGGATTTGGCAATGCCTGCCGTATGCACTCCAACTCAATTTTATCCTGTAAATTTTCTTCCCATGATCAGGGTCCCCTGTGAGTAGTTGACCAAGATAAACGTACTTCTGAAAAGACTCTAGAGGCTAGCTGGTGATCCTGAACTGTTGTTCCCTTACCAGGCTATTGAACATTGTTTGTCTTCTGCATATTAATATTCAACCCCACTCTTACATGTTCTCGGTTAAGGTCCTCAATCATTTGCTGTAATTCGTCCCCATTGTTGCTGACTAGGACAATTTCATGTGCAAACAGAAGGTTGCTGAGATATTCGCCGTTGATCCTCACTCCTAAGCCTTCCCAGTCTAAGAGCTTGAATACTTCTAAGCATGCAGTGAATAGCATTGGAGAGATTGTGTCACCTTGCCTGACCCCATTCTTAATAAATAACTTTCAATTTTTCTTGT
Source organism: Dermacentor silvarum (assembly GCF_013339745.2). Lineage (NCBI taxonomy): Eukaryota > Metazoa > Arthropoda > Arachnida > Ixodida > Ixodidae > Dermacentor > Dermacentor silvarum. The sequence continues at coordinate 166,215,055 of NC_051160.1, forward strand.
GGAGAACCAAGGTAGCTCTGGAATCCTTGTAGATATTTGTCAAGACATTCACGTATGCCTCCTGTACTCCTTGATTACATACATACATACATACATACATACATACATACATACATACAAAGATACATACATACGTACGTACATACATACATACATGCATGCATGCATGCATACATACATACACACACACACACACATACATACATACATACATACATACATACATACATACATACATACATACATACTGTACTGTGAAATAAGGAGCAGTGGGGATGTGTCTGTGAGAGAACGACGAGAGAGATAAGCCTTGTGTCGTGCTCGATTGGCTGTGCTACCTCTCGCTACTTTATCGTGCTAGTCGCGAACGCTGACTTGCCCAAGTGCTTCGTAACATTTGGTGGAAGGTGCTGGGCCTATTGCAAACCTGGATCTCCGCAGCCGGACAATCCCTGCCACATCTCCTATGCCTGAGGAGACTCGTCCTACCGATCCACCCCCGGCACCGCCTTCGGTCGTCTGTCCTGGTGCGCCACGCCAACGGGATCCTCCCGTATTCAATGGCACTGACGATCATGACGTAGAAGACTGGCTGTCATCGTACGACGGAGTGAGTACCCACAACAAATGGAATGACACTGACAAGCTTGGTTACGTACCGTTCTACCTGTCCGGGGTCGCCCATCTTTGGTTCCGCAACCATGAGGCTGACTTTTCTACCTGGACAGCATTCAGAACGAAACTTCAAGAAGTATTCGGTCGCCCTGCTGTGCGTAAACTTCGGGCTGAACAACAGCTTCGCTGTCGTGCCCAACAAACGGGCGAAAGCTTTACCTGCTACATTGAAGATGTAGTTGACATTTGCCGGCGTATCAACCCAGATATGTCCGAAGATGACAAAATTAAGAACATATTGAAAGGCATAGACGATGATGCCTTCCAAATGCTCTTGGCAAAGAATCCTCAGACGGTCAACGACCTCACCTCACTTTGCCAGAGCTATGAAGAGTTACGCAAACAACGGCTTTTTACGCGCCGAGCTTCCGCTCCGGACGTCGCGCTTTCAGCTGTGGGTGACGGTGCCAGTGCTACTTCTTCCAGTACAGCAATCTTCGAGCAAATCAAGCAATTTGTACGAGAAGAAGTGGCCCGACAGCTCTCTCTTCGGCCCGCCAGTCAGGTGTCGGAGTCACCCTTGTCCCTGATCTCTGTCAGGTGATACAAGACCAAGTCGCTAGCGCCGTGCCACTTGCTCATCAACCGCCTCCTACGCCTGTTCCACTTACCTACGCTGCCGTTGTCGCAAATCCAAGGCCTCCGTCTGCATCTATTCAATCCAGACTTAACAGCGCTTTTCCCTCACCTCCGCAAGTGGCTGCAACATATGCGCCTCCAAGCAGCTACTGGCCGCCACAGCAGCCCGTGCGCCCACCTCGTCAATATATCCATCAGTCTCAGCCCGCTGTTCTCAATCCATGGCGCACTCATGACAACCGCCCTATCTGTTATTTTTGCGGCCTGCCTGGACATCTAGCACGGTTTTGCCACCGACGCGGGTGGTATCCTTCGGGTTCTCCGAGGGCACGAAGCAACGGTTTCGACTGTCCGTTCCGTTCCGCTTCTGCCGCTCAGCAATTCGAAGCCTCACCTCCTGCTTCCCGAACCTTCAATACCCGTCGGTCTCCGTCACCCCGTCGGCGTTCTCTGTCGCCGCTTGTCCGCCGCCCTGAAGCTCTCCAAGAGGAAAACTAAGGAACGCAGTTCCGGAGGCAAGAACTGCGATCTCAACGAACTGCTCAAGACCTAATTTTTTTCCTGCGAACGTCCTTGAAGTTTATGCCGAAGACATTGTCGTCCATGCGCTTGTAGACACGGGAGCAGCAATATCAGTGATTTCGAATGAGCTTCGTCTTCAACTAAGAAAAGTCGCGACGCCATATTCTGCTGTTTCATTACCCACAGCAAGCGCGGCGCCGATTGAACCCTTAGGGAAGTGTATCGTGCGTGTTCTTATAAGCGGCACTTTATACCGTGTTGAGTTTGCTATTTTGCCCCGCTGCTCCCATGCCATGATTTTAGGATGGGACTTTCTGTCATCTCATCGTGCCGTTATAGATTGTGCCCGTGCTGAACTCGCTCTGTCGCCATTCGACCCCAACGTTTTTGAAGACACTGATGACGCTTCCGGTCGTGTGCTCATCACCGCCGACACCGAGATTGCTCCATACTCTGCCGCACTTGTGCCCGTATCCTGCGTTGGGTTTTCCGACTCCACAGTTCTTTTCACGCCGTCTAAACTTGTTGCTCGCCGTCATCTCTTCTTGCTTTCTTTTGCCCTTCTTGCCATTCGACAAGGTTCCAGCGCACTTTATGTGTCGAAGCTGTTTCCTTGCACTGCTAGACTGCTCCACGATGAGTGTCTTGGTTATGCTGATGCAATCGAGCCAAGCTTCCTTTATGATGTGCCTGACGACCCGGATTCTCCTCAGGTTGACGCTATGGCCCTTTCTTTTTCTCCTCCGACGCCGCCATGTGACCCAACATTTTCCCGATGTATTGATCCCAACCTCACTCCAAGTCAGCACGCCCAGATCGCCAATCTCCTTGACCGCTTTCGCACTTCATTCGACCTCCAACCATCTCGCTTAGGTCGCACTTCCACTGTTGTCCATCACATCGACACCGGAAACCATGCGCCTTTACGCCAGAGGCCGTATCGTGTATCCGCCACGGAGCGTGACGTCATCGCTGAGCACGTTGGAGACATGCTCCAACGTGGTGTCATACAACCTTCGCACGGTCCTTGGGCTTCTCCTGTTGTGCTTGTCAAAAAGAAAGATGGCACAAAACGCTTTTGCGTGGACTACAGGCGCCTCAATAAGATCACCCGCAAGGACGTTTATCCACTACCTCGCATTGACGACGCGCTAGACTGCCTCCAAGGAGCCGAAGTCTTCTCGACTTTAGACTTGCGATCCGGGTATTGGCAAGTGCCTGTGGCTGAGTCAGACCGCCCAAAAACGGCCTTCAACACACCCGACGGTTTATTTGAATTCACCGTGATGTCATTTGGCCTGTGTAATGTGCCTGCCACATTTGAAAGGATGGACAACATCTTGCGCGGCCTCAAATGGCAGATATGCCTGTGTTACCTGGACGACATCGTTATCTTTTCACCGGACTTTCCTTCCCACTTACTTCGACTTGAACGCGTCCTCACATGCGTAGCCGATGCTGGCCTCCAGCTTAACTTGAAGAAGTGTCGCTTCGCCGCCCGGCAGCTGGTCATCCTCGGCCATGTCATGTCGAAAGAAGTTGTACTCCCTGATCCGGCAAAACTACAAGCTGTTGCCCAGTTTCCGCGACCAAAGACCTTGAAAGACCTGCGCAGCTTCATTGGGTTAGCGTCATACTTCCGCCGTTTCATCCGCAATTTCGCCACCATAATAGCACCTTTGACGCAGCTTCTTGGTGGTGACCACAACTTGTCGACCTGGTCACCAGATTGCGATGCGGCATTCAAGAAGCTGCGTCGTCTCTTGACGTCTCCCCCAATCCTGCGCCATTTCGACCCAAGCGCTCCAACAGAAATCCACACGGATGCCAGTGGCGTCGGCGTTGGTGCCGTTCTTGCTCAGAGAAAGGTTGGCTTCGATGAGTACGTCGTCGCCTTCGCCAGTCGTGCACTCACTAAACCTGAATTGGACTACTCAGTAACTGAAAAAGAGTGCCTGGCTATAATTTGGGCCATAACCAAATTCCGCCCGTATCTCTATGGCCACCCATTCGACGTGATTAATGATCACCATTCGCTGTGCTGGCTGTCGTCCTTAAAAGAACCATCCGGTCGACTTGATCGATGGGCGCTTCGACTGCAGGAGTACAAGATGGTGATGCCTCCTGTTGATGTCTCCTGTGATGCCTCCACCGGCCAGAACGGTACAGCACTCGATGCTGTACCGTTCTGGCCGAAAACACTCGGATGCGGATGCCTTGTCTCGTTCGCCACTGACAGACGAGGTTACCTCCCCGAAGGCCCCATTGTCCGAGTCTTCCCTTGCTGCCACGGATATCCTTCTGGAGCTGAAGAAAGACCCTTCGATTGTGTCAATGCTCAGTTTCTTGTCCACCGCATCGACAACCAGTACCAATCGCGCCTTACGTCGCCAAGCCCATCACTTCTCCATTCGCGACGGGCTCTTATACCATCGTAACTACCTCCCGGACGGCCGCAAATGGTTGCTTGTCATCCCTCGACATCTACGTTCGGATATTTGTGCAGCGTTCCACGACGATCCCCAGTGCGCACATGCAGGTGTACTAAAGACATACGCGCGTCTACGCCTTCGTTACTACTGGCGAGGGATGTACCGATTCATCCGTCATTATGTCCGCTCCTGTCTCGTTTGCCAACGCCGCAAAGAACTTCTTCGTCGTTCAACCGCTCCATTGCAGCCTTTGCCTTGCCCAGCACGTTCTTTTGATCGAGTAGGCATCGACATTTATGGACCTTTGCCAACCACATCAGACGGCAACCGCTGGGTAATCGTGGCCATCGACCATCTTACGCGCTATGCGGAAACTTCCCCTTTGTCCAGCGCTTCTGCACGTGACGTCGCCTTGTTTCTCCTGCGCCACATCATCCTTCGCCACGGAGCTCCCAGGGAATTACTCAGCGACAGAGGCCGCGTCTTCCTCTCCGACGTCATCGAGGCTCTCCTCAAAGAATGCCGCATTATTCATCGCACCACTACTGCATACCATCCGCAGACCAATGGCATGACCGAGCGCTTTAATCGAACTCTTGGCGACATGCTGGCCATGTACGTTGCATCCGACCAAATCAAATGGGACCATATTCTACCATTTCTGACTTACGCTTATAATACCGCCACGCAGACGACCACGGGATTTTCGCCCTTCTTTCTCCTTTACGGACGCGAACCTTTTTCCACAATAGACACTATCCTTCCGTACCGCCCTGACAACACAGAAACCACTACCTTGTCTGAAGCTGCTGCACACGCTGAAGAGTGTCGCAAGCTATGCCGTATATTTACGTCAGAAGACGCGCAACGCCAGAAGCACCATCGAGAAACTTCACATGCTCCTGCATCCTATGCTCCTGGCTCGCTAGTGTGGCTTTGGGTTCCAGCCCCTACCCCTGGACTGTCACCGAAACTCGCGTCGAAGTACCAGGGCCCCTACCGCATGATCGAGCAAACGTCTCCAGTCAACTATATCGTGGAACCGCTCGAGCTATTTTTGGATCATCGCCGTCGAGGACGCGACATTGTGCATGTCCAGCGTCTCAAGCCGTACTATGATCCGCCTGTCTTGTCCTACCCCTAGGTCGCCGGGACGGCTTCTTTTTTCGCGGGGGAGATAACTGTACTGTGAAATAAGGAGCAGTGGGGATGTGTCTGTGAGAGAGAACGACGAGAGAGATAAGCCTTGTGTCGTGCTCGATCGGCTGTGCTATATCTCTCGCTACTTTATCGTGCTAGTCGCGAACGCTGACTTCCCCAAGTGCTTCGTAACAATACATACATACATGTTCTTCTAAGCCCTTCCATCACCATTTTACCTCTACCGCGTGATCGGCTTCTAACACTTGACACACATACACTTACACTCATAATGCCAACGCATTAATACCGTACGGAGCATGCTCAGTGAAGACAATGTTATTTCTTCATGTACGTTTACGTTTGGTTACCAACGCATTTCTAAAACTGTATAATGTTACGTGTAGCTGATGCCCAAAGCTATTTACACTTAATTTGCAGGGAAGGTAACGGAGGCCAGAATGGCGACGCTGTATCAAGCGCGAACCCGTCGTCTTTCTTCTCATCAGTGTAGCCACACTGTGGCGGCTGTTCCGTACTAAGCGATTTGGGGCCACCGAGTGCCGACTAGTGTTAATATTTCGGTTTTTCGGGGCACATCATGAAGGCCTGCCGGTGCAGCGCAACTAATACGTGAACCCATAGGAAGAACAAGGCCCACACACAACGCTAACTTCCAAGAAAGTTCTTATTTCCGACAACCAACGACACTAGTTGGCACCGGATGCTGACCGAACCAGCCACGCGCTCTCCTAGCTAAATCGCCTTCGTTGTTCATGTACACACGATGCCCCACTGCTCCGTAACATCACGCCCCGGCCGGAAAGCCGGCGTCGCGGCGGTAGTGTTTATGGGGGCGAAGTCACGGTGAAATAGGGTTTCAGCCTAGAGACCTGAACGACATCAGTGGGAACAGGGGCAGACGATGAACGATAGTCCAGTGAGGAGACTTCGTAGTTGACGTCGCTGAGCTGGCATAGGCTCTTGTAAGGCCCGGTGTAGCGCTGGAGAAGTTTCTCGGACAATCCGATGCGGCGGCTTGGTGTCCATAGAAGAAAGACGGACTCAGGGGAGAAATGAACGTCCCGGTGGCGGCTGTCGTACCTTGCCTTCTGTGCAACCTGTGAGGCAGTGAGCCGTGAGTGGGCAATCTGCCGAGCTGTGTGAGCCCGGGCGAAGATGTCGCGGGCATACTCATTTGGAATGTTGGTCGTGGGTGGAAGAAGTGTGCGGAAGGGCAAAGTTGGGTGGCGGCCGAACAGCAGATAAAATGGTGAAAAGCATTTAATGCGTCCTTGGTTCCTTTAATGCGTCTCGTGGCGGGACGAATTATAGGCAAATGTTATGTAGGGTAACGAGTCGCCCCAGTCCCTGTGGTCCAGAGAAACGTGCATGCATAGCATCTCCGTCAACGTCCGCTTGAGCCGCTCTGTGAATCCATTGGTCTGGGGTTGATATGCGGTGGTTAGTTTGTGCATGGCAGAACAGGAACGGCAAGGATCTTCGACAACGCGGGACAAAAATATGCGACCGCGATCAGTGAGCAGCTGCCTCAGGGCGCCGTGATGTAGTATAACGTCATACTGAAGGAAATTCGCAACATCCGTAGCGCAGCTTGTCGCCAATGCTCGCGTGATGGCGTAACGCGTCGTGTAGTCAGTCGCGACAACAACCCACTTGTTGCCGGCTTTAGATGTAGGAAAAGGGCCTAGGAGATCGATGCTGACCCGAAAGAATGGTTCGGAAGGAACATCAATGGGGTGTAGGCCTCCAGCGGGTAATACAGCAGGTCGTTTGCGGCACTGACAGAGTGCACAGGCAGGAACCTAAGGGCGCACAGAGCGATACAGGCCCGGCCAGTAAAAGCGGCGTCGTACGCGGTCGTAGGTACGGGAGACATCGAGGTGGACGGCGGTGGGCACGTCATGTAGCTACGCAAGAACTTCTATCCGAAGATGTCGAGGCAGAACATGCAAAAGTTCCGGGCCTTCAGGGCGAAAATTGCGGCGGTACAGAACGCCGTCGCGGAGGACGAATGCGCTGATAGCGGGTTGGGGATGCACAGAAGCTACCCGATCGATGACGAGACGTAGAGAGTAATCACGGCATTGTTCATTGCGAATGTCATGAGAGTCTGAAATGGCTAGGACGCAAGCATCAGTGTTGTCGGCATCACGGTCTGGACTGTCGACCGGGTGCCGGGAGAGACAGTAGGCGTCCTTGTGTAAACAGCCAGATTTGTACAGAGCAGTAAATTTGTATTCTTGTAGCCGCAGCGCCCACCCACCCAGTTGTCCAGTCGGGTCTTTCAGCGATGAGAGCCAGCAGAGGGCATGGTGATCAGTGACAACGATCAGTGATATATATATATATATATATCCTACACAAGAAGTATCGAAGCTCTTGACGGGGAAGGCTTAGGAGTGAGGATCAACGGCGAATATCTCATCAACCTTCGGTTTGCAGATGACATGGTCCTCTTCAGCAACAACGGGAACGAATTACAGCAAATGATTGAGGACCTTAACCGAGAATGTGTAAGAGTGGGGTTGAAGATTAATATGCAGAATACAAAGGTAATGTTCAATAGCCTGACAAGGAAACAAGAATTCAGGATCGCCCATTCAGCCTCTAGAGTTTGTAAAGGAGTACGTTTATCTAGGTCAATTACTCATAGAGGACCCTGATCATGAGAAAAAAAATTATAGAATAATAAAATTGCGCTGGAGTGCATACGGCAGGAATTACGAAATCCTGACTGCGAGCTTACCACTGTCGTTGAAAAGAAAAGTCTACAATAATTGCATTCTACCGGTACTAACATATGGGGCAAAACATTTGCTGCAGAATCTCGATATTGCATTCTACCGCTACTAACATATGGGGCAAGACCATGTGCGGCAGAATCTCGAGAACAAAGTTAAGGACCGCGCAAAGAGCAATGGAACGGAAAATGTTAGGCCTAACGTTAAGAGACGGGAAGAGAGCGGTGTGGATCAGAGAGGAAACGGGGATCGCCGATATTCTAGTTGACATTAAGAGGGAAAAAATGGGGCTGGGCGAGCCATGTAATGCATAGGATGGATAACCGGTGGACCATAAGGGTTACAGAATGGATACCAAGAGAAGGGAAGTGCAGTCGAGGTCGGCATAAAACCAGATGGGGGGATGAAGTTAGGAAATTTACAGGCGGAAGTTGGAATCGGCTAGCGGAAGAGAGGGGTCATTGTAGCTCACAGGGAGAGGCTTTCGTCTTGCAGTGGACATAAATATAGGCTGATGATAATATATATATATATATATATATGTGTGTGTGTGTGTGTGTGTGTCTGTGTGTGTGTGTGTGTGTGTGTGTGTACGACGCGCCCACTCACGTCTGCAGTAGCGACTGGGGTCCGCTCCAGGTGATGTTGCTGTCCTCCGAGTTGTACAGGTAGTTGCTCGCAATGAGCGGCACGAACGTGGTCACACCTGTCTCCCGAGCGGGGCTGCAGTACACCTGCGAGAAGTGTGGTCGGTGGCAGAGAGAAACCAAAGTCTATTTAATGAATCCTGGAGTGTTCTGCCTGGGGCGGGTCTAGCATGCTACACCACATTGTTATGATGAAAAATAAAATTATGTGCACAGTACATGTATAGTGGACGTGACAGGTACTTACCAAACACAAAATAAAGCACTTATGATTCACCTAAAGCCTCTCATTGAGAGAAGTTTCCCTAGGAAACTGAAACGTGTTGGAGAGAGGCTGGTGGAACCAGCCGTCGCGGAGGTCATGCTTCGCAGCCACTATTGTACACGTTCCTCTAAAACAGGAACGTAGGTTCGTTCCTCGTTCCTTCCCAATATTGAAACGAGTTCCCGTTACAAGCTCCTTTAATGTGAAAGGAACGCATTCCACTTACACTTCGAACATTGGAACGTGTCGTTACATTAACGTTACGTTGATTTTATTGCGATAGCAATTATATGGACACTTCAACCGGATTTCTGCCGTCGCCGTCGCCGTCGCCGTGAGGTTCCCTATAGATAAAAATCTTCGCCGCGCGCCGTATGCCCGAGCGGAAGCGTGCGGGGACGCGCGCTATCACGGAGAGTGAACGCACTCAATCTCCCACGCGCAAGCAAGGCAGCGGGAAGCCAGCGCCGGAGGGAGCGGAGGGGGGGGGGGGGGGCGCACTTCTACTCTGCCAACAACCGCGCTCGTCGCTCGCTCGCACCGTCGCTTATCTCCACACGGCCCTGACCTTTATGCGCCGTGCATTCGCCGCTCAGTTTCCGTTGAAGCGATAGACCGCACATAGCTTCGCCCGTTGCTGCGGCGTATGCGCTTGCTGCCAGCGTTTTGACAGTCGTTGTCTGCAGTCATTCAGTGTGATCTATTCATGTTTGTTTGTACGCGCTCACACCACGCTTGTTCATTCAGTTAGTAATAGTCGGGCCACATTTTCCAACGCACGCTACACATGCAATGCTGCCCGGATCGGCAGTGCAGCGCTATGTGTGTCCCTTCGCACGCGCTGCCCACGGGAAGCGCTTCTCATCAACACCACCGTTTCACACGCGCCTTCTCGTGGTCATCGATTCTCTCTTCATGTCGGTCTACTTACGCCGCAGCACACCTGCTTACTTAATCAGCTCATGTTTACTACAATTCATATTGCTACCAAAGCCGCTCACCTTACTTCGTATGACATTGCTGTGTTGCTATCGCATTCATTGCTTCGCCCTTAGGGCGAAACTGTGACATTTTTTTTACTGGAATATCGTGTCGGATAATGCTGAGGCGAAGTAAAGTGAGCAATTGAAAACTCACATCGAACTACGTATATTGTAAGAATGTGAACATCGCCGACGGCAGATTGTCCGGAGATAAAAAGAATCCAAAGAACCGCTCCTAGACGAATTTGTTCAGGGAGCACCGCACATACTTCATGCATGTCTAACTGCAACTTTTGTGCTCGTCAATTACAATTGCAACACATATGGCACCTTGCACTTCGCTCTTCAAATGCGCAGTCAGGATACTGCGCTTCAGATGTGCAAAAATAGAAAGTTACTCACATGCATCAAAATAATTAAATTTCTTGCTCAAGAAACCGCTTCGAAAGGAACAATACATCAGCTTAATGAATGCTGATTCAATATTGCAGTATGAGCGGAAGAAAAATGTCCACTATACATATTCGCAACTTAGTAAAGTGCTATGCTTGAACTCAGCCAGAGTTGCATCTCTATGTTGATGTCCGACAGATGAACCCGTTTCTTCGTCAGCACATTGTTGGCAATGTTGAAGAGCCGATCCACCGAAGCGCTTGAGGGTACTGCCGTGCTGTACTTGAGGAAAAGTTGGTTCAGTCCCTCGAAGTTCTTCATCTGTGACAGCGGGTAGTCAACTGCTACGAGCAGGTACCGCGACAGCTCTTCGTGTTTCTCGGCGTGAAGGGTTGGGTGCCCGAACCAGAAGAAATCTTCGGGCGTGGACGAGGTAGAAACATCTGCGCTGGCTTGTTTGGTCACCGCAACCAACTCTGTCTTTATGTTTATGGTCTACATGAGGGAGCGTCACGTGAGAATCTTGAAGCCTAGTCATAAAAAATATAGCGGAGAACTCACCAAAAAATATGCACCATAGTCACATGACAGGCAAGCGGTCGCCCATCCGCCCTGCTTGATGTGCTGCGTACGTGCGTGCGTCTGTTCAATGCCGTGGAACGTTTAGAGAAGGAACGCCGTTCACTCTGCCGTTCCTTCGTAAACCTTACGAGTTACCGTTACAGTTCCACCGACCCTTAATGAAACGGTGGCGGTCCTCTGTTCCTCTCAAAAGGAACTACTAGTTCTAGGAACGCCGTTCCGTGCAACACTGTTCGCAGCCAAGCAAGTGTCCGTTGTGCGCCATCCCTACACTCGGTATCAGTTTCAGAAGAAGGAGAACCGAGAGAAACGATTTTCGTTGCTTTCTTTCATATAAAGCCAGCAGGCAATACCTGAAAGGAAAGATAGATTAAATTACTTGCTTCTTTAATTGAAACGAGCAAATGATAAAGAAGAGGGACATGAGAGTGGAAACAAACTAACTGCATCAGGTCAAAACGTCACCCATATGTTCGCGTTACACTTGCAATGCTTTTTTATGATTTCTACACTTCCAATTATTTAAAAAAAACTGTTTATTCATTGATTTTTTTCGGTTTCATTTCTGTTGGCGTCATATTATTGTGACGTATGTTCCGTGTATACATGAAACACACTCGGTCATTTTCGAGGCACATTACTGTTCACAGCCGTCTCGTGCTAAATTATATGTCTAAAGGCTTGAGTCTGATTCCATTGTAGTCTGCGTAGCGATTGACTAAACCAGACCTCTTTTTTTCAGGTACTGCCCGAATTGAAGTGGGATTTGTCTTCTGACAGACCAATAGCGCGTCTTCCAAGTGACTTCATGTGAACACGATGAGACCTGTGAGTTAACTCAATATTGAAAGTGCACTAGGGGAAAATACAAGGTCGGTCTAGACTAAATTATTCGGCATCTGTAATAATGAATTCGTCAGTCGTAGCGATAATGGAGCTTTCGTAACCGAGAAAATGGCCAAAATGAAAAATCGGTGCCAGCGCCGCCTGCTTTGGACTGCTTTACTTTTCACGTGACGCCAGTTGGGGCCGATTTCCCGAGAGTGGCAGAGAGGGAGGTGACGCGGAGAATACGTCCACGGGTGGTTCAAATTGAGAAGCAGCATCACAAGATTCGGCGGAAATTTCCTACGCAACAGTGATGTATTGGCACACTGGAAAACTCTGACAGACATCTGGACGAATAAGCAAACAAGTTATACTGACGACGATGGCTGCTCGGTTTGTGCTTGTGGTCGTAACGCAGTCGTGGTCCTTGCGGCATCCTCGTTCCGGCTTTATCAGCCGACTCTCGTCATGCCTTCCAAAAAGTACTACGCAATTTGTGCCGCGCACACAATCAGATTACACAAGGTTCGGTGACAACAAACAACGGATGGAACCAGCGATAATATTCGACAAGCTTCAGATACAGAAGGCGTGTCTTGCGATTCACGATAACATTGCAACACAGATTGGTTCATAAAGAACGTTCACCGAAAATATAAACAATCTATACGCGTGTGAGTATAGTATAACAATATAGGCTGCTAACTAAATATCTGCACAGTATAGTGTTCAAGAGTGAAACGTTTATTATATCCCCACGATTCCGTCGAAAGACACCGCCACCACCAGCCCGCCTGCTCGTCGCCGCCTACCTCCAGCACCCCAGAAGCCCCACAGCTCGCCCGCCTGCGCATCAAGAAACAGCAGAGGACAGACAGCCGACACTACAGTCTTGGACGACGCTACGTCGAGTACCAGTCCAGTTGGGGTTTGGACCCCGATACGCTGACGAGGACTTAGGGAGAAACTTTTTAGATACTATTTTGAACCTTACAAGATCATCCGACATATTGGCGCACTGGAGTTTCAGGTCGTGCCAGACGGCATTATGCAATCAGAGCGTCGCCGCTCGCGACATGATGCAGTCCTTGTTGTGCGCCTTAAGCTCTGCAACCAGCGCTAACCAACTGTGGGACTTCGTTTCTTTGTTTCTTTGTGATTTTTATTTACTACGTGTGCCTTAGTTTCTTGCTCTCGTATTTGTAGTATCGGGACGATGCTTTTTTTGTAGCGTTAGCTACACTGGCCTAGCCAAGCCCGTTTCGCGCGGCACATCAAGAGCCGTGCTGCGCATGCGCAAGGATCAGTGATGTCACACGGCTTGCGCACCGGAGCCACCGGAGCCGGCACCTCTGGCGCACTCCGCCGCCGCCGCGCGCGACTCACCGCCGCCGGTCTGCTCATTCCAGAGGAGTGACGTCGTAGCCGTGGTAGACGCACTGGCGCCGGCGCGCGCTCGCTGTGCAGTTGCCGTCTGACACTGCGCTGGAGCCGCTGCGCTTCTGACTGGCGTTTGCCAGTGTGGTATAGCTATGGAGAAGGAGACCGCAAATGCTGTTCAACAGCGCAGAAGAACGGAGAAGCTTGACTCATAAGAATAATCTTATCTTAAGAATAATCTTAAGAATAAGCTAAGAATAATCAGCTGAACCTTTGCTAACGCTACGTATATCCTGGCATGGCCGAGCTAAGCCATTGCAACTTTTTTTTTCTGAGGGGGGGGGGGGCATTGGCACGTGTTCTTTTTTGACCTCTTTCCGGAGATTACATCTCATCCGCTAACAAATTTAGGTTTTCGCTCAGCGCTCGACGCGCGTGCATGATTTCGAGCTTACTCGAACGTTATACTCGTTTCTATCTGTTGTATATGTTCTAGCCGAACTTTGTTTAATTAGATAATAAGCGCGACGCGAAAATTGTTGTGTTTTCTAGACGGTAAAGCGCTTCCATCAGCTTACGCCTTTTTTAAGTAATGCCAACCTTTGAGGAGCCGCCGCCACCTATTTCCGGTTCCGCCACTTCCTGTAGGAAGTTTCTGCGCTGCTTTCTTCCGTTCTCGCCTTTCATGTTGTTTCTGCGCTCGCCGAGAACACGCACGATCAAGCGGCGGTGGCGGAAAGGCCAGCAGAAACATCATGGCGGCACTTCCGCTCCCGTCAGTTGGAGATGAGGGGAAAATGAAGAGGGGGAGAGCAGGTTGGAGCTACTTAACTGACAGCGGTAATAATATTGGGGGGGGGGGGGGGGGGCTTTACTGGTAGGTATACGAGAACCACACTGGAACCTTCAACGAGACATGTAGCCGCTACACGCGCAGATCCGTGCCGGTATTTTGTAGCGATGCGTTATGCTTTATTCTATACCTGTCTTATCATCCACCGCCCACGGCCGGCTGATCCCGTTGATAACGTGAACGGACCGTCGCTCTGACCACTGACCAAGCCGCCTCGGCGACAATATGACCAAGGCGATATCAATATCACCACTGACATATCGCCTTGGCGAGAGTATCGCCGTCAAGCGCGCGATGACTGGCTTGTTGAGCAAAATCGGATGAGCTGATTGGCTTGCTGAGCCCTACGTCACGCGAAGGCGATAGTATACTGCCGAGGCGATCGTCGCAGAATACGTCCCCAGATTTCGACGATCGCCGACTGTGCTCACCGCTGTCGTGCTTCGAGTATCACTTGCTTTTGTGAGCACAGGCTCGCCCAATAAATGTGTTTTTTTCTTGATTCACAGTCTTGATACTGTGTTCTTCACCGTGACAATATACAGGTTAGCAATGCAGGCGATTAACTTAAGACTTATGGGCAGAACATACATAAAGACAATTCGAGAAAGTGGTCTTAAAGGTGTGAAATTCAAGTGGGATCAAGTAGAATACTATGATAGATGGATTATGCACAACGCATTTCATAAGTCGCTATCGCAGTATCTCGATGAAAGGGTCTGCATGCTTACATTTAACTCCATTATGATGTTATGCCGCGTGGCAAACCAAGCGGAAAACAAATATTGGGAGAACATCATAATGGCTTCGGAATTGGTAGGCAGCTGAATGATAACTTATTTGTTCTTACTACGTTTATTGAAATATCCAGAAAAGAAGGGAGACTAGGTATATGTGGCTTTTATAGACATTACCGGAGCGTATGACAACGTGGACCACCACATTTTGTGGGATATTCTGGAAGCGGAAGGCTTATGCAGCAACTGTACACAACTTTTTAGGGAGATTTCCCTAAAATACAATTTGCGTTGAATGGGAAGGAATGACGAGCGAGGAGCAAGTTGATATTGTTGCAGGAAGAAAGCAGGCCCACGAGTGTAGAAGAATGTATATTTACAAGCGAAGAAATATGGCGTTCAGGCAACGGCCAGAGTCTTCGTCTTCCTCTCGTTCGCGTCACCTTCTTCTTTCCCTTCACCGTAACATCACCCTCCCGGTGGGGTTAGCTCCGTCCCGGTGCAGGTTATGGAGCGTCGCTTAATGGGGGGACATAGGGATTGAGCCTGGCGACGTGAACAACATCGCTGGTGACGTTGGGAGGCACTGAAGGCTGACCGACTGGGGCGATGTCGTATGTCACGTTGGACAGTTGTCGTAAGATCTGGTATGGACCAGAATAATGGGAAAGTAGTTTTTCCGACAAGCCGGCGCGACCTGAAGGCGTCCAGAGAAGGACAAGGGAACCAGGTGAAAAATGGTGGTCTCGGTGCCGAAGGTCGTAGCGTCGTTTTTGAGAAGCTTGCGAGACTGAGGCGATGACGGGCGACCTCTCGGGCCTGGGCGGCTAAGGCAATAGCATCGCGAGCGTAACCAGTGCTGGATGATTGTACTGCGGAAGGTAGCAACGTGTCGAAGGGCAAGGTGGGGTCGCGGCCATACAAAAGGTAAAATGGGGAGAATCCGGCAGTGTCGTGACGGGACGAGTTGTATGCGAAAGTGATGTACGGTAAAGAGACGTCCCAGTCGCGGTTATCGTCGGAAACGTACAGGGCCAGCATTTCAGTTAGTGTGCGGTTGAGTCGTTCGGTGAGGCCGTTCGTTTGAGGGTGGTATGCGGTAGCGAGCTGGTGTTCTGTAGAACAGGAGCGTAGCAGATCGACGACGACCTTCGAGAGAAAATAGCGGCCGCGATCCGTGAGATCCGTGTGTTCGGCGTGCGGGGTCGAAAAGCGCGGGAGTGAGCGTCGCTGGTGCGCGTGATCGGTGCGCGTGCCGGGAGAGACCATCTGGAACGACGGGGCAGCCAGGCTGACAGAACGGGCAGTGCAGCGAGATGGAGCGGACCGAACGCCGGCCCACGTCCCGGCATCCCGGTCCTGCACTGCGAACTGGATACCGCCCCGGCTTCTACCATCGTCGCGGGTCCTGTTGAGCTGGGCCTCGTTCCCGCTCGCACGACCGCTGCCATGCTGCCGGGCTCGGGCCACGACCCAGAGCCCCCTGGTCCTGTTCCACAAACCGGGCGCCGCCCCGGCTTCTACCATCGACGCGGGTCCTGCGGAGCTGGGCCTCGTCCCCGCTCGCATGACCGCTGCCGTGCTTCCAGGCTCGGGCTACGACCCAGAGCCCTGGTCCTGTTCTCCGAACCGGGCGCCGCCCCGGCTTTCACCCACTGCTGTGCTGGGCTTCGCCCCGGCTCTCATCCCACCACTACGGTGCCGAGCTCGGGCTATGACCCAGAGCTAACGCTCCGGAACCAGGCTACGTCCTGTTGCCATCCTGAACGTCAACCGCCGCCAGTACTCACCGCCGTCATAGCAAGTCCGCCGAGCCGTCGCCACAAGGCCGGACTCCTGATTAGAACTGTGAGTGCTCGCCAGTGACAGTTAACCCAGTTTATCTGTATAGTTCGTGTTCCCGTATTCGTCCCATGTGCCGTTCGTGTCATAAATACGTCTCTCTGTGTCTCTGGTTGCCTTCTTGTGCGTCTGGCTAACCTGCGCCCACAACATAATCATCACAATTTTGGCGAGCCTGCCAGGATCGGCTTTAACATCTGGGGAGACCATGGATATTGAGAGACTGTACGCGATCGGCAAAGACATGGGCTTAGCTGGCGCCGCTCTTCGCGAGTGGATTGACGCGGAACGTGCAACAGAAAGACGCTTCCGCGCGCAAGTTCGTGAAGATGAGCGCGCGATCATGGAGCTCGAGGAAAGACGGTTGCAAGTCGCGGAACGCGTTTTACTGCTGAAGCTCAAGCTTCAAGAACAGACAAGTTTGAACGTGCGACTACCGGTGAGCAACCTCAACCTAATAGAGGAAGAAAGGATACGCGTCGAGGCTGTTCGTCTAGCGGAACCTGCTGCAGCTAAGCAAGATTTTGAAGAGAGGGCAGCAGAGAAAAAAGTAGATTCACCTCGCAACTATAGTGAATCGGTAATCACAAATGATACCACAGATCGCCAGGCAACAGACATGATGCATTCCGAGAAACCGAGCAATGAGAAAGCCAGCAGATACCCGAAGCGTCCCAGATTTAAGGCAACGCGTAAGGGCAGGAAGAACTTGCACAGAATTTGTAAGGGCAGGAAGAAGATTCAAAGGCGATGGAAAGGAAAACAGCGTCATAAAACGCAGCTACATGACAAGATGCAGGCGTCCAGGAAAAAGTTGAAGAAGCCAGAGTTCTACCCAAGCCATTCCAAGCCGTACAAGCAATCTGTAGGCGTAGGAAAGAGAAAGAAACAGGCTAGAAGTAGACAAGCATGGGAGCTCCGGAAAAGGCGGAAAAAATTGTGCATATGCAACGGGTAGGCGGTTGACGTTCAGGATGGCAACAGGACGTAGCCTGGTTCCGGAGCGTTAGCTCTGGGTCATAGCCCGAGCTCGGCACCGTAGTGGTGGGATGAGAGCCGGGGCGAAGCCCAGCACAGCAGTGGGTGAAAGCCGGGGCGGCGCCCGGTTCGGAGAACAGGACCAGGGCTCTGGGTCGTAGCCCGAGCCTGGAAGCACGGCAGCGGTCGTGCGAGCGGGGACGAGGCCCAGCTCCGCAGGACCCGCGTCGATGGTAGAAGCCGGGGCGGCGCCCGGTTTGTGGAACAGGACCAGGGGGCTCTGGGTCGTGGCCCGAGCCCGGCAGCACGGCAGCGGTCGTGCGAGCGGGAACGAGGCCCAGCTCAACAGGACCCGCGACGATGGTAGAAGCCGGGGCGGTATCCAGTTCGCAGTGCAGGACCGGGATGCCGGGACGTGGGCCGGCGTTCGGTCCGCTCCATCTCGCTGCACTGCCCGTTCTGTCAGCCTGGCTGCCCCGTCGTTCCAGATGGTCTCTCCCGGCACGCGCACCGATCACGCGCACCAGCGACGCTCACTCCCGCGCTTTTCGACCCCGCACGCCGAACACAAGCACAGAAAAGCCCGCGCATTTCAACTATCGGTTCCGCACACCGATCAGAAATATTAAGTTGTCGTCCTCCTACCACAGGATAGCAATTGGTTGGAGCAAACCAGCAGGAGGCAAAGCAGGCGTCTTGCGGCGCTGACACAGGTCGCAAGAAGTGACATAACGGCGTACAGAGCGATAAATGCCGGGCCAGAAGAAGCGGCACCGCAGGCGGTTGTAAGTACGAGTGATGCCCAGATGTCCAGCAGTAGGAGCATCGTGAAGTTGCTGGAGCACGGCTAGTCGAAGGTGCTTTGGAACGACTAGGAGGAGCTCCGGGCCATCAAGACGAACACTACGACGGTATAAAGTTCCATCGCGCAAGGCTAACATCCGCAGAGACGGGTCATTAGGCGAGGAGCTTAGGCGTTCCATAAGTGTTCGAAGAACAGGATCTTGGCGTTGCTCGTCGCCAATATGGAGAAAGCCGGAGAGGGACAGAATACTGATGTCCGAGTCTGCATCGGTATCGTCCGGTTGATCCACGGGATTGCGGGACAGGCAGTCAGTGTCTTTATGCAGGCGCCCTGACTTATACAATAATAGAAAAAGCATATTCTTGTAGACGCAATGCCCAACGTGCAAGTCGTCCAGTTGGGTCCTTCAAAGAGGAGAGCCAGCAGAGGGCGTGATGATCGGTTACGACGCAGAAGCTCCGACCGAAAAGGTACGGCCGAAATTTCGCGACCGCCCATATGAGCGCGGGGCATTCATTCTCAGTGATGGAATAATTTCGCTCGTGCGTGGAAAGAAGGCGGCTGGCGTAAGCGATGACACGGTCGTGGCCCTGTTGACGTTGAGCGAGGACAGCGCCGATGCCATAACCACTCGCATCAGTTCGTACTTCAGTAGGCGCAGAAGGGTCAAAGTGTGACAGAATCGGGGAGGTTGTAAGCCGCTCGATCAGGGTAGAGAAGGCTTGCTCCTGCAGTGGTCCCCAAGAGAAAGAGGCATCTTTCTTGAGAAGGTCAGTGAGAGGGCGAGCGATGTCGGCAAGTTGCTTCACAGATCGCCGGAAATAAGATCATAAGCCCAGAAAACTACGGACATCGTTTGTTGAACAAGGTACAGGAAAATGGCACACGGCGTAGACTTTCTGTGGATCAGGTTGGATTCCGGCGGCGTTTACGAGATGGCCCAGCATGGTAATTTCACGGCGACCGAAATGGCACTTGGAGAAGTTTAGCTGAAGGCCAGCCCTGCGAAACACCGAGAGTATGGTCGTGAGGCGCCTCAGGTGGCTCTCAAAGTTCGACAAAAACACAATCGCATCGTCGAGGTAACAGAGGCATGTAGACCACTTAAACGCGCAGCAGAGAGCCCATCATGCGCTCGAATGTAGCTGGCGCATTGCATAATCCAAAGGGCATGACTTTAAATTGGTACAGACCGTCCGGTGTGACGAAGGCGGTTTTCTCGCGGTCCATCTCGTCGACGCTAATCTGCCAATAGCCGGAGCGGAGGTCAATTGATGAAAAGTATTGGGATCCGTGAAGGCAGTCAAGAGCGTCGTCAATGCCAGGCAGGGGGTAAACATCCTTCTTTGTTATCTTGTTGAGGTGACGGTAGTCAACGCAGAAGCGACACGAGTTGTCTTTTTTCTTTACTAAGACAACTGGTGATGCCCACGGGCTACTGGAAGGTTCAATGATGTCCTTGTCGATCATCTTGTCGACGTCTTTCTGGATTATGGCCCTTTCTGTTGCGGAGACACAATATGGCCGCCTATGAATGGGGCTGGCGTCACCGGTGTTGATGCGATGCGTTCCAACAGATGTCTGACCAAGTGGACGGTCATCGAAATCAAAGATATCCCGATAAGATGACAAGAGGTGACGAAGAGCTGTTGTGTGCTCGGAAGGAAGGTCAGGGGCGATCATCTTACAAACATCGTCCGCAGGCGTCGAGCACGAAGGAATGGGTGACAAAGCTGCGTTGGTACTCAGGAAGGATTCGGAGGCCAAAGAATAAATCTCAAATTCTTCCAAAGGATTGATAAGTGCGACGGCAATACCGTGTGGCAGCACATGCGTCGAAAATCCAAAATTGAGGATGGGCACCCGAGCGCAGTTTTCGAGGATCCGGATTAAGGTGCTCTGTAGGGCAATATTTCGTGACAAAACCACGTCAGTAAGCGGGGACACGACGTACTCGCCATCAGGTACGGGAGGACAGGGCGTCAGTGGGACATTGGTTGCCGCCTGTGGAGACAGCCTTGCAAACTCAGCAGAACATAAGCGGGGTGAAGCACAAGTTGTTGCGTCTGCGTCGGCAGGAAGCGGCAGATCCAGCTGTACAGCACCTGCGGAGCAGTCAATTTGGGCAGAGTGTTTCGAAAGGAAGTCGAGGCCGAGAATTAGGTCGTGTGGACAGTGCTCAAGGACGATAAATAAAACAACGCTATAATGGCCCGCAATGGTCACACGTGCTGTGCACATTCCAAGAACAGGTACTCCTATCGGCGACTCGCACAGTGCACGGTACGGCGGGCGTCAGAACCTTTTTGAGCCTTCGTCGGAGAGCAGCGCTCATAACTGAAAGCTGCGCTGCTGTGTCAACGAGAGATGTAACAGGAACACCATCAACTTCAATGTCCAGTAGGTTTACACGTGTAGGCAGGGTCAACAGAGGATTTGTGGGCCGGGTCGGAATTGCAGCTTCACCTCCAGGAGTTGCACCGCCTAGTTTCCCGAAGGGAAGCTACCGGTTACAGATGGGGACGAAGAGCGGTGAACGAGAGGCGAACGGGACCGACGGCCTTGCGGAGACGGGGAGCGGCTGGATCTTGCTGGGGCACTGTCGGCGTTGATGTTCCTAGGCGGCGTGTAGGGCGAGAAAGTGCGATTGTCTGGTACTTGGCGGTAGTGACTCGGAGACGACCACCGAGCAGACAACGACCAGCGGTTACGGCAATGACGGGCGATGTGTCCAATACCGGAACAATTAAAACAGATGGGTCTAGTCATGTGCTTTGCGCCAGTCAGCGGGGTTGCGGCGGAGTGGCGGAAAGCTTTGCGTCTGGGAGCGAGCGGCAGGAGAAATCTGGTAGGTGTTCGTATGGCGGACCGAGAAGAGAGATGGAATGCCCAAACTCGCTATTTCCTCCCGAACGACCGCTTGTATAAGCGAGATAGCGGGCACACTTTCCCGACAGTCGGAACGAATTGGAGCCGGAGCCATGGCCTCAAGCTCACGGCGAACGATACGCGTTATATCTTCTGATCCTGTCGCCTGAACGAACCGCGGCGGGTCTTCGCACAAAGATGTCGCGGCGGCCTTTCGCTTGTTCGAAGCGCCGGCACTCCTTTATAATTGCATCCACAGTGGCACAATCCTTACACATCAGGAGATTGAAGGCGTCGTCTGCAATACCTTTTAGTATGTGACCAATCTTGTCCGCCTCGGTCATGGTGTTATCAGCCGTGCGGCAGAGAGCCAGCACATCCTGTATGTACACGACATAGGATTCTGTGGACGTCTGAGCGCGGCATGCAAGTTCTTTTGCTGCCAACTGACGACCGACAGGTCTGCCAAACAGGTATCGCATTTTTTCTTTGCAGACATCCCAGCTTGTTAGTCAGCTTCATGCGTATCGTACCATTACTTCGCAGTTCCTTTCAGATAAAACATGAGGTTTGCTAGCATCATTGTTGCATCCCACCTGTTGTTGTCGCACACTCGTTCGTACATCGCAAGCCAGTCCTCGACGTCGGCGTTGTCCGTGCCACAAAATGTCCCTGGGTCCCGCAGATGAGTGAGGATGACCGTTGGCGTGGACTGCTGAGGCGTTGCCGGTTGTGTCGGTTGATCTGCCATTGTGGCGGCAGGTAGATGACGTCCGCTGCGAAGTTGCGTGATTGTACCCCGCACCTTCCACGAAAATGTTGCAGGAAGAAAGCAGGCCCACGAGTGTAGAAGGATGTATATTTACAAGCGAAGAAATATGGCGTTCAGGCAACGGCCAGTCTTCGTCTTCCTCTCGTTCGCGTCACCTTCTTTCCCTTCACCGTAACAATATCAACAACAGACTGAAACAAGGGTGCCCTTTACCCTCGCTGCTGTTTATGATGTACATGGTATGGAGGGAAAAGACGCTAGAGGGAGTCAATATCGGGTGGGCGCAAGCTGGTGGGCGCAGTAGTGAAGCATCAGCTTCCAAGTTTGCTTTATGCGGACGACATTTTGTTGCTTGCTAACAAGCAAAGTGATATGCAATGTCTGGCTAATATCTGTGAAAACGAAGGTAAGAACTTGCGATTGAAATTGAGCATTAAAAGTCAGGTTTTATGGTAATCGAAGAAAACAGTGCACAGACAGTGTCAATACAGGAGCAGGAAACAGCTCGGGTAAGAGAAAAAAAATACCTTGCGGTATGGATAAATGAAGGCAATAGATTTATGGAGACACGGCAAGAACAAGAGCAAAGAAGAGAAATGCAGCCATCATAGAACGCAGGGTGCTACGGGGATGCAAAAGGTATGAGGTCGTCCTGGGTGTGTGGAAAAATGTATTGGTTCCAGGACTTACTTTTGGAAATGCGGTTGTTTGCTTGAAGTCAAGGGTGCAATCAGGACTCCATGACAACCAAAGGTCACGGGGACGCCTCGCTTTAGGCGCTCACGGGAGGACTACAAATGAAGCTGTGCAGGGTAATATGAGCTGAACAAGTTTTGAAGTGAGGGAAACTCAGAGTAAGGTTGATGAAAGTAAATGAGTTGCGAGAGTGTTAAGGTATTTGTACAGGAATGACATTGACTCACAGTGGAGGAAAAGAACTAGGAAGCTTACCAGCAAATATGCAGCCGGTATAGTAAACAACATGGCAACAAAGAACGCAAACGCAAAGTCAAAGAAGCTGAGACAATCTCCTGGGTTACGGCCATGGAAAAGAAACTTGCTATCAGCAACTACCTAAGAGGTAAAAACGAAATGAGGAAAGATGCAACTTATTATAATTCAAAGGGAAGCTCTTTACTTTCCGAAGCGAGATCAGAATGCCTTAGCACGAGTAGTTATAAAGCGAGGTACACCAAGGAAGAAGAAGCTTGCTGCGGTAAAGTTGGGGAAACGATGGATGGATGGATGCAAAACTTTAATAATTAAAGTCCTGAGGTACGCGACTCAGAGCGCAGCGGGCCGCTCCCACGTTGGGACTGTCAGGCCATGCCCGAACACCGCATCGTGGGCCCTCTGGACAGCCCATAGTTGCGCCCCGGCATCGGGGCTCTTGATAGCGGAGAGCCACTTGTCCTCATTGATTTGTTCCATGCCTCGCAACGAGGGGCAACGCCAGAGCATATGGTCTAGGCTAGCGAATAGGGGCGTAGCCAGGGGGGGTGGGGGGGTTGGGGGGGTTCAAACCCCTCCCCCCTCGAAATTTTTTCCGCAACCTCCCCCCCCCCCCACTTACCCACCCTTTGTTCTCGTCGCTTCGCGCTGATATAATTCATGAAACCGGTGCTACTATCACATTTTCATTCCTGGGCGCTTCCGTTTGGGTTGGTAATTTACAACGAATCATGTCTGCATATGGAAAAAACTGTCACGGTGTTTGTCAAGGCTTTGACACTCTGTGAAGTTTTGGGCGAGCATGTGGCGGCCGCATTCTGAAGCAACAAATGCGCAACAAATGAAGCAACAAATGCGGCAGCCGCATTTTAGATCATGGCGAAAATGCTCGAGGCCCGTTTACTTAGATTTAGGTGCACGTTAAAGACCCCAGGTGGTCTAAATCTCCGGTATACATTTCCGCCGCTTCCCTTCAGGTGCCGGTTAGGCCGCGCTCGCGCAGCATCTTAGGCTACGTTCACACTTGGTCTCGAAGCTATCGGAAGCGGCAAAATCTTGCAAAAATCCGCCCGCCTAGGCAGCAAAACAGGCAGAAAAACAGTCTGCGAGCCAAATCGCTGTCGGGCCGATTTTTTCGCCATGGCGAAGCGGAAACGCGGCGGAAAGTCGTTCTGCTTCACTGGAAGCTACACTAGCATGTAAACAACCCGTCGTAAAATTTAACATGGCACCAAAAGTGTAGGCTGTAATGCTGATCGACGCGATCAAGAACCAGCCCTTGCTCTACAACAAGAGTGGCACTAAAGCGTACTGTCAGCAATACCCGCGATAGTATTCAACGTCGCGCGACCGGAGGTGCGGCAACCAAGCCTTGGCGTGACCCAACTTCTCGCGCTTTTGCAAAGCCAGGCGAACCCACCACCGCCGTTTCCGAGGTGTCCGCGTCTTCCGTTTATTCATTGTCCATTTCTAGAAAACAAGTAGGTAGAAGTATAAAACCCATTTCTTCTTCCACTTCCACGGCAGACAATAGTTAGGCAGATTCCTCGTTGGCGCTCCATAATTCTCCTCACACGTATACGGTATGTTGCAGAAGTCGCGGGGTGCTTTTCTAGTCGCAACGATAGATTAGGAGCGCAGGTCTCACGTAGGACGCGCAGGCTTTGGCGAGCCCCAACAGAAGGGCCAGCCCGGGTTTTAGCTGTGTTCCCGTTGCCCCTTTGGTGTAGTACGTGAAGGTCCCTTTGGTGTCCTGGAGGCGCCGACAATACGAAATTATGAAATGTTATTACAACTTGTAAATAAAAGCTATTAAAGGAATATTATCACGCCTAGGCACCAGCCTGTGACTCAGCGCTACCGCGCCCGTGTGAGGAGAATTACAGAACGCCTACGATGAATTTACCGAAGGTCGCAGATGACACGCGGAGTTGCGTAAAATAATCACTTTTGATGACGGTACGTGGGTCAATGATTGAACGTACTGCTCGAAATAATGCGATAATGAGCGCCACCACGCCGACAAACGTACGCAGACGAGATGTATCTGGACGAAAACAGCAGCGGGGGCCGCGGCGGTAGCAAAACAAATGTGAACAACTTGGACAGGCGCGGAAAAAAGTTTCCGGCCGCTTTGGCCTTTCCGCCCGCTTGCCGCTTCCCAAGTGTGAACGTAGGCTTAGTCTGCGCGAGAAACGTCTCTTGTTTGCTATTGCGCCCCTACGGAAGGCTGGTAATTACTGTTGTGTTGTTCAATCCCAAACCAGCAATTACGGAAGGCTGGTAGTTGCTGTTTTGTTGTGGAATCCCAAACCAGCAATGTACACACGAAGGGGTTGATGACAGCAGTGAAATTCCATCGACTCGCAACAGAATGCGTGAAACAGACAGCCGACAAGCATGGATTACTGCTGTGCGCAGTACAGCGTAAGCAAACTCTTGTTGCAGGCGCTGACAGTTTTCGTCGGAGTTCACGCCTCCTGAGAAATTGATTATGTGCACTATGCATTGAACAAGACCGGAATTCATTCCTGGATAACTAGTACACCAATCAGTCGAGATTCTGTGAGGTACAAGGCCGCTTCCTGTTTGCACCGGCGTAAGTCAAGCAGAAATGAGTTTGCACGAACTCTTTAAAATGCGTACACATGCCATATCTATGCTGTGCGGTGAAATATTCTGTACAATTCTGAATATGTTGACGTAAAAGCAAATGACGGCTGCACGCTCGCACACAGCGGAAGACACAGCGGCCCATGCACTTGCCGCAGGAAATGCAACCCTCTCGTATGAGGGAGCAGGGCGACGAGAGCTTTGAAAAAAAAATTACACCATCTTCCCGAGGGGAACCATGGGCTGATGCGGAGCATCGCGGTCGTTATAACGGCGTGCAGCATCGCGTGCAGCCTCTCGTTGTTGACGTTTACACGCGGCTTCCCGTTCTCGAACTTCGGGTTCCACCGCTCGCTTCGTACGTTTACATTGAACTTCACGGTCCCGAACCTCAGGTTCTCCTGCTCGACGTTCTCGAACCGACGCTGCTTCACGTTGCCGAAGCTCAGGATCCGCTGCTCGACGTTCACGAACCAACGCGGCTTCACGTTCTTGAAGGTCGGGTTCCGCCGCTTGCTTCGTACGTTTACGTTGAACTTCACGGTCCCGAACCTCAGGTAATGCTGCTCGACGTTCACGAACCAACGCGGCTTCCCCTTCTCGAAGGTCGGGTTCCGCCGCTCGCTTCGTACGTTTACGTGAAGGTCCCGAACTTCAGGTTCTGCTGCTCGACGTTCACGAACCAACGCGGCTTCCCGTTCTCGAAGCTCAGGATCCGCTGCTCGACGTTGATGTTTCGAAGCGGCTTCGCGTTCTCGAAGTGTGGAATCCGCTGCTCGACGCTGACGTTTCGAAGCGGCTTCGCGTTAGCGAACTGAATCTGGATCCGATGCGCGTCACCGACGTTTACGTTCTGCGTCGCGAGCTCTTCTCTGCGCAGCCTTGTCTTCTGAGGTGCTCGCGGTTCTGTTAATGAACTGGCTGCTGCTGTTTGAAGATGTACCAGACAGTTCGTTGACAGATTCGTTGGCGTCCATTCAGCGCATCGGACAGCGCAGCTTGACTTAACCGAAGCAGCAACTGAGGCAGCGGCGCATGCACCGGATTTATATAAGCAGCTGGCGCGGAGAGGAGGAGGAGAGAGAGAGGCGCGCATGCGCGCGCTATCGCACAGGTGGCGGATGAAGACACGGAGGGAGAAGCGCGTTATCGAACAGATGGCGTGGAGAGGGGGAGAGAGGCGTTATCGCACAGCTGGCGTGGAGAGATTGAATTTTTACTTAATTTCTTCACAAGCACACGCACACGCGAGGGGGCGGTCCCATGTCTTTGATATACATCTATAGAGTCTGCTTAAACTACCGATATTTATTATCGATCACGTCACGTAGAGGAAAGCAGAAGCTCCCCCCCCCCCCGGTCGGGCCGGTGAACCCCCCCCCCCCCCCGCAAAAAATTTCTGGCTAGCGAAGTCATTGTAGTGCCTGCAAGAACTACTGGCATAAGTGTCGGGATAGATCTTGTGTAATAAAGCCGGGCTGGGATACGAGCCTGTTTGCAATAATCTAAGGGTCAATGCCTGCGCTCTAGTTAACTTCTTGTGAGGAAGGGGAAAGTCTCTCCTGCCGAGATAAACGTGCTGCGTAATTTCGTTATATGTTGTCGGTTGATCTCTGTTCACCACTGCGGGCTGGCCGGGGAGTTCTCCATGGTCGCGGAAAGCGAGACCTCGCGCCTTGTAGTGGGCCAGCTCGCTGAGGTTTGTGGGGCCTCCCATGACGAACCCCATGTGAGCGGGGAACCACGTGAGATTGTGGGTGGCGATGGAAAACGATGGGAAACAATGGAACATATTTTATTAGAATGCGAAGGTATCTTCTACCCAGCTGTCGGTTTAGGCTCCTCTGGCCTCCTTGAAACCCTTTATTTCAGGGATAGCTGGGAGGAAGTAAATATGTCCGCAATGGATATTAGTAAGAGGCAACTGGAGGTATGGTGGCAGAAAAGTAGAGAGCCTACAAACGTCAGAGGCGTACGAAAACAAAGTTCCCTACAGTGATTGAGAAAGTTTAGTGCTTGATATTCTTTGTATCTGTTCTTTAAAAAAACTAGATAGGTCGGACATTAGGCAAAATACGAACAAGACCTCGGTGGCGAAACCCACTGCCCCGTTTCAAAGGGGACGCTCATATGCAATGCATGCACCCATTCATCCTATCCGTCTTGTCTACCTCGCGCTGTACCTACAGCCACGGATGACCACCAAGTTCAACTATCTACACTTCGTGACGTGAGGGCGACACCCAAACGAAGCTTGCGTATACCAACACCTAACTTTTTTTCAGGTCAGCGTGCAACTACTATTACGTAGGCGAGGCAAGCTGTATACGCACCACCCCGAAGCCTCCGCCGGCCCGAATCTTCTCGGTGCACCCAGACCTTCGACGGGGAACCGCGGGTCGGCCAGCCAGCAGGCGGCGAGACAGTGAGGCGGCCGCCGCCGCGCCTCCTGGCGACCCCGATTCCAGCATGGCGGCACCGCCCGCCTCCTCGTCCAGCAGGGCGTCCGCGTCGCCGAAACGGTATGCCAGAGCACGCCTGCAACAAGGCATGCAAATGATTTGGAGTGAGCTTTAGGAATTACTTACGCAACGTTAGTGTCCAGACATCCAGTGACATTTCCTGAGGGCTCCATATAGAGCGCTGCCTTGCTGAGCTGAGTAAAGCAGCCCAAAGACCGCAGACGATCAGAGTAAGACCGAGTCTTGAAGTGGTCCGCAGTGGTCGGAGAGAGTGTGTCTCTGACACCAGCATTACGATAAGGGCACTTGTCTTCCGAACGGATACTTTGCCCCGACAAAGACAAGTACCCTCGTCGCCACGCTGGTAAACTCATTAAACGGCTACACTTACCAGGTTCAAAACGCCAAGTTGTTTACTACTGATAAGGATACATTGTTCACATTTCTCCAGTGATCGTTTTTCGCGCGCTAAACAGTTTCACAAGAAGCGCCTTCTCGTATCGGGACTTTCTCAAACATTGTCGCCGATCCTAAAGCGAAACAAGTTTACTTCTCTAACTATAATGTGCGTGCGACGCTAATATTGGTGTATATACTCTAAGTTGGACATCATAACAAGCACTAAGGAACGCGAACACAAAAATAGACATATAGAATAGATGGGCGCTAGTCTATATGTGTCTTTTTTCTGATCGCGCTCCATAGCGCTTGTTATGATGTTCAAGTTCTGTTATCGACAACTAGCCCAAACTTCTGCGTTGCATAGTCTACGGGAAGGTACGTGAGCAGCAACGTTTACGCTAGAATGTGTGATTACTCATGCACATATAAATAGTTTGCGCACTTTATTCGATTGTGCTCCTTGCTATCATTGCACTTTGCCCGTTGGTTTTGCTGAGCAGAAGTTTGTTTAATAAATAGTTAGCTTAACTCAGGCCTTTGGCACCGTCTTACAGTTTAACTGAAGGAATTCTGGGGTTTCACGTGCCAAAACCACGATTTTATTATGAGAGACGCCGCAGTGGGGGACTACGGGTTAATTTTGACCACCAGGGGATCTTTAACGTGACCCCAATGCTCGGGACACAGACGCTTATATAGATAGGCAAAAAGCTAGCTGTTGATAACTCTACTAAAACCAGAATAAATGCAGCAGGCTACATGACTATTTGTCTCCGCCCTGTTTCGAAGTGGATATCTATAAACAACATCGTGGGAGCGCAACCGAAATCATGGCGCAGTTCTGTTCACGAGGCTCCTGCAGCTTCCGTTGTTGATATGATGTCGTTCACGGCGGCATGCATGCCTTGGCGCTTGCGCACATTGTTTGTTTACAACAGAAGACGCGCTGACGTGTTTATTTTTCCGGTCTCGGTTGCTGTGGCGAGTGACAACCCTTTAGGCTTGTTGACCATTTCTTGGGCTCCGATGAAGAACGGGCTCCGCACCGTTTCAATTTCAGTCAGAACGCAGTAGGGACCAGCCTAATGTAGCATTTAATAAATTAACCTGCTGCAGTGCTAAAAAACTCGCAGTTTCGCAAGAGAGGCGAAGCATCGACTGCGATATAACTTTAGCAGACAGCTATACGAAGTAAGGATGGTAGTTGTATCGGCCGTATAAAATTGTAAACATTCGCTTGCTAAATAAATTACCAAGCATGGTGTCATGTGCGCACAAGCAAACATGATCACATCTCACTCGATGACCACTCACACTCGCTGTCAAAATGCTGGAGTGAGGAAGCGCGGTGGTAGCAGCGAGCGAATTGACCTTCGAGCTGGCTCTCACTTTAACGCGAACTAAGCGGCGAGAACACAACGCACACGAGGCTACCAGCACTCGGCGCACTTTGTCCTCAGCGCATATTGCTTTCAAGATAGGGCCCGCAAGGCTACGCGCGGCCGCGCCATATGCAGCCACCACCGGAGTAGAACGCCACCCCGGAGCCTTACACGCGATGGAGAAAGACGGCGCGCTATCTTCCTGCTTTCGTCCCTTGCGCGTGCGAGATGAAGCCACCATCGTCGGCTCACTCTCGCACTCTTTCACTCGCACATACAGCATACGGCGCGCGTCAACGATGTTATCGCACTTGGACTTTATACGGAACATCACGACGCCGACGGCGGTAATGCGCCTGAAGTGTCATATAATTGCTATGGCAATCAAAATATCCCTTTTACCGTAAGATGCTTCGTAAACCAGAAAATGCGCAAGAACGAAAGAGGGGTTTTGACACCACCTTGAAGTTAGGGTTGCCAGCTCTCAAATGGACGAAGTCGGGACAGGGAGGAGGAGAGGTGAGGAGGGGAGGGGCTGGTGACGAGCGACAGTGTATATTCCGGGAGCCACCCCCATGTACGTGCAACAAAGCAGAATTTATTTATTGTTCCACCGTGTAGTGGTTTACAAGAAACGTGCACTAAATTTGGAACATGGGTACCAATCGTATTGATGTACTGTGAACTGTTAGGGCCGACAGCAGAGGTAGAACCACGTCAAAAAAAATCGCCTTTATGCTTCGGACAATTCCACAAAACACTTAAAAAACAATGAGCACAAGAACTGTCAGTCAATGCAAGAAAATGTGATCTGTTTATTGCTATTCAGTGGGGAAAAACGCAAAGGTCGGGACATTTGGCCTTCTCGATTGTGTAGTCAGGACATGGGGCGTTTTCTCGAAATTCGGCTGTCCCGCTTAATTCGGGACAGTTGGCAACCCTACTCCAAGTTTATGCGCCAGCCAGCCATGGCATCATGGATTTAGACGGTGTCTGCTCGTGCCTAATTTAGATTTTGTCGGTGAAGGTCGAGTGAATTGTATTGTAAATGAGCCAAAGACTCAATTTAGCAAGTCTGGAGAAATATTATGGCGCCACACCGGCCGAAATACGAAGAAATACTTTAAATACATGTTGGAGGGGACAACAGGAAATAACACTGACGCATGGGCGCTGAGGTATCGGCGCAAAAAAATACTTTGATCTTCATTTTCTCTTCTAATATTCAATCTCTTGCTGCGAAATGAAGTAAAACGGCCTTTTGAAAAACATCTTTTATCAGCTGGAATTACTTCGTTCGTTCTCGTTAGGGTCCCTCTAAGAGCGTAGATGTTGTCGTCATTCAATTTCCACGTTACGCACACACACACATGCACTCACTTGTTGTTGATGAAGGCCACCAGCTTCCGTCTGCAGAGCGGGTCGGCGTGTCCCAGCGCCCAGTCCTGCGGCGTGCGTCCCGAGGCGTCGCGCAGCCGCAGGTCACCGCCGCAGTCGAGCAGCTGCTGCAACAGGGCGCGACTGCCGCGACGGCACGCAGCGTGCACCGAAGTGGCACCGCCGCTGCACCGGCTGCGTACGAAAAAAATGCGAGGATGAAGACTTACACTGACATCACCAGAGTGAGAAGCCCGCGCCTATTGGTTAGAGTACTTGTATGCACATTTCTTGTGTTCGTTAAGCGTGTCTAATGCAATAAACTTTTCTCGTCTCTATTGCATACTT
The DNA here is from genome assembly GCF_013339745.2 of Dermacentor silvarum. NCBI lineage: Eukaryota > Metazoa > Arthropoda > Arachnida > Ixodida > Ixodidae > Dermacentor > Dermacentor silvarum. The sequence goes on from NC_051160.1 coordinate 166,246,636, forward strand.
CCATTTTGATGCGAAAGTGTCAGATGGCCCACTGAGCGAAAACCCCGCGTCTGTGGTGTGTAGCAGCGAAACGGTACCTAAAGTTCTAGTGGCTACGACGCCACGTCACGAGCGCGCCTCGACGGAGCAGAGCGGGCGAAAGGGGACACCTAGAATGATGGCGTGCCATGTGTTGCATGAGGGGAGAGGGCATCGCCGTGACGCCACGCCACTATCGCTCTCGGAAGCCGGCGCACGGTCCGTATCTCTCTCTCACCCCCACTGGGCTTAGATGCTGCGCGCGCCTGCCGGCCTTGGTCGCCACTGCTGCTTCCTATAGGTCTCTCGTCGTGCAGGACGTCGGTGGCATGCGGCATTGGCATCGCACGCTGCTGCTGCTTGCTGCCTCGGGCAGCACGTACCGCTGTGGTACATTACTTGCAGCGCAAAACTCGAAGGACCGCTCAGCTGCGTTCAATTGGACAATTATGCTTTCGCATTCACAACTCGTACGAAGAGATCTACAAGATCACACATCTGGCATTGAACAGGGAGGGGGGTGTGGAGACATATTGGTACAATGGACGCATCGAACTAAGCTACAAGCGTGCTAAAATAGTTTAAAGTACGAAACAATACAACAAGAAACAAAGCAAGAAAAAAGACGACACTTTTTTTCACTTACAGTGGTAGAAAACATCATATAAAACACTTGCACTGGGAAACGCAGGTAAGAACAAATACAGAAGTACGAGAAAATAACTTGTAATGAGCAACAGAAAAAAAAATCAACAAAGCCTGACGTCCATTAATATACCACATCCGTCAATGTATAATGATTATTTCTAATGCAGTAGCACATAGGCAGACTTCACCAACTTCCCAGCTATCTGGAGGCGGAATTCGGAAATGTTTGAATACTTCAGAGCGAAATGAAATTACAATAATCACCCGGAGTTCTAGACTATAGTGTCTCTCATGTTCCATGTGTCTGTTATGTTAAACTCAACAATTAATCAACTTGTACGATCAAATTTAGCTACGAAAGGCAAAGTTCATTATTTACTTAAGAATAGCAGGGTGGTACAAGCGTAGCACGAAGCACGTAGCCTCGCGCTGCTCTCAGGCGTATGAACATTTTCCCTATCATAACTATTGGTATATCTAATGGGCTTCCGCACAACTGATTTGCCATATTCAATGAGTGCTTTATTGCTGATCATTACTTCGGCCTCGCTCCGCGATCTCCTAGCGTCCAGGTTGTATCTGTGGCGATAGGTAAGAACAAATACAGAAGTACGAGAAAATACCTTGTAATGAGCAACAGAAAAAAAAATCAACAAAGCCTGACGTCCATTAATATACCACATCCGCCTTGTCCAAAATGTAATCGCGACCACACCACACCGGAAAGGCGTTCACCACCCGCCCAGCACTTGCGAAACAGCACTGGCAACAGCTATGCCTTTATGTTAACGAATGATTCTGTTCGTCCAGGGACCGCATTTTGTAAGGATTATTTACAGCTGTCATTCTTTTTCCTTCAATCATTAGAGTGAGCGAATCTAGTGAGCTATTGCCAAATAGGGCGCTAGATTCAGTCCTCGGTTTCTCTAAACCAGCCTCCAAACCTGCATGCACTCACAAGTTCGGGTCGGCGCCGGCCTGCAGCAGGTGTGGGACGGCGCTGACGGGTCCGTCGGTGATGGCCACGAACAGCGCCGTGTTGCCATTCGCGTCCACCGTGTCCACTGGTGTACCTGCACACAGCGCACGAAAACGGGCGAGCTTGCTCTCATCTTTCAGTACCGCCTGCGTATGCCCAGCTCTATCGATGCACGATAAAAAGGCATTGTCACCTATTGTCGGGCACAACTTTAAAGGCGGATGCACACGAGCCTCCATCAATGGGCGCACACTCTAGACTGACGTCATGAGCCGGATGGCCGGCGACTCAAGTGGTGAACCCGCTGACGGAGAACGTGGCCGCCCGCGCTTTGAACTGGGTCGAGTCGCGTCAGTCGTGTGCTTCCGCAACTCGCCAGAGTGAATTCCCAAACTGTTTGTGGGGGTCTATCATGCCTCAAATATTACTGCTTGCATTGGTATTATTTGTTCAAGTGGCTTAACGAAATTAACAATGACTGAGCCAACGATGTGCTTTTGTTATCGCTTGACTCCATTTATTCGCCTTTAGGGGCATGTAAAGCTTGACGATGGCTCCAACATGACTGCTTTTGTTTTCGTTTCGACATGCAGGCTGCCAACATGGCTGTCCATTTCACCTCGGCTGCTACTATTTCATCATAGGGCCCGTCAACTCGACAATGGCTACCCGAATGAGCATTTTGGGCCTCACTAAGCGAATGATGTTTTATAATTGTTCTCGTATTCACACTACTTGCCTGAGCCAGGTTACCAAAATAAAAAATGCAACCACATGAATTTCGCGTTGACTACTGCTATTTCACCATAGGCCCTGTCAAGCTCGACATTGGCTGCCCGATCATTCTGAGTCCCACAAAGTTATTCAGTGTTAATAATTATGTTTCTTCTTCTTCTTTCTGTGGTTTTACGTGCCAAAACCAGTTCGGATTATGAGGCACGCCGTAGTGGAGGGCTCCGGATTAATTTTGACCACCTGGGGTTCTTTAACGTGCACTACAACGCAAGCACACGGGTGTTTTTGCATTTCGCCTCCATCGAAATGCGGCCGCCATGGCCGGGGATTCGATCCCGCGATCTCGTGCTCAGCAAATAATTATGTTCGCATTCGGATTTACCAGCATTTAATCATGTTTCCACATCATTATTTAAACTAAGCACTATGCGTGCAGGACTTTTTTTTTCAAAATTGATGTTGCATTAAAAGAAATATGCCATCAAATGAACTGCCCATTTATATGAGAGGTCACAGGGTGGATGCTCGGCTAGCGTCCCCACCAGCAAAATTTTCGTAGCCATAATAAGGGCTGTTCTTGCAATAATAAGACGCCGTTATGCTTCGTCGAGTGGCTCAATACCGGACAGCTCGCAGTCATAGTCACTTTCTTCAATGTCATATTCCCCCATAGTTAAGGCACAAAGTTGAGCTAGCTGGTAACGAGCATATTAAGACACGATTACTAGCGTAACAAAACAGCGTCTAAAGAAAGAACACGGGACCACGCTAATCGACCACCGCGAAGCTGCACGCCTCCGCCACCGGCGACGCAAACATCGGCTGTAGCTTCTGTTCCAAGCCAAATAATTTCCGCTAGCTAAAGTGTTGCCTAAATTGTACATTTTATGAAAAACAATATCCACTGCCAAACGTTAAACACGAACGGCTGCTCCTATACTTGTCGAGAGAGAGAGAAAAAAAACTTTATTTTCTTGTTGGGTGGGGTGGTGAAAAGGCCCTCAGTCCAGAGCCTCGCTTGCGGCAATTCTTCAGTGCAGCACCGATAAACGCCGCAAGGTACCGTTGGTCGTCGGTGCAGGTGGCTTCTGTCAGCCACCCGGCATGGGGTTTATGGGAAAGATTTGTAGGGGCAGGCAAGGGAGGTGGGGGCGGTCCACAGGACCAGAGGATATGGGATGTGTTCGGGTGTTCGCCACAGTGTCGGCACGGTGGGGGATCCTCAGGTAATAGCCCGCGGAGGAGGTGCATTCGAGCTGGCGTAGGGAGTGTTTCACTCTGGGCCTGACGGATGAGTACACCGTGATCACGGGTGATCTCTTTGCTAAGCTTACGAAACTTTCGCCTTGCATCTTGATAAGGCCGCAGAAGCAGAGGAGCCCACCTTGTCGTCTGGGCTGGTTGCGGAATGTCGGGTGCCTGGTTCAGAGTCTCGCAGGCGAGCTGATTAGCTCTTTCATTTCCCGGCATCCCGTCGTGACGAGGTATCCAGATGATTTCTAAAGGCTCCTGTAGGTCATCTTGCATAAGTGTGGAAATGTGCGCCGGGACATCGTTGTGCAACAATTTTCTGCAAGCCGCCATGGAGTCGGTAAATATGATTCGTGGGTAGGCTGAGTTGCTAGGGGGCATATGTTTGATCGCGATTGCGATGGCCGTCAGCTCCGCTAAGGTCATATCTGTCTCTGGAAGTAGCGCCGTCTCTATAGTTTGGAGGTTATTATTCATGCCTGCTATAGCGGAGCCATGTTCCCCAACGCTAGCATCAGCGTAGAAGTAGATGCCGTCAGTGTATCTTGCCGTATACTTCTTGAAGTAGGCAACTCTCTGGCGTCTCCTCTCCTTGTCTCGTTCGGGATTCATGTGGCGAGGCAGTGGAGCTATGGTAAGGAGTTCAAGTTGTTTTGGTGGTATTGGGCGCGTGTCCACAGTAGGCGAAGCTCGTGGATGATGACCGATGCTATGGAGGATGTGCCTGCCTTGACTTGTGTGCTGCAAACGGAGTTCTTGGCGACGGCGATGAATACTGATTAGTTCCGCCACCGTGTTATGGGAACCCATGTCAAGGAGGAGCTTAGTGCTGGCACTAAACGGTATGCCGATGGCCAGCTTTGTCGCCTTCCGGAAGAGAGCATCAAGCCGATTGATATCTTGTTGGCGGAGATTGGTATAGGGCAGATGGTACCGCAGGCGCGACATAATTAGTGCGTTTCGTAGTTGCAGCATATCAGCCTCCTTCACTCCATTGGTTCGGTTGGAGACCCTACGCATCATGTGCAGCACCTGCTCTCCCTGCCTGAGCAAGTGCTGCACCGTCGCAGCCGGACCTCCATTTTTCTGGATATGGAGACCGAGTATTTTAATGCAGTTCGGTTGAGAAATCGACACGCCGTCGTTTACAATTTGTATGGTGGGCGGCTGCCATCTTTTGTGGTGAACCAGAAATAACTGAGATTTTTCCGGCGCACATCTAAGGCCAATGGTCTGAGCAGCTTCATGTACCCTGTTCATTGCTTGTTGGAGAGTTTCTTGGATGTGTCCTGGCGAGCCCCTCTTGATCCAGATGGTAATGTCATCTGCGTAGATCGCATATTTGATGTCGGGGATGTCTTGCAGCGCTCTATGGATCACGCACATGGCAAGATTAAAGAGTGTGGGCGAGATCACTGAATCCTGCGGGATACCTCTCTGCGGATGGGGATACTGTTGTGAGGTGGTGTCGCCTACTCGTAGCGTGTATGTGCGACTCCGTAGGAAGTCCCTTATATAATTATAAAGCTTTGTCCCGCAACCAGTAGCTTCGAGCTCTTGCAGTATAGCATCGTGGTCAACATAATCAAAAGCTTTCTTGAGATCGATAGCAAGAATGGCTTTAAGTTGAGTGCTGCTTGTTTCCTTCGTGATTTCTTCGTGGAGCTGCAGCAGGACATCTTGAGTAGATAAGTGATGCCTGTATCCAATCAAATTATAGGGTAGGTGTTGGCTTTTCTCAAGGTGACTAAGAAGTCTGTTAAGCACGATACGCTCCATCAGCTTACCGACGCATGATGTTAGCGATATTGGACGCAGATTCACTATGGCTTGGGGCTTGCCAGGCTTTGGAATGAAAATGATGCTGGCTGTCTTCCATTCTTCTGGCAAGCGGCCCGTGTCCCATACATTGTTCATTTGCTGAAGTAAGTATGCATGATCTGCTTCTGTAAGGTTGCGAAGCTGTGTTGTCGTAATTTGATCTGGTCCTGGTGTTTTATTCGGCTTTGCTTCTGCTAAGGCACGCTGTAATTCCGCCATTGTGATGGGGTATACTTGTCGAGGTCAGCTGCAGTGCACGGCTACCGGACGGCAGACGCCCGGCCAGCTCGGCTGTGCTCGCATTGCAGCCGACGGCGCCGCTAATACAAGCGTATTTTCTTCTCTGTGTACAATTATTGCGAAGAGCGACAATAACAGTAAAAAAACGAAGCGCCGTCCGCTTTAGTTTTGAAGTGAACCGCAGAAGGCCTAGCGACGATAGCACAAATGCTTTCCAGCAGAACGTACGTACACGGACAGAAAGGGATGACGATACGACACGGACAGAAAGGGACGACGACACGAAGGCATTTGTGCTATGTGCTACCATCTAGCTTAGGCAAACACTATTCTGAAGTTCCTAGCGACGATATCGGCGCCGTCGAGGGATCACCGGCGGTGAGGCTGCCTGCGGTGCCAGAGTGACCACTCCTCGGTAGCTGATTGGCCACTTCACTGTAAGGCTGCCGCACAAATGGGTCCCTGTCCCATCCTTTCTACGGCAAGGAAATCTCGCCGTTCGCGAGCAAAACCTTCGTCGAACGGCGGCCCGCGAATGGCAAACGGCGTGCGGCGAGTAGCCGTGCGGCGATGTGGACGGGCCTTAGCCGCGACTCCGCGCTTTTCGGCAACCCGCTGATGCTTCCGTGCTGGCCCGTGCTCCTGCGAAGCGTGCCGCTATGGACCCTGTGTTGCGCGTGCGTCTAGAAAGGCCAACACTGTCGCACTCTATTCGCGCAGCTAATCAGACCTTTAAGCACGACTGTGTTGGAACGCGAGCGATTTGGCACTTGCGTTGCGGGCCGTACTTACCGATTCGCAAGTACGCACAAGCGCGCAACAAGACGTGGAAGAGCAGGGAGCGCGCGGACCTGCTAGCAGACTAACCGGCACGTCGTAGGTTATTGTTTGACGAATGTACATCGTCTGCTCCTGGTGACATCACAAGATGCACCCTGATGACATCACGACGACCGCTGGGGATACCGGAAAGTCTCGGGGAGAAGCACGCCATTGTTCTTTTATTTTGTGGCGCACCCGTGGCGACTTGCTGTTGAATTGACACCACGTAATTACTCGTCTCTTCATTAAAGATCATAATTCTTGATTTCTCTGTGCTAAACTGAAGGCCGAGATTTGTCGCTTAGTTGCCCACCACATTCGCAAGTATCTATAATTATATCTCTTGTATTGTCCGCTAGTAGCACCTTGTCCTCCGCATACACCAGTTCAGGGACCTTCTGTTGCACCATTTGCGCATTAGGCATGGACGATAAAGCAAACCCTAATTCGCTGTTTTCCAGTCGTCTTTCCATGCCCTTAACATAAAGCGTGAACAGAAATGGAGACAGAGGACAATATTGCTTCAGTCCTTGGTGAATTCCCGCCACTTGATTACATTTTTCGACCTTCCCATACAACTTGTACTCGGTTGTCTACATCTCCCTCAGCAGCTCCACGAAATCGTTATCTATGCCTTCGTGCTTAAGAATATCCCATAACAATGCCCTGTCTACGTCGTCGTAAGCTCCTTTGATATCTAGACATTCCATCGATAAAGGTCGATTCTGAGCTGCTGAAATCGTTGTGTGGTAGGCGCCGCGCGGTGCCGTTCGTGTACGCGTGCGGCTAGCGTGTTGACCGGGCCCGCTACGTGCGACCATTAGTCGTTTGTTGTGCGCGCAGGCATACGTTCTTCTCTCAAGCCTTGTTCACTCTTCACTCTTGCGCCACATCAGCCAACCTTCACTTCCCTGCGCCCCTCTGACAGCCAGATATCTGTGGTAAGGAGTGTTCCGCTTCTTTCCCATGCTTCCACGGGGCTATTTTGCGTGCCACAAATCCATCATCCGCTGTCATAAGCAGGAACACTGCACACTTGCCACTGACCTGCAAGCCATTCATCGCACAGCTTTTTCAGTCTGTGGTGACCCGTTAGCTTGAATCCACCGAAGACCGCAAATATACTCCCAGATCATCCTTCATCCGTGGCGTGGTACGTGGTGTACGGCGATGCCATGCGCGCTCGTTTCACGTTATTTCTGTCTCACCTGGCCACAACAGCCGGGAAAGCACCGTCTAGATAACACAGCGTAACAAAACACGGAGACTAATGCAATCCTGCACACACGACGCCTTTGCCACGGTACAAGACCTACGGCTAGGACACACATGAACACGCACCACCATAACAAAACCGCCATTGTGCCCCGACTGCATGGCCGCTACAGCAAAAAAAAAAAAAAAAAACACGTGACTTCCTCCACTATCTCCTAGCCCGCGGACAGGGCAGGCCCACTCCTCGGTTTTTTACTGCCTCCGTGACCCCGGCACTCTCAGCCTCGGCAAGCTATTGCGAAAGGGGCCTCCTTCGATTTCCGCCTATTATGCACAGGCATCGCCTCTGTAAACTTGGATTACTGTTATGCGCCCCTGTCCAGCCAGTGACAGACAGGATCGAGCCCGATTAAAGAGGACGAGGCCTGCCTTTATCACCAGCGTCGCTTGGCCGTTTACCCACCCTCTGAGCGTACACGTTATGGTGACATTTTGTGGTAAAGATATTGTGCTATTTTATTTATGAATGTGTAATTTATGCGGTAATTATTTCAAATGCAATGCTTTTCTTGTTGCTGCTGCCATGTACCATGGCTCCTGGGCCTATGTCGAGCCACTGATAGCGGCTTTTAGCCCAGGAGCCGATCCACACGTTTCCGGAATGTAAAAGTTGACTTGATCAACTTGCGGAAAAGACAGCACGGTACTCAACAGCTTAACGGCTTCGCACACCAAAATTACCTAAGGTAGAGTAGTCCGCATCCTACCGCTAGCTTTCAGCTTTATTTTCGACAGCCTCATGGGGTTCTAAAGCTGAAACTTTATGACAATTCTGCATGTTATACGCACAATCCAAATGATCATTTTAGTGCTGAGAAAGCAGACGTTCTTCTAATGCGATAACATTGCACTATACAGGCGTACTCCCCACGCTTTCGAGGTATCAGCGTACGTTCCCGAAGGCAGTGCGGTCTAAAGCAGCTGTGTCTCTAAAGGCGCCGAAGCAACAATGCTAGAAACTGGCACATGACGAACGCGCCAGGCGTTTCGAAGGGCCACTTTAGCACGACAGAAGCAAGCGTGCGTTCCTGGGCGACGATTACAGCATTGGTGTGCTGTGCTGAAGGCAGAGGTGTGATCCCACCATCCGACCATCGGTCACGCATTTCTGTATAGCACTATATATATTCACACTTTGAAAGTTTCTAACGGAAAACTCGAGGTGCGTTGAACCTACGCGATCCCGTCACATTGTGCATGCAATGACAAGTTTCTAAGAGAAACGAGGTTTTGAAACGTCTCTTTGAGCAATGAGTGTGTGCATTGTTTTGCCTCTACCAAAAGTGGGTTGCCAAAGCTTTCGACGTTCAACAGCAAAGCAATAAAAGGACACCTCCATTCTTTTTCTAAACAACCCTACATACTCGAAAATAGGTGGAACATGAATAAGCTAGTCGACCCCTGTATATTGAACTACCTGACAATATAATATGATAATAATAATATAATTCACATATAAGTCCATGAATATCTGCTTAGAAAATCAAAAGCGTCGAGCATGACACACTTTAGCGCCCGCTAATTCTCCCTAGCCAATGCCACAAGCTGCATCCTCGTCCGACCTGCGAGAGGATTCATACTCATCGGATGGCATCCTCGGCATCCAAAACGAGCTCGTGTTCAGTGTCGTTGAGTGCGTGAACGTGCAGTATTTTTTTAAGCTACTCCGGATAATCGTAACTGGCATGTCCTCCAAAGCATCCTTAACCCACGTCGCGACTTCGCTGGTCTCCGAGTCGTCCCCAAATTATTTTGTTTTAGTTTTCCTAATTGTATTTTCTTTTACTTTTTCTTTGTGTATATCTGCCACATATATGCGTATATAAAGTACCAGTGAAGCCGGCACCCGTACTGCTTGAAGAGCGGCGGGGGCGACTGGTGAACTCCGCAATGCTCGGTACTTTTGCTAGCTTTGTTCAGGAATATAAGTAGATAGCTTGTTTTAAGTAGCATTTCTTTAATAAAAGGTCGACCGATATTTGAATAAATAGAGTAACAAATATCATCAGTCCTTCCTCTGTCGAGAAAATAGGGGTAAGTGAAGCTTGTGGAAGGACGACGCTGTCGCAGGCTTTCGCTTCGTTTGCCCTAAACTCAGGGTCGGCGGCTCTTCGCTGACGTTTGGCCTCAACATCGCGCTTCCGCAACTCGGGGTCCGCGGCTAGGGGAAATCACTTACACTTACTAATTGAATTAGAGAAATGGTAAATTAATGGGAAATGAAAACGGATGAAAAACAGCTTGCCGCAGGGTGGGAACAATCCCTCTCCTTCGCATTAGGCGTGCAATGCTCTTACCAATTGAGCTACCGCGGCGCCGTTGTTCCATGCACTTTCTGGGGTATTTATGCTTTACTCCTAAAACTAACCTTGGGAGTGTTAGCCAGCTCCACCAGTCACAAAAGCTAGGCGGCGGATTTGGAACATCCTTTCTGCTCCAGGTATCACGAGTACGTGATCTTTTTGGGTGAAGGCAACTGGTCAATAAACCCACACGTACTACCTCCGAGCGTGGCATCTCTCGGAGTTCTTTTTTTTTTTCTTTTCTTTTACTGCGAGTCGGACTATATAAGCGCTGCCGCGCGTGACATCTATTGATTCTGATTTCGACTGAATCCGGTTTGGTCTCGTTTCGGTTACTGAGTGTATTGTATATATTTATGATCTCCGCATACAAGTGGCAATGTTTCTATCCCCAATAAGTGTTGTAAATTATTAGAAGAGCTTTTGTTTTCTTATGAGTCGTTAGCACTTTCTACTGGCAAGAGAATCAATACTACGAACCATTCACGTGCATTTCACAGGAAGTTGATAAAAGACTCTGCCGAAGGCGTCACTGAAGTCTGCAGGTTTTTTTTTCAGGTTCAAAAAAGCACGCGAAGCAATTTGAAGCAAGGTAAACATACAGCAACACATTCGTTTTCTAAGCATAGGCTATCCATACGATTAGAAATAATTGTTAGCTGGCTACCTCCTTCTCTTTAAAAAATATAATAAGCGTTGCCCTGTGCATATATTTAACCATATTGTATCTGTGCGTGGTCTTCATAGTGGAAATTCGGCGCCTAAGCTGGTTGGAGTGAGAATAATCGCGTGCCATTTCTCTCTGTAGACAACAGAGCCGGCCCCCGGCACATCTGTGAGTGGTATCGACAAGCGGGGCTACATATAAGCCGATTCGGCCTAACAGAGCTGTCCTGTGCGTGGGCGATTCGGCAACAAAGCAGCATCAGCAGCAGCCACTCGGTCACCCGCTAAGTAAGCTTCACTTTAACAAATGGCCGGAAACTAAGTTTATTTTCTCAGTCGCCACCACAGGGATCAAGGAGTCAGCTGCGGGGTTGCGCTTACGTTTACAGAAAGCCAACATATTAAAGAAGGCTCACATCATCAAGATGCCAAGACTTAAACACCACTGAAACTGCACTCATCAAGCGCTGAGAAAATCCGTAGGGCCTTTGTGTTGCACCGATTAAAATTACGTCACTGAATAACAAGACAGACGATCACAGTAAGAGACGAAATGGTCGATCACAGGATGTCGCATGAAAGTCAACAATTCTACAAGGGTACTCATCTTCGGCAGTACAACAGTTGTTATCTGTCGAAAAGACGGCGCCAGAGACATGCCTTGTTCTATCACTGATGATCACGGCGGACGAAGTCGCAGAGTTGGCGTTTGTCGCAGCCACATTGAATTTTTTCAACGTCTCTCACAAAAATCAACGCGCTCTGTGTAGTACGTAATATGGGGCGCTGTTTTATGCAAGGGCTAAGCGTTAAAGCTTTACTCAGCGGTACCACAGCGCGCCACCTGCACCGTTCAATCGAACGAACCGTAAGCTTACAAGTAGCCTCTCGAGACCCCGTCATGAAACCGGAAGCAACCGCCTCAGCGGCGCAAAATGCAACCTTCCACTAAGGGCGCTCGGTGAAACTGTTGCAGAAGTAGCATAGCAAGGCCTCTTGCGCCGCGTCAATAACGGTTAGACTATCTTAAACGCCGCACGAGCGAGCAAGACAAGTCGGAGACGCTTACCTTCAGCGACGAGACGAGCAATGAGCCGACCTCTGTCGTGACGGACGGCGTTGTGAAGTTTGCTGCTGTCGGCCATGACCCAGAGAGACACGACGGGAGCAAAAACAAAAGGAAACGCACCAAATTCGTCGCGAAGTAGTCGAAAAGTAGGAAACGAATGAGCGCGGACGAGGCGTAAAAGCTCGCTTCCGCGACGGCTGTCTCGCTCGGCGTTCGACTGGCTTCCCTCTTGCAAGAGGAGAGGGAGCACGCTCGAGCCCAACGCTGTTGTAGCGAAGCCTCGCGCACACGGGGAGAGGGGAAGACCCGGGCTCGGGCGTGCGTCGCGCTCATTGGCGCTAGCTGCTACTCGCGTCGCATTTGAACTGAACGAGCCGCGTAACGGGCCAGCGTTTTTAATGGACGCTACGGAGGCAGCGCTCTTCGCTTGTTCGCGTGCTCTCTTTCGTGCCTTTCCTAGCTTCTGCGCTATGATGCCGAGAGCCGCAAAGCGAACCATATTGTGGTTCGGGTTATGTGAAACGGCTTAAATGTAAGGAATTGCGGACACATTGTTTCTGCAGGCCTGTGCTCCAGCCCGGTCGGTACTCAAAGGTTGTTTGAGTTGGTTGAACATGTTCCCTGCAACAGCAGACGTAATTGCTCGCAGATACCCTGCCTCAGCTAGGAGATGGGTTTGGTCGTCGAAACTACTGTGTAGCAGGTAAACGCATGACTTCTCCATGGCATTGTCAAAACATTACTGTACAATTCTGCGCTTTAAAAAGACACTAAAGCAAAACATTACCTCAGTTTAGACTGATATAGCACTCTTTGAAAACTTTGTTGTCGTTAATTTCGTGATAAGAGGTTTATTAGTGGAAGAAAAAATGAACGTGAAACTTTCATTTGTTTCTAGTTCCGCGCCGGAGCGTCTACGCCGGTACGTCAATGTGACGTCACTTATTTCAAAGTGTTTTTTTTTTCTTCTTTTTTTTTCGTATCTGGGCCGCCTTGGTTCAGTAAAACTTCGCGAAACTTGCAATATTCAGTCTCTGGCTGAAAACGATGTGGTCGATCTTTATCGCTGAAATATTGACTCGAGGCTCTATTCTCGAGACGCATGGCGGCTGCACGGCTGCTATTTTCCGCCATGTTGACTATCTGATTGGCTATTGAGAGGTAACGTGCTTTGAAATTTGTGCCGGGAAACAGAAGTTTCGCAAAATACAATTTTGCGTTTTCATCAAGATGGCGAAACGCGACGTGGAGCTGCAACTTTTATCGACTAATAGTTTTTTTTTCTAGTCTTTGGCACCTATATTGCGAATTTAGCGCTTTAAGAAGAAAGTGGACGGCAGAGTACAGAAACCCGTGCAACGCATCTGCAATTTCGCGATTCAGAGGTGGCGTTCCAAGATAGCCGGCATGTCAGTTTGTTGATTGGCTGAAGGAATATCCCGCGAAGAGCGTCACAGGAAGGGCCCTTTCGTAAACGTCAATTTGACGTTGCATGACGTTGCGCTGGGCCGCCATTGCAGAGATTTTCCGCCATTTTCCGCCATCGCCGCTATTGTGGACATTCCGCCATTTTCTTCAAGGCGTGACGCAGGCGCGACGCTTACAAAATGGCGCCGATGGCCCCGTTTTGCTTTCGTAACGTGACGCAAATTTGACGTTTCGCCTAAGAAACTGTAATGTAGGCATTGAAACTAGCGTTCTTGATAAAGCAAAATAGTTTACCTCCCCAGTAAAAATAAAGCAGCTAGCTCAAAGCGTACGATTATTCCGTCAAAATCGTTTCTCACTCCCGTCATCTGCATGCAGACAAGCTGTCGTCTGATTCATTAGCTAGGATGCGTGTCCTCGGGAAACGGAATGAGTCATTGCATATTGGCGCCCACGCGCGTGCTTTCTACCTTGAGACAACATAAGCGACCTACCAGTGATTATGAGCGCGCGCTCTACGCCGCGTTATCGCTATGTCGTCAAACGCAAGTGACTCAGCCCGACTCATCTGGCTGAGAAGCGGAGGAATATCATCGATAGCGTTGCGCGCGCCACAGTCATCCGCTTGCGCGACGCAAGCGCCGGCACTGCCATCTCTTGTTCACTTCGCTGCTTACTCGCACCGCGAGAGGAAACTTCAAGGCGCCGCCTTGCCTACATTTATTTTCATAAATTAAAAAGTCGCCGTTGTCATAGCCTTTGACGACGCGAAAAGAGATTAATATTGATTACAATACAACGCGATAGTGAAAAGTGGAAAATGTCGCAAAAAGTTTGCTAGTTTCAACCAATATTATTTCAAATAAACGTTTATTTATTAAAAATGATGGTTCAAAACACAAATGCCCACACCACCCGATAGCGATGCAAATGCTAAGAGCACGCGTTGTGAACAAAAAGTTGCATTGGCTTAGCTCAGCTATGCCAGGATATACGTAGCGTTAGCAAAGGTTCAGCTGATTATTCTTAGCTTTCCTGGTTGTCTAGATTGTCAAGGATTAGCTTGATTGTCATGCTTACTGCTGCTCCAATGACACACACGCGGTGTACGTATTATGTGGCACATGTATATAGCCTTCTTCTGTTCATTCCTCCTACGCTCAACCGCTAATTGCCAGGCAACTACTTCGGGATCCGATGAGTCAAGCTTCTCCGTTCTTCTGCGCTGTTGAGCAGCACTTGCGCTCTCCTTCTCCATGGCTATACCACACTGGCAAACGCCAGTCAGAAGCGCAGCGGCTCCAGCGCAGTGTCAGACGGCGACTGCACAGCGAGAGCGCGCCGGCGCCAGTGCGTCTACCACGGCTACGACGTCACTCCTCTGGAATGCGCAGACCGGCGCCGGTGAGCCGCGCGCGGCGGCGGCGGAGTGCGCGAGAGGTGCCGGCTCCGGTGGCTCCGGTGCGCAAGCCGTGTGACATCACTGATCCTTGCGCATGCGCAGCATGGCTCTTGATGTGCCGCGCGAAACGGGCTTGGCTAGGCCAGTGTAGCTAACGCTACAAAAGATTTTCATGGCCCCAAATGACAGGGAAAATGCGGCGATACGCATGCCTCTCCGCTGTCATTGCATATGGCCGCTCATTACCATAATTCGCGCGGCTGTTCGCACCACAAATTATGGCGGAAAATCTCTGCAGTGGCGGCCCCGCGCAACGTCACGCAACGTCAAATTGACGTTTACGAAACAGCCCTTCCTGTGACGCTCTTCACGGGATATTCCTTCAGCGAATCAACAAGCTGACATGCCGGCTATCTTGGAACGCCACCTCATATTCGCGAAATAGGTGACCCGTAAAATGAGAAATCGCAGGGAATTATGGGCCGCGCCATCTGCTTCCGGTTCGACGGACGACGCGGCGGCATCGGCGGCATGCCCAGCGCTGAGCGCACGTGTTTTTCTACACGGTTTCAACTATTAGTCGTGCGAAGCTTTCCGTCTGCTTTGTCGACCAGCATTGTCGTACCATTCATGCAGCTGATTTCTAAGTTTCAGTTCACTCTGGGCGCGACGATGACGAGCCAATAAAGGCAAGAATACGCTTTTATTCATTAACGAACTCTGGTTTTCGTTTCGGCAGTCTTTTTTGTTTCTGCCAGGTTTAGCTCTACGACATTTGCCGCTGCTTGGACGCACCGTCACTGACTGTTCTGCGCATTACTTAGAAAATCGGGTGCTGAGGCGATGGCTATAGCAGCCGCGTAAATACTGTCATGTGATCGTCGCTGCAACCGGTACCGTCAGTAACGGCGCAGCTAGCGTAATTAGAAAATGAAGTGCTGAAAATGTTTGAAAACTGCGCGCTGTCAACGGCATTTCTTGGACAAAACTCGAGGTTCATTTGAAGTGGTATGTAGTTAGAAGGTCTCGCTTTTTTTGTCAACAAGATGGGGAAATGGCCGTATCGACGACATATTACGGCTGCGCATTATCTTCATCTGTATTCAAGAAACTATGGTGGGCTAGTTGGTTACGAGTATTATGTATGTATCTCGCTGTGTCCCGTATGAATTTGCGCCGTAAAACCATGTTTTATAATAGCTCTATATGTACATGAGTGTACTGAAATAGTTATTATTGCTTGAGTCAATGTTAGAGAAATCGGGATCGAATCCCGGCCACGGCGGCCGGATTTCGATGGGGGCGACATGCGAAAACACCCGTGTACTTACATTTAGGTGCACGTTAAAGAACCCCAGGTGGTCAAAATTTCCGGAGTCCCCCACTACGGCGTGCCTCATAATCTGATCGTGGTTTTGGCACGTAAAACCCAATAATTTTTTTTTTATTTCTAGAGAAATAAATATCTTGGGGAATCATTCCGTGTCGGCCCTTACACAGCTCATCACCGCCTGATAAGTGCCACTGTACGTTCATTTTCTTTTTGTTCACTGTTGGTTCAGTTTTGGAAGTGGAAGCCATGCCTCTGATGCTTGTGCGCAGCTGACTCAGCAACGGACGCTGCAAGGCCGTAGTTACATGAGTTTACCTTTAACGCTGGAATTTGAGCAGCCAACGGCTGAACAGCCGATCATGGTTTTGCTAGGCGCCTGCAACCGGGTAATCTTCGTGTGTGACAAAGCCGGACTGCAAGCGCATCAAAGGCTTCAACGGCGAAGCGATGGCGGCGGCTGCGCTTCCTCGAACCGGAAACAGCGAGCAGACAGCGCATCCCAGAATCCCTCGCTCTTTTACGGGTCACCTATTGCAGATGCATTGCACGGGTTTCTGCACTCTACCGTCCACTTTCTTTTTAAAGCGCTCAAGTCGCAATAGAGGTGCCAAGGAGCACAAAAAAGTATTAGTCGATAACATTTGCAGCTCCACGTCACGTTTCGTCATTCTGACGAAAACGCAAAATTTCATTTTGCTAAACTTCCGTTTCCCGGCACAAATTTCGAAACACGTGACCTCTGGACAGCCAATGAGACAGCCAAGATGGCGGATAATGGCGGCCGTGCAGCCGCCATGCGTGTCCAGAATAGAGCCCCAGAATAGAGCCTCAGAATAGAGCCTATACCGCGCAAATTATGCCAATGAGCGGCCATATGCAATGGCGGCAGAGAGGCATGCGTATCGCCGTATTTTCCCCGTCGTTTGTGGCCGTGAAAACCTTTTTTTTCAAAACGCGTGCTCATAGCACTTGCATCGCTCTCGGGAGGTGTTGGCATTTGTGTTTTGCACATTCTTTTTTATTAAAAACGCGTTTATTTGAAATAATATTGGTTGAACATAGCAAACTTTCTGCATCTTTTTGTACTTTTCACTGCTGCCTTTCTGCCGTAATCAAGATTAGTGACTTTTCGCGTCATCAGAGGCTATGACAGCGGTGGCTTTTTAATTTATAAAAATAAATGTACGCAAGGCGGCGCCTTGAAGTTTCCTCTCGTAGGGAGCCTACATGCAAGCGCTGTTCAACAGCGCTTGAATGTAGGCTCCCTATCCTCTCGCGGTGCGAGTAAGCAGCGAAGTGAACAAGAGATGGCAGTGCCGGCGTTTGCGTCGCGCAAGCGGATACCAGTGGCGCGCGCAATGCTATCGATGATATTCGGCCGCTTCTCAGCCAGACGAGTCGGGCTGAGTCACTTGCGTTTCACGAGATAGCAATACCGCGGCCTAGAGCGTGCGCTGATTATCACTGGTAGGTCGAGTGTGTTGTCTCAAGGTAGAAAACAAACGCGTTGGTGCCAATATACGATTAGTCATCCTCTTTCCAGAGGACACGCATCCTACCTAATGAAGCAGACGACAGCTTGTGCGCATGCAGACCACGGCTAGGTCAGTTGGTATACTCCCCAGGTAAACGGGAATTCCGTCACGAGCGCCGGTTTCTCCCCTGGTGCTTGGTAGGACATGCTTCTGAGAATTAAAAAAAATGAAATTAAGCCTGCTGTTATGGCAACGATATTGCTGATGCGTGAGGGGGAGATGGGCATCCCGCATATCTGCAATGTGCTCGACGAGTGTGCGATTTTCTCGGCAGACGCAAGAGGAAACTAGCACGAGTTCCGTTTGCTGCTACAGTCTGCATTAATCTAACGGCTGTCAATATCAGCCTTTTTTTTTAATGACCATTTCCTTTTGCGTGCGTCGTTCATGTAGTGAATAAATGCCAGCAGCGCATCTGTGTTTGCTAAAAGTTTACCCTACTCGGTTATGAGAGATGAGCCAGCATGCCATAGAGCGTGATTACTCCGTTTCGGCAGGAGAATAACAGGCAGTGAAATGTGCTTTATTTCGCAATTTTATAAGCAACTTTTGTACAGCAAGAGGTGTATACACAAAATAATATTGCAGACGTGAGTATATCGTGTCTACAGTACAAAGTGCACATTCGATAGGCGCATATACATAAAGCTTCTTACAATTTCTGAAAGGCACAAGTCATGTTTTTTACTTCGCATGAGACAATCCTACCAATGCAAATCGTTTGTCGCAGCAGTTACCTATGATTACTCATGCAAAAAAAAATATTACGTGAGAACAGTTGAAAGACTCAAGGCAGCACATTTCTCAAACCGAAACACAGACGAGGTGGAGTTGTCCGTGCTGGAGCTGTGGTCTGGAAAACATCGAATAAGTTTTATGCTTTCAAGTAACTCAATTGTAGGAACAAATTTCAGCACTCTTTCCTCAAAACAGTGCTTTCAATTCATGTACGTCAACTCTTATATTTTGTTGTGGGATTTATACTAAAAATATGGTACAACATTTAGCTATCCAAATTCTTATTTTAACTGCTACTATATTGAACTAGCAGGTTTGGTAATGCTGCTTTCTCAACAGCTGTCTGAAAACACTGATCAGTTTCTTACAGCTAAATTATCGGGATACGTGAATTTCTTATTCACGTGTCAATAAGGCAGTGACGGATTAGTTTGTTCAACCTTTTTGTATACTCCTTGTCTTCCTAATTTTGCAGAATGCCAATTACTCGAAGACGATCTTCCAAAAGTTGTAAGCCATTGGTCAACGGTCTATGAGCATTTCCTATTATAGAATAACTTGTTTTGCACAAGGGGAGCAATACTTAGCGGGAACACCGGAGCGCGTGGCTCGCTAAGCGCCTACGTAAGCACTTTCATACGCGGCACGCCAGCGCGACTTGACACGAAAGTAAATTCGCTCGTTCTGAACAAAATCTACTCGTCTGCTTAGTTCTCAGTTAACGACCGCAAACATCGCACATCCTAGACGAACATTCCATAATGAAGAACAAGGAAGCAGGCGTTTTATTTTTTGGCGACACATTTCGCTGCGTAACGCCGTAGCATGAAGGCAACGCGAATAAAACAGCGCTTGCAGTGCTTTCTGCACTAGCGCAGCGCTCCTTCAATTGGTATCCGCATTTTGTGGAGCTCTAGGCGACTTGCAATGTCTAAGCAAGAACACAACAGGCAAGCACAATGATCGCTAACTTTACCCCCTTGTCGTGCAGCAAGCATTCAACCATCTTCAGCAAAAATAAGTTTTCACTTTTTTTTTCATTCCATAAAGCGCACTGCAGACACCGAGATGCAACGAAACGCAATTTCCGACAGTGGGTCAGCTAGCACTCACTCGTCTCAGGAGCTGCGGTCGATAGGTAGCTTCAATGTATTTACACACCACCGACAAATGTACCGCGTACGGAATACCCTTCGTTTCGTCTTACAGCCGTTTCGATAAGATTAGCGGCTATTCGCTACATAACTGCATAAAAAGCGAGCTTACTTTTCATTCTCTTGGAAGCGGAAAAAAGCAACCCTGCCGTCCCTTCCTGTGTTGGCCCACCACAGAGCCGCCCAGAACGTCTCGTGGCCTTTCTTCCTTTTTTATACATCGCTGGGACAGTGGCCGATACAGAAACAAAATGTCGCAGCGCAAAGCAGACAGCAAAAGCGTGCACGTGTGCAGAGGTGCAGAGAGCGGCCGCAGCAGACGAACGGAATGGCAGCCGAAGCGATAAGAGCGAAAGCGCCACCCGTTGGCGCAACAAGTGAAACGACTAATAAAAGTGTAGCATGCCAAAAAAGAAACTAGCCGAAAACATTTTATTTCTAGACACAATTGCATCACTTTATTGCGATGTAGGTTGCAAAGATAGAGCCACATATGGAAAAGTTACTGAATTTTGCTTCGGCTACCAGTGTCATGGCGACGCTTTATTGCTAATACTATAGTGCCTAGAATATACTGGCTAGTGTGCCGACCGCGGCCTTCCGGGTGGCACCATTTGCAATGAATGTCGGCGGCTGCCGCTAGGAGCGCTGCCATGCGGGTGTGTGCCGCGGCGCCGCCCGCTCTTCATAGACCACCGTGTTTTCACAAGGGGCTGCTGCGCTTTTTGTATTTATAAAGCCGTAGGAGCAGTAAAGTTCTCATGTGGGAAGGTGATTTCTAATTTAGGGTTTCTTTTGACTATAAGAATGCCTATTTACTACTTGCTGCTTGCGTGAAAAGCTTATACTAGCTCAGCTGGGCTTCGAGCGTCGGACCTCCAGTGCTTCTATGCTGCGAAGGGTAAACGGAATTTGTATTCTCGTGATAGCGCAAATTTTTAAAGGTAATTTTTAGGCTACTTTATTCTAATAAAGTAAAGCAATACTAAGGTTATATTGACCTGTAGAGCTGACTGCTGGTGTTCCGTGTACTATACATTGTTTATACCTGGTAAACTCGTTCTTTTTTATGTCTAATATACGTAAACAAAAGTAGGAACCAGAGCTTTTATTTAAAGTAACAAATAGTTTATTGAAACGTAACAACACTCAAACATAGGCACAATACATCACTAGAAGAAATAATGCAAACATCCATAAAGAAGATAGATCTAGTGGCAGTGGCGCAGTTTATGGAGCTTTTGCCGTTCCCTTCGCGCTTCCCTCTCTTTGTTGATGCCTTTTACAAAAAAACGAAACCTCAAGAGAACATAGAACTTTACAACTGCCGTCAAAGCTGCTTTTTCATGCTCTGGGCACCCTAGTTGAGGAAAGGCCAGTGTCTGCAGCTGACTTGAAAATTCAGCTAGACTCGCTTCGTGTAACTTCTTTTTACTGAAAAACACAGTAAAAGCATCTTCCATGGCCTTTATAGCGCTTGACAAGTTCTGACTAGGATAGACGAGGCCTCCATTATCAAAGTGAGTAGTGAAGTATGAAGCAGCGTCGGCACTAGCTTCAGCTTTACTTACGCAAAGGCAGCCTGCACACTGGGGACAAGCATTTTTGGCAATGATCTTTCGTGCAACATAACCTGCAGTATAGTAGATCAAAGCACTATTGCTCTTTTTTTCTATGTACGCTTCATGCTCACCACTGCCCACGAGAGATTGAATGGCATCCTCAGCTTCATTGATACTTCCCCGGTCAAGAAGGCCGTCTATCCTGTCCAGAAGTCTCCTGCCCGTTGTTGCACACAACTCAGTTGGATTCAGCAGTGCCTTGACTATGTCTGGTGGGCAGTTCCCTCCTCTGGGTGGTTTGGCCAGATTATAAAATGCCAGTAAATTGACAGTCACGAGAAACTGCGAAACTGTTGGGTGATCGTTGCACCCTGATGATTGCCTAATTATTCCGAAAAGGTTTTCTAGCTTATCCTGGCTTAAACGGGACGTTAAAAGATATTTGAAGCCTAGAGTAGATGTCAGGTAGGACAACAGATCAAGGGTACTCTTGATGGTAACCCTTAGTCCAGAAGCTGTGCTTTGTGTAAGAAAACCACCACCAGCTGGTTTTGCATGCTGCTCCCACTCTTGCAAATACTCAAGAAGCCCTTTCAAAAAGTGCATGTTTGGGCTGCAAGGCTTGAGCGCCTTTTCGCTTGTCCGTGATGTCATGACACGAATCAGGCGATTCATTTCTTTCACAATATCTACAGTCGGTTGCACAGTCCTATACGAAGATTCAATGCGCTCCCTGTACACAAAAAGCCCTTTGATGACCTGATCGCTGAAGAGCTGAAATGCGAGATCCACCTTCATTTTTTCGAAACAGTTCGGCTTAATGTGGGAATTTGTAATGCTCAGCATCACCTTTAGTGTAACACTTTCGCGATCTGCTTCGAAAGCTACTTGAACAATACCACTGTGGACATGTCCAGCTGGTGTCAGGCACCCTTTTGCAACAAATCCATTTCTCACGTTTTTCATTAGGTGTGGAAAATCCGACACAAAGAACAGCTGCCTCTTCGGATCGACTGGGTGATTGGTGCTGTTCCGGACGTGGCTTGCAGAACCTTGTAAAAAAAAGAAAAACACATGCCGAGAAGGAAAAATCATTACTTCATTTAAAAATGAAATTGTGGGGTTTTACGTACCGTAACCACAATCTGATTATGAAGCACGCGGTAGTGGGGGACCGGACTACGGATTATTTTGACCACCTGGGGTGTTTTAACGGGCACCCAATGCTCGGTACACTGGCGTTTTTGTATTCGAATTCGCCCCCATTGAAATGCAGTGGCCGCGGCAGGGATTTGATCCCGCGCTCTCGGGCTTAGTAGCGCAACACAAAAACCACTGCGCCCACGCTGGGCATTACGTTATCACAACTTGTAAAAATCGTAAACCATGTGCTGCAGTAGCACCACGTTGTAAGAACAACTTAGCATATATTACACTCAAATAAAATCTCACCCTGTATTCCAAACAGCCGCCACATACTCCTATTCCAGCTGGCGCCGTCGCATGTTATGCAGTCTACAAAGAGGCCAGCTTTTTCAGCAAGGACAGTCGTTTCCACAACGATTTTCGCCAGTGTCGCGGATTTCACGTTGCCCTTGGAGGCAAAAACGCCAAGAATTTGCGTCCAGTTTCCTGCATAAAGGTATAAGTATTTTCTAAGAGCACACGCTTTGCGTGCTATATGGTTGAGAAGCAAAAAAGAAAGATAAATCAGCTTATCAGTAAATGGCTGAAACAGCACAACCATGCCATGGTCTGCCAGCACATTCTTCTGGTCAGCAGGTGTATGATTCCCGAGGTCGACAAAGCCTTCAATGTGGCCTTAATAGTAAAAGAGAAGCACAAGAGGAACATCCAGTTTTACTTTCACATCTCTCAAAAAAGGTTAGAATATAATCAATCGCTGTAAAACAATGTTAAATGACAGTTTACATGAAAGGCGAGGAATTTTATAGTGACGGCAAAGCGTTAAACAACTACATGAAGTATGAAGGTTCGTAGTTTTATCGGTCGTGTAGGTTGCAGTAAACTATAATTAAATTTGCAAGAGCGGTGTCGCGTATGCACAGGCACTTCTTGGACGGATATCACTCGATGACCAAGAACATTCACTGTCACATTCACTGTCACAAGCAGCGAGGAGGGAACGCTTCGTGCGGCCTCTCGCTTCACCACCTTTCGGGAAATTGAGATTACTTGACCACCAACTCCAGCCGCGCGGGAACATAGAGCTTTTACGTAGCCACAAGCCATCTCGGCTCGCCCTTAGGCTATGCACCCGCCGCATATAGCCTCCAAGATACGGCGCGCGCACATCCATGCGCAGCCACGGCCGGTCTAGAAGAGCAAACGCTCCCTCGCCTGCCGCCCCTGCCCCAAGCTCGCGTTTAATAACGTACGTGAGCTCCAACATTGAGCGCACGGGAAGATGGCGTGCATTAAACCATTATCATTTTCGGCTCACCCTCGCACGCACAGCATACGGCACTCAGGGTGTGATAGATCTTATCGCACTTGAACTTTATCCAGAACATTACAGCGGTGGCGAAAGTTTACCTGGAGTACGTGGTCATATAATTGATATCGCAATAAAAAGCAACACCTTAGGCATATTGGCTTTCGATCGTACATTTCATTTGAGGAAAATCGTAGCGATTAGCAGAACATCACATTTTTCGTCATGTACGCAGGACTTTGCAAGAATTTGTACTTAAGCTTTACTCACCGGCTGATTTTACATTTAGGTGCTCGGAAAGCTTGATCTCATCGATGACGAGGCCACCATGTCGACTGTAAACATCCATGGTCTTCGACTTTTCAATTAATGCATTGAAAATATTGGCACTGAGGCCAAAGCCACCCTTGAAGCGCTGCAGGTAGCTTTGCAGGCATGTTCTACCGGGCAGTACCATAATGGTTTCTCTGCGGAGATGTTCGTATAACTTCGGGCTGCGCATCTTCATCATCATGCATTCTACGATCCACTCATCATTGTATCGCATGCCTTTATGTGACTTCCGTCTTGCAGCAAGGAAACAACTCTTGACAGCGAGTTGCTGTTTTGGGGGAAGAGATTTAATTTTACTCTCAAATGCTTCTTCGCTAACAGCATCATTTTGCTCTTTCATGTGTGCCACCTGTTCTTTTGCAGTTGCGAGTCGTTTCTTGGTTCTCGACAAATTGCGAGAAATGTTCTTACAGTGTTTCTTTTCGCCATGCTTTCCTGCGCTTGCCTTTTCCCTTTTCTTTTTCCTGTAGGCTTGGTTTTGAGCCAGAATTCTTTGGTACTTGCAGAAAACACAAGACTCGATACCATCAGACTGCGTAGATAACAAGCATTTTTCCGCAAAAAACATGCCTCTGTAGGAAGTGTGCTTCTTTGAAGCAGGCTTTAGGCCGCATCCACCACAAAGAGCTGTTAAGGAAACGTCCTTGATCAGGGATTCCGCCTCATCGCGAGTTCTGAGGACTTGTTTCGACTTCTCCCTTCCTCTCAGGTACACCGTGGCTGTCACTGATTGTCGTTCAGGCAAAGGCTTTTCGAACAGTACCATTTTCTGAATGAAAAGTGTGGCGAAGTTATTCACTTCGGCTTCACAATAAGCGTAAGCTACTGATTCTACTGGCGGAGATGGTACTTTCATCCAAGAGACCGGAATAAAGAGGTCGCAGAACGGGTGGCGAATTTCCCAAGTGGTTTGCAGGCGCTGAGCTTCGTCATTTTGCGCGCTTGCTGTTTCAGAGCTACAGCGCGGGGTGCACTCTTCAGGTGCAGCAGTATTCAGGTGGTCACCACATCCTTCGAGGCTCTCCGATTCGTCACTCTCAACGGCTGAGCACAGCTCAGAGGCATCTGACTGGGCACGCCTGTGCCGCTTTGCTGGAAGCTCTAGATCCTGTTCGCACATATTTCTTGTTTTTATTTTTGCTGGCACTTTAGGCACAAGGTGCTTAGGATACTCGGGAAATATCGTGGGTATGGCGTCGGGTTTCAGGCGCGGTTTATCGCGGGGAATCTCGTGGACAACGCCGTTCACGGTGATAGAGAACGCACGCTCGATTAAACTGCTTTCGAAATGTTTTTCACAAACAACAGCTGTTGGCGTCAGCTTTCTGTCCGTTCTCCTGATCATTCTTGCCCATTCTGCTAGCCGCGTTGCATGAGATGGTGCAGTGAACAAGGATACACGATCTTTGTTCGAGCGGTAACCACTTCTACACAACGGCACAAAGCAGGTCCTCTCCTTGCACTGTCGCTTTGGTTTCGCCATTTTTTCACCGCCGCCACATAGTTCTCGTAATGACAGGCACAGAAACACAACAACCACGCACTCACTCTTTGAGAACCCCAAGAAGAAACACGCAACACTGTAATAACACTGAAAACGCAAACATAGAAATCGACGCAACCGCTGCGAAACTGCTGTGCGAAGCAGACGACACGCGGAGTCGGCACCCACCTAGGGTGCCTAAAGCCCCTTGATGTTAGAAAGTAGCGACACTCTCCCCCCCGCGCGCGCTTTCCTCCTCAATTCTCCTCGGAATTCTCCCCCTCACC
Source organism: Dermacentor silvarum (assembly GCF_013339745.2). Lineage (NCBI taxonomy): Eukaryota > Metazoa > Arthropoda > Arachnida > Ixodida > Ixodidae > Dermacentor > Dermacentor silvarum. Next base: position 166,272,173 of record NC_051160.1, read on the forward strand.
GGGCCGGCGCGGCGCTGAACCCTCCAGTGGCTCGCTGCAGCCGCATTAGAATCAATGCGCGCGCTTGTTTATTCGGCCCTTTCAAGCGTTGTATGGGAATTTATCCCTTGTGAAACTGTCATGACGAAAGTACGTTTCCGATAGAACGTCGTGACTTTTTTTTTTTGAGGACGCTTCGATAAATAGAAGCGGAAGCGCTCCCAAAAAATGAGTACCAAGCAGTGGCTGAGCTGTTTACCTCTACGTCGCCACTTGGATAGTCCGTAACGCGGAGGTGTATTGGGTGCATACAATATAAGCAGCGTAGAGTATAAACTAGAATTTGGTTCACAATATTCGCTCTTAAAATGCTCAGAGAAGGTAACCAAGAAGAAATGTGATAGTTTACTTAAAGTGAATTCGCCAAAATGAGTGGGCCAAAAGCCTTTGTACCAATGCCACGGTGCAAAATACGTGCTGTGTTTGCGAAACAGCCAACATAGAACTTTACACACGCGCCTGTATTCCGTCACTATGAAACGACGAGAAATTACATTCCATCACCTCTGGGAGTAACCTAAGTCTCTCTCTCAAAAAAAACAAAAAAAAAAACAACAACAAAAGGCTGATTGCTTACACGGAAACTGCTAAGACTGGCACTTGATAATTAACTTACAGACTTCAAGATGGTAAGTTAATCAGAATTGAGGGAGATTCTCAGAAGCGCGTGGCTTGTACTTAATGAGCATGCGCGAATAATACATAATACCACTTATCTACATATATATTGCGGTTCATGCCTTCGCAACATAAAGTACGTAAAGAAAAAGAAATGCTCGCAGTATTGAAACTTTGCAAAGATACAATAAGCACGCAATAAGAGTAATATAGTTCCTTGGCTTCACAAGTATCAGGCGCAAGGATCACACGCACACACACACACACACGCGCGCGCGCGCACACACATACACGCACACACGCACGCACATACACAAACACGCACACACACACGCACACAACTACAAAATATGAGTTACAGGCATTAACTCACAAATTACATACATTTGAAAACTAACGCACGCGCGAAAACACAAAAAGCTTTGTCACGGGTCGAAGAGTGAACAAAAATTTGAGCCGACTCACTTTAAGAAAAAAACTATATGCACAGTTATCGGTGCTCTGTATTGAACTGAACGAAGAGTCCGGCTATGCGAAGAGCATTAAAATCTTCATGCAACTTCATCCGCAAATATGAGGAAAGCTGCAACATTCGCCTCGCAAAGAACGGCGTGCTTAGAAGGGGCGAAATCCCTTCTCCAGATGTTATGGAGCCACTGCTTCCGACGCACGACATTCCGTTCACCTCGGGGGATATAAAATAAGGCTTGCCCTTTCTCTGACCTGCTGCTGCATTGAAACGCGCAGCAACAAGGCATTTTCACTGAAAACGAAGCTCAGATTCCTACGACAGGATGGGAAAACTTGGGAAACACACGTTCGGAGCGGCAGGGCGACCACTACTTGGACTGCTCATGGCGAGCGGGAGAAACCAAAGGCGCGCGAAAGCAAGTTCCGCGCAGTTTTCGTGACGTCAGGGTCACCTGACCGGGTAGTCTCGCGCGCCGCAGCCATTCAGCGTGGCGGATGCGCTGCCTCCGCGAAAGAGGGGGAGAAAAGGAGGAGGTTGACCGCGCCGGCGAGGGTGTGGCGGCGTAGATCAAAGCGTGTCGCTACTTTCTAACATCAAGGGGCTTTAAGGGTGCCTCGATGCCAGCGCCGCCGTTCAGGGTGGTGCCAACCTTTGACCGCTCCCGCGCCGCCGCTTTCTCGCTGCGACGCCATATTGTGTGACAGCGAGCCGTTGCGATTGCTTGGTGCCGGTGCTGAGTTCGAGGCACAGTGCGCGCGGATGCTTCGCGGATGCTTCTACTTGCTAGACAGTGTTCAGCCGCATGACTGACAAGCTATCAAGTGCATCGTGTCGACATGACGGGCTGTTGTGTTCCCAAGTGCGCCGGATCGACGCGTAAAGGACTGCGTTGTTTTCGCTTCCCCCGGGACCCAGAGCGACGGAAGAGATGGGAAGCCCAAGTAAAGCGCGATCACTGGAAGGCAACGGATAACTCCTGCATTTGCGAGGTAAGTGTCAAGAATGTTTAGACTACCGCACCGTGTTTTTCATTTAAATAAGAAAGTATTCTCTGATCCTCGCTCACGAACTAAGTAAGCACTGCATCGATGCTGTCTGAGTAGCGTATGGTTTGCGAGCGCGCGTCGCATAGGCTTTTTTAGTTTTGATGGGCGCAGTCTGTACCCTTATTTTAAGGACTGACAAAGATGCTTAGCCGCGAAATAGTCTTACATTAGCTACGAATCGTCACATAAGCCACCTATTTTCCTTTTTCACGGGAAGCACACATCGACGTGTGTGTCTCTTGTTTCTTTTTTTTCTTTTTTCGGTACTGGTTATTTGGGACTAAAGAACGCAGTGCTTCGTCTGGGGAGAGCGGCTGTTTTGTACGTGGTAAGCGAAACATTGTGATTTTCTCTGATTTCTCAGGAGATATCTTGCGGACCTCAGGGTGTTACGTTACATAGCTGATTTTTTAGACTTGTACATATTTGTAGCGTGGTGATCGTAAGCCGATGGTTATTCGTGCTCATTCCCGATCGTAGTGGGTACTGTGACGGTCTTTAAATGCCTGTGCACGGTATGCCCAGGTGTAGTAGAGTTAAGGGGCATCATGGGACCAAAATGTTTCGGCGCTTTCTGGCATGGTGTCTGTTGTAGCCTGTGCATTTCTTCGAAACGTGTGAAGCGAGGTAATACAGCATTGCTTCTGCTAAAATTTATTTTAAGCACTGTAATGGGTTCTCTGTATTTACAAGGCAACTTTTCATATCAATAATCACTTTTGTTGTTTTACCTGTACTTAGAAACACGTTGAAGAGGACCAGTACGAGGGAAATCGACAGGATGGGCGCCGTCTGGTAAAGTCAACAGCCCTACATCATCATGGACTATATTTTCGAAGTGAAAAACATTGCTAATCTGTATTTGACTGTCTTAGTTTCATTTACGGTTTTTGTACGTGATATGTATGCAGTGTTGTTTATTTTTTCAATGTAGTTATCAGTGTTCTAATGGTTATTTATGAAATGTTCTGTACTCGCCATCGATGTGTTTGGCTGATGCGACGTATTCGATGGTAGCTGATGTATGTATTCTGGCTGGATATCTTGATTAATATTACCCGCGGTTGCGTTTTCTTGTTTGCATTCTTGTTTTCGATTTATATTGTGTGTAATAAGGTTGATGTACTCACTTGAACCCCCCCCCCATGTAATAAATAAATAAAAAAACTCTCTCTATTCCGAATTGTGTGTCGAGCCTACCTTGCGAATTAATTTTTTTATCTCGTCTTTCAACATAACCTTCAGGCGCCACACAGTACATATAATTTTTCATGTACATATCTCTTTCATGATTGATTGTACCAGACATTATAAGTAAATGTATTTTGTGCATCGTTTGATTTCTTGTGTGTACTACGCAAGATTGACACAGACAAGTTACATTACATTTTAACACGAAAGTGTTTTATTCCGGGGTCCACCAAGACTTCACTGACGTATTTCCGTCACGGAAATACGTCATAGAACATAATACAAAGAAAGAAACCAGAAGAAAAAGTTCCACAAACATGCAAAATTTGGGAATCGAACCCACGACCTCTCGGTCCGCGACGATAGATCGCCGAGCGTTTAACCCATTGCGCCACAAACGCATTCGCAGAGAGCTACACAGACGCGCCTTATATATCTAACACTCCTCCGTGTACCCGCGCTCTTGCTCGGGGCGGTGCCGCCGCCTATGAGCAGAAAAGAGAAGTACTGCATTATGACACTAAAGCCCGGGATACATGGAGCGAACTTTCTCGACGAACTTCACGCGTCAAGTAACGACGCGGCGACACGACGCAGGATGTTTGCTGTGTTGCAATACATGCGGCGAACGCCGCCGCGCGTTGGCCGCCGTGTTGGCGGCGGTCCCGGCCGCCCGCTTCGAACTGAATTTGGCGTTGTCCTTGTAGAATTCACTTAGTTGGAAGCAAATGACTGCGTAAACGGCTTTCGCTTAGTCTCAGGCCGCTTCGACGACAGAGTATTATGGATAACCTTGAGTAGTTTTCGAGATCGCTTCTCGTTTCGAACGCGTCTAAGCCTAGCGAAAGAAATATCCGATGCCAACGCCATCTATCGGGGAAGTCGGGAGATAGGCATGACGACAGCATGTGGCCTCTGAGATCAGAAGATTTCTGTTGAAGGTTGTTGTAGAGAGCTTGCACTGCTTGTCTGTTTCCTCGCAGATCAGCGGATATGGGATGTACAAATACAACGCGATTCCTGAGAGATCATACTAGGAACTACTCAATCGGTGCAGAGACATGCAGACACGGCAACACCAACGCGATTGCAGACAACGCGAAAAGGCGCGCAGCATGCATTGCGACCGGAACTAGTGCCTCCTGATTGGCTGTCGTCCACCGCTGCGCGCTAGACGCTTCCGGCGGCGGCGTTCGCCCGACGAAAATGTTTGGACAGGCAGATCGGCTGCGGACGGCAAATTTCTTGACGCCGGCCGTCGGACGTTCGCCGCCCGACGAAGTTCTTCGCTCGGACGCCGGTTATTCGCTCCATGTATTCCGGCCTGAACGCGCACCGACAGTGAACGCTTCGGTGGTCTCAGTACTACGACGCCTCGATGCCAGCATTCGAAGGGACGCTGGCATCAAGAAGCACTACCAACGCCACCTAGGTGGCGTTCACCGTACTCAGCACAGCGGAGCGTGGCCTCCGCAATTAGCTCTGAAAATGTTTCTGAAGTTGATCGCGGAGGCTGCAATTACGACGCGCTGTACGCGCTGATTTGACTCGGTGACGATTCAGTTACGTGCTTTGTCTTGCGCGTTGTATTAGTGTGTCAGTTACGTGCTTCGTCTTTCGCGTTGTGCTAGCGTGTGCAGCGTAGTGCAGCTTCCATATGCACGACGGTTGCTCATGGTCATCGACGTTGGTAGTCGTGATGGAGGAGACGTGCCACCAGGCGTCAGCGTGGGTGCATCAACGCCTAAGGGCGCTTTAGCCACAAAACACCAATAGACATTATATATCAATGTGCAATAAACATTACACTACTTCTGTGAAGACACGTTTCACTTTCGTGTTCTATACCGATTCCTATATAAGAGGGATCAACCACATTTTTTTTCTCTACAGCACCAACTAAACCTTATTTTCACATCGCAGTTATTTTTACACCAGCTTAATCCTGTCAGCACACAGTTTTGTTGGCAAAAAAAGCAAAAATTGCGCGTAGATATCGTCAAATAATTGCAACGAACGCGAAGAGCACGCGCAACGCAAGGGAAACTAACCGCCGTGCGCGAGTGGCTGGCTACGGTAAAGGAGGCGTGACGTGTAAACCAAAATACAACAGCGAAAAAGAAAAACTTCTACACACAGGGGTCGCAAACCTTATATACCAAGCATCGAAGCGCAAAAAAAAATAGTGCGTATTTTAAACATACACACGGCATATTAAATGTGATTGAATTAGGCAACTTGGGGCATGTTCCCGGCGCCATACATTAACGTCTTCGACCTTCGACGAGTTAACGGCTATTGGTTATAAAGATATGCAGATGGGACACCGATAAAAAAATCCTCATCAAGGCAAAGCACTTGGAAGCGCGCCGCGAGTAACACTCTATGAACGCAAGCGTAGCTGAGTCTCAGCTCGTGTGACACAATATGGCGGCGCCAGCGGGGTTGTCTCCACCCTGGACGGCGGCGCTGGGCATCGAGGCACCCTACACCCACCTGTATTGCTGCGACCCCTGTCGGCCACCGTGGGCATTCATTGCAAACGGTGCCACGCTCCTCCATTGAAAACAGCGGGTGGTCGGCACACCAGCCAGTATATTCTAGGCACTATACTAATACCGAAACTAGCCCCACTGTCCGCCCGATGTGCAGACGACGGAAGCGAGAAACATTTTTGATGGAATAATCGTACGCTTTGAGCGAGCTGCTTTATTTTTAGTGGGGAAGAAAACTGTTTTGCTTTATCAAGAACGCTAGGCTCAATGCCTAACATGACAGTTTCTTAGGCCAAACGTAAAACTTGCGTCACGTTACGAAAGCAAATCGGGGCCATCAGTGCCATTTTGTCAGCGTCGCGCCTACGTCACACCTCGGAGAAAATGCCGGAATGTCCAGAATAGAGTCTTAGGTCCGGACGGACGCCGTTAAAATCTAAGACATCACGGCAGACTTGTGCAGGAACCTCAAGGCGGCGTCGCCACCACCTTTTTGCGCCCTCTCGGGGTTACCAAGTGTTTTCTGGAGGTAAGCCTGGTATTTCTTGTATTGCAGAAGGGTAATTTACGTAATACAGGTGAGATCACTTTTGTCTTTAGTGTCCCTTTAAGAGGAAGCTTTAGCTCGGGCCCTCCTATCTATAAACATAAGAAAGGAGAAATAATTTTTTCGGGAACCACTGCGCCATATGTCATGAGGTTTGTTCCATTAGAAAAGAAAGTTAATATCTCGTCCCTGTTGGTTGCGAATTTTCAATTTAGGCCATAAAGTTTTTAATAAAAATTGACATATATCGCAAATTTGCAGAAAACGAAAATATCAAGTTTACAACTCTGTAACTCGGCAATGAAAAATGATGACACGCTTCTGTAAATTACACCAAACAGTACATCTAAAGCCAACCAAATAGATACATTAAACAATGTTATCAAATAGACCACTGATTTGCGAGTGTAACGTTTGCAAAAACCCTCGTAAACCATGTAGCGAATTCACGTAACATGTTTATTTATTTGGTTATTTATTTTGTTTGAGCACCGTAAAGGCCCGTTAGGGCGTTACATAGAGGAGGGGGGGGGGGCTTGAGAAGGTTAAGCGTAAGTGCGAAGTGTACAATGCAAATATTATAGGAAGACATTAGGTAGAATGAAAACAAGAATCGAAACGTAGAACAGAAACAAACAACAAGAAAGGCAAGCAAGGAAGAAAAGAAAAACGAAGATTATAAAATATCTCGTAGCGCGAAAAACACAAACGAACTCAAAACGCGAAGCAGACGATCAGTCTCCACCAGAACATTAGTTTAAAAATGCTTTCGAAAAAAAAAAATGGGTAAACAACCTACAGAAATACATATCACATGCAATGAAAAAAACATAGAATAGTAAGTATATGAAAACAGTGTTAACGTAAATATTCAATCATGTGTTGGTTATGACAAGCCGATACGCTCGAAGAAGGCTAGCAGTGCTGCGTGAAATGATAATTCTGTAAGCGAGACAATGTTCGAAGGTAGTGAGTTCTATTCGACAGTAGATAAAACTAGAGGTGAATTTTGATAAGCGTTAGTCCTCGTAAATATAGGTTTTACTCTATGAACATGGCCTGCGCGGGTTCAGATGTGATGAGCGGGAAGAATATGGGCTCGGACGAAGGGAATGTTTCTATGATAATGACTACGGAAGACTGACAACCGTGTTAATTTCCTGCGCGGATTGAGTGATTTCTTTAAGGCGGACACACTTTGATAGCGAGGTTATGAGGAGAAGATGAACCACGCACCTTTTGCAGCGAGAGCTACATTGGCCGCATTCTCGCCGTTTCGCTACAGTGGCTAGAATGGGGACGCCCCGGTTCGTGCGTGCCCCTTTGGGAGAAAACCGCCAGGTGGCGTTGACCCACGCTTACACGTGAAATTGAAAGGGCAGTTCTGCAGTAAACAGGTAAATTTGGACTTAAGCTAAAGCAATGAATTTTACGGTCATTGACATCAACCGAGAAGTGCACCGAGCAGGCTGCGAAAGCGCTTTTGTGCGTGACGGGATGCATTTTAGTGAGAGTTTATCAACACCGGTCGGACGTCGATTCGCGGCGCGAGCTGTAGCCTTTTTATGCGGGCCAGAGACAATCAGGAAGCAGGATTAAGTATTGAACGTAGCGAAACACCAGTTAAGGGCCGGGGCGGTATTCTGTAAGACGACCAGGGGCGGTATTCTGTAAGAGTCTACCTCGTGGACTGTCCATTTCGCCATTTCTGCGACCGTTGATTCGCTACAGCTTGACGTGCAGGAAGGTGCCAGCCAGTCCCCTTCCTGCACGTCAAGCTGCAGCGAATCAACGGTCGCCGAAATGGACAGTCCACTAGGTAGACTCTTACAGAATACCGCCCCAGGAGTCAGGAAAAGACGCAGAAAGGACAAGAATAGAGGAGATAAAATTTGCTACATTAACATTCAGGGTGGACGCAAGCAGGAAAAATGGCTGGAAATTCAAACGCAGCTGAATGATCAAGCGATTAGCGTGTACGCCTTGACCGAAACGCATCTACGAGATTTGGAGCAGCCGCCTGTTATTGACAACTTTGTATGGGAAGGGTGCAACAGATTGACCGGGTCAAGGAAAGGCGGAGGGGTAGGCGTACTAATTAGGCGTGGTCTGAAGTGGCGAAGGGTAAACGAGACATGTAAAGAGTATTTATAGATTAGCGGCATATGGCAAGGTAAAAAGATGCCGCTGGGAGTAGCTTGTGCTTTATCTGATACATGTGCTTTATCTAGCATTTTTGTATACCTCCTCATTATTCTTTTTTCTTTTTCAAAAATTTACCTCGTACCACTACCTATGATTTTAAGAGATCAGGTTGCATCCATCTTTTCCCTGCTTTTTTCCGCCAGTACTCTAATCGTCTCTTGCTTATCTCTACGGCTGATCTGTCGATGTTTCCCTCCACTTTAAACCCAAGCGCTTCTGGGAGTTGCACGTTACCTACGGTTCTCGCTGGGTGGATCCGGTCACATTCCATCAGGATTGGCTGAGTGGTTTCTGGATCTTTACTGCAGCATACACATGCCTCATCTAGTTCCGAATATTTGCTCCGGTGTGTTTTGGTCCTTAGGCAATCGGCTCGAGCCTCAAATAGCAAGGCCCTGCCCTTTGTGTTATTGTACAGATTTTCCCTTCTAATTTCTTCTCATTCTTGTAAATCTCCATTGTCCTTTTCGTTTCCATTCTTTGCATCCAATTCACGGTCCATATTTCTATCACTTTCTTTCTGATGACTCCTGGTTGTCTATTTACAGTTTCGATTATCCTGTACTTCGTTGCCAACTTCTTTGACCTCTTCCTCCCTTCTGTGTCCACGCTTTTCATGTAGCGATACTAGTGCACTTTAGCCGACCATTTATTTTCATCCATGTTCCTGAGCCTATCTTCAAAACTAATTTTGCTCTGTGCTTCTCTGACTTCAAAAGAGGCCCAACCCATGTCACCCTGCACTGCTTCATTTGTGGTATTACCGTGGGCTCCCAAAGCCAACCGGCCTACTGATCTTTGGTTAACTTCCAAGCCCGACAAGATATCCGATTTTAAGCATAGAATGGTATTTGCGAACGTTAGCGCTGGCACCATTCCTCCTTTCCAGATCCCATGCACCAACTCATACTTATTGTGGCCCCACAGTGCTTTGTGTTTCATTACTGCTGCATTCCGCTTCCCCTTTATTTTCAGATCATCTTGGTGGTTGCTTGAGTAATTCTTTCCTTCGCTTATGTGTACGCCGAGGTACTTATATTGCTTCACTATGGGTATTACTTGCTGTTGAATTGACACCACTAAGTTACTCGTCTCTTCATTAAACATCATAATTCCTGATTTCTCAGTGCTAAACTTAAGGCCTAGATTTGTCGCTGCATTCCCACAGATATTCGCGAGTATCTGTAAATCTTTTTTATTGTCCGCTAGTAGCACAATGTCGTCTGCGTACATCAGTCCGGGGACCTTCTGTTGCACCATTTGTCCATTACGTATGTAGGATAAATCAAAACCTAATTCGCTGTTTTCCAGACGTGTCAACGACAGAGCGCGCCCCCTCGCGACTCCCTGCCAGCGGCTTCAATGCGCCCCGTACATGCTTCGTGCCGCTCGTCACACTTCCCCATTCTAGCCACTGTAGTTTCGCGGTGGCTGGTGGCTACACCGCGACTTGAGCCGTTGCCTACCAACCGGCGCAGCTGCCAGCGCCGCTCGCCACGCCATATGACGTCGTCTGCTCGAGTTACCACGGCGCGGCGACGCTCCGCCGCCGCCGCAGTTGTGTTGCACGCGTTGGCCGCTTGCATCTGGCATGACGTCAGAGGAGGAGCCGGTGAAACCACGTTGCAACAGATACGCCTCGCGAAGCGTCGTAAGTACACAGCGGCCAGGCGAGTGGATTCAGATGAGGATAGCACCCGAAACGTGAATAATCTACGTTACCCGCCCGGCCCGGCCCACCACCCCTTTACCTTAGGCCTGAGCCCGGTCCGAGCCTGGCTCGAAACCGGCCCGAACCCGGCTCGAGACCGAAAAAGACATGTTTTTCAGAGTCGAGACGCGCGAGGATAACTCGCTTCACGTTACATGCACACCACCAGAAAGTCCGAGCCCGGCCCGAGCCCGCGTCAAAAAACCCGAGCCCGGCCGGGGTCAAAAAGCACAATACGTGACCGAGCCCGTGAAAAAACTACCCTACAAATGCCCGAGCCCGGGCTTTTGGGTAAACCCGATTCCATGTAGAGCTCTACTGACGACTTCTCGAATGTACAGGAATGGCGTGTAACATATGACCCCCGCTGGTGGGAGCGCCGTCCCGGCGCTAAAGGAAGGGAAGGGCTGTTCTCAGAGAAGTAGGATTTCAGACGGGTGCCATGAGAGAGAGAAACAACTGTATTGAAAAAGAGATCGTGAAGGATATCACTAGGTGGTACGGACGATGACGAACTACCGTCCACCGGGTGATCTCGTATGTGACTTCACTGAGCTGGCGGAAAACCTTGTAGGGGCCAGAGTAACGAGTAAGAAGCTTTCGAAGACAGGCCCACGTGGCGGGACGGCGTCCAAAGAAGGACCAAAGAGCCTGGAGAGAAGTGAACGGTGCTGTGGTGGCTGTCATAGCGGGCCTTTTGGGATATCTGCGAGGTAGAGAGAAGGTCCAGTGCAATTTGGTGAGCGGTTTGACGCCTAGCAACAGCATGGCAGGCGTACTCTGGCGGAGCGTCGGTAGCTGATGGCAGGAGAGTCTCAAAGGGCAGCGTTGGGTGGCGGCCAAACAACAAGTAGAACGGAGAAAAGCCGGCGGTGTTGTGGCGGGACGAGTTGTAAACGAATGTCACACAAGGCAAAGTGCTATCTCAATCACTATGATCTGCGGAAAAGTACATCTAGAGCATCTTGGTCAGCGTGCGAATAAGGCGCTCGGCAATCCACTTGTTTGCGGATGGTAGGCTGTGGTTAGCTTGCGACTTGTGGAACACGAACGAAGGATGTCGTCAACGACTTTTGAAAGAAATGAACGATCGCAATCAGTCAGCAGCTGTCGTGGCGCGTAGTATTGGAGACTGACATCGTCTAGCGGAAAGTCCGCGACTTCAGTGGCACAGCTTGCCAGCAGTGCCCGGGTTTGGCACATCGTGTGGTGTAGTCAGCAGCTACGTCAATCCACTTGTTCCCCGTAAAAGAAGTCGGTAATGATCCAACAAGATTGAGGCCCACGTGGTAGAAAGGGACAGTTGGAATGTCGATAGGCTGAATTTGACCCGCGGACAACAAGGACGGGCGCTTGCGGTGCTGGCAGGACTCACAAACAGCAACATACCGTCGTACAGGACGGTAAAATCCTGGCCAGAAGAACCGACGCCGCACGCGGTCGTATGTACGGGAGAGTCCGAAGCGTCCGGCTGTTGCTGCATTGTGGCGGTGGAGGAGAGCAGAATGGAGGGAAGTAGGTACTGCGAGCAGAAGCTCAGGACCATCGGAGTTGGTATTGCGAAGAGAATATTGTCACAGAGCACGAACAGGTGGAGGGACGGGTCAGAGTGAGTAGCGCGTAGACGATCGATGATGGACCGCAAGTTTGCATCGCAGAGCTCTTGATTACGTATATCACTTAAGTCGGAGGTGGTGAAGATGCCGGCGTCGGAATCGGGGCCGGTGGAGTCGGGAGGGTCCACGGGATGACGTGATATGCAATAATCCTCCTGGTGCATAGCGCCGGACTTGTAAAGTACATCATAGCTGTATTTTTGAAGTTTTAGCGCCCAGCGACCAAGTCGTCCAGTCGGGTCTTTGAGGGACGAGAGCCAGCACAGCGCATGGTGGTCCGTGATGGATGAATAGGTGCGGCCAAATAAGTACGGTCTAAATTTTGCGACTGCCCAAACTAGAGCAATGCATTCACGTGGAGTAATCGAGCACTTGCACCCGGAAGGGGAGCGCTCTGAAGATGACCACCCTTTGGGCGGTCATCAAAGTCACAGATGTCGCGATAGCACACCAACATGTGCCGGAGAACGACAGCATGATCTGGGGCGAGGTCAGTCGCTATCATTTCGTCAAAAGTGACATCAGCTGAACTAGACGAGGTGGTGGTCGTAGAGGGAGGCGATAAATCGTCAGCAGCAAATGCAGAAATGGTACGCTCGTCAACAGAAGAAACGTTAGCCGTTAGACGTTAGAGCGAAGCCGAGATGGCAGAACAACCACATGAGCGCTTCTTCGATAGTCCTCTTCTACCCCTTGCTGGCACCTTATCCAATGTACGGGAATGGCTTGTAACAATATTGCTGCAATATCTTCGTCGTGTAAACATCCTCCGTTGACGCTTCCAACGAACCAGAACTTACTTGATGCTCCCGTCGACGGCGTCCCTTTGACGGCGCTAATAGATACTGGCGCCCAGGTGTCCATAATGAGTCCATCGTCAACTAAAGAAGGTTCTCACGCCCGCTACTACACGAGCCGTATAGGCGTCGCCAATGGCAGCACTGTTGCCGTCACGGGAATGCGTACTTCCCGTATAAGTATCGCCGACCACCACGTTCCCGTTCTTTTTACAGTGATGACCAATTGTACCCACGACCTAATCCTCGGACTAGACTTTCTTAATTACGGCGCATTCAGCTTTGATCGACTGTTCTGCCGGTACCCTTTGCCTCGAACTTCCTCTACTCCCGCATATTCATGCCGAACTGCCGAATAACTTTAGTACGACCGCCTTCATCCGCCTGACGGCTAAAGCCTTGAATTTGGTCGATTTGCTATCATCTTTGCCTGTGGCCGATGGTGATTACATCGCCACACCTGTTCCTCATGTCCTTCTGATGTGCAATGTCACTGTGCCCCCCTCCGTCGTAACCATCGCCGATAATCGGACATGCCTACCGGTCGTCAATTTTGGCCTGACAAAGCAAGTCTACATCAAGGCATATCGGTTGCAACGCTTCGTGCTATAGGAGATGACCACGTCACGACGTTTTCAGTAGACGTCTGCTCCCATTCTTCACCTTGTCCACAGGAGGCTATTTGCCCTGACGCAGCATTTAGTCCCATGATTGCTACGGACCAGAACAAGCAGCAGCTCTGTGTCGCCTTTTAGTTTCCTACCACGACATCGTCGACCTCAACAACCGACAATTAGGCCAGACTTCAGTTGTTAAACATGACATAAATACTGGTGATGCCAGTCCTATTCATCGCCGGCCATATCGTGTTTCTGCTTGAGAGCGTTAAGGTTATTTAAGGTGAAGTGAAAAGATACTTGCCAAATGCATTGTTGAACCCTCGTCGAGCCCTTGGGCGTCACCCGTTATGCTTGTTAAAAAGAAAGATGGTACATGGCGTTTCAGTGTAGATTATCGTCATATAACCCGAATTACCAAAAAAGATGTCTACCCCTTGCCTCGTATTGACGACGCCGTCGATTGTCTCCACGGTGCCAACTCATTTCATCAATAGACCTTCGGTCTGGTTATTGGAAAATTTCTGTGGATGAAAAGGACCAAGAGAAGATCGCGTTCGTCACCCCTGATGGTCTATATCTATTCAAAGTTATGCCATTCGGTCTATGCAACGCTCCAGCAACGTTAGAACGTATGATGGACTCTGCTTCAAGGGTTCAAATGATAAACATGCCTCTGCTACCTAGACGACGTTCTCGTATTTTCGCCTACATGTGAGACACACCTTGAGCGCTTATCAGCTGTTCTTCTAGACTTCCGCGAGGCTGGGCTCCAACTAAATTCATCGAAGTGTCACTTCAGTCGTAGGCAGATTAGCGTGCTGGGCCACCTCGTCGACGCTTCCGGTATTCAACCAGAGAGGAAATTCGAGCTGTCAGGTCTTTTCCTGTACCTCAGCCTGTCAAAGACGTCCGAAGTTTTGCAGGACTCTGCTCCTATTTCCGACGGCTCGTTCAAGACTTCGCAGCGATTGCCCGACCACTTACTGATCTTCTGAAGGACGTGCCGTTTACGTGAGGTCCCACTCAAACTGCCGCGTTTGTCCACCCTACCAACATTGGCACCACAACACCTATACTGGCCCACTTTGACCTGTCCTCTCCTACAGAGGTCCGTGCCGATGCTAGTGGTCACGGTATCGGAGCCGTCTTAGCCCAACGCCAACAGGGTCAAGATCGTGTTATCGCCTGCGCTAGCCGCCTCCTCACAGCAGCGGAGCGCAACTATTTGATTACAGATCGTGAAAGCCTTGCGCTCGTCTTGGCGGTTTCCAAGTTCCGCCCGTACTTGTATCGCACGCACTTCTCTGTAATCACGGACTACCACGCGCTCTGCTGGCTTTCCACACTCAAGGATCCTTCCACACTCAAGCACTGGTGACTATTTACAATGTATATTTACAAAAGAATAACTGCAGCGCTGGCCAGTTCAGCCGACAGAGCGAAAGCAAGGAGCACTTCGTCTTCGTCTGGGCGCCCATGCGCATCGCCCACAAGAAAGACGCAATATGCATCTATCATTATCGCCGGCGGCAGAAGCACCGTACCGGCGCGTCTAAATATCGGTGGTAACAGAGAGTAATACGGTTTTAGGCGTGCGACATCCACAATGTCAGTGAAATTGGGGGCAGATGAAGCACTGGTACTGACAGGGGCGATTTCATAAGTAACTGGAGTCACGGCACGCAGCACTCGATATGGACCTATGTACTGAGACAATATGAGCAGCCGTTTTCACGACTAATATAAAACGATGTTCACATCTTAGCATTCTGAATGTTATCAAGTTCCCCTTATTGTATAGTGTATTGTGAAGCATTTTTTAAATTCAAGCACGAATGAAATATTAGGAGGTTTCTTGCTTGCGCAGGACTCTTCTGATAGTGCAAAGGATCCCTTTATAGTGTGTAAAGTATGGCTACCTAAGTAATGTAGCCGGCTCCACAACGCAAATTTTCATTTTTGATGTCTATATTATGCAAGCAGCGGCGACAATTCACCGTACTTTTGCTCCAATTTTGCGTTTAATTGAGCGCAGTGGACGTTTATAACTTTTCAAAAAGTATTAAAAATATTCACATTTAGCCATATTGACGATTCGATTCGAAGACCTCGTGCAATAGAAAACTATTCGATTCGTTATAAAAAAGTTTCGAATATTCGCACATCCCTACAGCGGCGCCATGAATGCGCTGGGTATGTCTTGAATGAGCGTCTTGCCAGTTGGGCTCACTGAGTATGTGCCACTCAGTGTGCCGTAAGTGAGTGAACAAGTCTCAGCGTTCGCAGGCACTGCTCATCATGCATCACGTATCTCGTCTCTGACGCCACGCGCGGCCTTCTCGGCATTAATCCTAACACTACAAGCTACCTGCATGATTCCTTTTAACACGTCATCTTTTCTTCTGCTATAATGCATTATGTTCATCAAGGGCTGTAAACATCATTTAGGTTTCCGTTAAATAATAATTGCTGATTGACAAGTACTTTTGTGTATTCATACATTATGTATGGCTTCTAATGTTTCAATCAATCCTGTGTCCACCGTTATCTCTTGAGAGTGAAGAAGGAAGAAGAAGACCTCTAACCATCTGATTATGAACGTGAGTCATTGCCTTTATTTCGTTCTCATTTGATTTTATTTTCTACTGCTTGAAAGTCATATATATAGCAGGTTCTTCTAGCAGCTAAGGTGATTGTAGAGCGGAATATAAATGAATATATTCGACATTTCATAAAATCCTGTAGATTGTAACTGCACATCCCATGCTATCAATTTGGTATCGTTGTTATTACCGAGCTCTATGGCTGTCACTCCTCCAGTTCACAACCTTTCATGTTGTATTTATAGACAGAAATGGCCGGTAACGAATAATTGCAGGTTCACTAAAGAAACAAAGTAATGAAATAAGTAAAATGAAAGTAAAGAAACAATGTAATCAAAACAAAGGAAGCACAGTTGAGGACGGAAGAAAACTAGGGGGGTGGGTGATGAAGTTAGGAGATTTGCTGGCGTAAGTTGTAATCAGCAAGCCCAATTGAGGGGTAATTAGAGATCACAGAAAGAGGCCTTCGTCCTGCAATGGACGTAAATATAGACTAATGCTGCTGCTGCTGATGATGATTTTTGTCCTTAAGCAACCAGCCTGAATATAAAATCGCCGTGAACTTCCCTTCGTGTTATCCTACCGATTTTCCCTTCCAATTTCTTCTGATTCTTGTAAATCTCCACGGTCGTATTTGTTTCCATTTTTTGCATCCAATTCACCGTCTCTGTTTCTCTCACTTTGTCTCTGATGAGTCGTGGTTGTCTACTTACAGCTTCAATTACCTTGTACCTGGTGGCAAACTATCTTGACCTCCTACTCCATTCTGTGTCCACGCTTTTCAGGTACAGATACTTAGGCACTTTAGACGCCCATTTCTTATGGTTTATGTTCATGAGCCTTTCTTCAAAACTAATTTTGCTCTGTGCTTCTCTCACTTCAAAAAAGCCCAACCCATGTCACCCTACACTGCCTTATTTGTGGTTTTACCATGGGCTCCCAAAGCCAACCGGCCCAGCGATCTTTGGTTAACTTCGGGCCCCGACCACATACCCCATTTTAAACACAGACTAGAATTTGCGAACGTTAGCACTGACACCATTACACCTTTCCAGATTTCACGCACAACCTCATATTTATTGTGGCCCCAGTGTGCTCTACGTTGCATTATTGCTGTATTCCGCTTCCTGATTATTTTCAGATTATCTTGGTGGCTGATTGAGTCTTTCCCTCGTTTATGTATAAGCCGAGGTATTTCTATTGCACCGATAAGGCAATTGCTATTGAATTGACACCACGTAATTGCTCGTCTCTTCATTAAAGATCATAGCTCCCGATTTCTTTGTGCTAAACTTTGGGCCTGGTTATGTCGCTGCATTGACACAGATATTCGCAAGTGTCTGTAAATCCCTTGCATTGTCCGCTAGTAGCACTATGTCGTCCGCATACATCAGTCCAGGGACCTTCTTTAGCACCATCTGTCCATTACGCACGTAGGATAAATCAAACACTAATACGCTGTTTTCCAATCGTCTGAAACAGGCAGTCATGTATCGGCTAAGCGTTATCCTCAGAAACAGTCTACGAACGACTGGACCAAATGATGATTGACGAACATGGAAAAAATTGCCTGGGTAGTGATCATAAGCAGTTAACCTTAAAATTTAGGAGAGGTACTTACGCAAAACATGAACCTATAGCATCAAAAATTCTAAAAGAAATATGAAAAGCAAAAAATAGCGATCGCAAAAAGAAAGAGAAGCAAATGGAGGCGTTTCCTACAACACTCTCAGCATCAATCAATCAATCAGTCAATCCATCAAATCTTTATTTCCAACATTTTGTTGCAATTCGTTGGGGTCCTTCAGGCGAAATGCTGTGTAAACAGCTTGAAAGTGCCTGAAGGCCCTTTAGGCACTACAGACAGCGTACAACAAAATAGAGTATATAAGCGCACATGGGTTGTATTAATCAAAACATATTAGATATCAGTTTCTGCACAACAGTGGTCATTTGACAGAGTTATTGAAAAGTAAAAAGCAGAAAAACAACGCAGCTTCATGTCATAATGAAAACTAGAGCAAATACCATAAGTATACCAAGAAAGATAGCGATACATTAACAACAGTTTATTAGATGCCGTCTTATTTCTTTCCGGGTTAAGGCATAAACTACAATACCTTCGTTTTCATATTTATTGAAAAGAGAAGGGACATTGCAGACTAGTGACTGCATTAGGTAATTAGTACGCCTTTTCGGGACAAGCCATTTGTCCTGGCTACGGGTGCGTTGGTCACTTAACTGCCGTTGTAACCTTGACAGCGATTTCAGAAGTGAGGAGAACTTTTTAGAGCAAAATAAGTACGAATACAGCAATCGAAAGTGGTACACCTGAGTAACTCTGATTATGTTAAATTTCGTGAAAAGGTGTAATGTGTGGAGATATGGAACGTTGGCTCTAATTCGAAGTGCACGTTTATGAAGAACAAGAAGTTTGTGTATGTTAGTACTTGTAGTGGTGCCCCCACACAAGCGTGCAGTAGTTAATGTGTGACGCAAATAGTGCCTGATAAATTTGTAATTTCACGTTTTCCGGAAAGAAATGGCGACATTGTGACAAGGCACCATATAAGGCAAGACAAGCACATAAGTAACTGCTACACGTAATGCAGCAGGAGGTAAGACAGACATGACAAACAAAAATTCTTCGATTGGAAAGCGCAAATTACGCATGTGGTGGAACAAAGAAATAAAGCAAGCTATATATACAAGAGTGGAAGCCAGCGCCAACGGATCACCGAGAAGCCAAAACGATGGGATCACACGAAGAAGCGGTGCTCCTTAAAAGGAGCGAATACCGAGAAAAGGGTGGCGAGTGAGCTCGTGTAAGAGAAAAATTCACAACTGAATGTAGGGAGCGTAACATTCACAATAGAAACAAAGGCGCACCAAAAAGATCCTGGAACCATCCAAGAGCCCTCGGTAACATCTTCGAAAGAGACAATGGGCTGCGTTATAGCAGATACATTAATAGGGGTAACTGCGGTACGAAAGATAGCGTAGTTCACCGTGAAATAAATTAAGCAGCAACAGAGAAGCAGAGAGATCAAAATTTAGCATAGAAAGGTCTTGCTGGAAAAAAGCAGAAGAAAGTTTTCCTACAAACACGGCCGTTGAACCCTACGATATTCCTATACAGTTATTCAAGAACATTGGTCCAAAGAGCAAGGCAGTGCTACTAATGCCATAGAGCAAGCGATTACAACGAAGGAAATTCCGGTTGGATGGCGTGAAAGCAAGATGAACCTCATCTACCAAGACAAAGGTGATAAGGATCAGAGGAGCTTGTACTGATCAATTACGGTAACGTCGGTGATATATAAAATGACAATGGAAGCCATAAAATTAGAACTGTCGAAATAGCTAAAAATTGATTTACTGGGAGAACTACACAATGTGTTCACACAAGGTAGACGTATAGAGGATAATATGTTTGTACTAACTCAGCGCTTAGATACTTCAGTAGAAGAATAGACCTTTACGGACAGCATTCTTAGATATTAAGTGAGACTGCGACAACGTAGACAGGAAAATGTTACGAGATAATCGTAAGCACGAAGGCATAGGTGACTATGTCGTGGAGCTGCTGAGGCAGATTATAGAGACAACCGAGTACAAGTTTTATGGGATGGCCGAAAATGTAATGAAGTGGCTGAGTTTCACCAAGGACTGAAGCAAGCTATGATATCCTCTGTCTCCATTGTTGTTCACGCTTTATGTTAAGGGCATAGAAAGACGACTGGAAAACAGTGAATTACGTGTTTGATTTATCATACATGCGTAGCGGACAAATGGTGCTACAGAATGCCCCCGGACTGATGTATGTGAACGACATAGTTCGACTAGCAGAAAATGTAAGATTTACGAACACTTGCGAATATGTGTGGCAACGAAGCGACAAATCTAGGCCCTAAGTTTAGCCCAGAGCAATCGGAATTATGATCTTTAATGAAGGGACCAGTAATTACTTTGTTTCAATTCAGCAACAAGTCAAACATATAGCCACGCAAAAGAAATATTACGGCGTATACATAAACGAAGGGAATACTCAAGAACCCAGCAAGATAATCTGAAAATAAAGAGGAAGCGGAATACAGCAATAATGGAATATAGAGGACTTTGGGGCCGCAATAAATGTAAGGTGGTACGTGGAATCTGCAAAGGTGTAATGGTGCCAGCGTTAACGCTTGCAAATGCCATTCTGTATTTAAAATCAGATATGTTGTTGGGGCTCGAAGTTAACAAAAGATTCGAAGGTCGGTTGGCTTGTGGAGCCCACGGAAAAACCACACTTGAGCCAGTGCAGGGTAACATGAGTTGGGCCTCGTTTGAAGTCACAGAAGCGCACTGGAGCCACTGCCACTGAAAAGCCTGGACAAAGATTGAAGCATGAGGTCGAGAAAGTTGGAAACCAAGTACAGGGAAATTATAGTGTAAGTAGACAACCTGTGGGATTATTCTGTAAGAGTCCACCTAGTGGATTCTCCCTTTCGGCTTTCTAGGATAGGCTGCAGCTGCACGGGTGAGGAGTCTGGATGAGGGTGCCTGTCTCCTCGTCACTGGTGCAGCTCCAGCCAATCAGTGGCGGCCGAAATGGACAGTCTGCTAAGTGGACTCTTAGAGAATACCCACTCAAAGTCATCAGAAAGAAAGTGAGAGAAATAGAGACCGTGAATTGGTTGAAAATAATGGACACAAAAATGACCATGGAGATTTAGAAGAATCAGAAGAAAGAAATCAGAAGGAAAAATCTGTACAATAACACAAAGAGATATGCCTTGCGATATGAGGCTCGAGCTGGTTGCCTAAGGAGGAAGCATACCGGAGGAAGTATTCGCACATAGATGAGACATGTGTATGCAGCAGCAAAAATGCGGAAACCACTCAGCATATCCTAATGGAATGCGAAGGGATTATCCCAGTGAAAACAGTGGGTAATGTAAACCTCCCAGAAGCGTTTGGATTGAAAGAGTATGGAAGCATCAACCGGCCATGGGTCATATAGGCAAGATACATTTAGTGTATTGGTGGCAATAAAGCAGGGAGAGACTGATACGACCACATCCGTTACAGGCATCGGTAGCGGCACAAAGTAAATAGAGAAGTTTTGAGAAAAATGAAAATGACTAAAGAGATGTAAACAAAAATGCTAGAATTAAAAGCATGTATAGCGTACCTGAGTAACTCGAGCAGGCTAGGTGACTATTTGTCAACGCCACGTTTCAAAGGGGACTCGAAAAAATCATCATCAGCACCTTTGGCGGTGCACTGTACGTATAGTCCGCGCCAATATTTATTGTCAATCCACAGATATTTGGGAGTCCCCTCGCCAAGGAACGCCACACAAAGCAGGGCGACCCCGAAGCGGCCGGCACTGTCTCCTTTGAACAGAACCTTCCGGAAACTGCGACAGAGGACCGCCCGCTGGCTCCCAAAGTTGCAAAGGGGCGCAAGGCAAGCGTCGCAGTGCGCCGGGGTGCACCCTCGCCATTGAAGTCCAAGTCCAGGTCACGTCGACGGCAGAAAACGAAAGGTGGTGCGGAGGTTTTGAGTGATGACAGCCGTAGCGAGGTAAGCATTCTGTTTATTGCGCTTACGCATGCCCTCAGTAGCTATACTTACTGTAATGTCGCAGGTACTATTTATACACTGTATATTTGCTATACCTTCAGGGCCACGGGCACTAGAAAGGAGATCCCTTAAAATGATAAAAAAACGTAACAAATTCAAAACTTAACAGTACATGAGCTAAAAATACAATATGCTTTCTAGTTGTGCGTTGATATGTAGTGCGTTTTTAACAAGACGAGAATCCTCGATTGTGACCTTCTCTTTGAGAAGGCGTTGCGAGTCGCTGTAAGTTCGTGGTATGAATGACTGCAAGAAAGTGTTAGTTTTGCACAACTGTGTACCAGATTTATGAGAGTGGTCTAATCGAGTCGTAATAAATTCTGGTGGTAAGAAACATTGGGCGAGAAATACCCAACTGGGGAATTGTCATATAGGGCGTAACATTGTTTGGAATTACTTATTAGGCTTATACTCTGCTCCTTGAAACTAAGGCCACCGTACTGAGATATAGGCTTAACTATGGACAGGTAGTGATAGCAGAGAAAGAACACAAGGAATTGGTTTATTGCATCAGAAGCGATATTTATGAGTTCAAGAAATCGGGCCACGTGAGATTAGTGGGAGATATGAACGTGCACATGGGCGATTTAGACGCATATACTGATTACAACGGTTGTCTAGTGCTGGATTTGTGTGATGAACAGAACCTCAAAGTAGTTAACAGGGAGAATAAGTGTCATGGACAGGTAACGTGACAATGCGGAAACAGGCAGTCATGTATTGACTACGCCTTAGTCTCAGAAATGGTCTACGAACAACCAGACCAAATGATAATAGACGAAAATGAAAAAAAATAGCCTGGGAAGCGATCATAGCTAGACGTTTAGCATAAAAGTTTGGGAGAGATACCAACGCAGAACATGAACCCATAGCCTCAGAGTTTTTAAAATTGAATCAAAAGCAAATAACAGAGATCGCAAACAACATAGAGAAGAAAATTGAGGCTTTTCCTACAGCAGTCTGGGAATATAAGGAACTGGTGGACGTTATGCAGCGTGAAATAAGGCAGACACGGCAAAACAATTGTTGGAAACCACGTAAGTGGTGGAAAGAGGAAATAAAACAAGCTATAGAAGAGGGTAAAGAGGCATCTGGGACTCATCGAGAAGCCAAAAAGTTGGGATTACAAGAAGAAGAGGTGCTCCTTAGGTAGAATACATACCGAGAAAAGAAAAGGGTGTCGAGTGAGATCGTGCAAGAGAAAATTAAATGGAAAGGTGAACGTTGGGTGCATAACATTAACAAAAGAGACAAAGGCGCCCCAAAAGGGCTCTGGTACCGTATAAAAGCGCTCGGAGCTCCAACTGAAAACTCGCAAACAGCTATAAGGGATGAAGACGGTAACACCTACGAAGGAGACGATGCACTGCGGTATATCACGGACGTTATTAGGGATAACTTCGGCACGAGAAAAAGGGTACAACAGATCTAGCAACAGCAGAGAGGACTGAGAGATCGAAATTTAGCATAGAAAGCTTTTATCGGAAAAAGGCAGCAGAAAATGTCCCTAACAACACGGCAGCAGGACCCAATAAAATACCAATACAGCTAATCAAAAACCTCGCTCCAAAAAGCAAGGCACTGCTGACTAATGCCATAGAGCAAGTGATTAGAACAAAGAAAATTCCCATTGAATGGCGCGTGAGCAAAATGAACCTCATCTACAAAGGCAAAAGAGATAAGGATAATGTGAGCTCATACAGGCCAGTTACAGTAACGTCGGTGATATATAGAGGGTGTTTCATTTTAGCTGCACCAAATTTTTAAAAATTGGCTGTAGCAGATAGCACAATTAAAATCCTTGATCTAAACTACTCGATGAGGCCGCCAATGCGACCACAAGAAATCAAACCGCCAATGAATAATTAAGATAATTACGCTAATTAATTTTCTTATTATTATTTTACGGCTCATCTTTCAATTTACGAGTTATAGCCGCTGAGTTTGCAAGGCGTATCAACTTGCAACGAATACTGAAGACTGAATCAGTTTCGAGATATTAATTTTCAAAGTGTCCGACGAAATGCATGGGCGTTCCAGTTTACTTTTTGAGGAAAAGGCTGTTTTAAGCATTGAAGCACAAAGTTATCTAGAACGCCCATGCACCTCGTCGGACACCTTCAAAATTAATATCTCGAAACTCGTTCAGTCCTCCGAATTCCCAAGCCCTTCGTCGTGGTGCAAGCTGTTAGTGAACAAAAACTTATGACAGTATGTTCGTCTGTAAATATATAAACTGTAATGAGAGCGATTGACCGCGCTTCGATGTCTGGGGAAAGAAGACGACGATGAGTGTGGTTGTTGTTGACGCTCTAGCTCGCGCTCGCCGGTAACCAGACCTGCCTTTCGGATAGCCTTCTGTAACTCCACATCGAGGCCTGCTTGAAGACCAACACCCCCATTTTAAGTGGTGGAGGTGCGGGGTACTGTTCATCCTGGAACTTCGCAGCCGTACGCTACCATCAGCTTTCACCATGACTGATGCTGGCCCATCGCAAGCTGCTCCCGTGCCAACGACAATCCACTGTGCTGGCGTGCCCCGACAACGCGACCCACCTGTATTTAGCGGCACCGACGACCAGGACGTCGAGGATTGGATCGCCGAGTACGAACGAGTGAGCTCTAGTAACAAATGGGATGACCGCGCCAAGCTCACGAACGTTCACTTTTACATCACTAATGTAGCCGGCCTCTGGTTCAAAAACCATGAAACCGAAATCACGAACTGGTCGACCTTTACGGCAGCCGTCGCGGAGGTCTTCGGTCGTCCCGCCGTGCGCCGGCTTCGCGCGGAACAGCGCTTGCGCAGTCGAGTCCAACGCAGGGAGGAGACGTTTACAAGCTACATCGAAGATGTTCTCTCCCGGTGCAAGCGCGTCGACCCATCTCTCACTGAAGGAGAAAAAATAAAGCAAATCATGAAAGAAGTCGACGACGACGCATTTCAGATGCTTGTCGCTAGGAATCCCCAGACGGTAGCCGACGTGATACAACTCTGCCAGACTTACGACGAGCTGCGAAAGCAGCGTGCGTCGACGCGCCGTGCTGCTCAAGATACAGCAGACATTTCCACCCTTGCCAGCGACGCCACTGCCGATCACACCGTTTTGCTGCCACACATAAAGCAGTTCATCCGCGAGGAAGTTGCACGTCAACTTTCCCTTGTCGCCCACACACCTGAGCCAGCGCCGTCATCTTTAGACCCACCTCTTCGTCATTTCATTGAGACGCAAGTCGCCCAGGCACTACCAACTGTCCCGCCAGCGTTGCCTGTCCCTACGCCATTAACTTACGCTGCCGCTCTTGCCAGACCACAGGCCCCATCTCTTTCTGGCGCCTACCGTGCCACCGGGTCCTTCTACACGTCGCCGCCACCCTCGCGCCCGGTGCCCCATCCTTCTGCGCCCACCGGACCATCTGTTGTGAATCCGTGGCGTACCATTGATAACCGGCCCATATGCTTCGCATGTGGTCTTGCGGGCCATATAGCCCGCCACTGTCACCGTCACAGCTTCCACTCTCAACATGGTGTGGCTTCGCCAACCTATCAAGGTGCTCAGCACTCACCACGAGTTCCTTCTCCTGTCGCCGACCCGTTTTCTACACGCCGCCCGTATGACTCACGCCGGTCATCTTCTCCCCGTCGCCGATCCAGCTCCCCGATGCTTCGCCGACCTAGCCCCGCACGAGAGGAAAACTAACAGCCGCAGTTCCCGAGGCAAGAACTGCGCCGTCATCGAACTCTCCAAGACCTCATTTTTACCCGCCTAACGAAATTGATTTATTGGTAGAAGGTATCGCCGTACGTGCACTTGTCAACACAGGAGCTGTTGTTTCAGTAATTAGCGAAAAATTGTGCCGCGATCTGAGAAAAGTGACCACCCCGCTTACCGATGTTTCCCTGCGTACGGCGACCTCGCATCACGTCAAGCCTACCGCTCAGTGCACATCCCGTGTAATTATTCAAAATGTTATGTACGCCGTTAAGTTTGTCGTCCTGCCCCGATCATCCTACGACGTAATCCTAGGATGGGATTTTCTGTCTACTCATCAAGCCCTCGTGGACTGCGCGCGTGCCGAACTCACATTGTCGACGCCGTGCCCTGACCTCGACGACTACGCTCCCCCTAAAGTGTTTGCCGCGGCTGACGTCCACATCGCCCCTTTGTCCGTCGTTCTGGTACCGGTGTTTTCGCCTGCCGCCGCCAACTAACCTGTTTTGTTTTCGCCATCTGCAGCTCCTGCTCGATGCCGAAACTTCCTACTCCCGTGGGCTGTCATCAACTTCTGCAATGGTTCTGCGGCTATCTACGTGTGCAAGGTATCTGAATGTCCGTCACTTCTACTACGCGGCGAGTGTCTGGGAAGCTTCGAGACTTTTGACTGCCTTTTCGAGGATGCAATGCTTGGCGATAAGGCATCACTACCGATTTGTGCCATCGCTCCTGCCGCTGGCAACGACGATCCTGTCGACATATTCTTAAATGCCGTCGATTCCGCCCTCACACCTGTGCAGCACAACTTGATTGTGCAACTCCTGCAGCGTTTTCGAGCCTCCTTCGACCACAACCAGTCTTCCTTAGGTCGAACATCAGCAGTTGTTCATCGGATCGATACCGGTCAACAAGCACCATTGCGCCAGCGCCCATATCCTGTGTCGACTGCAGAACGCCGTGTCATCGATGAGCAGGTAGAGGATATGCTGAAACGTGGAATAATCCAGCCCTCCAGTAGTCCCTGGGCCTCTCCAGTTGTGCTGGTAAAGAAAAAGGACGGATCCATCCGGTTCTGCGTGGATTACCGCCGTCTTAATCGAATAACCCGCAAGGATGTGTACCCTCTACCACGCATCGATGATGCCCTGGACTGCCTACAAGGAGCAGAATTCTTCTCGTCCTTAGATCTGCGCTCGGGATACTGGCAGGTGCCGATGGCGGAGGCCGATCGCGAAAAAACGGCTTTTGTGACGCCCGATGGCCTGTATGAGTTCACAGTCATGCCCTTCGGCCTCTGCAACGCGCCTGCTACTTTCGAGCGCATGATGGACACGATCCTTCGAGGCCTCAAGTGGCATATTTGCCTTTGTTATTTAGACGACATTGTGGTCTTTTCCTCCGATTTTGCGTCCCATCTAACTCGCCTCGAACAAGTTCTCGCTTGCCTCTCAGCTGCAGGACTGCAACTGAACTTGAAGAAATGCCACTTCGCCGCTCGAAAGCTCACGATTCTAGGTCATGTTGTTTCGAAGGACGCTATTCTCCCCGACCCTGCCAAACTTACAGCCGTTTCCTCGTTTCCCAAACCAAGTACCATGAAAGATATCCGCAGCTTTATCGGCCTATGTTCTTACTTCCGACGCTTTATCCGCAATTTCGCTATGATCATCAACCCTTTGACCAAGCTCCTCGCTGGCAGTCATAACCTTTCGGCTTGGTCTCCTGCTTGCGACGAAGCTTTCAACGAATTGCGCCGTCTCCTTACGTCGCCTCCTATACTGCGACACTTCGACCCCTCTGCACCCACTGAGATCCACACGGACGCCAGCGGTGTCGGGTTAGGCGCTATTCTTGCTCAACGGAAAGATGGGTTTGAAGAGTACGTCGTTGCCTATGCAAGCCGAACTCTCAACAAAGCCGAAGGCAACTATTCGGTGACTGAAAAAGAATGTCTTGCAATAATTTGGGCCATAGAGAAATTTCGTCCTTACGTGTATGGGCGCCCATTTGACGTAGTGACCGACCACCACGCCCTGTGCTGGTTGTCGTCACTGAAAGATCCAAGTGGTCGCCTCGCTCGATGGGCATTGCGCCTCCAGGAATACGACATCCGCGTCGTGTATCGCTGTGGTCGGAAACATTCGGATGCAGACGCCCTCTCCCGTTCACCCTTGCCTCCCGACCCTGTCTGCTTCACAAATACTACCTACGAAAGCACCGCTCTTGGCCATCTCTGATATGCCATCTGAGCAGCGCAAGGACCCGTCGGTGGCTTCCATTCTAGACTTTCAGTCTGGCCAGACTTCTGCTCCCACTTCTCGGACATTGCGTCGGCAGGCTGAACACTTCAACACTCGGGAAGACGTGCTGTACCGCCGGAATTACACCCCCGGCGGCCGTAAGTAGCTCCTCGTCTTTCCCCGCCACCTGCGCTCCGAAATCTGCTCCACTTTCCACGACGACCCACAATGTGGCCACGCAGGTTTCCTGAAGACGTATTCAGGTATTAGGCTTCGGTACTACTGGCGTGGCATGCACCGTTATGTTCGCCAGTATGTTCGGTCATGTTCCACGTGCCAGCGACGCAAGACTCCTCCTCAACACGCCGCCGGCCCCTTATTACCTCTGCCATGCCCCGCCCGACCATTTGACCGCGTCGGCATTGACATCTACGGTTCCCTTCCCAGTACACCAGACGGTAACCGTTGGATAATCGTTGCCGTCGATCACCTCACACGGTATGCCGAAACTTCACCTCTTCCGTCGTCCACAGCAAAAGACGTTGCCACTTTCATTCTTCACAATCTCGTCCTTCGTCATGGAGCTCCTCGAGAGTTGCTGAGTGACCGTGGTCGTGTGTTCCTCTCCGACGTTATCGCAGCATTGCTTCGTGAATGCCGTGTCGTTCACCGCACCACCAGTGCCTATCACCCACAGACCAACGGGATGACAGAACGTTTTAACCGCACCCTGGGCGACATGCTTGCTATGTACGTCTCGTCAGATCACTCCAATTGGGACCGAGTGCTACCTTTTGTTACGTACGCTTATAACACCGCCATTCAAAGCACAACTGGATTCTCCCCTTTCTTTCTCCTTCACGGACGCGAACCTTCTTGTACCATGGACACTATTCTTTTATACCGACCCGACGCCTCCGAGTCCACGACTCTATCTCAAGCAGCTACATACGCTGCAGAATGCCGCCAACTTGCACGTTCATTCACATCACAAGACCAGTGGCGCCAGAAGGAACACCACGATGCCTCCGCTACTCCTGCGTGCTATGCTCCTGGCTCGCTAGTCTGGCTGCGTGTCCCGTCCACTACACCTGGCCTTTCAACGAAGCTGGTCTCCAAGTACCAGGGACTATATCGTGTACTTCAACAAACATCTCCGGTGAACTATCTCATCGAGCCGTTAGAACCGTCTTCTGACCATCGTCGTCGTGGCCAACAAATTGTCCACGTGTCCAGACTCAAGCAGTGCTACGATCCCCCTGTGTTTTCTTGCCCCTAGGTCGCCAGGATGGCTCCTTATTCCGCGGGGGGTAATTGTACTGAAGGCGATTGACCGCGCTTCGATGTCTGGGGAAAGAAGACGACGATGAGTGTGGTTGTTGTTGACGCTCTAGCTCGCGCTCGCCGGTAACCAGACCTGCCTTTCGGATAGCCTTCTGTAACGCCACATCGAGGCCTGCTTGAAGACCAACACCCCCATTTTAAAACCTACAGACATGGTGGCATCGGATTGTTATTTCAATGTACGAGAAAACATAATTCTGTTACGAGGAAACTCAAAGAGAAACCTCTTGTTCCAGAATTTTATCCATAAAAACACCGGCTCACTCGGGTAGCCTACTTGCTAAAGTCTTATCTAGATGGCGCTGCGATCCTGGGAATGTCAAATTGGGACTTGGCCTGCCAAACGCGTTTTGGACACACGCGCCCTTCGGGGCAATAACAAGCAATTAATAAAAAATGACAAAAGAACGTCCTAGGGCCTTCACATTTAATACAAGACGACTTATATTGTCCTTGGAAAAACGTCGTCCCAGCAATGCATTTCTGTTTAAAAGTGAAGTCGACTTGAAGGGGATCGGTGTAAGCTTGGACTTTGTAAGCTGGCTTTCCCACGTTCTGTGTTGCAGTGAATGAAGCCTACTTGGCGGATGCGAACGATGCGATGCGAACGGGTCCCGATAACGCTGTCACGTCCTGCTCTTAAAGGCGAAGCTTAAACGTCCTCCATTTTTTTTGGTACTAACTCAGTGCATAGAGATTTCAGTAGCTCAGAATAGACCTTTATCGATAGCATTTCTAGATATTAAAGAAGCCCATGACAACGCTGCAAGGGAATTGTTATGGGATATTCTTAAGCATGAAGGCATAGACGACGATTTCGTGGAGCTGCTGAGGGAGATATATGGAGACAACTGAGTACAACTTTTATGGGAAGGTCGAAAAGGTAATGAAATGGTGAGAATTCACCAAGGATCGAAGCCAGGATGGCCTCTATCTCCATTGTTGTTCACGCTTTATGTTAAGGGCATAGAAAGACGACTGGAAAAAAGCGAATTTGGGTTTGATTTATTCTACATGCGTAATGGACAAATGCTACAACAGAAGGTCCCTGGTCTGATGTACGCAGACGACATTGTGCTATTAGCGGACAATAAAAAAGATTTACAGATACTCGCGAATATCTGTGGCAACGCAGCGACAAATCTAGGCCTTAAATTTAGCACAGAGAAATTAAGAATTATGATCTTTAATGAAGAAACGAGTATTTATGTGGTATCAATTCCACAGCAAGTCATACCCATAGTCAAGCAATATAAGTATCTCGGCGTATACATAAACGAAGGAAAGACTTACTCATGCAAACACCAAGATGATTTAAAAATAAAGGGGAAGCGGAATGCAGCAATAATGAAACACAGAGCACTGTGGGGCCACAATATGTATGAGCTGGCGCATGGAATCTGCAAAGGAGTAATGGTGCCAGAGCTAACGTTCGCAAATGCCATCTATGCTTAAAATCGGATAACTTGTCAGGGTTCGAAGTTAACCAAAGATCGGTAGGCTGGTTGGCTTTGGGAGCCCATGATAAAACCCCAATTTTTTTAGTGCTTTATTGCATATTGCCACACCTTGCAACATGTGCTGCATAATTAGAAAGCCGAAGATGCGCGCTAGTCTACGCGCCATGCGCCGGCACCTGTTTGACGGGCGCCAGCGAAGAATCAGACGAAGATACTCCGATTCACGCGCGGGTGCTTGAGCTTTCAGTTTGATCAGCTGGCGGTCAGAGACTCCGACTCACCGCTTCAGGTCGCATGTTCTTCTAGAACGTGACATTTCTGGCGGAGGTGCGGGGTAACCTCGACCTATGCAACAGACCCCTCCTAGCAGCAAGAACATCAGCGCCATACCGGAGCTTACACTGTAAGCCCAGTGCACCGTGCCAGCCGGAGAATTCGGGGACTGGCCCCTGAGATTGTGCCGTCAACCACGAGCACAATGGCTACGGCGGAAGGTATGGTTGCGACAGTACCAACTTATTTAACGCTGCAGAAACCGCGAGTGCCACGTTCCTTCCACGGCGACCTTTATGAACACGTGGAAGGCTGGCTGGACGACTTTGAGCGAGTAGCAGATTGAAACGAGTGGACGACCGAGCGAAATTAAAGAATGCGTATTTCAGCCTCGAGGACGGTGCTCGCACCTGGTTCCAGAACCGCGAAGAGGCCCTGACATCATGGCGTGAGTTACGTCAGCGGCTCTTGGACACGTACTCGAGCCCCGATCGCCGAGAGCGAGCAGAACGGGCCCTCCAATCGCGTGCTCAGAAGCCCAATGAAAGTGTTCTGATGTACGTTGAAGACATGACACGTCTCTTCAGGCGAGCCGAGCCCAGCATGCCCGAAGACAAGAAGCTCCGTCATTTGATGCGGGGTGTCAAAGAACAACTCTTCGGTGGGCTTGTTCGTAAACCGCCGAGGACGGTTACCGAGTTCCTCACAGAAGCCGTTGCTATGGAAAAGGCGCTGCAGCAGTGGTCGAACCAGTATGACCGGCAAGTGAATGCTGCTTCGACAACCGTCGGTCTGGGACCTTTCGCGACTGGCATTGAAGTGCTCCGCGAGGTAATACGATCGGTAGTCCGCGACGAGCTGCAACAGCTGCACCGGGCGCAGCAGCCTACGGTCAACTGTATCGCCGACATCGTGCGTGACGAAGTGCAGCATGCACTCGGGGTACCTCAACCTCGCCCCGAAAGAACACCCCAGGCGAGTGAATTTCGGCGCACGACATACGCTGACGCGTTGAGGCGCAGTCTCCCTACGTCGGCAACATCCCCACTCGCGGCGACCGATTTCCAGCGTGAGACGTATGGAGACACATTGAGACGCTCCATCCCTGTAAGAGCTCTGCTAAGTCCCGTTTCTCTCCACTCGGCACAGGCGGTACCTTACTTTCCCGACAACCGCCCTGTCACACGTAAATCGGACATTTGGCGCACGCCCGACCGACGACCGCTTTGTTATCATTGTGGTGAGGCAGGTAACGTATACCGAGAGTGCCACTACCGCCAACTTGGACTGCAGGGTTACGCTGCCAATTCACCTCGACCCCGGTTCGGACAGAGGCCGCCCGAAATTAAAGCGTTCATCGCTAGCAGCGCGCGCCTCAGTGACCAAGACGCCAGTCGCGATCGCCATCACCGCGGCGATCCTATCCAAGTCGCGAAGGCACATCGAGGATGACGCAGGGACGGTCTCCGAGCCCTCGCCTGGAAAACTGACGTCAGAGACCTTTCGAGGCGAGGCCGCTGATGCGCGACGTGCTGAAGACCTCCAAGCGATGCGACCTCGACCCCGCAGAGGTTCGACGACGCCTGTACCCAGCGATTTGGACCTCCAAGCGACGCGACCTCGACCTGACGGAGATTTGACGACGCCTGTACCTCAGCCTGCAGACAAGTTTGCGATGAACATACCTGTGCTCGTCGACGGGAGAAATGTCAGTGCGCTGGTCGACACCGGCGCCGATTACTCAATTATTAACGGAAAATTGGCGAGCCTTCTCAAGAAAGTTATTATGCCTTGGACTGGGACGCAAGTTCGTACAGCTGGCGGACACGTTATCGCACCGTTTGGCGTGAGCACCGCTAGGATACGAATCCGAAATTGCACATTTCTCGCTAGCTGCATTGTCCTGCGTGAATGTTCCCGTGATTTAATTCTTGGAATGGATTTTCTCCGAGAATATGGTGCTATCATCGACCTCAGGAAGCGTTACATCACTTTCTCTGCGAGGCACGCTACGGCACAAGATGATGCCTGCCGCCATAGAGCCGGACTTCGCGTTTCCGACGACAGCGTGACTATACCGCCCCGTTCCAGCGCTATGGTTCAGGTGATATCTGAAGGGGCGCGCAACGGTCAAGTCCTAGCAGAAGGCAACATGTCCCTTTTGCTGAACCTAGGAATTAGCGCGGCACGAGGCATTATTGACCTTCGAGATGGCCGGGCTGAAATATTGCTCACAAATTTTACCAATGAGCATCGACACCTTTTTCGCGGCACTGCCATCGCCTACGCTCAAGCCTTGGAGGACATCATTGAGTGTTTCGCTTCTGAAGAAACTGACACCGATGAAGCAACACTCGCCGGCATTGACATCAATAACGAGCTGCTGCAGGAGAAAAAGAAGGCACTGCGACAACTATTATCGGAATTCAAGGCGTCCTTTGCGCCTTCCTCTAAAGTTAGTCAAACGCCAATCGCGCAACACAGAATAATCACCTACGACGATGCGCGTCCTATCCACCAGCAGCCGTATCGTGTCTCGCAAAAAGAACGCGAGGCAATCAAAGCACAAGTAAAGGAAATGATTGACGATGGCGTCATCCAGCCTTCAAGCAGTCCGTGGTCTTCACCGGTCATACTCGTCAAGAAGAAGGATGGCACACATCGCTTGTGTGTTGATTACCGAAAGCTCAACAACGTGACAAAAGAAGACGTTTACCCGTTGCCACGCATCGATGATTCTCAGGACCGGCTACGACGAGCTAAATACTTTTCATCTCTTGATTTAAAAAGTGGCTATTGGCAGATTGAGGTCAACGAGCGGGACCGTGAAAAAACTGCCTTTGTCACTCCGGACGGTCTTTACGAGTTCCGGGTGCTTCCGTTCGGTCTTTGCTCTGCTCCAGCAACTTTCCAACGGATGATGGACACTGTGCTGGCCGACCTGAAGTGGCAAAGCTGCCTCGTCTATCTAGATGATGTCGTCGTTTTTTCAGCCAGTTTTTCTGAGCATCTTATCCGACTACGTCAGGTACTCGACGCAATCCGATCGGCTAACCTTACACTAAAGCCTCATAAATGCCACTTCGGCTACCAAGAGCTGAAGTTTCTCGGTCATGTCGTCAGCACGAAAGGCGTCCAACCTGATCCCGACAAAACTGCTGCTGTGGCCGCTTTTCCAACCTCTACCGATAAGAAAAGTGTCAGACGCTTCCTGGGTCTGTGTGCGTACTATCGGCGCTTTTTCAGTAATTTTTCAAAGATTGCTGAACCGCTTACTCTTCTGACAAGAAACGATATGCCGTTCATTTGGAGCGCTCACCAAGAAGCCGCTTTCACCGTACTCCGACACCGCTTGGATTCACCGCCCGTTCTTGGACACTTTGACGAACAGGCCGAGACTGAAATTCATACCGACGCCAGCAACATTGGATTGGGTGCGGTAATCGTACAACGGCAGGAGGGCGTTGAAAGAGTTATCGCTTTCGCAAGTCGCACTCTATCGCGCCCGGAGTCCAACTACACCACTACGGAGAAAGAGTGCCTTGCAGTCATATGGACTCTTGCAAAGTTTCGACCTTACCTTTACGGCCGCCCATTCAAGGTCGTGACAGATCACCACTTGTTGTGCTGGCTGGCAAACTTGAGGGACCCTTCTGGACGACTGGCACGGTGGAGCCTACGCCTGCTGGAATACGATGTGACCATCGCATACAAATCCGGGCGCACTCACGAATACGCCGACACGTTGTCGCGCGCGCCTGTCGAGCTCCTGATAACGACATTGAGGACGACAGCGCTTTCCTTGGGTCTGTAAATGTGACAGATTTATCCCAACTGCAGCGCGCAGATGAGGAATTGCGGCCTATTATCGAACATCAAGAAGGCCGCAACGCCACTCTGCCCCGACAATTAGCTCGCGGACTGTCGTCCTTTTGTTTACGACAGGGCGTACTGTACAATAAGAACTCTGGTGCCAGCAACAAAACCTACCTTTTGGTCGTGCCAGCAGAGCTTCGTGCCGAAAGTCTGTTCGCCTGCCACGATGAACCTCCGTCTGGCCCCCTAGGCTACACCACAACCCTTGCTAGAGTGCGCAAATCGTACTATTGGCCGAAACTCGCCACTTGCGTTAAACGGTATGTCCAAGCCTGTCGTGAGTGCCAGCGCCGGAAGTCGCCAGCTGTGAAGCCTGCGGGATTACTGAAACCCATTGACCCACCTGTAAGACCTTTTGACCAAGTCGGCATGGATCTCTTGGGCCCGTTTCCTCGGTCATCTTCGGGAAACAAGTTTATAATCATCGCCACAGATTATTTGACGCGCTATTCTGAAGCAAAGGCTCTGCCTCGAGGCACTGCTTCCGAGGTTGCGCAATTTTTTGTAAACAACATTGTACTGGGTCATGGCACCCCATCGTGCGTCATTACCGACCGAGGAAGGGCATTTACGGCACGGCTCATGGAAGACGTTTTCCTATTAAGTTACACGACGCATCGAAAGATGACTGCCTATCACCCGCAGACAAATGACCTGACTGAAAGGCTCAACAAAACTATCACTGACGTGCTCTCTGTGTACGTAGACGTTCAGCACAAAACGTGAGAGTAAGTACTTCCGTACGTAGCGTTTGCGTACAACACCGCGACGCAGGAGACCACCCGCTTCACGCCGTTCTACCTTATTTACGGTCGTGAATTCAGACCATGCTTGAAGCAATGCTTCCATGCGACACCTTTGATGATCTTGACCAAGACGCCGAGGTCTTCGTACAGCGCGCCGAGGAAGCACGCCAACTGGCTCGCACGAACATCAAGAAACAGCTGTGCATCGACACACGCCACTACAACCTCCGCCATCGCCAAGTTGAGTACCAACCAGCAGATCCGGTTCTTTTCTGGACTCCTGTCCACTGCAAAGGCCTATCCGAGAAACTTCTGAGCCGGTACTTCGGACCTTATAAAGTGCTGCGGCGAGTGAGTGACGTCAACTACGAGGTTCTTCCTGACGGCAGCCAATCAACACGATGTCGAAAGACACTACCCGAGATTGTGCACGTTGTGCGGCTGAAACCGTACCGCATTCCATAACTACCATAGTTTGTGGACCATGCCATTCCTTTTGTTTTATTTATTTTAGTCGTGGACAATCATTGCCTCAGTGACATTGCCCTGCATTCTATGACTGCGCGTCAGCAAGCGTTTTTGTGTGCATGTGTCTTCCACGCGTGTACTTCCACGTTCGCCCTGTAGTGTGTGTGCTTCTTTTAGCATCGAGTCGATGCTCTTCCGAGGAGGGAGAAAAATGCCACGCCTTGCAACATGTGCTACATAATTAGAAAGCCGAAAACGCGCGCTAGTCCACGCGCCATGCGCCGGCACCTGCTTTGACGGGCGCCAGCGAAGAAGCAGACGAAGATACTCCGATTCACGCGCAGGTGCTTGAGCTTTGCGTTTGATCAGCTGGCGGTCAGAGACTCCGACTCAACGCTTCAGGTCGCCTGTTCTTCTAGAACGTGACAATATGTATTCGATATGCCTCGACAATGACATGTTAGGTGTCATTGTGAGGTGGCCATTGCAGTTGTATTTGGAAACCAGTTCAAGGAAAGAGCCAATGAACGAATAATTAAACAAAGAAAGAGAAGTCCGCTCACTGAAAGATAAAGTTACAGTTTTTACAAAGTTTATATCCATTTTTCATTGGTCGCACCACCTACCAAATTGTGTAAAAGAATCCTTAAGAGAGATGTGGTCAACATTCATGTTAAATAGGTTATACAGTATACACTCGTCAGCATAAATGCTCATTTTTGCGGGCACATAATATGGCAAATCATTTATATACAATAAGAACAAAAGTGGCCCCAGGACTGAACCTTGGGGAACTCCGGATGACACATTTACTACAGACGAGCTTGAGGAATTAAATGAAACACATTGGGAGCGGTTACGTAAGAAGCCAGTCAACTAAGGAAGAGTTCTTAAGTATACCAGAAAGTTTACGGAGAAGTTTTGAGTGTGTAACAGTGTTGAATGCCTTGGGCAAAATCTATCAAAATGCCATCAATTTAATTTCCAGTGTCGAGAGGGTGTGAAATGTCATCTACTAGCAGATTTATTGTACTAAATCCGTGACGAAAAGCATGCTGGGCATCCCTCAAAATGTCGTTATCTTCAAGAAACTCCATAATATGCTTAAATGTTAGATGTTCTAGACGTTTACATGATTGAGACGGTAATGAAATCGGACGATAGTTAAGTGGTGACTGATTGGCGTATTTATACATGGGAAGGATTTTTGCCAATTTCCAGTTAAAGGAACGGTCGATGTAGATAAAGATTTTTGAAATATTACCATTAAATTCCGGCTAGTCGAAGCTCAATATCCAACAATAAAATCGTTGTTAATGCCTTCAGGACCACATGATCTCTGCTTTTATTCATCTCGACATAATCAATGCAAACATCTTCCGAAATGCTTAAAGACAGGACAGGCAAAGAAGAACTGCAACCGAGCTATTCCTACTCGCAAACAAACCAGTTCAAGTAAGGGAGGGATTGACATGTATATATATATATATATATATATTAGGGCACGTTGCATGCACAAGAAGTCGGGAACACAGAAACTACAGGTTTCAACAGTATGCGGGAAGATTAAAAGGAGACACAAGCAGGAAGTAGCGTTTGCTTTCTAGACAGAAAAAGGGGACGACAAGATTAACATTGCTTCCACGCGTACGACCAGAAGAGAACCGTGGCCCAATGGTTGCCCAGACCTGAAGAATAGCGGGCAGCAAATAAAGCCCGGTTAAAATTTCTATTTGGCAACTGCATGCAGCTATGTGAATGCACTACTCCCAGTGTACTATCGAGAGCCAAGGCGTCTTGGACCACATACGTCGTCTTCCCAACTCTCTACAGTGGAGGGTTGTGCCAGATAACCAGAATACAGACCCAGAAGAAGGGCTCCTCCCTTGCCTGGGTCCAACCTCCTGCACGACGCCGACTAAATTAAAGCTTCACGAGAAGATTTGTAGCGCCCAATGGACTAGTCATTCCTTCGTTCTTACAACGAGCAACCGCTTTAGTCATTAACTTCCCGACACGATCCATGTGCCTTCACTGCATTACAGGGAGTTAGTGAGACAGAGAACAGGCACACCCGTAAGCGAATCCACCGGATGGAAGGCGCATTTGTGGGCACCCCCAGTGGATGCCCCTGGGTAACATAACCTTTAATTAGGTTGTGAATCATGTGTCCCAAGCACTTTCGCCAGTCCTAGTACATAGTGCTGTCTAAAGCACAAAAAGAAAGAGAAAATGCAACAATGATAAAGTTTTATGCTAAGGGAATAGAAAGACGACTGGAAAAAAGCGAATTAGGGCTTCATGTACCCTACATGCGTAATGGACAAATGGTACAACAGACGGTCCCTCAACTGATCTATGTGGACGACATAGTGCTACTAGCGGACAATACAAGAGATTTACTTACACTTGCGAATATCTGTGGCAACCCAGCGACAATTATAGGCCTTAAGTTTAGCACAGACAAATCGGGAATTATGATGTTTAATGAAGAGAAAAGTAATTACGTTGTTCCACTTCAGCAACAAGTCAAACATGCAGCCACGCAATAGAAATATCTCGGCGTATACATAAACGAAGGAAAGCCGTACTTAAGCACCCGGCAAGATATTCTGAAAATAAAGGGGAAGCTGAATGCAGCAATAATGAAACATATAGCATTGAGGGCCACAATAATTAAATATTAGGTGGGGCATGGAATCTGTAAAGGAGTAATAATGCCAGCGCTAACATTCGCAAATGCCCTTTTATGCTTAAAATGAGATATCTTGTCGGGTTGGAAGTTAACCAAAGGTCGGTAGGCCGGTTGGCTTTGGGAGCCCACGGTAAAACCATAAATGAGGGAGTACAGGGTGACATGCGTTGAGCCTCTTTCAAGGTCCGGGAAGCGTAGAGCAAAATTAGTTTTGAAGAAACAGTCAGGAATATGGATGAAAATAAATGGGCGCCTAAAGTGCACATGTATCTGTACCTGAAAAGCGTGGACACAAAATGAAGGACGAGGTCAAGGAAGTTGGTAACGAAGTGCAGGATAATCTAAACCGTAAATAGACAACCAAGAGTCATCAGAAAGAACGTGAGAGAAATAAAGACAGTGAATTTGATGCGAAGAATGAAAACAAAAGGGAGCATGGAGATTTACAAGAATCAGAAAAAAAATTAGAAGGGAAAATCTGTACGATAACACAACGGACAGTGCCTTGCTAATGAGGCTCAAGCCGGTTGTCTAAGGACAAAAACTAACCGAAGCAAATATTAGGAACTAGATGAGGCATGTGTATGCTGCAGCGAAAATCTGGAGACCACTCAGCAAATCCTACTGGAAGGCGAAGGCGAAGACCCAGTGAGAACCGTGGCTAACGTACACCTCACAGAGGCACTGGGATTTAAAGTGGACGGAAACATCAACCGGTCACCAGTTGAGATCAGCAAGAAACGTTCATAGTAGTGGTTGAAAAGAAAGCAGGGAAGAGATTGATACGACTAGATGTGTTAGTTATAGTAAGTGGTACAAGGTAGATATTGAGCGAAAAAAAGAGATTGAGGTAAGGTACACAAAGATGCTATACTCGCGGACAACTTTCTGTGGCGATGAAGGGGAAGCTACGGGCGCGTGGCTGCTGCACATGTGTTACCGTGTCAAGTAGTCCGGCAGCGTTTTACAGTGCTTTTGGTTGCTCGGAAAAGACGCTGAATCGACGCAGCTTCCACGCGCGACGGTTTCGCGTCTGCCCAGACGCGGAAGGGAAAAGCCGCGATATAAGCGAACTTTTACACTCAGCGGCGCGTTCTGTCTTATTTGACTGCTGCTAATAAGCTGTTTACGTTTTCTCTTCCCCAGCCTAAACAAACGTGGACTAAAACACGAAACTCTTTTCAGAAGCGCTCTCACTTGGGCGCGCTTTGCCTCCGTAGCTTTCCTATCATTGCCACAGAACGGTGTCCGCGAGTATAGATAAAAGTGTGTATAGCATACCTGAATAAAGCAAGCGGGATATGTGACTATTTCCCATCCCCCCGTTTCAAAGGGGATGCCATTAATAATGATCATCACAATGTGAGAGAGGAGCCTGTGGCACGTTTCTCAGCGTTCGTAGCCCCGGTGCGCCATGCATCTCGAAGGCCACCCGCATGCTTGGCGGCTGCGGCGCTAGATGGCTTCTAGTGTTCCTAGGGAAGCACGAAAGAGGAATCCCGCTGCAGTGCATGCCTTATGCATAACTCATTTCGACGGTGGCAATACGCTGGGCCGCTATATCGAATCAATTCAATTCATTTTTATTGCTAAGTAAATTAGTACATATCAATAAAAATGAATTGAATTGATTCGAATTAGTACAGGGGTGGTGGCGTGGAGTAGAGGTAGAACACCCGACTTCAAATCTGAAGGTCGTAAGTTCGAATCCTGCTCCATTCCACTACATTTTCCGGCATGGGGTAGTGCCTGACACCGGCAAAGAAAAAAAAATACATATTGCCGAGAGCTAATGGGGCTATACTAGTTCAGGTGCAACCAAACTAGGCAGGCCCACTAAGCTTCATCAAAGTCACTCCCTCACCAGAACAGGAATTGGCCTCCCTGGTGCAGTATTCGGCCACTACCTCCCTGATGACTTCGACAATTAACCCATGGCCCTCAGTCCCCAGTGGCTGCGGAGCACCTGGCCAAGGCGGCGGTCAGACCTGCGACGTGGCAGAGGGTGCTAAGAATCTCTGGGTCCGGACAGGCCGCCAATGGAAACTGAACCTGGCAACGTTCAACACGCGCACCCTCTCGAGTAAGGCTAGCTTAGCAGGATTATTTGAGGAATTATCAGGCATTGCCTGAGATATTATTGGCCTTAGTGAGGTTAGAAGAACTGGTGAAGCTTACACAGTGCTGACTAACGCCCACGTCCTCTGCTACAGAGGTCTTCCAGATAAGAGAGAATCCGGGGTAGGATTTCTAGTCCATAACAACATAGCGGGCAACATTGATGAATTTTACAGCATTAGTGAGAGGGTAGCCGTCGTCATAATAAAGCTGAATAGGAGGTACAAAATGAAGGTAGTACAAGCCTACGCCCCAACTTCCAGTCACGATGATGAAGAGATAGAACAGTTTTATGAAGATGTCGAATTAGCAATGAGAAAGGTGCAAACTCAGTATACTGTAGTCATGGGCGACATGAATGCAAAAGTGGGCAAAAAGCAGGTTGGCGAGCAAGCAATTGGTAACTTCGGCATCGATTCTAGTAATGCAGGAGCAGAGATGTTAGTAGAATTCGCGGAAAGGAATACGCTCCGAATAATGAATACCTTCTTCAGGAAGCGCAGCAACAGGAAGTGGACCTGGA
Organism: Dermacentor silvarum; assembly: GCF_013339745.2. Classification (NCBI taxonomy): domain Eukaryota; kingdom Metazoa; phylum Arthropoda; class Arachnida; order Ixodida; family Ixodidae; genus Dermacentor; species Dermacentor silvarum. The sequence continues at coordinate 166,313,223 of NC_051160.1, forward strand.
AAAGCCCTAATGGAGAAAGATTTGGCTCGCATGATTTGGCTCGCTTCTGGCCTTCATTAGGTCACGTTACTTTCTGTACCTCAAACGCTCACCTTGAAACATATCCAACTAAAGTTCTTTCCTTAAAATGTGCACTAGCTGGCGCTCATCACCTACAATACCACGGGTAGACTTGCCACAATTTTTTTTCAGGCCCTTCATTCATTGTATTTAAGTGACTGACACACACATCGAAGCTGTCAATAGCTCCTCTACAAGCTGCTATTCCGATTTTCCGTAAAACAGGCAACGAATCCTAACAATCACAAAAAGTGCCATCGAGAGGCTGTATCTTCGGGTATATTTGTTCAGTGGAAATCAGAATCTATAATGCTGCATTTCCGATTGAATAACAGTTGACGACGTGCAAGGTAATGGAGTCCCAGCGAATATTCAGCATTCTGAGGAGAATGCTGAATATTCCCCATTTTTATGTAACGTACAAATTGCGGCAGAACAAGAGTTATACTTGGAGATGTTAGTTTAACTTTTTTACAATGCCCAACATGGCATTTTTGACACACAAGAGTTCGGTAGCTCAAATGCTGATGTAAGTGTGGGAAAGATTGCGAAATTCACGCTAGTGTCTTCGACACACTGAACCATAGCTTAAATTTCAGGTAGCTCAGATAGTCAATTTATAATTAATTACTAAGTTATAAAGACTTTTTTCAGGTGGGGGTAGGATATAAATGTACTTTCTAGGTGACAATGTTTAAGTTGTTTTTTAATCTTGTATATTATTTGTTTGTTTTTGTTTTGTTTTAGCAAAATGGGTTTTAGGCTTTCTGGGGTTATTCAAAGGATATATCGGAACTAAATGTTTTGTATGTGCGTGATCCCTGCAGCCACATCTCACCTTAACAAGGTTCATAGGTTATTCTAAATGTTTGCGTTCTTTATCAGTGAGAAAAACAGATGTCATGCTTGCATGTCAGGAGCTGTGTTTCTTAATTAGTACATTTCCAGAAGCTCACTTTCAAGAGTTGTACATGCCTTTCCCATTTCATGCACAACATAAAAACTGGAGTATAGCTGCATTCAGAACAATGAAAGAATTCTCTTCTCTGTTGTGATCACCTTAACCTGCTTGACGTGTTGTGATCACCTTGACGTGCATATTGCTGCCCATCTCATTTTTTTTCACAGTCACTGTGCCACCACATCAGTGGCACTACTGAAATATCCATCAGCTTCCAGGCAACAAATTCCTTGCTGACAGCTCTATTCATTTGAGTGAATGCAGCACTCCTTCAAGGCATTAATGACAACATGCCTAATGCTAGAAAAATGAGCTGCAATGAGGTGCAGCAATGTAGTTCTGCCTAGATTGCAACATATTTGGGGCTAAGCCTGACAGTGACTACACAATAGAGCAGGTTGGTCATCATTCAGCACCTTGCCTATCTAAGCCTCGCATCTTAATGGCAGCAGCCCTGGCTGCTTCCACACATGTGGAAAGCTAGCGTGAACACAGTATATAAATCTGCATCTATGCATGTAGTATGCACATCGTCACTGGAGCAGCCTTTTGGTGTGCTGCTAGCACAATGGAAGCACCACATTAATCCACACTCCATTTTACATTACCTCAAGCTGTGCCATGGAAGATGAGAGATGGCACGATTACTGTATCTGTGATGCGTCATGGCATGTCCTTATAGTTGTCATGCACGTCATATTCGACATGATGCCCCTTATGAATGAAGCATCAGCTTAACCACTGCCTTGCAGTATAGCATAGGGACACTAAAGAGCAAAACTAAGTCATCTTAGACTGACTTAGGTTGACTTCTACTGCAGAATATAAAGGCCAAATGGTTTTTTTTTCTTTTTTAATGTCGTAATGGTGGATCAACGTGGTAGTATGAAAGATTTCAGTGTGTTCCCTCATATTCAGGATGTGTTAAGACAGGGGAAGCACTTAAAAGTTCCTAAGGTTATTTTTTTGCTTCTTTAGAATGAAGTCATTCTTGACCAGATAAACAAGTAGACCCGAGTAGGTCTTGTCAAAATTCAAGACATCACAGTGAGCCTGGTGCTAGAACTTCACCGCAGCACTACCACTCATCTTCCAATTTTGTTTCTTCTCGGACTTGCCGAGCTGCCTCTTTTGTTAACAGTGGCCGTTTTGCTATTGCAGTGCATAATTTACGAATACAGCCTAACTTGGTAGTCCCCTTTAGCACACCTATAATGTAATGTGTAAAATTGCTGTTACAGTTGAGCCTTATCTGAGGTGAGTACATGGTTATGAAAACAGACACCAAAACCACGAGAATTTTCCTATGTGCATTGGCATGGGAGATAATGACGATTTGGTTAGAGTGAATGCAATAGCCACCTGGGCTTGCATTTCTTAGGTCTACTTACAATCACTACCACAAAGTGTATGTTAATTGCAAACACCTACTGCACTTCCTTCAAGCAACTGGTAGCAGGACTCTCACACATAACTTCTACACTAAACAGTTTAGAATGTATACATAAGTAGGAACAGCTGATGGTTTAGTGTGGTAATTAACATGATGAAACAGCACTGAAGACAAACACAAAAGAAACAGATAATGCAGTGACTATAAACAAAAGTTTATTTGAAATGTGTGTGCCATTTCATCAGGTTACCACACGAACTTTCCAGTTGTCATTAGTTTTGCAGATTTTAAGCTGTTTGCAGTGCTAAAGATGAACACCACACAAAGAAACAACAAGCTTTTTAATAAACTGTAGTTGACATAAAAGGGCATTTAGAAGCCTAGTTGGTGCATATGAAACATGATTTAAGAACCTCCCCCCCCCCCAAAAAAAAAGCAGACATGGCACGAAAGAAAGAGTAGACAATGGACAAGCGCTTTGAGGGTTCAGAGTTGTGACTACATATGTGTCAGATGGTGCAACATTTAGGAAAAAGGCCTTGGAAGCCATGGCATTTTTGAATTGCCATGGAAGTTTACATTGCCTTTCTGTATGGATAACACTGAAAATACTACTCGGTCCTACCAGTAGTGGCCACAATGCAATGAATGTCGGCAAAATGCAAAATAATGCTTGTGTGTAATGCACTTTTGCTGCATGTCGGACTCCCAGGAGGTCAAAATGAATCCATTTTCTTCCACCACACCATTTATCACAGCTACGTACACGCTTGTTGCTTAGGGACATCAAACCCCATAATGAAATCTTTTTATGCACAGCATTTGGTCACTTGTATGAGCTGTTATTATTGTGCACAGTGTAATGGATGACTGTGGCAGTTTTTTAATGATGGAATCAAAAGTCTGTGATGACACGTGAGTATGTGTATGTTTCTTGTTATATGTTTTGTTGCCATAGAAGCTTCTAACATGTTTTAATCCAGGCACATTAGCCTCTACCTCACTTCACCAATGCGGCCATATAGTCGCCTGTTACCTTGACTAGTTAACTTTTGGTGAATGCACGGAGAGAACCATGACCACAATGTAAACCAAATTTACAATAAATATGGTAAATAGCCCCCTTTAGAGAAATAATTATCTATCACTTGTGTGGATCATGCACAAGATCAAAAACCTCAGTTCCTTAACGATCCTGAGTTGTGTATAACGTAAGTGCTAAATTGCTATATGACAAGATAAACTTAAAGTTATCAAAGGCCGGGGGCGGCCTATACTGCAAGCTCACCCTCCGCTAAGTACAAAATAACTTATTAGTCACGGCTAGGTTGCGTGTGCCGCCACCCAATTTAAAGGGTGCAGCCTTATCCACCCACCCATCCACACTTTTGTTAGCATGTCTCGGAAGTCCCCGATCACGGGATCGAATCCCGGCCACGGCGGCCCATTTCGATGGGGGCAAAATGCGAAAACACCCGTGCACGTTAAAGAACCCCAGGTTGTGCAAATTTCCGAAGTCCCCCACTACGGCGTGCCTCATAATCAGATCATGGTTTTGGCACGTAAAACCCCATAATTTAATTCTTTTCTTCGGAAGTCCCCGAGAAATGCTAGCACTTCAGCGGCATTTCTCCCAATAACCGCAGATTAATCGGGGTGAGAACGCATGGAATTACAAACGTTAACCACGCATTAATAAGCAACTTAAAAAAAAGTAAAGAGAGCCTCGAGGATTCGAACACACATCTTGTCGAAAATTGTGATAAGGTATTCCCACCCCACGCACACGACCACCTACACTTTTTTTTCTTTATTTACAGCTTGGCTACAAGCCCAAACAGGAGTTTGTCAGATCACACTCGACACGACCACCTACACGAAGCAGGTGGTGTTGTATTTACGTAGTGATATATGTTTTTCTTTTTTCATCAGGTTTTGGGTTTACAGAATCAGTCACGCTTAAACGTCTCTTTAAGGTTCGATTAGATAAGAAAGACATTGCATCGACATGCCGTCGACACCAATGATCGAGTCGAGTGCCTTTTCTGCCGACGGCGCCAAGAAAAGGACTTTGCTATTCCATTGGCTGTCGTGCGAAAACTTCGAAGCATTGCATTCTAGCGAACATTGCAATGTCGCACTGTTTTGTTTGCTTCTGCCCAAAGCGACGCGAAACAAATTTTGAGTGCTTATGTACACGCTTCAAGCACTCGGCAACCGCCCATACATGGAGCCACTTGCGATTACTGTACTACGTAATCCTCTGACCGTAATGCAAGCATACGTTCCTCGTAATTAATTTTTATCGTAAGGTCATTCACGAACCATTGCTTAATTATCACGTGTGGAGCACGCTTAAGCCCTGCTGTGAACAACCCGCGGTCTGTCACAGCAAGTCGATCAGCCCGTCCCCCGTGACAGATAAGCATATCAGCGAAGCAGTTATTAAATCTCAACGAAAGTAGTATCGTCAAGCGAACTAATTAATTAACCAACCTAGTATCAGCTCTGTTGAAGGGGTCACAGCTCGCAAACGTATTTCTGGTTCCTGCGCAGTGTGCCTGTGATCAGAGCATTAGTCTTTCAAACATGCTATTTAACCTTAGCAAGTCGTACCAGAAAGTATTAAAAATTGATAAGGTGTAAATTGGCTTAGTACGGACCAATGTAGCCCAAAGAAAGCCAACTTAGTAACCCATGTTGGCATGTCCATATGAAAGTTGGTCCAATAATTCCCGCCTTGTTGAATGGACGAGCTAATATTGTTTACTGAATGTGTAATGCGGGCCTGCGTTGGATCTCTATCAGAATGGTACAGCCTATATTCGCGCCACACTGTTAATCTTAGGCCATCATTCGGCCAGGAATATGAATGGCCCAGCCCATATTGGAACCACGCTGTTAATCTTAGGCCATCACTCGGCCAGGAAGTGCCAATACGTATCGAACGTTGGTCCGAGCAGACGTGCCGCCTGGGACAGCAAGAGAGCGGTGTGGATCACAGAACAAACGGGGATAGCCGATATTGTAGTTGACACTAAGCGGAAGAAATGGAGTTGGGCAGGCCATGTAATGCGTAGGATGGGTAACCGGCGGACTATTAGATGTACAGAATGGATACCAAGTGAAGGGAAGCGCAGTCGAGGACGGCAGAAAGTCAGGTGGGATGATGAGGTTAGGAAATTCGCAGGCGCAAGTGGGAATACGCTAGCGCAAGACAGGGGTAATTGGAGATCGCAGGGAGAGACCTTCGTCCTGCAGTGGACATAAATATAGGCTGATGATGATGATGATGATGATGATGAAATTAGTACGTAGACAGTAGTATACAGGACGGGGTCGCAAAGCAAAAACTGCAGGCGGGACCCCTTACGATGAATTAAATATCGAGTAATGAAACGAAACTAACACTGCATAGGTGAAAAATTAACACGCACATTAAAGACGAAATAATTACAGTAATATCATGCATAATCATATACTAAAAAACCAAGTTACAAAAATGAAAGCTGTACAAAAATACAAAAGAAAACCGACACAACATAACAACCAAAGAAGAAAAGATAATAATACAATGGTATAACATGTCAGCACAATAAATTTGAAAAAGTGACGACTACATTCAAAGGCAGTAGCAAGTTAATTAGAACAGTTATTTTTTTATTCAAATAGGTAGTCCTTTAAGTCCGATTTAAATATGGAAAGGGAGTTACATTGTTTTAAGTCGGTAGGTAGGGAGTTCCAGAGTGATATAGCAGAAAAAAGAATAGTTTGTTTTCCATAGTTAGTACGTACCTTAGGCAAAAGTAGATTGCCCTTAACAGAAAAACGGATGCAATTAGAATTAACGAATACGTATGATGGAATTATATCGAGGTAGAGATAGCGATGAAAAACTTTGAAACATAATAGACCAAGATTATAGTAGTAGGATAGGGATAAAGGTAGTACGCGATTGTTAAGAAAGAACGGGAGGGAGTGAGATTGTCGAGGTGCAAAAGAAATAATACGAATAGCTTCACGATCACGTATTTTTTCGATACGTTTGGCTCCAATTTCCCTTTTTCAGTTTGAAAATAATTTGAACCAAACGCTGTCAGTAAGTACGGTGAATCTGAAAGGTCTCGCGTTGGTCCAGCTTTTCGACGGCAAAAACGAAACTTGACGGAGAGTTGCCTGGCCTAATGCTGGCTGCGTGACGCAATGTGCCTCCTCGTTCATTGTCTTCGTTCATATAGCACAGCTGAGTGGCGTGTTTTAACGTGACAGCGTTAAGGGCCCCGTGTCGCAAAAAATCCGGCATCTCCGCACCGGCGTCGTTAGCGGAAATAGTCAACCCCGTGCCACAGATAATCCGTCGTTGGTGTTGGCGTGGGCGCGCCGGCGTAGAAAATCGTCCCGAACCACTCCGACACTCCGCGTGGCGCGAAGGCGCTGCTGAACTAATTGAATTTCTCAAAGTAACATACGTGACAAAAATCGTAAAGTACGATTTAACCACAACCTACAGGAACATTAACGTCAGATTGTAATTTGAATATACGAGAAAATAATATTTTGTTACGAGAAAATTTAAACACAAACTCCTTTTCACAGCGGCGCGCCTAAGTAGGTGACTTGCAGAAACACCATCTAGATAGCACCCACTTCCTCGGCAGGGTAAAACGGAAGCGGCGCGCAGAGGCGAACATGGAGAAAAATGTCGCAGTTTCACCCGAAAGGCGAAGCATCAATTGCGATAGCAAATTAGTAGAGAACTAGTAGTAGTTTTATCAGCTGTATATAAACTTGGACATACAGCAGCACCAGCAAGGCGCAGAACTGTTGTCGACGCCGTCGGCGTTTTGCCCGCGTTCGCTCAAAATGCGCGCGGCGTTGGTGACTGTTGCCGGAGCCTCTGATATAAATAAGCACTTGGTGCCGCAGCTAAACGTCGCCTCCCTTCCCTCCCCCTTCACCCCCTCTCCCCCACGGCTATCGCAATATCCCCACGGCTCTACAAATTTGCTATCACAATTGATGCTTCGCCTTTCGTGGAGGCTAGTGGGATAGCAGCATACCGCTGAGCGTACCTGCCCTTGCTGGTCCCTGCCGCCTCTGCTGCCTACCCATGTGCGGACGAGCCTCCTGAACTATCTCTCTTCTCTTTTTCTTTACCTCCTACTCCCCCTATCCCCTACGACGCTGCGCCGTGCTCCCTTATGGGCTGCAGAATTAAGCGTCTCTTCCTTATGTATAATAAACACCTCCTTCGCCTTTCAGGTGAAACTGCGACAACTTTTTCAATGTGTTCGCAGGAGCATCGCATCGAGAAGCGTCGCATGTTCTTGGTGTGGGTTCTGAGCTCGGTGGCGTTCACATCGGTGCTCGTCCCTCTCGCTCTCGTACTCATCCCATTATGGCCCGTGCGCGCCGCACGACGTGCACCCCACTCGCCAGAACAGGTGAGCTCTTCCTGCTTTCCTATGTGCTGTCGATGAATGCCAATCTGGATTGAGCAAGGCTTACATTTTTCGAATACGACAAATGATGTTTTTGCTGTGAGCGCAGTCTTAGTAAGGTTTCAAGGACGTGTAAAAGTAAGACAGGGCCAAAGTTTCGGGATGCCGCCTCACGAGTCGCGACGTCATTAGACTTGGACAGCATTTAGTCTGATCTGGGTAGCAGTTTTGTACAAGTACGGGGCTTCGTGTACCGGAAGTACACGCTCGGTTGTGAGGGACGCCGCAGTGAAGTACTTAGGATTGCTCGACACTGCATCGCGTTCTTTGCGCGTGCACCTAAATCTAAGTACACTAGCGATTGGGTCGTTAGTTACCCTTGCGCCCGGTCGCAAGATACGCAGTTGGTGCCGCAGCTAAACGTCGCCTCCCCTCCCTCCCTCCCATCCCCCACGGCCTCTCGCTCGACGGAATACGGCGCGTTTGCTTTGCGCCATGCGTTCGCTCTCCTTGAAAGCGCGCGAGCGACGCGGACTTGCACTCGCGCATACAGAATACGGCGCGCGCCGACGATATTATTACCCTTGGACTTTATACGGAACTTCATGGCGAAGGCGACGGCGAAATCCACTCTGAGTGTCCATATAATTGCTATCGCAATAAAGCACGAGACAACCGGCGTGCCCCGTGCAAATGCGCTGTTTCTTCGCATAATGCTTACATCTCAATCATGAGAGGGTGAGTACCATCACGGTTACTCCAAGATCCTGTGACCAGTCATAGAAACCACAGTAAGTAAGCCTTCATGGTCGCTCCGTGTAACACCTGAACGTATATAACCTGCCGCAGTAGCCCTGTCGTTATGGTGTAGCGCTATTGAACTCGAGGTCGCCGGTCTGATCCCGGTAGCGGCAGCCGCATTTTGGTGGGGGCGGAGTGCCATAACGCTCGTTGCCATAACGCATTTATCTTCATTCTTTATTAAGTATCTATTGTTATTTTTATAAGTATTCGTCTATGCACCCCGCTTCCAGGAAAAACAAAGTAAACCAGGGTATGTTAATAAATCCCGCTTTCTGCCATTTACATTGACCACGGTTCCTAGGGAGCCTAAATGCAACGCCGTTTTAAAACGGCGTTGCGTGTAGGCACCCTAACGGTTCCGTTTTGCCTATGATGGCCAGCACACTTTAGTTTTTCATTCTCGTAAAACTTTATTTCTCTGACATCCTGCTTACATTGATTTTTGTAATTTAGCATTGGTGTAGCGGCCAAAGCATGTTATTTCAAAGCGAATTCTTTGCTGCTTTCACCCGTTTTCGTGGTTGGTCGGTCAACGGAAGTGGGTAGTCGGACTCGGTTATTACATTGACAGTTAAAAAATTTATGAAAATTTTAATAAATTGTGAGGTTTTACGTGCCGAAACCATGATCTGATTATCAGGCACGCCGTAGTGGGAGACTCCGGAATGATTTGGACCTCCAGGGGTTCTTTAACGTATTACATTGACAGTCATCGTTGATGGTTTCGATACAATATTTTATTCATAAATGATTTAAGACAGAATAGATGTTAGGTGTCTAATAATGACTGCACGTGGAAGAAACGCTGAGCCGGAAGAGGAGTGGTGAAACCAGGAAATGTGCAGACATTGAATCGTCTAAAAAAGTGAATCGTGGAGAGGCGCCAGAAGTTACAAATGCATTGCGAAAAGTGGACGAGAAGTCACATCCCACATTCGTGGTCATTGTTTATGGGACAAACCAGATTCCGGTTAAAGTGGAGCGCAAATACACCCAGGTATACAATGCTTTCGGTGTACGTTAAGAGAACCCATGTATAGGACCGAAAGAATACAAAACCCTCCAATACGCCTTTATGAAGAAAACGCACAATTGTACGCACTCTGCCGACATGAACTTACTTTAAATGGAATTGCGCGGAAAATATTTAGTGGCGTTGCCAGCTCTTTGTGACTGACATGGTCATCGTCTGCGCGGTGGAGGCACGCTCGGTTCCGAGATGTCAAATCACAGGTAGAGAGGAAAAACTGGCCCATAAGTTGCGGGGGCGGTCCAGGGAGGCTTCCCTCAGAATGACGTCAGGGCCAGCACTCCTCTTTGCATAGGCTGAAGGGGAAAAAGAAATTTCAGCAGAACCAATATACTATAATTGTATAACTTAATTCGAGATTATCACGCATGCTAAGCGACCCAAGTTAGCAAAGTGTTGATGCAACACTTGTTTATCAATACAATGGCCCTGGCTGCACAGTTTCCTATTACGGAACGAATAGCAACAACGCTAGTGCACTTAGATGTAGGCGCACGCGCCAATAACGATATGCAGTGTTAAGAAATTCGAAGCACTTCACTGCGGCGTCCCTCATAACCGAGCGTGTAGTTCTGTGACACAGACGCCCGCACACTTTGTTCAACTTTCATTGCGTCATTGTTCATCTTAATTGGAGTGCGAATTACAGCAATTAGGGGAGGGTTAATTCTGTAACATGATCCGTATCTAACGTGGGGTTCCAATCGTGCTCTTGGAACAAAGCAACGACAACACGATAGTCGAAACAAACCAGTACTTATTGCACATCCTACAAAGTAGGCAAGCTAGTTAGCGCATACGAATTAACAGTATTAGGCGTCCGCGGGAGCGCCATGACGAGCGCGCGCAGTGTCTGTCCGCGCTCGACGAAAGGCGAGAACGTCAGTTGCACCCGAGTATCCGTGCAGTTAGGTGGGGTTGGAACTTAGCAGCGGTATCTTCGCGCCATCTCATGTTCTACGGCTCAACTTCTGCCGCAGCACGTACTATTCTGCGAAGTAAGATTCTAGAAGGTGCGAGAGCCTTGCCGGGAAAACAACAGCAAGGAACGCGAGAGATTTCAAACTAAAGAATTCCATAGGTTGTATACTCACCGCACACACATAATCTATGGTACCTCCCGTCCTCGCGTTAATTCTGGAATTGCTAGATCAAGGGCTTCTAGCGGCTTAATTGGGTTAGCTGGAGTTCTTTGTGTGATTAGTTGGCTTATTGGCCTCTCGGTACATTTGTTAGCGTTCCCTGGATGCCGAGGGATCGACGGCAGAGCGAAGACGTTTTGCAACAGCGCACCGCCGCTTCCTACCTTCAATCTCATTTCACGGTCGCTCGACGGAAAAGTACCTTTCCGTCAACTGGCCCTCTTCCTGATAGGTAGCCATCGCAAGTACTACGACGCTTAGTGTGTGAGCTATATCATCGCGACTTGCGATTGACGTATTCGTCATGTTGGATTACCCCTATCGAACCATTCGTGCGTCGTTCTGTCACCTACAGTGAGTGTCTTGGCGATGGCTGTACTCCATAGCACCATGCGGATAGGCAAAGAAATAATTCAAATAAATCCTGGTGTTTCACGTGCCGAAACCACGATATGTTTATGAGGCACGCCGTAGTTTGGGATTCCGCATTAACCCCCTGCAGTTCTTTATTGCGCACGTAACTCTGTGTACGCGATTATGTTTGCATTTCGCCCCCGCCGAAGTGCGGCCGCAACGTCCGGACTCCACCCAGCGATCTCGAGCTCAGCTTTGCAGTGCCATAGTCACGAAGCTACCGCAGGTCTGAGGAACAGAAATGCTCTCGCATTTAAAATTAGAATGCCGACTGGAGATTGCTGGTAAAGGCAACTGTCCTACAGTGGACCTATTTATTGCATAGGGGCAGGTGGACTTAAATCATATTTTAATGACGGGAGCAGTTTGCGTGGAGGGAACACTTGACCCAAAGGAGAGATTGATACGACCGGATCTTTTGCAGGTACCGGTAGCGGTACAAGGCAGATAAATAAGTTTTGAGGAACAAGAAAAACAAAAATTAAGGAGATGTATACAAAAATACTAGAATGAAATACATGTATAGCATACCTGAATAAATCAAGCGGGCAAGGTGACTATTTGTCACGACCCCGTTTCAAAGGGGATGTCAATAAAACGCTTGCGCTTTGAAAGCTGGCACAGGAAAGATGTGTTCGGCCTTCCTCTACGCAGGCAGTGTTGTGTACTGCACAGGCATCGCTCGTGTTCCGAGTGTGTGTTCGAGCAGCCGACGACCACGCAGCGCATAGGCATTCTTGCAACAGCTCAAGTCACGTGCGCAACGAGAAAGCGCGCTGACAGACCACCCACCAACTAGCAAATGTTGCGCGAGTGACGCACCTGGGCGCCTAGGCGCAACGGAGAGATCAGCAGCCGTGTATACTATACGGTTCTGAATCTTTCGTCACATCACTAGCGCTCACCGTCATGTGCACGCGTCGTCTGGTTAGGCACTTTTTAAAGGCTGCTAATCAGAAAATTAGACAATTACCAGCCCTGCGGCTTTACCAAGATTACATTGACAGTATATGCTAAGCATTTATGGGAAATTTAGTCCAAGTGAAATTTCGATGCAGATGACCTTTAACACCACGCATTGCCAACCGTCATTGGTACACAGAAGTGCCAGTTCCTGTTTCAGTTTATTCAGCATTATTTTTCACACAACGATAAATGTTAAAATACAATGATCCATTATTCATACTATGATAGTGGTTACACAAAAAACAAACAAATAAAATGAAACAGTGAGAAGGACGAAAATACACGAAATAAAGCTGCTCAAATAGCAGCTTCACGGGATTCATGACCCTCGTAGTTTAGAGCAGTTCGGCAGGAAACACTGACAGAAAAAAATACGTGTTCATGTAAAAAAAAAAAAAACGAAAGAAAGAAAAACTAAACATCAGCAGAGTGAAATAAAATACATGTACTTGAGTCTTGCAGCTTGTCCACGTTCTAAGCGGAGGTGAAATGCGCTGTTCGTTTCATGTGGCGTTTCAGTACACCGTATTAAATCCTTACCTGCTCGATTACAGACGTTGGCCCCTGACCTGAAAGACGAAGACCTCGTCAAGGAGAGCCATCTAAGCTACGACGAGTTCTGCGGCCAGAAGCGACACATCGACAACCACACAGGCTTACGCGGCTTCACCACCCGATACGCGAAAAAGAAGCACCACTTCCAGTACCGGGAAATCATCTGCGTCTTTGACACGAAGTGAGCACTAATTTCTAGACCTTTACAGTTGGCATTCGGCGAGTAGCGTGCCAGGGGCCACCACAGGCACGCCGCCATTGAACGCCTTCTCAATCAGGAGCAAGCAAGCACCAGCCGCCGCCGGCCGTTCCACTAACGTTCCACCGAGAGGTCGGGGATCACTTCGGGCTACGGTAATATTTATTTAAAATGTGGAACAGCAGAAGGAAGACGTGCTTGGTCGCGAACTATAAAAATTGCGTCAGATTTGAAGGTGTGTTACGAGACTGACAATGACAATTCATGGAGCGCCTTCCACATGATTCTTTGTAAAAGTGGGATGGGCGCAAAAACTTGTGGATTCGATATCACGCTGCGGCAGCCGCATTTTGATAAAGGCGATATGCAAAAATAAGAGTTTTCAGTTTCGGTTTACTATCCATTCAACAAGCAATGATTCAGTTCAGATAATATGCAGACGTTATCCCAAATTCAACGACTGCAATGACGCCTTCGGTTCATACAAAGAAATCGCATGCAGCCATTCCACTCTGAATGTGGGCTACCAGTGTAGTTGTCCTTCGGCAGTACGCACTTGACGCGGCCTCCCCATAACAGCGCACTCAACTACCTATTCAGTTATTTGCGCAGGCGTGGAGATGCAGCAGATGGCTTGTCAGCAACCACCTGTCATACCAATTAATCGATGCGCGCTACAGCCATTACCATTCCCTCGGCGCAGCCAAACCGAGCAGCTGGGCAAGCTGTCAAAACCGCATCGCGCTCAGGCTTCGCGACATCTCGAACGTTGCCAATCACCATCAAATCGGGCTCAAACCACCGTCTGTCGCACATCGCCCAACTCAGTCCGAAATGTCTCTCCAGAAAGTCCCTCTGAAATTTCGCCTACGCACCCTTGTGCTCGTCCAATTTGCTGGCGTTGCTCCGCCGCATTGTGCGCTTCGAGGCTTCGTGTCGAGCCCGCAGCTTAAGGTGGGTACACACGCGACGGTGAAATCCCGCCTGTTCCGCGGGCCAAACAGTCACGTGATAACTTGAACCCGGCGCAGCCGAGTTAGCTCGCATTCCCACAGCCGGAGCACCGTTTGCGGAATCCGCGCGCTTACTCTCGACTGCAACGCTTATTAGCAGCTGCGCGTTTGCATACTCGGCCTGCTCTATATATGCCATAGCGCTATGAATCCCTGAACAAGAACCAAAAAAGTGGCGGTTGCCTCGTCACTCAGTGTTTTCTTGTGCTCACTCATGTTGAGGTCACGCAGGCTGCGCGGTCTGAGTAAATAGAAATGCGCGCGCAACCACGACTCGCCTTTCCCGCGGCACCACAACAAAAACACATGCGGTCACTACTGCACAACAAAAGCTCACGTGGCTTCAACCCGACAACGCGACATCGTAGCCACGCCAATTCGTCCAATGTTAACAGATTTGACGATGACTACGCTAAATTGAGGTCAGACGACCGCCAAATGAACGGATGGAAATACCGGCGAGCATTTTCAATCCGGACCGCGAGCGGAGGAGGCCGGACTAGGCGAGGGCGGCACGTTTTGACCACGCGTGCGTCACGTGATACGCCTTCCGCTGCGAAAAATGCTCCTCCGTCCGGTCGTTTGAATGCACCTTTAAGGTGGATTCACACGACCGGACGGAGGAGGAATTTTCGCAGCGGATGGCGTATCATGTGACGCGCGCGTCATCAAAACGTGCCGCCCTCGCCTAGTCCGGCCTCCTCCGCTCGCGGTCCGGATTGAAAATGCTCGCCGGTATTTCCATCCGTCCGTTTGGCGGTCGTCTGACCTCAATTTAGCGTAGTCAGCGTGAAATCTGCCAACATCGGACGCATTGGCGTGGCTACGATGCCGTGTTATCGGCTTGGAGCCACGTGTGATTTCGTTGTGCAGCAGTGACCGTGTGTATTTTGTTGTGATGCAGCGGGAAAGGCGAGTCGTGGTTGCGCGCGCATTTCTATTTACTCAGACCGCGCAGCCTGCGTGACTTCAACATGAGTGAGGTGCACAAGAAAACGCTAAGTGACGAGGCAACCGTCACTCTTTTGGTTCTTGTTGGGGGATTCATAGCACTATGGCATATAGGGCACGCCGAGTATGCAAACGCGCAGCTGCTAATAAACGTTGGAGTCGAGAGTAAGCACGCGGATTCCGCAAACGGCGGTCCGGCTGTGCGAATGCGACCTAACTCGGCTGCGCCGGATTCAAGTTCTGACGTCACTGTTTGTCCGCGGAGCAGGCGGGATTTTGCCCTCGCGTGTGTATCCACTTTTACGGGCAGCCCAAGGTCGATTCACATAGGTCGCGAAGCAGGGGCGTAGCCAGAAATTTTTTTCGGGGGGGGGGGAGGGGGGGGGGTTCACCGGCCCGACCGGGAAGGGGGGGAGGGGCAAGCTTCCGCTTTCCTCTAGGTCACGTGATCGATAATAAATATCGGTAGTTTAAGCAGACTCTATACATGTATATCAAAGACATGGGACCGCCCCCCCCCCCCCCCTCGCGTGTGCGTGTGCTTGTGAAGAAATGAAGTAAAAAGTAAAGTAAGCTCAGTAAATACAGTAAGTACGACAGGTACAGTGGGCGTTTGGAGCAACGGTCTCTCATCGCGCCACTGAATGGACCAGTCTTCGAAAACACATCATTGAGACGACCCGGGCGATCGGAGAAGACATCATTAATTGTTAATTTCACTTAAGCGTAGATGGCGTCGTCCTCGTCGGGGCGAAGTGCGTTTCACAAGTCAAGGACGGCTATACGCGTGAAAATGCACGTGTCACAAGGCTATACCTACTCCCATAACAATAGCTTGTTCGCTGTGTCTTTGTGCTAAAAAAACTTAAGTACGCGCAAAAACGCGTAAGGCTTTTTTTTTTTTTTTTGCGAAGCTTTCGTCGCCCTGCTCCCTCATACGAGAGGGTTGCATTTCTTGCGGCAAGTGCATGGGCCGCTGTGTCTTCCGCTGTGTGCAAGCGTGCAGCCGCCATTTGCCTTTACGTCAACAGATTCACAATTTTACGGAATATTTCACCGCACAGCATAGATATGGCATGTGTACGCATTTTAAGTAGTGCGTGCAACTCATTTCTGCTTCACTTACGCCGGTGCAAACAGGGAGCGGCCTTGTACCTCACAGAATCTCGACTGATTGGTGTACTAGTGATGCAGGAATGAACTCCGGTATTGTTCAGTGCATAATGCACATAATCAATTTCTCAGGAGGCGTGAGCTCCGATGAGAACTGTCAGCGCCTGCAACAAGAGTTTACTTACGCTGTACTGCGCACAGCAGTAATCCATGCTTGTCGGCTGTCTGTTTCGTGCATTCTGTTGCGAGTCGGTGAAATTTCACTGCTGGCATCAACCCCTTCGTGTGTACATTGCTGGTTTGGGATTCCACAACACAACAGCAACTACCAGCCTTCCGTTATTGCTGGTTTGGGATTCAACAACACAACAGTAGAGAGATTTAGATTAGGGGGACGCAAGCCTTGGGGCCGCTAGCGTTTGGGGCCACGGAATTACCAGCCTTCCGTAGGGGCGCAATCGCAAACAAGAAACGTTTCGCGCGCAGTCTAAGGCTACGTTCACACTTGGGAAGCGGCAAGCGGGCGGAAAGGGCGCAAAATCTTTTCCGCGCATGTCCAAGTTGTTCACATTTGTTTTGCTACCGCGCCGCGGCCGCCGCTGCCGCTTTCGTCCACATCCATCTAGACTGCGTACGTTTGTCGGCGTGGTGGCGCTCATTGTCACATTTGGAGCGGTATGTTCATTCGTTGACCCACCCGTCACCAAAAGTGATCATTGTGCGCAATTTCGCTTGTCATCTGCGACCAGGGGCGTAGCCAGAAATTTTTTTCGGGGGGGGGGGGTTCACCGGCCCGACCGGGGGGGGGGGGGGGGGAAGCGTCTGCTTTTCTCTACGTGACGTGCTCGATAATGAATATCGCTAGTTTAAGCAGCCTCTATACATGTATGTCACAGACATGGGACCCCCCCCCCCCCCCCCCTCGCGGGTGCTTGTGAAGAAATTAACTAAAAAGTAAAGTAAGCTCAGTAAAATACAGTAAGTACGACAGGTACAGTGGGCGTTAGGAGCAACGGTCTCGCATCGCGCCACTGAATGGACCAGTCTTCGAAAACGCATCATTGAGACGACCCGCCCGATCGGAGAAGACATCATTAATTGTTAATCTTCGTTAAGCGTAGATGACGTCGTCCTCGTCGGGGCGAAGTGCGTTTCACAAGTCAAGGCCGGCTATACACGTCAAAATGCATGCGTGACCAGGCTATACCTACTCCCATAACAATAGCTTGTTCGCTGTGTCTTTGTGCTAAAAAAACTTAAGTACGCGCAAAAACGCGTAAGGCTTTTTTTTTTTTCGAAGCTTTCGTCGCCCTGCTCCCTCACACGAGAGGGTTGCATTTCCTGCGGCAAGAGCATGGGCCGCTGGGTCTTCCGCTGTGTGCAAGCGTGCAGCCGTCATTTGCCTTTACGTCAACAGATTCAGAATGTGTACATAATATTTCACCGCACAGCATAGACATGGCATGTGCACGCATTTTAAGTATATAGTGCGTGCTAGAGACACTGCACTGCACGGGCCGATTATTTAAGCCGATTATTTTACGTTGGCCTGCCCGCCCGAGCCCGACCAAAAAATTTATGGGGAACCCGGGCCCGGCCCGGGCCCGGAAATTTTTTCTACGTTACCGGCCCGGCCCGCCACCCCTTTACCTTCGGCCCGAACCCGGCCCGAGACCGAAAAAGACATGTTTTTCAGAGTCGAGACGCGCGAGGATAACTCGCTGCACGTTACATGCACACCACCAGAAAGCCCGAGCCCGGTCCGAGCCTGGCCCGAGCCCGTGAAAAAACTGCTCTACCCGGCCCGGGCCCGGGCTTTCGGGTAAGCCCGAGCCCGTGCAGTGCTCTAGTGCGTGCATCTCATTTCTGCTTCACTTACGCCGGTGCAAACAGGAAGCGGCCTCGTACCTGACAGAATCTCGACTGTTTAGTGTACTAGCGATGCAGGAATGAACTCCGGTCTTGTTCAGTGCATAGTGCACATAATCAATTTCTCAGGAGGCGTGAAGTCCGACGAGAACTGTCAGCGCCTGCAACAAGAGTTTCCTTACGCTGTACTGCGCACAACAGTAATCCATGCTTGTCAGCTGTCTGTTTCGTGCATTCTGTTTCGAGTCGGTGGAATTTCACTGCTGGCATCAACCCTTTCGTGTGTACATTGCTGGTTTGGGATTCCACAACACAACAGCAACTACCAGCCTTGCGTAATTGCTGGTTTGGGATTCAACACAACAGCTAGTAACTACCAGCCTTCCGTAGGGGCGCAATCGCAAACAAGAGACGTTTCGCGCGCAGACTAAGGCTACGTTCACACTTGGGAAGCGGCAAGCGGGCGGAAAGGCCAAAGCGGCTGGAAAATCTTTTCCGCGCATGTCCAAGTTGTTCACATTTGTTTTTCTACCGCCGCTGCCGCTTTCGTCCACATCCATCTAGTCTGCGTACGTTTGTCGGCGTGGTGGCGCTCATTATCGCATTATTTCGAGCGGTATGCTCATTCATTGACCCACCCGTCATCAAAAGTGATCATTTTGCGCAACTTCGCGTGTCATTTGCGACCTTTGGTAAATTCCTCGTTGGCGTTCCGTGATTCTCCTCACACGTGCGCGGTAGCGCTGAGTCACAGGTTAGTGCCTAGGCGTGATTATATTTCTTTAAATACCTTTTATTTACAAGTTGTAATAACATTTCATCATTTCGTATTATTGTCGGCGCCTCCAGGACACCAAAGCGGCAACGGGAACACCAAAGCTAAAACTCTGGCTGGCCCTTGTCTTGGGACTCGCCAAAGCCTGCGCGGCCTACGTGAGACCTACGCTCCCAATCTATCGTCGCGACGAGAAAAGCACCCGGCGACTTCTGCAACATACCGTGCACGTGCGAGGAGAATTATAGAGCGCCAACGAGGAATCTGCCTAACTATTGTCTGCCATGGAAGTGGAAGAAGAAATGGGTTTTATACTTCTACCTACTTGTCTTCTAGAAATGGACAATGAATAAACGGAAGACGCGGACACCTCGGAAACGGCGGTGGTGGGTTCGCCTGGCTTTGCAAAAGCGCGAGAAGTTGGGGAACGCCAAGGCTTCGTTGCCGCACCTCCGGTCGCGCGACGTTGAATACTATCGCGAGTATTGCTGACAGTACGTTTTAGTGCCACTCTTGTCGTAAAGCAAGGGGTGGTTATTGATCGCGTCGATCAGCATTGCAGCCTACACTTTTGGTGCCATGTTCAATTTTACGACCGGACCTTTTCGTGTAGCTTCCGGTCGAGCAGAACGACTTTCCGCGCGTTTCGCTTCACCATGGTGAAAAAAATCGGTCCGAGACCGATTTGGCTCGCCGCCTGTTTTTCTGCCTGTTTTGCCGCCTACACTGTAAACACAAATGAGCCCAAATGGGGATTTTTATGGTTTAATACCTTTTAAAACTCGATCGCCCAGTACATTTACTCAATCATCATAGAGTAAAAAAACATAAAACCATGATTTTACCTCCTTCCCGAAATGATGGAGTAAAAAAAAAACAGAATGACCTGATATCACTCCATTTACAAAATAAAGTTTATCAGTGCGAAAGCCTCGTGCCGTGAAATGGAGTGAAAAGGTATTTCCTCCGTGCACTGTGAACACAACTTACAGCCGGCATAGATAATAGATACGACGCGCAACCTTTTTAAACTCCTCGGCGCCAAATATTATTTCATCAGCGGGAACGTATTCAATATAAAAACGTGAATTCATTCCCAACCCTCATAGATGAAGTAAATTCAGTCTTAAAATGGAGTTTTCTCTCTCACGAGAAATCTCGTATGCAAATGGGTAAAATCGAGGTTAGTGCGGCAGTCGCATACTAGGCACAGTCGGGTCCTTTACGGCTCTGCGATTGTTTCTTCTTTCGTGCACTTCAACTCTTGGGTACTACTTTGGATAATCAGCGGCCGTTTCTACAAGCCTTTGGCGTCACCATGGCAGCAACGACATCTCGATGTCTTCCTCAGCACGCCGCAAATGACGGAGATCCCGACCGCCTCGTCGACGACGGCATGAAGACGCGATTTTAGGCCTAACATCTATCGACACCTGCTCTAGGCCGGGCAGCCGCAATGTCATTCATGCACGCCCGACGAGCCTCGTCCAGCGGAGCCTGAAATGGATTAGTATTTACTCCATTTGCAAAACCTCAAGAACACTTTCAAGAAATGAAGTAATATCCCCTCCAATTTAGACACCTAAAGACTCCCTCAAGAAATGAAGTAATATTCACTCCAATTGAAACACTTAAACACTCCCTCAAGAAATGAATATTCACTCCAATTAGGATGCCTAAAAACCCCTTCCGGAAATGAAGTAATATTCACTCCAATTGGAACACCGTAAAAACTCCCGAGAGAAATGAAGTAATATTTACTCTTATTTGAACACCATAAAAACCCTTGTGAGAGATGGAGTTAACGAAACCTCCATATGAATGGAGTATATTAAACTCTCATTCGGGAATGCGCTAGGCGACGAGGCATTTACTCCCATCTGGGATTATTTGTGTTTAGTGTGTAGGCGGGCGGATTTTTGCAAGATTTTGCTGCTTCCGCCAGCTTCGAGACCATGTGTGAACGTAACCTAAGATCCTGCGCTGCGCGAGCGCGGTCTAACCGGCACCTGAAGGGAAGCGGCGGAAATGGATACCAGAAATTTTGACCGCCTGGGGTCTTTAACGTGCACCTAAATCTAAACGGGCCTCGAGCATTTTCGCCTTCATCTAAAATGCGGTTGCCGCATTTGTTGCTTCAGAATGTGGCCCCCACATTCTCGCCCAAAACCTCACAGAGTGTCAAAGCCTTGACAAACACAGTGACAGTTTTTTCCACATGCAGACATGATTCGCTGTAAATTACCGAGCCAAACGGAAGCGCCCAGGCGTGAAATTGAGTAGCACCGGTTTATTGAATCGTGTCAGCGCGAAGCGACGAGAACAAAGGGTAGGTAAGTGCGGGGAGTTGAACCCCCCCACCCTGGCTTTCGAGTTGCCGCCGCTTCGCGTAAGGTGCGGGCAGGGTAATCTGGGCTCACTTCGCCATTCCGCCGTACTTGAAAGTACGTAACCGGCGGGCGTCGCGCGCATTCAAACTGCATTTTTACGTCTCCGACTTTTAAGAAAGAGCTTCGCGTCCCATTGACGTACACCAGGGAGGTCTTCAATGCCACTGAATAGTTACCGACGCCTAAAACGGACTGCTCGCGTGGATTTACGTCTGCAGCGTGACTTCACACGCGTCGTTTATTCCTTGTGTATTCGATTGTTTTATTTCTTTATTTTGCCGGATGTACATTGGTTCTGAGAACTATACGGTGACTAATGCGTCACTGCCAAATGAATCACGCTTGAAACGAATATCTTTGTTATATGTTCACGATCGAGTACATTTGTTTCTTCGTCCCCATTACAATATTAGTAAACACTCCGTTATTAGCATATACGATAATAGAGAAACAGTATTTACTATCTTTCCAAAACTATACTCTTGGAATGTTAACCATATATATATATATATATATATATATATAATAGATGTGTGTGTGTGTGTGTGTGTGTGTGTGTGTGTACATGCAGGGTGATCAAAGCTAATTCGACAGTATTTTTTTAATTGGGTGCTTAGATGTACGTGACGACCACCTTTACAGTAAGGTTATGCGCCCAGGGAGACACAGAATTATGTGGTAATTATTGATGTCGGTGACCCAATTAACTAAAATTATGATTCACTATTTAGTGGCTGCAGTAAGCAGGCATGTGTGTACTGAAAAGTTAGAGGCAGTCGTGCTTTTACACAGTATCAGTTGGAAGAGTTCTTCTAGCGTATCTGTGCTCCGAGATATCCGACTCCAAATTTTAATTGTCGTTCGCATAATTAGGCAAGCAAGAGAGTTAGGATCGGCGCAAAGCTCCTCCTTGATGTGACGCGGCTGTTGGGTGCGGCGTTTAGTCTGACAGCGAGGCGGCGGCATTGGCCAAGATAATAAGTGTCCCCCTTCCCCTCGGCTGGCGAAATCAAGATATGAAAGCGCGAACGCACGCAAGAGCAGCGTTACAAAAGATAAGTTATCGACGCTTTCTGTGCCACCGGGATATTCCTTGTATAAGCTTCAGCGTGCGCGATCTGCCTGGTGGTGGTGAAAACATTTATTAATCTGGTTGCAGAGAGGTGATTGGGTTAGGGCCCTATTGGCCTCCTCCCCTCACAGTACTAGGTGGTGCCCCTATTTCGGGGCCCCATTGGCAAACGCCGCCCGCGTCCATTGAACCAAGGCCTTTTGAGTCTTGAGGTCGTGACAGCCGAGCAGGGCCGCCTTCCAGTCCTCTCTGGTGGGGTTAGGGTTGAGCGGGAGGGATGGGTTCGATTGGCACGCCCATACAATGTGGAAGGTGTCAGCCACCTCCCCACAGAACTGGCACGCGCCGTCAAAGGATGGGTTGAAATGCTTCAGCACCGCCGGGCACAGTACAGTGTTGATAAAAATTTTGATGAGGAGGCGATGGTCAGCGCGATCCCGTGCCTTACGAGGGGCCGGGTAACGCCGGTGCTCCTCCTTATAGTAATCGGTGATTTCTTTGAATGAAAGGGCCAGATTGTCTGATTGGGAGTAGGCTTCCAAAGACAGGGAGACAGCCCGGGGAGAGAGTGCGCGGGCGGCCTGATCGGCCTGTTCGTTTCCCTGGAGTCCCTGGTGACTGGGGGCCCAAATCAGGTTACGCGCAGTTGGATGAACGTATAGACAGCTAGATTGGAGTATGCGCCATGCAAGCGGGGGGGCCCACCCCAGCTCATAGTTCTGACAAGCCCCTCGCGAATCGGTGATGATGTGTTTCGACATGAGATTAGTGAGGGCCAGAGCGATGGCAATCTCCTCCGCGTGTGTTACGTTGTAGGCTTTGAAAGTGTGCCCGTTAACTGTGTTAGTGTTGTGTACGACTGCGGCCGTGACCATAGTGTCGCTGCAACGCTTCCGCGCGCGCCTGGCGACGACCGCTATGATCTTCTCTGGACATGTTGTGGGGAAGAGGTCGGACCCGGAGGGCGCGTCTCCAGGGTTCTGACACTCTCACCCTTTCCTCAATGTGGTAGTCGTGTTTGATGTGTAGCCGGTCCAAGAGGCGGCGACCAGACGGAGTCTGTGCAAGACGCGTGTATTGGTTGACTAAGGGGCTTCTCGAAGCTCCCGGAAAGCGTTCACCACGCCCAGGGCCAGAAGTCTCTGGTTGGACGTAGCGATCGGGAGGTCGAGAGCCCGCTCGATGACTTTCCGGTGGATGACCTCCAATTGGTCATCATCGTGTTTGCGCAGGTGCAAGTAGGGGGTCGAGTAGAAGATTCTACTCGTTACGAAAGCATGGGCAAGGCGCAATGCCTCCTTGCTTCGTAATCCGCCCTGGTTGTTGGAAACTCGGCGGACCATGTGGCCCACCTGGTCTCCCACCTTGCGAAGTTTGGCCAGGGTCGTGTCGGCCCTGCGTTGGTGGTGTATGAAGAGGCCAAGGACGCGGATCTCCTTGGCCTCCCGGATTGGTCCCGAGGGGAGAATGATGCGTAGCTGAGTTGTGTCCTGAGGGGAGGGACGTACGTGCACAAATTCAGATTTAGCTGGGGCGCACTGCAGTCCGCAGTAGGTTGTGTAGTTGTCGACTATGGTTGCTGCTGCTTGCAGGCAGGACTCCATGTGGCCCAGGTTACCTTGCGTGGCCCAGATTGTGATATCATCCGCGTAAAGTGCGTGATGAATACCAGGCAGAGAAGCCAATTTGGAGGGAAGATGAAGCATGGCTAAATTGAAGAGGAGGGGAGACAGGACCGCGCCTTGAGGTGTTCCCCTCGAGCCAATTATGTATGGTCCGTTTTCCGCATCTTGTATGCGTATGTAGGCTTGGTGTTCTGTAAGAAAATTTCGTCTGTAATTGACTGTTTTGTGGCCACAGTTGATGTAACTGAGGTGATCTAGGATTACTTCGTGCTTGACGTTGTCGAATGCGCCTTTAAGATCCAAGGCCAGGACCACCTTGTCATTGTGGCGACATTCGACAGGATCTAAGACGTCATAGTGGAGCTGCAGAAATATATCCTGTGCTGACTTTTGAGGGCGGAAACCGAACATGGTGTCCGCGAAAATGTGCTGTGTTTCGAGAAAATCGGATAGTCTGTCTCGCACCATCGTCTCCATCAACTTGCCGACACAAGACGTGAGGGAGATGAGGCGAAGGTTCTCCACATCAATAGGTTTGCCGGGCTTCGGGATGAAGGTCGCGAGAGCCGACTTCCAGTCGAGAGGGAGGGGAGTCTCATCATCCCAAATGTTATTGATGTATTTGAGGAGCGCGGCGTAGGCTTTGTCAGGAAGGTTGGCCAAGAGTTTGAACCGTAACCTTGTCGCGCCCGGGTGCAGTGCCACGCTTCATCTTGCTTAATACCGCCCGGAGGTCGTGTAGCTTCAACGGGGTGTCCAGATTCGTGTTCTCTTTGCCTGCATACTAGTACGCGGCCGTCCGGGGGTCTTTTGTGGTGCACAGGTATCGATCCCTGAGCCTATGCGCTAGCTGTGTTGTCGTTCCTGTAAAATTGTGCATGACAGTCTAAGTGGCGTTGGGTTTCCGTGCGTGTTTATGTTGGATCGATGAGAGCGCGGAACAGGCGCCATGTGTTGCGGCCAGACATCTGGCGCGCAGCCACGTTGCACCGGTCCACCCCATTAGTATCGGCTAGCAGAGCGGCATATTCCGCGGCCTGCTGTATGAGTTCGAGGACTCACTTCTTGAGGCGTCTGTTATGTTTCTGTTTCCTTCATCGTTTGGTGAGGCTGCGGCGGGCATCCCAAAGATGAAGGGGGTGATTGTCCACGTCCATTTGTGAGTCCGTGAGCTGTATCTGCTTTTCGTGTTGTCTGAGTGTCGACGTGAGCGATTTGGACCAGGTGTCGTAGCCCGACTAGAGGGGGTCTACAAAAAGTGGTCGCAGTTTCACCTGAAAGGCGAAGCATCAATTGCGATAGCAAATTTGTAGAAAGCTATACGGAGTAATGATAGTAGCTTTATCAGCTGTATAAACTTCGACATGCAGCAGCACCGGCAACACGCAGAACTGTTGTCGACGCCGTCGGCGTTTTGCCCACGTTCGCACAAAATGCGTGCGGCGTTGGTGACTGTTGCCGGAGCCTCTGATATAAATAGGCACTTGGTGCCGCAGCTAAACGTCGCCTCCCTTCCCATCCTCCCCCCCCCCCCCCCCAAAGGCCTTTCGCGCGTCGGAAGAAGGCGCGTTTGCTCTACATATATGGTGATTGTAAAGGAGGAAAGAGACGCCTACTTCTGCAATCCTTCAGGGAGCACGGCGCAGAACGAGCGTTTGTTCGCCGTGCGTTCACTCCCCGTGAAAGCGCGCGTCCCTTGAGCCCTTTCACTCGCACATACAGCGTTCGGCGCGCGGCGACGATTTCATCTCCATTGACGTCATACGGAACCTCACGGCGACCGCGACGCCGACGCCGCCGGCAGAAATCTACTTTGGAGTGTCCATATAATTGCTATCGCAATAATAGGTAGAGAGGTGCGGAAAGTCGTCCAGTCCGGCACACGAGCTTGTGATAGTGGGCGTCTCAGGGGACACATGTAGATGGTTGTGTTGATTATACAGTAATCACTACCGAGAGTGTCCTCTGTATTCAGCCGGTCGGCATGGCGTATGTTGCCTGTAATTGTGAGGTCTGGGCAAGTGTCTCGTTGAATCGAATTGCCTACACGTGTTGGGTCGGTGGGGTCAGTGTGGAGGGTGAGTCTGTCACAGACCCCGTTGAACGAGGCGCAGACGCCGGACCAAATTCCAAAGCCGACTTATCAGCTTCCGAAAATAATCCCACAAAGCAAGGACAATTAAGAGTGGGCCCTCTGGTGCGCCAGCGAACGCCGGTTGCTGTCCAAAGACCGAGTCAGAGCCCAGAGTTGTCAAAACACAACAAAATATATTCTTCACACAATGCAGTTACACACACACTTGCATACTTAGGCTAGACACAACACAATACAAATAAGATGGGTATTAATAAACACAAGAAAATAATTAACGACAAGCACTAAGAGTCCAACACGTAAAGCACAAAATAAAAAAGGAACACTAAGTGTCCAATCGTATTTACCAGTGTTGGTCTTGAAGTCGGACGATCTCGGCGTAACTCGGGGCAAATCTCGAAGAAAGATCTTCGGGAAATGCAGACGCTCGATGAACTCGTTGACTAGCTTGCCGGGGAATCTCCTTCTTCCGCAGACGCTCGGTCTTCACGTTACATCACTTCACCGGTGCGGACTGTACTCCTGAACTCCCTGAATTCCTGAATTCCACTGAATGATTCTCGCACGGCGGTTATATAGCTTCCACAGGCGTTCTCGAACATTCCTATCGGAGTCGTGATCTCGTAGCATGGCCAAAGCTGGGGAAGCTTCGAGGCTTTTCTCGTTCCTTCGGCCGCCGCTGTCGGAGCATTCTCGAGGGGGGGGGGGAGGGTGATGACTCATCCTGTTGGTGTATGCTCACGCGGTAGTAATGTCTAGAGACCGGATTTTAGGCAAATGCCTTTTTTGTTCCTTGCGCTCCTATCGCCCCACTTTGATATATGAGCATGAATTAGAGGTTAAGAAGGGCTTTTATAGTGGTTTTATAGTGCCTATAAATGCCTATTTTGGCGTTTGTGCCTAAATGCCTATAAATGCCTATTTTTAATATCGGCGCCTATATGAACACTATTTAGCCTCAAGTTTCGCTTTCGAGTGCATTTAGAGACCGTTATTCATGTTACCGGGCAACACTGACTGTTCGGAACTCTATGGGGTTCAACCTAGTCGTTTAGTTCAACCCACGACCTCCTCTATAAACTAAAGTTTATAGAGGAGGTCGTGGTTCAACCAACTCCCGGAAAACAACTGCTAGTAGCATTGAAATGGGACGCGCCAGCCAGCATACGCCGCTGTGCTCACATTGCGCGAGCGGTTGGCGAATGCGAAACCGCGGAGAGCCGTCAGGGGAAAGGAGAGTGAAGAGCAAAAGAAGAAAAAATGTGATGTGCACGCGGCTTTTGTTTTGTTTGTAATTTGGTTTTTAAGGTGTTCACCGCCGTCGGGCGTTCCTTCGCAGCGTATGAGATCATTCTCAATGATAAGAGGCACAATTTTGAATCCAAAAATCTGGAGATGGTGGTAGTTTGCTATTGTTTCTACAATTTTCCCAGTGATTCTTAGACTATTCCGCGTGCTCTTCACACCGATTTCTTCAAACATGTGCGCTTCAAATGGGTGGAAGTGTATTCGACAGTGTTGGGGCGTCTTGCCTGTACAATTCGAATAATGTCATTGTATATGAGAAAATTGCCAAGAGTTGTACCTTACAGTCCTCATGTAATAACAGGCTAATTTCTTAATAAATCGTAGTCTCTCTTGCATTTGTTATTTGTCGGTTTTGATGTGTCTTAATTTAATTGCGTCAGGCCGGCATAATGCATCGCTTTTTTAATCAGTATTCCACGCTTTCAAGTATTCTTTTTCATGCCTGTTTTACTATATGCGACGCTCTAGTACAGTGGCCATTGAACATGAGTATGAGCAGTGTGCTTATTGAATTAGGCCAATTAATCGTCATTAGTCCAGCAGTTTTATGGGACAATTGCACGGCTATGTTCAACTGTTGGCGCATTTGTGCCATTTTAGGCAATACCATTTCTTCTTTTGCTATCGCAGATATAGGCCGCGCACAGATTTGTTTGAAATTATTTGCATTTATGTAAAAATTTATTGTGCCTATATTTACGACGTTGGAGGCCTAAAACGTTGTTTTGCCTGCCTATTTTTGGCGCCTAAAACGCGCTTTTTTAATGCCTAAAGATCCGGCCTCTAGTAATGTCTGTCGACTTGCCGGGTGAGAAGGTGTCTCGGCGCGCGCGTGTGCTCTCTCTCTCTCTCTCTCTCCGGTTAACGTCGCTTCGTCGAGGCTCTTCCAGACGTTTCGGCGCCGTGGTTCGCGTTGTTGTTTGAGGAGTATGCGCTCTCCCCCTCTGTTGAAGTTGCCGTGAGGCCGGCGTGTTCTTTCGCTGGCTTGCGTGACACGCGGCGCGCGCTTGGATTAAGCGCTCTTTTGTGACAGAGTCCAAGTGTGGAAAGAAGTTCCGCAAGCTTCCTCCCACGCGTGTCCTCCCGGGGGTACCCCCAGAGCCTGCTCGGGGCGTTCAAATCGCCGACGATCAGGAGGGGGTCCCTTCCCGCCACCTGCATGGCTTGCGTGAAAATTTCGCTGAACGTAACGCTCTTAAGTTTCGGGGGGCAGTAAATATTTAGAATGTGCACAGGTGGGTCAGACCGATTTAGAGGCAGCACCGACACCATCGTGTACGATAAAGGCGGTGTTGTGGGGAGTGTGACCTCCTGCGCAGTACATTGCTTGTGAACAAGTATACATGTCTGCGGGTTGTGTTGAAATGAAGTGTAGTTGGTGAGTTTGAAGCCGGCGCCGGGTTTCTGAAGGGCAACCACGGCGACGAGGAACTCAAGGGTCTCAAGGTAGAGGCGGAGATGAGCCCGCTTCTTGCGGTCCTTGAGACCCCTGGAGTTCCACTGTGTTAGTGTAAGTGGCTGAGTTGCTCTGGCTCGCGACTTAGGGTTGGGGGCCATCGTCGGAGACGGAGGGTGGGGTTACGTTGTTAACACTGCCCAGTCCACTAGTGCCCGGCGCAGACGTGTAGGAGTCTTCCGAAAAGTCAAACTCATCGGGAATGACCCTGTTAAATTTTGAGGGGCGGTTATCATCCCTGATGGGCCCTACGCGCTTAAGGACGCGCGGATTGTCTTTTATCCATTTTTGGATAAAGCGAGTTACGGCTTGTGTCACCTGTGTGATAACACTGTCCATCTGACGCGCGATGGCGTCGTGGATAATTTTGGGGAGGTCAGCCAATTGTGTTTCAATCGCGGTCACCTGGGTCTCTAGGGCCGCGACGCGACTCTCTATAGGAGTAGGAAGCTCCCTATCTGTTTTCTTCCTCGCGGCTTTAGGAGAGCGGAGGACCGAATTGGGTTCTGAGCGAGTTTAGCTCGCTGGCTAGTTTCCATTTTGAGCTCGCAAGAGGGCGAGCTCGCGCCTGAGTTCCTGCGTCTCGGCGGTGCTGGTGGGGGAGGAGGGGTGAGGGGGAGGGGAGGAGGCGACCCTTGCCCAGCTGCCTACCTTAGGTTGGTTGCAGGCGGCGCCGCCAGATGGAGCGCTGAGAGCTGGGAACTCCGCTTCTCCAGGTAGTGGCGTTGCTGCTGCTGTCTTGTCAGGGGGTGACGTCACGCCGCGGCTTGGCGCCTTCTGGTTGACTTGCTGCCGCCCGGTGGCGTGACTCTCCCGTGTCGCGCCGGGATTGGCTGCCTTGGGTGGTGTGATTGGCGCCCTGCCAGCTGGCTGGCGCCTCGATGTTGCGGGGGGGGCCCCGATGTCCTGGGCCCTGGCTGCTGAAGCCTGATGAATTTCCCGGTGCATTCGCGGGAGCCGTTGAGGTGCGGGCCCTCGCAGACTATGCACATTGGATTGCATTCGTGGGGGGCCATCCCCTCAGCACCAGCCCCCACGTTTTCGCCACAGAGGCCGCACCTTTCGTTGACCGGGTTGGGACAGTTGTCCGCCCGGTGCCCCAGTATGCCGCAACGGTAGCAGGTTGGCACTGTCTTCTTGTACTCCCTGACGGGAGTCAGTTCTCCGTTGTAGTGGACGTAACGCAGAACGTTTCGTCCCTCGAAAGTCAGCACAGCCACATTGGAGTTCCCCAGTTTGCGCACGTGTACTAGTTCACCATCGCGCCACTGCACACTATGTTTCAGGTACTCACTGGTTTCGAGGTTATGCACAGAAATCACTCCGCGACATACGTCACCGGTGAGCTTGAGGTGAAGCGGGAGCGGTCCTTTGCTGGTGTTCAGCAGCTTCTGAACTACCTCAGGGTTTTGCGTGCCACAGATGATGATGTTTTGTTCCCAATTGGGAGAAATTGTGATGGCGTTCATGTGCTGCCTACCGATGAGTTGGGAAATGGAAGGGCCGAGCTCACCTTGCTGAAAGGTTGTCTTGAGGGCGACCGTAGTGCGCGGTTTGAGCACGATCACGTAGTCGTCAGGATTCATCCTGACCGTTGGCTTTGGCGTCCACTTGGAGACTGGTGAAGAAGTCGTCTGTGGAGCTTAGAAGACGACGACGGAGCGCGAGCGTCTCCCTTGGATGAATTGTTGAGAGGAGTCTTGGACGTGGCCGCTCCTCGTGCGTTCTGCCGGCGGCGACGCCGGCTCTCGACGACTTGAAAAATGACGGCTTGCTCCGCCGAAATGTTGGGTGGGCCATCCTCTGGTTGGTTTGCAGGGATAGACGACCACGACAGAGTCGTGGGGTCGTAGCCGCGTTCTTCAAGCAGCGCCATGTTGAGAAGTTGGCCGGCGGGCGTCTCCGCAGCCAGTGGCGGGGGAGCTGGAGCAGTTAGGTCCAGCTCGGCCGCTACGTGGTGCTGCGAAAAGTTGCTCTAAATAGCCGAGAATTGGGGGTACCTGGGTAATATTGGTCTCCCCAGGATTCTGCTGACATCTCGGATGCAGTCGTGCAGGTTTCGAAGGGGTTATACATAGATTTCCGCGGTTCCAGCCGAAAATCGACGGAGCCGATGCGCCTGGCGTCCGATCACTCCGCGTTCCCTGCGCGCCTCCCGATCTGTCTGCAGTGTGCATCCCAAGTGAAGTCCACTGCTCCTCGTCTACAACGGGCGTGTTTCACACCGTTTCGGTTCGTTGTGGCTCAGAGTGACCGGCCAAGGCGGGCCGCAAACAAGAAGACGCGGCTGCTGCCGCTCTGTCTAGATAGAACGGCGTCTACTTCCGTCGTTTGCAGTCTCCCGCATTTCGTAGGCGCGTGCACGTTTGCACTCGCCATCTGACGCTACTGGCGAAGGCGCGTGAACGGCGCCTGAAGGGAGCTGAACAATAACTAAACAATTGGTGACCGCCCAGCAGCGAAATCTAGTTACAGCCAGGCGATCATAAATCAACTACGCCCGTAAGCCCAATGCTACCCACAATGAAGTGAAAACCAAATATTTTTTACGTTGTACACTAGCCGGCAAGATTTTTCACTCTTCCAGAAAAATGCACGCGCGTCTTAACGATCGGCGCTGTTTGTCAGTCTTGTCGAGATTACCCGCGGCGATTAGAAATCTTAAGCTCCATACAGCCTGATACCCTCATTTTTGTGGGCAAGGCCGGCAGACAGCCCCTACATGCTACTAAAATATAAACAACGTCTTAAAGCCACTAAAATTTGCGATAATAACCAGCCCTTCTGCAGCACAGCAAAAGCTTGCGATGCGCGCCTTTGAGCCCATAAAAGCCCTGTCGCCCCCTGGCGACCGTTGTAGAAATTCGACAGTTTTGGCCACCTCTCTATAGGGTGCGACTGTTTTCAGAACAAATCCGTGCAGGAGCGGGGCCTCGCCTCGATGTCGTATCACTACAGTGCCTAGAATATACTAGTATCACCACTTTCTTTTTTTCGACAAAGACGACGACGCTCGAATGCAATCTTGTGGTTCGCATGAATGCATGCTCCGGAACCATGGCTGTATGGTCTAGTGGTTACGACGCTCGCTTTGCGATCGGGGGTGCGCGGGCTCGAATCCCACCTCGACAAGAAGGTTACTTTCTTTCTTGGCATCACAATTTTCTTTTTTTCGTCTCTGTTTAGCGGCGTGGTCGGTTGTGCCCCAGTGCCGCGGCGGAAGCCGCGGTGCCGGGCGCCGACGCGAAACGGCGGTTGTTGGGGTGTTCCGGAGCGCAGCGTAGCAACGCCCCAAATAAAGAAATACTGCTCCAGTCAGGTAGACTGCTCCCTGCCTGATAGAAACAAAGGCAGTACTCTTTCACCCACGTCACAAAGTTTCAACTCTTTCCTATTATTTTAAACAATGCTGAAATAGAAATTGCAGCGTCTTTCAAATCACTTGGCGTATATTTTTCCGAAACAATGTAATAGAATTGTCAAGTAAATCACTTAATAAACTGTCCAGAGCAATCGGTACTATGCGTCGCCATTGTAATTACCTTCCTACATTATTAATATGCTTTTATATAATTCAATGTTTTTTTCTTTAGTTTAGTACGGAATTCTTGTCTGGGGAACGACTTTAGGGGAGAACAGGCATAAACTCACAGTATTGCAAAAAAGAGCAATACGCCTTGTCTTCCATGCACCATATATCTGCCACACCACTCCTTTGTTTTCAAAGCTTAATTAGAGCTATAAAATTTGAAACCTTGTACAGATGTAGGCTTTGCCGCTTATATAGAATTGGAAAAGTTAAGAATGATGACACATTAACAAAACTTGCATCCTTACAGCAGCATAATTCTTTTTCTAAATTACGTCAACTAGAACCTTGCAATGTTAACACGAGCCGCTACGGCGACCAACTACGGCGACCAAATGCTACAGTTTTGTTTGCCGATACTGTTAAATCGAATACACACAGAAAATGGTCTCAATATATCTATTCTACCTTTAAAAAAGCTACGCGATATATTTGTGCGATGGTCTTTGTTGCCGCAGTGGGTTCATGTTATTCTTATTTTTCTTTGTTTCATCACCATGCCTTTTTTTCTCTTAAAGCTGTGCGAAATGTTTCGACGATACGTTTGTTTATTAATTCTGACCGTGGTTGTTGTTTCCCTCAATATGAGAGTTATCTATTATGTATAACATCTACTTTTCTTTAACCGCTGTGAAGCTGGCCTGCGCATGAGGTGGCCAGGTTCCCCTGAAGCTGCTACTTGCAGCTTTTTGTGTGGTCATCCTCGCAAGCCTTTTGCTGTTGCATAATAAATTCAACTCAATTCAAGATTTGGGTCATCAAAATAGTGATGCGTTTATTTAGGAATACCATCGAGCCCTTAACAGCAGCCACAGTTGTCCCTAGTCACCAACAGCCCAGCTTGCTCTCCGTTCCCGCCGCCAAACAGAGAGGAAGAAAAAAAAAAGAAATTGGTCATCCGTCATCGAGGCGAGGCCCCGCCCCTGCATGGATCTGTTGTGAAATCAGTCGCACCCCTATTCCACCAACGTGGCTGCTACTCGCCGCCCGTTTGCTGGCTTTCTCTAGCTGCGACACGTGTCAGCACATGCCTTACTGGTTTGCTCCACCTCCTCATAGAGGGTGGCGTTATGTAGTATTGGGTAAAGCCACTGCAACCCGGAAAGTACCGTAACCGCCTGAGCGTGCGCAGGAAGCACTGTGCAGTTGTTGCCACATTTGGTCCAACGCGCCTCTCGGGCGGCAGCCGCTCAGCTATGTAGCTTCGCTTAAGCGATTTATATTATCGCAATTAAATTGACAGATTTCATCGTCCTTTACATAAAAGATGAGATGGTGCATCTTCTATGCGTGCGAAGCAGTACCGGTAGTACGATCGGAAGATATTTACAGGCGCCAAATAGCATGCAGCGAGACCAGCAAACTGGCACTCGAGCGGCCGTTGTTTCGTTTGTTCACCTTCCCGATAAGTTTTTGCTCGTTGGGAAGCTGTCAAGGAGAATACTAACTGCTTGACAGCCCGCATAGTTGTTAGGCAAGATTACTCATGTTTAAGCATTTCATACGTCGCAGGTCTACTTGAATCTCGTTTTTTTTACATTGACTTTTATACCCTCGTAGCTAACCCGTAGCTATTCGACGCGTAGCGGAAAAAGCGAGCAGCTCTTCCTCGGGTTTTCTAGGCTAGAACGTTGAAGAACAGCACGATGGTTGTCTCCGAGGGCTCTGTGAAATCCACAAACAAAACCGTGTTTCGCTTAGCTAGATGCGATATAAATTACATGTATTCGGAAAGTGAAGCATTTAACTGTGCGCCACTCGTTATAAATGCAAAACGAACCCGATGCTCGTGTGTCACACAGGATTTTTTAGGCTGACTAGGTATCAAGCGCTGCCACGCATCGTTTATAAGCAAGGATGTAATTGCTTTCGAACGTGGCTACTCATTTACTCACACTCGAAACGATTGATACAGAAACGATTGATCGACTTCGACTAAGATAAATGAATCCCAAGTGCAGCACAAGGAAAGATATGCTAAAACAGGTTTATCCAGGTCCCGTTCCCGTTGTTTGAAGCAATAATAAACAAGACACGAGAAAATGTATATTTTGATATTCGAGATTGACAGGTCGACAGATATTTGTTGCAGTGGTTTTCTCATGACATTATGTTATTTTTCAAACAGTCACCCGCATTCCGACACTCTTCAAGCCACATTTTGCTCGCTTCTGCATATTTCTGAGAAAGTCGATCCTCGCTTTGTTTGCGCACGGCAAATCGCAGCCTTGAAAGCAAACGCGTCAAGAAGCATCGATCTCGATCATATTACATGGCATTTTTAGGCAGTTAGATGATACCGCAAATGTTCTTCGCGATATCATCAAATTCACGTTGTGAGATTGAATTTGTCTGGCTTTATTCGGTGCAGCCAGATGTCACGGCGCTTGCTGTCACTCCTTCCGCTTAATTGGGATGTCGAAAAGAGCTTTCCCGGACTCCCGGTGGTTGCTGCACATGAAACTGCAGCACCCGGGCATTTCCTTCCGTTTCGTTTTAAGTCTAGGAAAGTTCCATATGCCCTAAATTACACAAAATGGAAAATCCGACCTCGTCGATGGCCCATATGCGCGGCGTGTGCGAGCGATGGCCTTTGTCTGCTTGTCCGCTCCGGCGCGCCGTGGACCATCTATGGCGGAAAGTATCACCTGACTGCAACGGACCAATCGGCGGCGCGGCGGCGTAGATATAGGGTTGCGGTACTTCCCAGGTTCAAGTGACTTTAGTATTCGATAATGTCCCTTGATAATTTGAAAGTACCGACATTCTGTCAACTCTGCCGCCGCGCCGAAGACCCTCGCACGCCCTCTTCTCCCGCCTCTCGAATCGGCGCTTTCCTGAGCGATGATTGGCCCATCGGGCCGTCTCCAGGGAAACGCGCCGCGAAATGACGCTTTGCTTGTGCTTTTTTTATCGTCGGCGCCATTAGCAGGCCGCCTTCATCTGTCGCGAGTCAAGCTCCGTCGGAGTATGAGGGGTACGCTCTGACTCTTGTGCGAGTGATTCTTAAACAGGAAGAAAAGGGGAAAATACAGCGCCGTAACTGCCTCTCGCGAGAGGGCACCTCAACAGCGCTGTACGGGGAGGGGGTGAGGGAGAGGAGAGAGTAGAGAGAGAGTGTGTGGGAGAGAGAAGAAAAAAAAACACAGCCGAGCGGTAGGTCGGGAAGGGGCACGGTTTACAGCCGCTTGCACAGGTTGGAATCCTCCAGGTAGTCGAGGAGCGCCGAGAAGGCTCGCTTGACAGTGCAGGGATGTGCATCCGGGAACAAGAGCCCCCGTGCGCTGTCGGACGGGAGCCCGAGGCGACGGTAGGCGGCAACAAGTGCGCCACGATCAGCTGCGTGCGCGAGGCATTGCAGGAGAACGTGGTCGATAGTCTCGACGTCGGCGCACCTGTCGCAGAATGGTGAGCCGCCACCCGACAGCCGATGCACGTGCTCCGCCTTCCGACAGCAGCAGGAGCAGAGCGCGATCACGTCGGCTCAAGCCCCTGCGCGGCACCAACTTCGGGGGATTGCCGGCGGCAACTCGAGGGTCGGGGTGCCGCGAACGCAGGTAGCCAGTAACGGTGTGGCGGTTAACGTCAAAAGGCGTCACCAACAGTGAGCGGGGTACTGGCCAAGTGTGGGCCTCCTTCGCGAGCCGGTCTGCTTCCTCGTTCCCGGGCAGGCCGACGTGGGAAGGCACCCACTGGAAGACGAGGTCGCATCCCTGCTCGCCACGCCGTCCAGGTTACGGTGGAGCCGCTCGATCAACGCAGGGTCATGGTCCTCTCTGATCAGCATGCAGAGCGCCGCCCGTGAGTCGGTCCGGATGGCCGCCCATGCAACCCGCCGCTCGTACAGCAGCTTGGCCGCCAGGTCGATGGCTGCCAACTCGGCATGGGTGGAGGACACCGCGCGCAAGACACGGCATTGGATGTGCGCCGAGAGCTCGGGGGCGAAGCAGGCAGCCGAAGCCGCGCTGTCTCGGAGCACAGAGCCGTCCGTGCAAACAGGCACGCGGCCAGCGAGCTGCTGCTCGATGACCGCAGCCGCCTCTTGCCGCAGGGCGCAGGCAGCGGTGTTGCGCCTCCCTCCCATCCCAGGCACGGCGGTGCGGAGGACGAGCCGGCGGCGGTGATGCGGGGAGGGGGGGGGGGCGGAGGGAGCCACGCACACGACGGGCCAGAGCTGACCGTTGTTCCTCACGTATATGGCGACTCCGCCGGCTCGCGAGTCGACGGTTGCACGCGACGCCGGTGTAACCGTCGACGAAGAAATCGGACCACGTCTCGGAGAGGCAAAAGAGGGATACTCGTCTGAGTATAGGCGTCGTGGATCACGTCGGCCGCGTGCAGGCGTAGCGACCTGACGTTGAGAGCCGCTACTGAAAAGGCATGTCAGAGCTAACACGAGAAAGATCCATCCCTGACAGCGTCGTGTTTTCGAACTCATTTTTTATTCTCGCTCTGCACCTGCCGCGCGGTCGAATGCCAACTTCTTGCTTGACGGGCGCCGCATGCTGAGGCGCTACAGGGCTCCCCCACGTAGAGCGTGAGCCACAGGAGTCGCCCAGTGAACGTGCTTGGATGTGGGCATCTAGACTGGAGGGGGAAGCTCCGCGGACACGAGAGCCGCAATGTATGTAGGTTTTAGTCGATCGGCAGCTACGACGTCTTCACGGCCATTGATGTCCAGCATGAACGTCTTAGGTGTACGATGGAGTACGCGAAATGGGCCATCATAGGCCGGTGTGAGTGGTAGCCGTATTTGGTCACGCCGAACGAAGACGTGACTGCAGTCATGCAGATCCTGGCTGACGAAGACAGACTGGGGGTGTCGGTCGGCAGAAATTACAGGAGCAAGGTTGTGAAACGTGGTGCGCAGCTCTTGAATGTACGTGGAGGCATCATGAGTGGAAGGGGGCGACGACGGCTCAAAGAATTCCTCTGGAAGACGCAGGGACACGCCATAGACTAGTTCGGCTGATGAGCAGCCGAGATCCGTCTTCAATGTTGATCAGATGCCCAGAAGCACGAAGGGGAGGTGATCAAGCCAACGTTCTCTTGGCTCGTCAGCAGTGAGGGCAGCTTTCAGTTGTCGATGAAGCCGTTCGACCATGCCATTGGCGGAAGGATGGTAGGCAGTCGTGTGGATGTGCCGAATGCCCAAGATATTGGCAAGTGCAGTGAAAAGGGCCGATTGAAATTCTCGACCGCAATTGGTGGTGACGACAGAAGGGCATCCAAAGCGTGATACCCAGCCGTTTGTGAAAGCCTTAGCCACTATCGGTGCTGTAATGTCGGAAATGGCAAACGCTTCCGGCCATCTGGTGAAGCGATCCACACATGTCAGTAGGTAACAGGCCCCTTGTGATGGTGGAAGAGGGCCGACGATGTCGAGATGGACGTGGGAAAACCTTGCGTCGGGAGGCCGAAAGGGGGACGGTGCCGTGACCGTGTGACGGTGAATTTTAATACGCTGGCACTGAAGTCATGTTCGCGCCCAGCGTCGGACGCCAGCATTGATACTTGGTCAAAGGAAACGAGATGTGACTAGCTTCTGGGCCGCACGAATACCCGGATGGCTCATGTTGTGCAATTGATCAAAAATTGCACGACGAAAAGCTGTAGGCACGAAGGGCCGAGGAACCTCAGTAGACGCTTCGCACGTTAATAATGAAGTAGAAAATAGAAGCAGGCACTCCTTGAAAGATAGAGACGTGGATGAAAAGCGAAGACTATGCAGCTCAGGATCGTTGCGCTGGGCAGCTGCTAGCTCTTCCATGTCTAGTGGTGGCTGGGTCGACAAGGCATCGATGCATGAGAGTGCATCAGTGGCGGCATTTTCCGGCCCGTGGTCATGTCTGAGATCCATGGTGAACTCGGAGGTAAAGCATAGTTGACGAATCTCCCTTGCAGTGTAATTGCCGTGATTGCGATGGAAGGCAAACGTTAGGGGCTTGCGGTCTGTAACGACGTAAAAGTCCCGGCCCTCCAGTAAATGGCCGAAATGTTTGATGGCGAGGTACACCGCAAGGAGTTCTCGGGCAAATGTACTGTATTTTACTTCCGGTGGTTTGAGTTTTTGCGAGAAAAAACCAAGGGGCTGCCAACCTGATGCGTGCTGCTCGAGAACAGCGCCAACTGCCACACTCGATGCATCGGTGATGAGACGAATTTGGGCATCAGGAACGGGATGTATGAGCATGGTGGCGTCTGCCAGAGCCTTTTTGGCAGTAGCGAAGGCAGATGCGGCGTCGTCGGTCCATTCCAGTGGCACAACCGGGTCTTTTTTTATGGCTTATAGGTCGGTCAAGGACTTTCGGAAAGTGGCACACTTAGGAAGAAAGCGGCGATGAAAGTTTAGTAGGCCCAGGAATTTTTGGAGTCGTTTCATTGATGTCGGGGATGGAAAGTCTTGGGTAGCCTTCACTTTGCTGGCGAGCAGTTGGATACCCTGTGGAGTGACAAGGTGGCCTAAGAACTCGATTGTAGCGACGCCGAAGACGCACTTATTGGGATTAATGACGAGGCCGTAATAATCCAGACGGTGAAACAGGGTGCGCAGATGGTCTTCATGCTCAGGGCCCGATGAGCTTGCGACCAGGAGGTCATCAAGGTAGGCAAATATGAAATCGAGACCTCGCGTGACCTCGTTGACAGTGCGCTGAAAAGTCTGTGCGGCGTTGCGCAGTCCAAAAGGCATCCTTACATATTCAAACAGACCAAATGCGGTGGTGATGGCCATATTTGGAATGTCAGCGGGTTCTAAGGAATCTGATGGTAAGCCTTCACTAAGTCAATCTTAGAGACCGTGCACCCAGCCAAATTTGATGTGAAATCCTGTATGTGAGGAAGTGGGTAGCGGCCTGGTAATGTGTGGGCATTGTCTCCAGTCGCCAGGATCTTTCTTCGGCAACATGTGGAGTGGCGATGCCCAGTTGCTGGAGGAAGGCCGCACAATGCCAAGTTCAAGCATTTGCTCAAACTCACTGCGGGCGATGGTGAGGAGTTCTCCAGATAGTCGACGAGGCCGTGTAAAAACGGGAGGTCCAGTGGTCACAATATGGTGAGTGACAGAATACTTCACCGGTGACTCCCTGGTGTGCGGCTTCGTGATGTTGGGGAAGTCAGCGAGTACTTTTGCATACGGCGAAGCAGGTGTGAGAGCTCGAAGTCTCGTTGACGAGGAAGTGCAGAGTAGACCGTTGATGGATAGGCGCGTGTTGAGATCGATGAGGCGATGAGCATGCATGTCCACAGCAAGGTTGAAACAACTGAGGAACGTACGGCGTAGTCCAAGGTCAAGTGTTAGAGAGCGTTGGCCGTATGTGGGAATGGCGGAGTTGTTGATCGCTTGGAGTGGGCAGGTCTGTTCGTTGCGACGGCGATCTGCACAGGAGGCCGGTATGACGTTAACCTGGGCTCTTGTGTCGACGGGGAAGCAAGCGCCATTCATCTTATCGGAAACATAGAAAACGCGGCATGACTTTCGACCAATACCACTTGCCACCGTGAGTGGCCGGTCGTCGCATTTCCCGACCAGGAGCACGGGCGAGTGCACTTGCGAGCAGATGGTCGAGGACGAGCCGTCCCGTGGCGCGTCGGTTGTCTGAAGTCCCGGAGATCATGGAGACGTCGAGCGGCGACTGTGGAACTGGAACCTTGATGCCGATGCGCAGGTACGAAGTCATCGAGACGTCTGACAAGGGCGTCCAAACGGTTCTCGATGCTCGCGAGCGCGGGGTCTGCAGCGGTGGCCGGTGGCGACGTGGTCAGAGCGTTAAAGCTATGTGCCCGCGAGTAGTCTGCCACTCGATCAGCCATTTCAGCGAGCGTTTCTACTGGGACATCTCCTGCAACGACGAGGACCCAGGACCATGCTCTGCGGTAAGCGCTGGAGGAACAACTAACGCAACAGCTTCTCCTCTTGAGGGGCGGAGGTCCCGCCAATGAGCTGGCGCATGCGTCGCAGGAGCTGGGATGGGCGACGGTCACCGAGCTCTGTGGCCGTGATGAGCTGTTGGAGTCTGCTGTGTTCATACTCAGACTTCCGGGAAATGATAGCTTCCTTCAACGTGTCGTAACGATGGGTCGGGTGCGGCGAAGCTAAGATATCTGCGAAGTCTTCGGCTACGTCCGGAGGTAAGGATAACACCAGATGCCAGTACCTGGTCTGTTGGCTGGTGATTTGCCGTAGACGGAAGTACGCCTCGACCTGCAGTAACCATGTGCAAGGGCTGTTTGGCCAAAATGGTGGCAGGTTGACGTGTTGGATCGCAGCCACCGCAGCACTGCTAAGTCTGGCGTCTTCTTGGGCGTCAGGACCGGTAGTGGGTGGAAGAGCCGGCGGGGTCCATGTTGGATGGTTGGGGTTGCGTGTTCTTTATCGTGTCACCATTAACTGTCGGAGCTAACACGAGAAAGATCCAGCCATGACAGCGTCGAGTTTTCGAACTCATTTTTTATTCTCGCTCTGCACCCGCCGCGCGGTCGAATGCCAACTGCTTCCTCGACGGGCGCCGCATGCTGAGTTGCTACAGGCATAGACGGAAAGTTTTCAGTTCTCCTAGGAGGGGGGGGGGATGGGGCCCGACCTGTTTTCCGAAACCTGCCCATATATATATATATATATATATATATACTCAGCCCCGCCGGGAAAATTCCGGAGGGGGCTCGAGCCCCGGAGCCTGCCCCCTCGCTTACCCCTGAATGGGTTCCTGAGGTGTAAAATGGGTTCCTGAGGTGTGACATCATAAATGCCCTGTCGTGAGTGTCCGAACAAAAACTTCGCCGACTATACTGTCTATCTGGCCCGAAGTATAGTTGGGAAGAATAGTAGAGACATCACGGAACTAGTGATACATGCTCAATAAAGCTGCCTATTCTCCATATCCACCAAATTATTGGTCTGTTTTCGCTGGTTTCATGGTGACTGAACGTGTGTCACTCCAGGTGGTGCTCCCAGTTGATGCCCATGAAAGTTATTTGTGGCCCGCTCTACCACTTCACACGTAGGCGGCCGCATATGTATACTCCCAGTAGCACGGAAGGGCGCAATGTCAATCGCCCTTAATTATGCGCACCTTCAAGATTCAACTTCTTACACACTCCTGGTGATCTCGACTTTTATTCCTCACCACCCAAACCACCATTCGCACCACCCTGGTTTATATTTCCCGCCAGAGAGCTATCAGGTGAAGCCGAAGCGCGGACCAAAATAATGCAATGGTGGCACTGAAATCCAAACTTTCTTTCTCGATAAAAGCGCAAATTACTTTGAATGAAATTTCTGTGGCGAAAGATGTGCTTCTCAATCATATCTGCTTTTCTGCTTATTTTTTCATGGACCACCTTAGTGTGTTACCAATGTCTAAACGTAGGCCAAAAATAGCGTTTTTCCCAAATTCAGGGTTTTATTTTAGACCCTGTGCGAAGAACATAGGTGGAAATAAAATTTTAGGAGATTTTAGAACTCTCCCTAAAACGTACGTTTACGTTTTAGGGAAAGTTCCATAAAAGTAGTTCCTGGTTTTCTTCCCCGACCGCTGTTTGGGGGAAAATTACCAAAACGCCATAATTCGCGCATTTTACCTTGCTGCTAAGGAATTAAGAATGTTTATAAAACTGTTTTATAATGAAAGAATAATGTGCACACAACGCAAAAACGCAAACTTTGAAAATAGGGGCAAAACGGTAGATTTTTGGAGAACTTGTTTTTTTTTTTGCACCTGGTTTTCCACCATTTTGTGAAATTGAAATGGCTCTCACGTGCGCAACATTTTTTTTGCACTCAAAATTTTTGAAAAAGGTACTGTCCAAGTAATGCTTATATGCGTGCATATTTTCTTTTTTTAAGAGAAATTATTTTTCTCGAGCGCCTCGGTTGGGACAGTTGGCGTGGAATGACCCTTGTATACTGCGGACTCGATGGTCTACTGCGGGCAGATAATTCATCTGTAGTTACGTAACTCGAATGAATACTGTAAATTGAAAGAAATACACCCCGTAAATGTAACATTTTGTTATAGCACAATATATATTAGAGGCGCCCTGTAGCTTTCCATTGC
The DNA here is from genome assembly GCF_013339745.2 of Dermacentor silvarum. NCBI lineage: Eukaryota > Metazoa > Arthropoda > Arachnida > Ixodida > Ixodidae > Dermacentor > Dermacentor silvarum. Next base: position 166,355,499 of record NC_051160.1, read on the forward strand.
AATGGCTACTTGAATGACATTTCCGGTTCAATTATGGCGAATTTTCCCAGAGTGAAACTTTGTTACAGTTGTTCTTTAAGGCGCTTTGTAGTACGCACACCGATGCTGATAAACCGCCGTGCTGAGGCCGTCGTTCGTTCGCCATTTTTAGAATGGCCGCGCATTTTCCAGGTACTACCGCACAGAAGCCGTTTACTACCCGGAAAATGTGCCGCACGACTTCTGCTCGTCCCTGGTGTACTCCTCGCTGGCCGTGTTCTTCCACGGCGTGCAGTGGAAGCGGCCAAACTTGGACGCCGACTTCGTGCAGCGTCTGCGCGCACTCCAGCTGCGCCACAGGAGCAACCGGCTGCCCGTCTACGTCACGCTCGGCGGCGAACCCGAGGACAACGCCAACTTCACCAAGGTGCTGCGAAACCGGGAGCGCCTCTTGCGCTTCACGCACAACCTAAGGGTATTCCTGCTGGACGGCGAATACGACGTACGTCCCGTGCGAGTGCTTTTCAAAAAGCGAAATCTGGGTGCCTTTCACCGCGAAGCAGTTAAGGGCTAGTTCCCTCCTGTGCGCGTGTGGAACACGAGCCTATCATCATCAGCACTGGCTCGAGCGTCTTCTTCCGCAGCTGGCTCGTTGGCGCCCCTCGGTTTGCGCTCGTGCCGTTGGATGCCGGGCCGAGCAGTGAGTGTGTGCTTAAGGAATGCGAGGTAATTTTAAAGCGATTCAAAACAATATCACCAAAAATAAGATTTCCCAAATTGGTTCATGGATATGCAGGCTATACTTAAAAATTACCTTGAGTGAGCCGTTTCAAGGTAGCTTTCAAGCCACTGCCCCCAAATTCGTCATCGTCGTCGTCTGCATCCACAGCTGGCTGCGTTGCCGCTAATCACTCAAGCGTAGAATTTAATTTCTATCGTCGTAATGGGGAGGCCGTGTGTACGGCATTATGAGCTATTGCTTAAGGGGTTATGAGACATTCATGAGCAGCTGACGACCTGTCCTAGCGAGTTTGAGCAACGCCGCCACGAACGCGCTCGGGAAAGAACTCGTCGTCGACGTGCCGATTCTAGCTTCAGGGCTTCCGAAGCCCAGGCGAAACGTCAGCGAAGAACCGCGGACCCCGAGTTGAGGGAGCACGACGTTGAGGCCAAACGTGCTTCCCCGGTGCGACCTAGCCGTCGCACCGGGGAAGCACGTAACATAAAATGTTCTATGACGTCGGAATTAGTTTGCAACAGGTACATCGGCAGATCCTTATAGCCGTGAATGAAACGCTTCCTTGAAGGGAAGTATTGTCAGTTGCATGTATCGCAAGCTTTGGTAGTTTTCGTTCGTATTACTCCAAATGTGCGACAATGTTTTCAAACGAGATTTTCGTTGTGAATATACCCTATGAAAATCGAAACGGATTATTATGCCCGACTGACTTGCACAAGCAGAGTTACGAGGATTGACGGTCCGTTGCACTCAGTACCATACCTCCTTGGCCAACTGGACGCATAATAGTATTTCAATCGCGAGCTTTCTTTGAAGCAAATGTAGCCGTTGTAACTCGCGAAAATTCTTAAGAGAAATAGCATTTAATTTCCGCTTTCACTCAGCACTGCATGCTGTAGTGCATAGCTCAAAAACGATCTGAAAGTTGTATTGACACAGAAAACTGACATCTTGTTTTCCCTGGTGCACTAAGTTCCTAACGCCCCATTTATCACGGCTGGAAGCCTACCTTGCTTCAGGAAACAAATTTACTTCTGCAGCATGGCCCTTTTGTAAGTGGCGCTGTGCTTAGGTAGCAACCTTAAATGTTAGAATTGTCAATAGCTGTTGGTTTCAGCATGCCAAATCCTTAGGCAAGAACTCAAACTAAATGGTTATGCGAATAATTTGCCGTCTATAAATATCAACACACAGACCATGTAATCATGGTTACAGGTCATAAACCAGAACAAAGTTTTTATATGTGCTTATGTTCTCATGGAGGAACTAATAGGCACCAATTTTATTTGCAACATATAAATGAAACAAATCTTGTAAATAGAACAGGCTACTGAGAATCACGCACGTACACACACGTACACGCACGCGCACACACAGGCCGTCGAAAACACGAGGAATGGCAGTAGTAGAGCACTGCACGGGCTCGGGCTTCCCCGAAAGCTTGGCCTGGCCCGCGCGCCGCGCCGGGCCGGGTAGGGCAGCTTTTTCACGGGCTCGGGCCGGACTCGGGCACGCCATCTTGTTTTTGATCCTGGCCCGGGCCGGACTGGGATTTTTTGACGCGGGCCCGGGCCGGGCTCGGACTTTCTGGTGGTGTGACGTAACGTGCAACGAGTTATCCTCGCGCGTCTTGACTCTGAAAAACATTTCTTTTTCGGTCTCGGGCCGGGTTCGGGCCGGTTTCGAGCCGGGCTCAGGCCGGGCTCGGGCCTAAGGTATAAAGGGGTGGCGGGCCGGGCCGGGCGGGTAACGTAGATTATTTTCCGGGCCCGGGCCGGGCTCGGGTTTTGCCATAAAACTTTTGGTCAGGCTCGGGCGGGCAGCCCAACGTAAAAACGGGCCCGGGCCGAAAAATTCGGCCCATGCAGTGCTTTAGGCAGTAGGCCTGAGGCTTGTCCCTCGGCAACGATACCGCATTCACCGTTTATCGTGAAATCATCCGTACGGAGATATGAGGGATCAAAGTGCTTCGCGCACACACACACATGCTCGGACTCGAAGCTGAAATCGTCCCTTTCCTGCCGTGGTATGGCTCGCTTCCAATTCTCGAAGTGCTCACGAACACTCGACATGCAAATCAGCGATACCTCTTCGGTAGTGTCTTCGTAGCCAGAACGGCCCCCCGGCACACAACGCCTTAACGGCATTGTCAGGCGAACGTGCCACTTCAACTGTAGAATGCCAGAATTCGGATCTTGCCTAAACATCAATCACAAATATAAAGTACGCGTCCAAACTTTCAGCCCACGCCGGCCGCATCTGCAGTCTCTCCGGATTTAACACGGAGCTGCGGTGGCGCCGCAGCGCGGCGACTTCATGCGACATATCAAGCTCTCTCATAGAGTGACGGCGGAGTTTCGTGACCAGAAAAGTATTGAGGGACTGTAGTAACGTCTGCCTATTACCCCCTCAGCTGCCTCGAACACCGTTAAAATACGAATTTCGTCAATAATATTATTTTTCTGGGAAATTAAGATAGCAGGCATGTAACGTTTGCCAGCGCTTCTAGTCGCATTAACAGCTTCTGTGTAAAAAAAAGTAGCTCTAGCAATACCACTTGCCGGTATAGTGACGCATGACCAAAACGCGCCGCTCCCACGCATGACCTCCAAGATTTGGCACCACAGCGGGCTCCAGAACGTTGACGTCGACGTGCAGAGACTTACGTCATAGCCATGCGGTTTCATAGAGTTAGTAGAGGGAACTGCGGCGCCAGTGTCTACGGGAGCTGCAAGCAGGGCAGTTCAGATAGCATGGGAATGACGGGCCTTGCAATGTTTTAGTAATATCGCGCGGGCGTCGACCGCACGGCGTGTCAGCAGGCTCGTAGCGGTGAGGCATGGCGGGATCGGTGAACAGTACGCGCCGGCGCGCAAGGCGACCTCCAGTTCTAATGTGTCTTGCGGCGGTGTTTGCTTCAGGAGTGCTCCTCACTACCACAAGGCCGCTGCCACACCGTGCGGTCAACGATCGCACGATATTATTTAAAAAATGGGAGGGTTTGCACGGATTTGACTGAACTTCGTCGTTCTCGCTTTAAATTGATTCGTGACTTTGCAAAGTGATGCATGTTAAAGAAAGTATTGCGTTATAAATAATTCAATAAACATCGTTAAAATTGTCCGACGACAGGATTCGAACACGGGACCTCTAGCACAAGACGCCCGATATTGAAACTATCAAGCCACGGACGCATGGACAACCGATTAGCAGCGATCGCCCGTGCTTTCGGAGTATTGTTACCTACTGCATTAGAAAAAAGTTTGTATTTCGTCGAAATTGAGGCCAATTTAGGCTCAGATGAAGCGTATTCAACGAAGCGCCAAGAACCTCTAAGCCCCAAGCACGAATGTCAGACATAATCCATCATTGCCGTGGTGGGTGAACAATCGCAACGATAGATCTCCCTCTAGTGATTATTGCGGGAAACTCTATGTGTGCACAGCCTTTATATAGCTACTAGGTGCGCGCGTCGTCTGCTCTGGTGCTGCTGAGAGGCTGTAATAAAAAAATCTGCAATGGCCAGCCCTGAGAATGTGCCAAAATTTCTTCGGTGTTGTATATACTGCTGATTTACACATAATTTAGCCGAAGTGAGATTTCGTTGTAGTTTATCTGTAACAGCTTCGCTGTAATTATGGTCAACAAATGCTTCGACATACGCTTCCGATTTTACTCAATAACCTCGCCTTACAGAAACAGACCTTCTGTCCTTATGCAGCTTGCAAATCTACTTTCAGTCAAACTAATCCTTGTTGTTTAATGAATTTCTACATATGCAATGCTGTATGACCTTTATTTCCCTTTTTCTTGCGTTAGTTTGTGCTGTACTGAATATAGTGCTGTGTTATGTTCTTTTTTTATTCTTTTTCTACCTGTTTTCGTATAATAAGACTTCTTTATGTAATCTATAATGCGCATGTATAAATTTAATATTTCCTTGTTAACGCAGACTATTTGTTTTTGTAATTGTAAATTGACACCTTGCCATCTGTTTACTCACATGTGAGCGCCCGATGCCCTCTGTTGCCTTTGATGGGTTATTGGGCTGGTCAAGTTGCCTGCGCGCAACTTTTTATCCAGGACCCCACCATGTTATTCTTTTCATGGGAAATACATTATTATATATTATTATAAAACGTAGGCCACCGTGCGTACTGTGCTGCCCAGGGCCTGCACTTGGACTGGGACCACCCGCAAGGCCTGTGCGGCGACAGGTCGGACACCGACAACTTGCGTAAATTTCTGCTCAAGCTGCGTGCACAGTGGGCGGGGCGGGTGTTGCTGTCGGTGCCGCCAGCGCCCCACCGATTGCGCCACTACGGCATCAAGCGGATCCTGCCCCTGCTGGAGCACGTGATCGTGGCCACGCACAGGATCGGGCACGGTCGGGCCGTCGTCGGCTGCTCGGGTGGCGGCGACCATGCCGCGCGCGTCATGCGCGCAGTGCGCCGGCGCTTCCTGCCCGAGTCGTGGAAGCGCTTCGTTTACACCGTGTCGGTGAGCGACGAGCCCACTGCGTCATTCGCAATCCGCGCTAACACTTCAAACAAGAACGCGAAAAAATTCTCTAATGAGTCGCGTTTAAACAAATTCGAAGGACGAGCCAACGGCGATTGACAGCGAAGAGGATCACGGACAGGATCGCGCTCCAGGCATGGGCAGGAACCTCGTCAAGTTACTTTGTTGTAGCTTTTTGTTCCTGCTAAACATTTTATTGCGATAGCAATTATATGGACACTCAACAGCAGATTTCTGCCGTCGCCGTCGCCGTCGCCGTGAGGTTCCGTATGACGTCAATGGGGATGAAATCGTGGCCGCGCGCCGCCGAACGCTGTATGTGTGAGTGAAAGGGCGCGAGCGACGCGCTCTTTCACGGGGAGTGAACGCACGGCGGAGAACAAACGCGCGTTCTGCGCCGTGATTCCTTAAGGGCTGCAGAAGTAGGCGTCTCTTTCCTCCTTTACAATCACCATATATGTAGAGCAAACGCGCCTTCTTCCGATGCGCGAAAGGCCGTGGGGGAGGGGGGAAGGGGGAGGGAAGGGAGGCGACGTTTAGCTGCGGCACCAAGTGCCTATTTATATCAGAGGCTCCGGCAACAGTCACCAACGCCGCACGCATTTTGAGCGAACGCGGGCAAAACGCCGACGGCGTCGACAACAGTTCTGCGCGTTGCCGGTGCTGCTGCATGTCCAAGTTTATACAGCTGATAAAGCTAATGTCATTACTCCGTATAGCTCTCTACAAATTTGCTATCGCAATTGATGCTTCACCTTTCAGGTGAAACTGCGACAACTTTTTTTTATTGCGATAACTACTATATGGGCACTCTAAGCGGATTTCTGCGGCCGCCGCCGCCGTGAGGTTCCGTGTGAAGTCCAAGGGTGATGAAGTCGTCGCCGCGCACCGTATGCTGTATGTGCGAGTGAAAGCGCGAGAGGGACGCGCGCTTTCATGGAGAGCGAACGCACGGCGGAGAGCAAACGCGAGCGTCGCGTGAAAAGCCGGGGGCAACGTTGTGCTGTGGCACCAACGGCGCACGGGGAACTGGCGACTGAGTCTCGCACTCGGCAGGAGGAAAGCGGAAAAGCAGAGCGGGACGGAGGGGGGTACGGCTTCTACTCTGCCCGCAACGTTGTACTTTGCGCGGCTGCGGGCGGTCGCCCGCTCCGTATCTTGAAAGCGATCTGCAGACGGCTCATAGCTTTGTATGCGCTGTGCTTTCGCCGCTCAGTTCCCGTTGAAGCGATAGAACCACGGTGTAAGAATAAGAGAGGTGCTTACACTCTCCCCACAAGGCGGGCAAAAGCGCCGCCCGCTCGCGTCCAGATTATGTTCGGCTCGGTTGCAGCTCGGGCGGCGCCGTCGTAGAGGGCGCTGCGAAATGCGGTACCAGCCTCGGCGGCAAGGCGCGTGCTGCCGCTGCTTCGTCTTCCTGCTTGCATGTGTGACCGCGCTCTTTTGAAGGCACGCTTTTTGTTCGCGTGCGTTTCATGAGCTTGTGCTTGGGTATTGTCGCCACGGGCCCTCGACAAAGGCGGCAGTGGCCTTCTGAGGGGCGTTTGAAATGGCTAGAAAGTGTTTCGTTCCAAACTGCAATCCTGGATACCGGACTTGTGCGGAGCGTGTACCTTTATTCAAAGCACCGTCCGACAGCGGTCGTCTAGAGCAGTGGCGTCGTGCAAATCTGAGGGAAGACCGAACTCTAATGCCTACCGACCATGTCTGCGCCAAGCATTTTTCAGAGAATATGATATCGACGGCATATTATGCGGAGCTCGATAAACGGGTGCTACTTGACGCGCCAAAGAGCCCTGTTCTGTCACCAAATGCAGTTCGCACCTTACTTCCGAACTGTCCAAAGAACCTCACATAGTCAAATAAACCTCTAAAGCCGCTGCGGAAGAGAGAACCTCCTGTGTGCCACAAAAACGGCTGTGTGCCAGAGCAGTCCGTGGAAATTTTGCTGCATGTATGGGATACAAAATGGGTGTCTTAACTATCATGCAGTAAGATTTTAAAATATACGAATGTCACGTAGCTGGACAGAACCAAGGTAATGTCTGCCGTCTCTTGGAAATACTCAGATTCTTTTTTTGCAATCCGCCTAATTACATAATTATTTTCATAATTCATTATTCAACTTTCTAATGCTATAATTAGATAAAACGTGTGAAGGAGAGAAGTGCACAGCAACATGGAAAACATGGATACAGCTTTCTTTTGCTCAATACGTGATACGTATATAAAAGTGTTTTCCGAGAGTGAAAGAAACCCGTGAATACACGCAAAATTGACGCGCGACTGGCCGCCCGAGGAACTTTGCGTATATTTGTGGGCTCCTTCCACGCTTAGAAAAACACTTCTACATAGCGCGTATTGAGCAATAAAAAGCTGTTTCGGGAGTCTTTCATGTTGCTCTACAATTTTCTAATTGACACGTTTAATCTAATATTATTTGAGAAGCTGATTAATTAATTAGGACTAATTAGGTAATTAGGCGGCATTTAAAAAATAATCTTAGTATCTTAGTATCTGCATATGTTAAAATCTTTGTGCACCCTGTATAATACGGCTGATTTCTTTGCCGATATGTGTGCCTGATTTTCAAATTTGTTCCATCCCGGCTACTGAATTTATTTTACAATGCGCGCATGATGTATATTACACGCTATCATGTTTTTATTCAACATTTTTGCATTGTGGGAGCGCACGAGAGCGTAAGTTTCTGGGATCCCCTATTAAAATTATCGAGCTGCTTCTGCACAATTTTTTTGGTATTGTGTCTTTACAAAATAAAAAATAAAAAGTCTATGGGATTATTGTGTGGTGGTTGTAAGTGTATTTGTGGAGAGGCTGTAACATGCATTATGAAATACGCTTACATTGGCACATTCTCATATGTAATTTAAGAAAAAAGAAAGTCACCTCTTCTTTTAGATCCTGCAAGAGTCACGCAGTCCTCAATGAACGAAAGCCAAATAAATAATATACACGGGCTATGTTAAGTGAAATGGGAATAAAAAGGCATTTGCTCAGGTTTTCACCAGTAAACTGTATGAGTGATGCTGTAATCAAAGATAAGACGGCTGCCTTCCTCCCGCCGGGCGATTTCGTTTTGGAATTCTCTGCCGTCAAATATTAAATCAAGCCCTTCGCTATACTGTTTCCGTTGGCTTCTAAAGCAGTTTTTACTAACAATATACGTTAACTAATACATATATGTGTATGTGTGCAAGTATATATATATATATATATATATATATATATTGTGTATATATGCGCATACATTATGGTTTATCAACTTTTGATTGTTTTTCTCGGTTTGTGTTCCTATATTATTAGCTGTATATACATTAATTTTGTTGCTGTGTTGGATTGCGCACGGTTGATGTTATATAATCATTATATTCCTATTCAATTATTCTTATGTTTGAAATTACATATGTATTTCAAAGTAGAATTATTGTTGCTCTTTTCTGTGTAATCTTCAACTACCGGATGATTGATTAATTACTTCTATTTTGTTTATTTGCATTTTTCCATAATCGCAAGCCTTAGGTGATGTTATGTTTTTTTATTCATTTACTTTGGTTATATTGATTTGTATTTTCCCGCTATTTTTACCTTGCTTGCTAATCGTATGCTCTACATTTTTATGCATGTACTAACAGGAGGTCCCCCTGACAGTTTTTACTTTAGGACCTCCTTCTGTATTACTATTACTTTGTAACTGTATTAATGTATAATAATAAAATGATTGATTGATTGATTAAAAAAATCCAATTTTAAAGAGTTTTTACATAGCTGATGTGCATTCTCTTCATAAGTTCTAGCCATGAACAGCCACTTTGCTCTAGTGCGCTGCATATCGCAAGCTTGCGCCGTTTCATTTCTTAATTTATATTGCGGCCACACTGAATTTGCGCAACGATAATTGAAATATTTTCTGAGTGTGAATGAAAGCAGCGATAAGCATGAAATACAACATTTTCCGGTGCAGTCACTATATTCTTCTGATCGAGGGATAGCAGGTGGGCTAAAGCGTTTATTTTTTTTATGCTTGGATGAACGGCTACACCGGACGAAAGACGAACTTGAGTGGGCTTTGAGAGCTGCCTGATCGATCCGTGTTCACGTCATTCACGCCCTGCACAAGGAACCTTCATGTTAGCGAAGCATTATATATGCCTGGTGAACTTATTAGTTTAATCTGAAATAACGAATTTCCTTCACGCTTTGAGTTTCACTCACTCCACTATGAACGAAAATTTTGCGGAAGCAGAGTAATGTCAAGCCGACGGCGCCGCTAAGCTGGGACCGCTGACCGCGGCGCCATCTCTTGGCTCGCAGCACAGCTACTCGATGCGCCCGCGCGCTGCCGAACATAATCTGCACGCTCGCGCGCGCGCAGTGTATACTCCTAAATGTTCTTACACCGCGGATAGAGCGCACGAGCCTTCACTCACCGCTGCTCACGCCAGCGTTTTGACAGCAGTTGTCTGCGGTCGTCGGAGTGGGATCTATTCATGTTTGCTTGAGCGTGCTGATACCAAGCTTGTTAATTCAGTAAGTAAGCGAATGTGTCCAAGTTTATACAGCCGATGAAACTACTATCCTTAGTCCGTATAGCTCTCTACTAATTTGCTATCACAATTGATGCTTCGCCTTTCGCACAAAACTGCGACTTTTTCTCCCTTGTCATTTATTGCGATAGCAATTATATGGACACTCAAAAGCAGATTTCTGCCGTCGGCGTCGCCGTCGCCGTGAGGTTCCGTATGACGTCAATGGAGATGAAATCGTCGCCGCGCGCCGAACGCTGTATGTGCGAGTGAAAGGGCGCGAGGGGCGCATGCTTTCACGGGGAGTGAACGCACGGCGGAGAACAAACGCGCGTTCTGCGCCGTGCTCGCTTAAGGGCTGCAGAGGTATAGGCGTCTCTTTACTCCTTTAAAATCATCATATATGTAGAGCAAACTCGCCTTCTTCCGAGGTGCGAGAGGCCGTGGGGGAGGGGGGGGGAGGGGGAGGGAAGGGAGGCGACGTTTAGCTGCGGTACCAAGTGCCTATTTATATCAGAGGCTCCGGCAACAGTCACCAACGCCGCACGCATTTTGAGCGAACGCGGGCAGAACGCCGACGGCGTCGACAACAGTTCTGCGTGTTGCCGGTGCTGCTGCATATCCAAGTTTATACAGCTGATAAAGCTAATATCATTTACTCCGTATAGCTCTCTACAAATTTGCTATCGCAATTGATGCTTCGCCTTTCAGGTGAAACTGCGACAACTTTTAGGGGCGAAGCTCCTTATGGCGGCACCCGTTCCGTCCCCTTCGTAGTAGTAGTAGTAGTGTGTAACCAGTCTGAGAAAAATGAGAAAAAAATTCCGACGTTGTGTCCGTAGCGCGGAATCGAACCAGGGACCCCTCGCTTCCGAGCGCGCGGCGTTAGCCCACTACGTCACGAAGCGGACATGGACAAACGCACCACGATGGCTATAAATACCCAACATTAACGAAAGGCGGAGAGGCCGCTAGGGGGCTAGAGTGTGCGGAAGCGGTTCGTATCAGCTCCGCCAATTTCTAGTTCCTGTGCCCAGCTAAGTCCTTCTTAGGACCCACCAAGGCGCTCAACGGATCCAGGAAGGTACTATCGTGAGCAATATGAGCTCGAACACGGGAGCGCGTGGAAAATAGCCTCAAAACCTAGATAGCGTCATACGTGGATGGCGCTGCCGAAACCGCAGGGGAAAGGAGGGGCGCTCTTCCGCTAACTGTTGGCACTCCCGCTTCGCTAGCGTACAAAAAAAAAATGATAAAAGTGGCGTATCCGAACGATCAGCCAAAACCGCCTAGATTTAATACAAGCATGACCTGTGCATTATGGCAGTCTTCGTCACAGCCGATATCTCAGCAGCTGCATAGCCTGATGGGTCATTTGATGTAGGTGTGCGCATTGATGTGAATTGATATCATCGCTAGCGGCCAGTGACATGCTACAAGCTACCGTTTTGCAGCAATGATATCGAGGCGGGAGTGTGAACAGCCAGCGGAAGCGCGGCGCCCTTTCCAATTTGTTTCCAAAAGCGGCCGCTGCAAATCGGCCGATGTAGGGTTCGAGGCTATTTTCCACGCGCTCGCGTGTTCGAGCTCATATTGCTCACGATAGTACACGGACCCTAACCGCTACCATCTTTTTTGATGTGCCCTGTGATCTCCGAGAACTATCTGGTGAAGACGTCTCTGGAAGCCACGCCGCTGCGCTAAGCCTCGCCTCGTCGAGGCGAGCCTCGCCGGCGCGCCGCGTTCCTCACTCCCCAACAACCATGGAGGACCTAGTGGAAGGAGAGACCATTTCCCCGCAGGACTATCACCCTGGTGAGTGGCAAACTGTGCTCCGCGCTTATCGAAATCGGGCCCCGGCTTCGAATTCGTCCCCCAAACCCAACTCAACGGCCTCGGTTCAAGCTAAGCCAAACGCCAGCAACGCCGGTGCGCCGACCGACGCTGCTTCTGTTGCCATTCCAGCCGCGTTCAAGGAGACGCCAAACGCCAGCAACGCCAGCAACGCCGGTGCGCCGACCGACGCTGCGTCTGTTACCATTCCAGCCGCGTCCAAGGAGACGCCACAGCTGCTACGCACGACGCGTGCGGTCGTACAAAAAAGTAAACAACTCGCGGCGTTGCCGGTGGGAACGATCCGAGTTGTTTTTCGCCCGCGAGGTGGGCTCTCCCTGGACAAGCTTCCAGCTCCAAGTATCCTGCAGGCATTGCGTACCTCACCCAGATGCTCAGTGATGGGTGAACTGTACATCAGAGTCCATCCCACAAACAATACGTTCACGGTGGCGACGGTAGCGGAGGCAACAGCTCTCGCTTTAGTGAAAATACAGGAAATCACTATAGATGGGGAGAAATACCCGGTAGCCGCGTACATCGCGGCCCCTCCAGCGGCAGTAAAAGGTGTGATTTCCCGAGCATACTGGAATGAAACACCAGAAAAATCCTAAATGACTTGCGGCATCGCAACCCGGAGGCCGACATCATAGCGGCCCGTCGCATGGGGAAAACGGCATCCATTCTAATAACCTTTGCATCTGGCCCCGTACCCCACACCATTAAATATATGTGTGTGGTACACCACTGCACCAAGTACAAGGGCAGCCCTGATGCCTGTACGAACTGCCGGAAACCTGGTCACAGGTACGATGTATGCCCTCTTCCAAAAACTGGGCTCTGCCCGCGGTGTGGCGAGAAGCACGAAACGCAAGAGGACCCTTGCAAGCCAAAATGCATTCTTTGTGGTGGGGACCACCTCACCGGTACAGGCTCATGCAAGGCTAGGACCCCCCAGCCTCGAAGACAGACAGTGAGGAAACCCAAGACAGCAGTGCCCACGGCGAAGGACTTTCCACCCCTAGCGCCTCATCAAGATCGTCAGCGAGCCTGGACTAAACCCACCAGTACACCCCCAACTTCACTGCGGGAGGAAGAAATAGCACACCTGCGGGAAGAGGTAAGGCACCTCAGGGCAGCCGTTAACTCTATCCCTTCCACCCTCCCATCCCCTCCGTTACCAACACCCCAACTCTCCACACCCCCTCCCCAAAAGAAACGCCGGCAAGACGACACTCCAGACAGATTCCAAATTAAAAGACTTTGCCCAACAGTTAGAAGCCAATATTCTGGCTAAAACTCAAAATTACATTGAAGCCACCATCACTAAGCTTACAGAAACGATTATTAGTCAGGTAACCACTGCCATTCTTCAACAAATTCCACAAATAATTGCTGGAATGTCTTCACATACGCCAGCCGGTAACCCCATAGCACCTCCCATCCTTCGCCCGCCCACCCTCCAGCATGGCCTTGCTGACGGGAAATAATCTCCCATTACGCATTCTACAATGGAACTGCAGGGGGTTTCGCCGCAAAAGAGACCCCCTGCAGCAGCTACTCTCTGCTTCCTCCACACCCCCTGATATAGTAGCACTCCAGGATGCTGGCACAAACGTATCGCTGCCAGGATATGCTCTGGTACCCTCTGACATCACTCCAAACCCCAGGGTTACCACTTATGTGCAAAATTTTGTACCATACACTTGTCATGTACTGAATTCTCCGGTGGCTCACACATTTCTAGAATTAATACCGTCCACTCACAAATCCCATCCCCTCTTCATCCTTAACTGTTACCTCCTTCCGAGGCAACCGGCCTCGGAATGTATCACTCTCATTAAAGCCGCCTCCATCATTGCAAAGAAGGACCCTCTCATTATCTTAGGGGACTTTAACTGCGCGCATGTAGACTGGGGGTACATGCGTACCAACAAGAGAGGAGCGGATTTATACAACACCCTTCAGATGCAGGGCCTTTCTGTATATAACGATTTCAGCACACCTACGAGAATCGGTAACAGTGTCACCACCGACACTAGCCCAGATCTCACCTTTGGCCGCAATATTCCCACGCCAGTATGGCGGAACTCCAATGAGGCCTTGGGCAGTGATCATTATATCCTAACTATAGAGTTTGACTTTGCCAAAAAAGCTAAAAATTACCGTGTCCGAATGACTAGCTGGGATAATCTTCGTAAGCACAGAGAGGCCAAAATATTAGAGTCCCCCTTTAAGCTTCACACATGGATGACAGAACTCAAGCAGGACGTGCAAGCTTTTACGCAAACGTTCGACGCCGCCCCTGAAACTCCCATTGCAGATAATAGGTTAGCGCACCTACTCCAAGCACAAAACAGTATTCTCACGCGCTGGAAAACCCAGAAACAGAATCGAAAACTTAAGCTCAAACTGGCACAGCTTCAAAAACAAATAGAAGAGCACAGCGCCGCCCTTAGTAAATCCAATTGGCACCAAATATGTGACGGACTACGAAGTAATCTTTCCAACTCCAGGGCCTGGAATCTTCTTCGACATATGATAGACCCCACTCAAACTAAAAAGCAAACCCGACTTACACTCAAAAGGCTTACCCATCAAAATCGTTGTAATCAGCAAGCACTCTTAAGCGAACTTCAATCAACTTATGCCACTGTGGGCAAAGCTGTATCATATCCAGACTACATAGGCCCCGATCAACCCTCCCTCGACGCCCCTATTATGGAGGTTGAAGTCAGAATAGCCCTTATTAAGCTCCGAAACTCAACTCCTGGAGATGACCAAATCACCAATGTCATGCTCAGAAACCTAGATGACCGTTCTGTTTGCCTTCTCACGGAGTACTTCAATGAATGCTGGGAAAAATGGGAGTTACCTGCTGAATGGAAGCATGGAAAATAATTTTCATCCCCAAATCCAATAAGCCCATTAATGCCCAAAATCTCCGTCCCATCTCTCTGACTTCGTGCCTGGGCAAACTCTTTGAGCATGTCATCCTCACCCGTCTCACGCAACACATGGAATCCAATGGACTATATCCCCATAGCATGCTAGGATTTCGACCTCATCTCTCGGCACAGGACGCCCTGCTACAGATTTCACATGCCATCCTCAATGATATGTTTCACCACACCAGAGCAATCCTGGCAGTAGATCTCACTAAAGCATTTGACAAGGTTAAGCACAGTGCCATCCTGCAGAACATCCAAGAGCTGCAGTTAGGACCTAAGACCTATAACTATATTCGGGCCTTCCTAAACGGGCGCACCGCCTCCCTGCATATAGATAATATACAGACGCCCTCATTCACCCTTGGAAACATTGGCACCCCGCAAGGAGTGGTGTTATCCCCATTCCTGTTCAATATTACCCTCATTCCCCTGGCAAAGGCTCTCAGCCGCATCCCACACTTGGGACACACACTTTATGCGGATGATATCACGGTTTGGACCACATACGGCTCGGATGGCGACATAGAATCAACACTTCAAGAAGCAGCCACAGCTATAGCTACCCACGCGGCCAACATTGGCCTTGAATGCTCACCCACAAAGTCAGCACTCTTCATACTCCGGCCGCGCCGTGTCCCCATCGCCCCCATTGTGATTTATCTGCATGACACTCCCATACCACAAACACCCACACTCCGCCTTCTTGGCCTGTACTTACAGGACACGGGAGGAAACAATCCTGCCCTGAAATCACTAAAACAATCAACTTACTCCGTCATCCATCTTCTTAGAAGGATTTCAAACTCGCGAGCCGGTTTAGACGAAGCAGACAATCTCAAGGTGCTGCATGCCTTTGTGCTTAGTCGCATTCTTTACGCATCTCCTTACCTGAACTTCTCCACAGCGGACAAAGATAAAATCAACGCTTTAATCCGCATGGCTACCAAAGCAGCGCTCAACCTACCAAAGAACACTAGCACGGACAGGCTCTTAAAATTAGGAATGCACAACACTATACAAGAACTTATTGAGGCACATCGACAAGCACAATACTTTCGCCTGGCTGGCACAGAAACAGGACGGCATATACTGGACTCTCTCGAAATTCGCACACCCGCACATGTTGTAGATTTAGTATCTCTCCCTCGCGCCATGCGCGCCGCGCTTATCATTAAACCCCTCCCTAAGAACGTCCACCCAGAGCACCATCAATCCCGCCGCGTCGCGCGATCCAAAGCTCTCCATAACGCATATGGCACTTTAGAGGATGTGCGATGGGTGGATGCCGCGTGTGGTCCAGACCGTTCTGTAGCTGTGGCTTATCATCCAGCAGCCCCCCCACTCACCCACTTCATGGATTCCCACTGTACCCCGGAAGAAGCAGAGGAAGCTGCTATTGCCTTAGCGATCGCTCAAACCAATGTGGCTTACATAGTTAGCGACTCTAAAACAGCCATTCTTAACTTTGCCCGCGGACGCGTCCATGCCCCAGCGTGGCAAATATTGAGAATGTGGGTCCAAAATTCTGATAGACGTATTGAGCTCGTGTGGGTGCCGGCTCACTCTGGCAATCCCGGAAATGAGGCCGCCGATAACATAGCCCGAGGACTTGTAAGCCGGGCAAATGGCGACCCCAGCCGGGATTTCTCGAGGGAGCGGGCGCACACGTTCTCCGAAATTACCCAACAAGCACGCCTTGCCCGTCGACTCTACCCTCCTCCCCACCCCCGACTATCCCACTCTCAACAAATCCTCTGGAGGCGACTCCAGACCCGAACTGTTCCCACACCTCAGCTCCTATCCCACTTTCGCCCCGTTTCGCCAGAGTGCACTCTCTGTGGAGAGTCGCACGCCACCTTAGACCACATCCTCTTTGGCTGCCCTGCCGATCCTCCCCCGCAGGGACAGCCCGCCATCGGAACATGGGAGGAATGGGAGGCCCTCCTTGCGTCGCAGGACCTGGACATCCAACTTCGCTGCGTGAACCGGGGTGCCAGTGCTATGGCCCTACGTGGCCTGGACACATGCGCGTAAAGTGAGGGCTGTGCGGTGGCCCTGGGCCATTGAAGGGTCCAAACTCGCTCGCTTAATAAAGTTTTTCCATCCATCCATAACGAAAGGCCGTGTTTCTAACGCGTTTGTGCTAGCGCGTTACGGCCCGTGTAAGAAGCTGGTGTGAGACGCTGTGGCCTCTCCACCTTACCTTCAACGCGTTTCGAACGCGCTGCCCAAAGCGGTGGCAATTCAAGTTCAAGTCGAGGAGCGTTTATGAATACGGGGGTATACTCTCTCAGCAGTCATGTGATGGCGTCGGCAAACGCGGCGCACGTTCCGGCATGTGTAAATGGCTGCGTAAGACGCTGTGGCCGCTCCCCCTTACTAGAGAGTACTGCACGTTTCTAACGCGTTTGTGCTAGCGTCCCCTTAAGCGGGAGATCCGATGATTCCCTCCGGAGCTTCGCCCACTCATCATCATTCACCTCGTGGATCTGCTGTCATTTTTTAATAGGAACAAATGTGAAATAAAGGAGTTTAAGAAATTGAAGGAAACGGAAGCATCAACTAGTTTTTTCTGGTCTTTTTATTGCGATAGCAATTATATGGACACTCCAAAGCAGATTTCTGCCGTCGGCATCGCCGTCATCGTCGCCGTCGCCGTGAGGTTCCGTATGACGTCAAAGGCAATGAAATTGTCGCCGCGCGCCGAACGCTGTATGTGCGAGTGAAAGGGCGCGAGGGACGCGCGCTTTCACGGGGAGGAAACGCTGTCGCTTGCGGGAGAGCGCGGACGCGCTCAGATGAGCTCCTCACCTTTTCAGCTTTTCAAACGGAATTCTGCAAGTACGACCATTTTCACCATTCCCAATGGATCCGTGAAGTTCACCAGTATAAGAGGATACCAACCAGACCTGTGAGTGACTGAAACTTTTTTATTTTCCGAGCGCTAACGCAGTTCACCAACGTGCACGCCTCGCTAAACCAAACGCCGCCGGGAACGCGGCCATCGACGCGCCGGCGAGTGCGCGCTGCTCGCGCGTGCACATGTCGACTTCGGCGGCTCCCGAAACGACACCGATACTCACCAGGCTTTCTGAGCTACCGGATAACAGCCGGGACAGCATGGACTGCTAGGAAATCGATGCGCACGACCCTCCCGGCTCGCACGAGCATCGGACGCAAGCCCACAGGACGGAAAACGCCAAGCAGACGGATGGGGACTGGCAAACAGTGCTCACGCTCAGGCAGAAGAAAGCCCTAGCACAAGCAAAAAACCAGAAACGCTACTCGGAAAACGCCGGAACATCGACGGCTCACCACACGTCGAGCACACCGGCCCCCGGAAAGCCCAAACGGAAATCTAACTATCGGCGACTGCCCCCTCTTCCCAGAGATGACTTCATGATCGTTGTGCGTCCACACCAAGGACTGCCCGTCAAAAACTTCACCAGCCCGCAACTAGCGGATGCAGTGACTGCGGCCTGCAATGGTCAAGTAAGCGGAGACCAGTTCCTACTCCGAATCAAACCCGGGTCGAACATTTTTATTGTGTCAACGCCAAGCCAAGAAGTGGCGGACAAGATTCGCCGAATCGCTGAACTGAACTTGAATGACCGCGCGTACGCAGTAAACACATACGTGGCGACCAGCGAAGGAACGAATAAGGGGGTCATACATGGCCTCGAACCACATACGCCCCCCGATACCCTCAAGGCCAATCTTCGAATACGCACGCAAGGAGTAGAAATACTTCACGCGCGCATGCTGGGCGACACGAAGACAGCCGTGATCACCTTTTACGGAGATATCACTCCGAGATTCGTCTACTACAAAGGTGGGGAGCTCGCATGCTATCCTTACAAGAATACCACACAAGTATGTAAGATATGTCACGAGATAGGTCATCGCTCGGACGTATGCCCTCAACCGGACATAGTGGTGTGCCACACGTGCGGAACGCAGAACCCAGCACCTGATCACGAATGCGCCCCCATATGCAAAGCATGCAGAGAAGGACATTTGACGGGAGACCGCGAATGCAAGAAAAGGCTAAAACCGACAAGCGACCGCTCACTCAAGACCGGAAAGCAACGACAATCCAGAATAGACGCAGCAAAGCAAAAACTGCCCGCGCCACCAAGGTGGTTCAGCTCCGAAGATGCCGAACGAAACTCATGACCGACCCTCACCGACACACAACCAGACTCCCAGACAAGACATCGACTCAGGTCCAGATCCCGATCACGATCCAGTTCCAGGTCCAGATCTAGGTCAAGAAGAAGACAAAACCCAGATCCTCCCACCTTCCAATCCTCTAGGGCCCCGAAACCCGAGACTCCCGGACACAGGGTGGAGGACTCGCAGAAATTCGACAAATGGAAGGTAAGCTGGGCGAGAGTGGTAACCCCTGCTGTTCCCATAACAGATAGCCCAGAATATCAAAAAATTATAGCCGAGAACAAACTCCTAAGAGAGAGCCTGCAGGAAATCAAGCGAGAGTTGGCGTCCCTAAAGCAACAACATTCTGCCACTTCTCAAAGCACCGCAAAAGCGGGCACTGCAACGACATCCCCGGCACCGGCATCAAAAGCTCAGACTCCGATAGAAAACGTGCTGGCGCAAATCTCGCAACAAATGCAAAGTATGCAGAATTTCCAACAGCAGTTATACGCAGAATTCCAAAACCTTAAAAGCTATGTAGACGAATCAATCTCAAGCTTCAAACAAACAGTGCGTAAACGTACGAGTGGAAGCCCGGGCGCCACATCGAGCAGACGGCCGCGTCAACTGAATACAACAGAAAGCGAGAACAATGGCGAGTAGCCTAACATGCACATCAGACCGACTCGAACTATGGCACTGGAATTGCCGCACTTTCAACAAAAAAGCGGCGGCCATGCAACAGTTTATAAACGCGGCTTTGATCAAACCAGATATCATATGCTTACAAGAAATCGGTACCAGATCAGTTAAGGTACGCGGATACTATACGATTTTTAACCCCGATTATCCACGTGTGGCAACACTGGTGGCCAGGGACGTCGCAACGAGACCCCACTACGCACAAAACTGTGCCATGCAGCACCAAATTATACAAATACATGCCAACAAACGAGGTAGGGCCACAACCATCATAGTAAACATATATAGCCCGCCAAAAGAGAAAGGAGGGGATTTTGAAAATATCCTCGCAGAAATGATCTCCTCACTAGAACGGAAAGACCGACTAGTCTTTTTAGGTGACTTCAATGCCTCTCACACAACCTGGATTTATAAACGGGACACTACCAAGGGAGCGCTACTATTACATGTGACAGGGAGATACGGTTTGCAGTTAGAAACGCTTCCAATGGCTCCAACACGCATTGGAAATAGCGTCAGCAGAGATACGTTCCCCGATTTGACATTTACCCTCAACTCGGACAATGTGATTTGGCAAAATCTCGACGAAACCTTAGGGAGCGACCACTACATTATCAGCCTATCAATGGACTCGGCAAAAATCAGACGCACCATCGGGAAAGTAACAATCACGGATTGGTCGGTTTATCGAAACATTCCCTTCCCCGACAACGGGCTAGATAACGCGGAAGAGTGGGTTGCTCACATTCGGGAGGCTCACGGCCGCACCTCTAAAGAAATCACCCTTACCACGGAAAACCCCGTAATTGATACCCATCTCCTGCACCTATGGGATTGCAGGAGGGGCCTCACCAGACGGTGGAAAAGGCAGAGATTAAATCGGAAACTGAGAATCAAAATAGCTGAAATTACTGAAAACGCGAACGACTATGCTAGGAAACTGGAAGCCGAAAACTGGGTCCGGTTTTGCGACTCCATGAGAGGCACGCTAACGACAGCCAAAACATGGGCAATACTGCAAAGCATGCTGGAGCCGGAGAATACAAAAACGGTCACTAGCAGGACCCTAATAACACTCGCCGAGGAGTTCAAGGGCTCGAACGAAGCCCTCATAAGCTTACTTCGGGAAAAGTACATCGGCACGGTAACCATGGCTCCAGTCATACAATGAGTACAATACAATGGAATTACAATGGCTCCAGTACAATGGCCCCGCAAATGGGACGCTAGACGCTCCGATATCAAAGGCCGAACTATTCGCAGCGGCGCAATCCGCACGACGGAACACCGCCCCCGGTCCAGACAAACTAACTTACGCAATGCTACGAAACCTTAGCGACGAGCATCTAGAAAAGCTCACAGACTACTTTAACCGGCAGGTTTGGGACAGGGGAACACTACCGACGCAATGGAAGGAAGCGTCCATAGTTCTTATACCAAAGGCCGGGAAAGCCCGCAGCCTGTATAACCTTCAGCCCATATCTATCACTGCGGCACAAAATGCCTATTTATATAAAAACGGTGTGAGGCGAGAACGTGGTAAAGACTTCCGACGGTGCTCGACGAGTGTCCCGTTCTGATCTCGTGGAAAACCTCCGAGCCGCCCCCAGAGGCTCCGGCAACAGTCACCAACGTCGCGCGCGTTTTTTGCGAACGCGGGCACAACGCTGACGGCGTCGACAACAGTTCTGTGTGTTGCCGGTGCTGCTGCATGTCCAAGTTTGTACAGCTGATAAAACTACTATCCTTATTCCCTATAGCTCTCTACAATTTTGCTATCGCAATTGATGCTTCGCCTTTCGGGTGAAACTGCGACAACTTTTCTATTTGGCTGCACTTTCTGCGCTGGTCCCGTTGCGGTACAGTGCGAGAATAGAGTGCCGTGGCACAAATTTCAAGTGCAGTACTTGTGCGAGCGCAGCGCGTTTATTTCGAACATGAATAAGCCTTACTGTCTGCTCGGCACATTCGCACGTTTGATGCATTCTGTCGTAGCTTGTGCTCTCGTGACGGGCCACAGCCTGCAGCGGGGTGAGTCGTAGCGTTTGCTGTTGTCGCCACATTATCCTATACGGACGTTGTTTTTGAGTTGCTCCTCGCAGTTCAAGATATGTTTGGCTTTCAACTACGCTGTGGTCAAAGTGTGGATCCTATACGGACATGTTTCTGCAATGTGGCAGCCCATCCCTTCAACCTAATGCGCAGGCCTGTCGTGAACCATTTCGACAAATTCTCATCTAGCAAAAGGGAGGGTATTTTCTATTCGCTATCGCAATAATCACTATCATGATAGTACGTACTACGTCGTGAGAACAGAATGGTGAGCGTGAATACTGCTCAGGGAACACGTTCTAAACTATTCAACAATCGAACGCAATTTAACATGTTCCATGACTTTACTAAACGGCTTTCTCCACCATTCAGGCTTTGAACTTGTGCCTCATATTCTTCTACCAGCTATAGGAACTCCTGAAACTACAACGGGAGACGTTTACGTGCGCGCACCGTTATTAAACCATTGCCGAGCCGTGTCATCTGAGAACGTGCAGAACTTACCTTGCACGAAGTCAAATCGAAGAGTGCGGGGCACGCGGCACGCGCACTCTTCGATTTGACTTCGCGCAAGGTAAGTTATTAACTTTTGTCAGCAACGGGCATGTCGCGTGACCGACTGCAAATTTGGCTACAATTTGAAGGGATGTACGGTGAAGAAGCGACACTTCTTTCATTTTCTGGTCGATGCTACACACCTTCAAGTGCGGCAGCGCCATTCCTCGACTCAGCAGACAGTTCTCAAGCACTTTTCTGCCGTGTGCGTCTTCCACATTTAAAGTAAGGTCCTGATGAGAGAGTCTGTGCAAAATATCAGTGGTGAAGTCATGATAATCATCATCATCATAAGCCTATATTTATGCCCACTGCAGGACGAAGGCCTCTCCTTGCGATGTCCATTTAGCCCTGTCTTGCGCTAGCCTATTCCAATTTGCGCCTGCAAATTTCCTAGCTTTATCACCCCACCTAGTTATCTGCCGACCTCGACTGCTTTCCTTCTCTTGGTATCCATTCTGTAACCCTAATGGTCCACCGGTTATCCCTATTACGCATTACATAGCCTGCCCAGCTCCATTTCTTCCGCTTAATGTCAGCTAGAATATTGGTTATCCACCCCGTTTGCTGTCTGATCCACACCGCTCTCTTCCTGTCTCTTAACGTTAGGCCTAACATTTTTTTCATTGCTCTTTTTGCGGTCCTTGTTCTCGAGCTTCTTTGTTAACCTCCAAGTTTCTGCCCCATATGTGTATGTACAGTCGAGTGCAAAATTTTAGAGACCACGGGAGCGGCGACTAAACTGCATCGCTGCGCCTTCTGACGGCTGTGCGCCTAGGTACGAGAGTGCGTACTGCGCAGGCGCGTCCTTTTTTATCTGCCAGCCTGCTCGTTCGGTTGCTTCAGCCGCGCGCGCACCGTAACGAGGGAGAGAGCGCAAGGTGCCACTTCTGCAGTCGCCGTGGGATCGTAGAGCGCAAAAGACATCGCTGCTTCCTAACATTATCACGTAATTCGATTTCAGAAAAAGTGCTGCAAAGCATGTGTTCCGCGCTGCGGAACGCCTAGACATAAGGCGCAGAGGGTGGCGCGCGCAGCGCTGCCAGTACAAATAAAGTGTTTTCGTCACGATATGACGATATCATCACTCGGGCGATTCCACGACGACTGCAGAAGTGGCACCTTGCGCTCTCGCCCGCGTTACGGTACGTGCGCGGTTGAAGCGACTGAACGAGCAAGCTGGCAGGTAAAAAAGGACGCGCGTGCGCAGTACGCGCTCTCGAACTTAGGCACGCAGCCGTAAGAAGGCGCAGCGATGCAGTTTAGTCGCCGCTCCCGTGGTCTCTAAAATTTTGCACTCGACTGTACATGTCCCATACAATATGTATCCAAATATTGTATGGGGCAGAACTCGTGATACCACACCACAAATAAGTCTTTAAAGCCGCCCCCTACCCTTCCCCCCCTCCCACTTCACAGAAAGAACAAAAAACATCATTCTTGTGCTCGGAAGCATGGACAAACTTCAAAAGAAGATATGCCATCGGCCATACCATGCTGAATACGCCGGTTCTCGTCAAAAGAAGATATATCTTTCGAGCAGCTACATTAGGACTTTCAGTTGCCTGCAAATAAACCGCACACTTTGGAACAATGCTCGCACATGGCTCGTGACATGGACCCAAAATCATTTTACGCATATCATACGTGGCATGTTCATTTCATATATTGTATACGCTTTTAGCTTCCCATTTTGTATGTCTCCTGCCATGACGGCAATCAGGATTGGCACAATGTATAATCCTTTCAGGCTCCTTGGGCACAATCTTGCATGCCAAGATAATGCACAAAAAAGCAATCGCACTGATAAATTATTCATATGTAAAACGTGCCGCATTCATCGTGAAACACTTCTGATGAGACATGTGCTGTAATTTTCAATATTGTTTCAAAAGTGCTTTTGTAAAACGAATTGGAATGCAGCGCGCCAGTGTGGCATAACGTAGTGGGTTGATTTCTTTCGTTGCTTCAAATGGGTGGATTGGTTCTTTCCATGTATGTCCACATGAAATAGTTTACTTTCTCCAATGTGACATTCCTGCAGGCGGCTGTCGCAAGCAGTCCACATTTTCTAAACTCTACAAAACGCACTGAATAATTAAAAATTATCTGTCTGCAGCCGTTCGTCTTTCCCGATTCTGAAAATACAAGAAATGTGGTTAAAACTAGTTTTCGAGGTACAGAATTTTGGCACCTCAAGAGGATAAACAAATTCCGTAAATAATAATAAATAAATAAATATCAAGCCATTGCAGCTATCATTTATCCGAAGACAGGGGGCAAACACTTTAAGCGTTTGTTCATACCACCTGAATATAACAAAAATTACTATTCTGTAGTTATTTGCAAAGGTCATAATTAAATCAGTAACTGTAAACTTTTGCCTCAGATAGCCCCTAACATGCACACCTTCATCCAATCATTCGCTATGCTTGTAATTAACTGACGCTCTTGATGTTGTAGGGCATGCGTTCAATAATTATTTCACGACATCGACTGCCCTTCGCATGCGCTTCATAAAATATGATTCTAAGAGCCTAGAACACCAAGTAATTCTTTACAAAAGCTGCTCTTCATCTGTAAAGTGAAAACTTTTGTTATATGTAACCTAGAACATATGGCCCGAATCCCCTTGCAAATATAATCGAAATGCCGCGTTTAGTTCTCTCAGCCTACCTGCTAAACAAAGTACGCGCTTCGTAGAGAGTCCTAATGCGCATTATTTCCAAAATTTCTAAGGGCCTCCATACTTGAAACTTGCGGTGCACATTGTCCATTACATATCCCACATTCTCATAAATATAATAAAATTATAAGGGTGTTTATTGGACGGCACTTAAATCAGCGCAAGGGCGACAGTCCAAAAAGCGCAGCACGGACTGTCAGCACGAGCGGCACTCGAGAGCCGAAGAAAACGACCCACTAGAAAGCGCTGGTGCAGACGACCCACTTGAGAGTTCCAACGCTTCGCTACAAAATATAATAATTGTGTTGCCTGTGGTTCTCCCAGGACATGAAACTTTCTGTGCGTTTAATTTAACGCCTCAAAACAGGCTGAACATCCCTGCTTAGCAATTTTAATTCCGTGCCTAATTATTCCGTATACTACCGAATTCCCCCGCACATCGCACCGGCCATGCCCCCATATATATACTGAGGTCAATGGTTGAGTTCTTCCAGGATGCCAGACAAACACGCACATAACGTTTTCACGCTCTTCCAGTCGCACTAACAGCTTCGAAGCAATATTTGCAAATTCACGTGTTGCATATTCGTTTCCAATGCGCTGTAAACACGCATGGACAGAACGGGTGGCCGAGCCATCCGAGTGTTGCATGTAGGCTCCACAGAATGGCAGCGATAGCAGCGCCACGTCGTGAGCGGAGACGTAAAGGTGCCGCATTCTTGCGTGCCGTTTAGGCGGAGCTTGTAAATTGAAGCTAAATTTGACTTAGACTGCGCGATCTGCGGGATCGGGCCATGTCGTGAGTTGAGTGAAGCCACACTTCCAGACACGGTATGAGGGGCCGACAGTTTGAACGAGCGCATCTGGGTTTAATTTCGGCCTTTTTGCGCAAATTACGCATGTTTACTGTTCTGTACATAGCTCTTCGCTAAATTGTTGCATCTTCTTTGTTCCAAGCTTCGTTTTGACACATTTTTCGTTGTTCTACGTGCACTAGAAGACCTCAAAATGCCTTATTTTGAGAAAGTGGTCAAAAAGCCGCGGTCACATACACAGGACCCACGAACCCGAAATTAATCGGAAGTCGCCAAAGAAATGGCTCTTTGATTTGCGTAATACATGGAAAGCCGGCGTAGCTTACTATGTCAAGAGGCTGGACGATAGAGCTTAACGCGTGGTTAGGAGCAATTGGCAGTCCGGAGCAGCAACTGTGCCTGAGGAAGACCGGCCTCACGGCACGTGTCTAAAGTACGCGGACTACCTTTTGCAAACTTGACTTTACAGCGCATACGTAGACAGCAAGAATGACGAAAGACGAGCGCTGACTTGCAACTGAGTTCGCAGAGGGTGACTCGGTCGATAAGCCGTCGATTGCATTACCGGATACGGAACTTGCTTTCTTGGGATCGCACATGCGCTCTCGTTGTTCCTAAGAGGGCTTCTTCTTCTTTCTGGGGTTTTACGTGCCCAAACCAGTTCTGATTATGAGGCACGCCATAGTGGAGAGCTCCGGATCAATTTTGACCACCTGGGGTTCTTTAACGTATACTACAACGCAAGCACACGATCGTTTTTGCATTTCGCGTCCATAGAAATGCGGCCGCCGCGGCCGGGATTCGATCCCGCGATCTCGTGCTCAGCAGCGCAACGCCTTAGCTGACTGAGCTACCCCGGCGGGTATCCTAAGAGGGCGGTTGAGGTCAGATTGAATTTGGAATGCTTGCTTATATTGACTTCGTGTTTTGGAGGGGACGCTCTTGTCGAGGTGTCTTGGATATATATGCATGCTATTCGAAATAAAATTTCAATTGGAGTCAGCGCTTGTCTTTCGTCATGCTTGCTGGCCCTTTGTCTATATACGCCCTGCAATGTCAAGTTTGCAAGTATAATACCAACTAGCCCGTACCCAAACCCTGCGAGGACTACCACTGGCATGTAAACTCCTCATGAAATAGTCCAGAGGTGAGGGAAATTTGTGACAATAAATACGTTTGAACAACAAAAACAGCTGCCACGCATAACAATACTAAAAAGGGCATGGACAAATACACTTTCGAATAAAAATATTTTAATGAATACTTTAATTCAAGAAATGGTTAAAAACAATATAAAACACAAAACAAGACACCATCATTACTATTCGAAATAAATGTAGGCCTATATACTGAACTGCAAATGTTCAATCGCAATGTTCTCATAATGATACAACTTGAGCCTGAACAAAGAGCAGAATAAGAAGCAACGAAAGGTTAAGGTAAACAAATCAATAAGCGCAATCGCTTTAAAGTAAGAAAGCTCTGGTAGAGAAATTAATTTTGTTAATGCCTAAGACAGAATGAATACCATCTAAGAAAGTACTCAATTACCGTGAGAATAAAGCATTTTCATTGGTTTTTTTTTTCTTTTTATTGCCGTCTGTAGCGCATTATTGCGTAAATCATGTGCTGACTAATCTGTATTCAGGAAATATTGAACTGGTATGCAGGCATTCTTGGCGTCCATAAAGGTTTTGAAAAGTGAAGAGTAAATTTTGTAGCATTTCTAGCATATGCTCCCACTGAGTGCTTAATCTCGGCTATTTACTTATTAAGGCGAAAGCCTTATATGTCTCATCGTTCAGTCGACCTTCAGAGTCCTTGATCGAAAAGCACAGAGGGAGTGGAACCCACGGCCTTTGGTGTTAGGGCGAAGTTAATGAAGGCACAATTAATAATTAGAGTTTATTAGTGCACTCTAACCCACGGCCTCTGGTGCTGATTAGGGCGAAGTTAATTAAGATAGAGGTAATTCAGGCACTCGAACCCACGACCTTCGGTGGGAGTCGAACCCTCGAGCTTATTTCGCAGTTGGACCCACCACCTTTGTGGATGATAACCGGTGGACCATTAGGGTTACAGAACGGACACCAAGAGAAGCTCCGTCTAGGACGGCAGAAAACTAGGTGGGGTGATGAAGTTAGGAAATTTGTCGCCGCAAGTTGGAATCGGCTAGCGCAAGACACGCGTAATTGGAGATCCCAGGGAGAGGCGTTCGTCCTGCAGTGGACATAGGCTGATGATGAAGCGAATTAAGAGGATGACTAAGCGATGACAAACGCACACTCATACAAGCACCAGACGCAAAGAGAAATGACATCTACCCCGACTTCGCACAACCTATGGCTCCCAAATATTGCATTTCGTGGTTCCGAACACCCTTAACACAAAGAAATGGTACACAGAAAATATGAACCTAAACAAAAAAAAACTTGTTCAGGAATTTTTTGACCATGTGGTGGGCTCAAACCTAAATTAGGGTATTTCTTTTTATATTTTTTGCCACGGTATAAAAGGAAAAATACTGCTATGTATTTTGTTTGAACTTCATTTACTATATCGTAGTGTGGAATTGCAATCATGTTCTATAGAAACCTTCTGTTTCTGCAACGCCGTTTTTAGTTTTTGTTTTTACTTCTCAGTGCATTGTATACTTGAATTTTACTTTTGTCTCGTAATTAGTTTATTTGTAATTCTGCATTGTGTATGGTTCCTTGATTCACGATGTTTGTGAAATTGTATTTTTTTCCTTCACTGCTGCCATTTTGTAAATGGGCCCCGGACCCCGTCAAGCTGCTTCAAGGCAGCTTTTTGTCCCGGGCCTTTTTCTCTTGGAGAAATAAAACGAATCTGGAATCTTGAATTAAGGTGGATGACTAAGCGAAACAGACTAACCAAATTTTGAGGGCAACTCTTTAATGCATGGGCACTTGGGCTTTCGCCTTCAAGTTGTCTGAGGCATAACATGAGAGACCCTATAAGCTTTTTTTTATTTACTCGTTTATTTATGTATTTTAAGGTCCTGAAGTTACATAGTATAACAGTGCACGTGGGATGGGCCCAAAAGTACAATGCATAGTTGAGAACACAGCATTAAAATAGGATTGCACAGTAAAAGAACAAAAAGAAGGCGTGCGAAATAACGGGCGATAGTTAAAAAACACTGTAAAATTAATACCAGAATACAGAGCAACTTAGTAAAGGCACAAAAAAGCAATAACAAACAGGCAATAAAGTGGACTATAATATTTCATGGTACTATGTTATTTCATGTTTGTAAATGCATCCTTACTGTGAGTGGGGCCACAGAAGCTTACTAGTGACTCAAGTAGGTTATTTCAATCGATCGAAATTCTGGGATGGAATAATTATGAGCGTGTACGGTTTTCTGACGGCGTTCGTTAATCTTGTATGTGTGATCAGGACGTGCATAGTGACGTTATTTTTCTGTTATTTATTCCTATCCGCCAGTGTCCCACAATCATGCTCTTAAATATCATTTATGTACGCAAGCCTCTGTAGGATTTCAGGTGCGCGCTATACTCTGGAAGTCTTTAATTCGAATCGAATTATTGGCATTGTTAAAGCAGTTTTATTTCGCGCTATCTGTTATAACTGCAGTGTTCTTCGTATCATTTCTCAGATGATGTCGACAGCTACACGTGCCATTCTAGGTGCATATCTTTTGTTTTCTTACTTCGTTTCCCTTCCCCTCCTTCCTTAACCTGTCTTTATATTTCGACGTGCACCGAAAATAAACGCCCATTCTTCCAGCTTGTCAGCTTGTGTCTGCCACGCCTGCGTCAAGCGCACTGTCCGACCCTACGATGTAACACTATCTAACCAAAAATGTGGACCGCTCCTGCCTAAAAATGTGGCCCAATTCCGAAGGTAGCACAGTCTAAAAACGTTGGCTTTACCTCGTTCGGGGTGCTCTTCAACGAAAAAGGCTTCTTTGGAATTTCTATTTCATCTGGCTGAATTGAACGCGCCTCACACAGGTTTCCCAAACACAGCAGCCCGCCGCCTTAGCTGTCGGCGCCATGAATTCCCGCGACGAGGAAGGGATAATTTGCAAGTTTTCACGGGTATCAAGCATCTCGGAGGCCACGCAAGCGAAGTCTAGGCAAGGCCCAATTTCATCTCTAAAGAATGCTGCCCGCGCACTTGGA
This sequence comes from Dermacentor silvarum, assembly GCF_013339745.2. Taxonomy (NCBI): domain Eukaryota; kingdom Metazoa; phylum Arthropoda; class Arachnida; order Ixodida; family Ixodidae; genus Dermacentor; species Dermacentor silvarum. Next base: position 166,385,209 of record NC_051160.1, read on the forward strand.
TAGTCATCAGACATAAATTCTGCCCAAATTTTGTAAATGTGTGGGTCATTCTCACTGTGGCACCGAAACTCGGAACTCATCCTGCTTGCTTGCACGCAGGTTGGTGCGCACACGTTCACAACCGCCGACGCGCCGTACCTGGGTGCCCCGAGCACCGGCCCTTCATCGTTCGACTACTACACGCGCCAACCGGGAAAGACGCGCTACGACCTCGTGTGCCGACTCACCCGCACCGAGAAGGCCGCGGGTGGCGAGTGCGACGTCGGCTACGTCAAAAGCACCGATGCCTCCCACGTCATCACGGGGCGCCATGACGTCAAGGCAGGTGTCCCGAGGCGCCTCGTAGCCGAAGGGCTGGCGAAGCTGCATTTACACCGATGCCTCGATTTTAAAGGTTATTTATCTAAAAATTCGGGCGTGCACCTTGCGGTGGAGCAATGAGGTCACGAAAGACTTAAGTGGCTGCCACTGGCCTCTTTCTGTGTTTTTTTTTCCTTCTGTTATGTGCGCTTTCTCGATCGGAGGTCACGTCACCTTTCCGCGACACGAGAGCTCGCTTCTGACTGTTAAGTGTGCTCCTTTTTGGTACGTTATTCTTTTTCTTTTTTTTTTCACGTGCACCTTGTTCCTAGAGATATTAGTGAGCGTCTCTCGTTGTATTTCGTGGTCACCCGAGGCTAACACCTATCGCTGTAACTATACTGTTTGCTATTTGCAATACTGCCCGGAAACAGTGCTAGCGTTATAGCGCCCAGTTTATTACACTAGCAATCACTGCTACCACTCCTCATTTTGCACCATAGATGCGAACTTTTCGTACTACTGCTGTTTTGCTGCCCTGCCTCATTTTTTTGAACCCGCAACGTCCTAAGGCTATTTTCGGAAGTTGTACACGTTAGAATACACAAACTCCTAAGTTTTAGAAAGTCGTCTTTTCTTACAGGATGAGATCGTGTTACCTGATATAGGAAAAACTGCCTCGATCACTTCCACTTTTCGAAGCCTTCTTAACATAAATACTCCTTTCTCGCAGCGGAGGCGTTGTCTCGGATAGCGAGGCCGGAAAACGACGTTTTTATTATAAATTCAAATCTCGATCAAGATTGATTCCGCGTAAACTGCCGGTCGCATATAAGTATATACTTCTCCTACCCTCGAGCTTTAGGCGCTGTATTTCTCTCCTTTTGTGAAATAAGCCAGGAAGAGATGCCAGCCCCTCCAAAACAGTAGAACGTCCGTGGAGGCGTCGCTATACGTTGGTTGAGTCAATAAAGTGCGTGTGACTGCAAGGCCTGCATCGACAGCACTGCTGTGGCAACTATTTTTTGAGTGAAAGGGGGGGGGGGTCAAAATTCCTCTTTCATTACCAGTTATTTAGCATTTCTTTAATTCAATTAATAACTACAACCAATTCCCCCTATGCTGTCCTTGGTGTCATTGTTGGTTGGCTTCTTACAATATGACTAATACAAATCTGGCCGCCTCAGTGTCCTTTCTTCTGATTAACTATATATATATATATATATATATATATATATATATATATATATATATATATATAGTAGTAACTGGATTTTTCAATGGGCCAAGCGTATTTAGGAAAGTCAGAAGCACAACTTCGCGGTTATCTTAGGTTTAATATGTTCCCAACAGTTTCGGTCGGTGGACCGACCTTTTTCAAGGGATACTCCCTTGAAAATACTCCCTTGAAAAAGGTCGGTCCACCGACCGAAACTGTTGGGAAAATATTAAACCTAAGATAACCGCGAAGTTGTGCTTCTGACTTATATATATATATATATATATATATATATATATATATATATATATATATATATATATATATCGCGCAAAAGAGGCTGGAAAATGCGTCACGGAGAGTTATATTTTTCATTGACATATCGGATTGTCAATGACACATAATGAACTATTACAGTCCTGTGTTGGGAAAAATTTTTTCAGGGCGTTGCTGAAGTGAGACAGAAATGTCGCTAAAATTCCCGCTAAAGCTTTCAAGTGGACTTTAAACAACGCAGGAGTTTTGGAACACTATAATATAAGGTAACTTCAAGTAAATCATTTACCTAGACGCTCACGTTTATCCGTCAACTGCATACCGGTGCAGTTGACGGATAAACAGTGACTTCACCAACGGGTGTGTCGAGATGTTATTTATTTATTTATTTATTTATTTATTTATTTATTTATTTATTTATTTATACTGCAATCACCAACGGGGAGTGTTCCAGGGTGGTTTATAAAATCAAACTGATTACAACATTTGCAAAGATGTAACACGCACAGATACAAATCACAGCATACAAAAGAAAAAAAAAGAACATGATTTCATAACCCTTGTTCCGAAACAGAAGAATCAACGCTTGACCCACCGTGGTGGTGTAGTGGATTTGGTGTCGCGCTGCTAACTTCGAGGTTGCGGGATTGAATCCCGGCCATGGCGGTAGCGTTTCGTTGGGGCGAAATGCAAGAACACCCGTGTACGGTGCATTGGGTGCACGTTAAAGAACCCCAGGTGGTCAAAATTAACCCGGAGTCCCCCACGACTGCGTGCCTCATAATCATATAGTTTTGGCCCGTAAAGCCCCACAGTTTAGTTTAATAATCAACACTTGTTTGAAGAACATCGCTAGTTAGACTGTTCGACTCGTTAACAACTCTCGGAAAGACGGAGTACTTGAAGCAATTAACGCATGTGGGAAAGGGAGTTGCTTTTAAATCGTGCCTCTGTCTGGTGGCATGTCTGGATAAGAAAGATATTACTTTTCACGTATCACTGTTGTAATACCCACTTGCTAACTGGTACAAACATTAAGATGGTAACAGCGATTCTTCTGGGACAAGGTAGCTGAGCAAGCCTTGGCCAGAAGAGATGTTATTCAAGAGTGTCCAAAACTGTCATATCTAAAGCGGACAACCTCTTTTTGTATTTTCTCTATTTTGTCAATATCTGTTTTAGTAAAAGTGGCCCAGATAGAAACATAGTCTACTATTGGTGAAACAACAGTTTTATAGGCTAGCAACAAATCAGCAGCGGCTGATAATTTAAGTACTTGAGGTAATAGCGCTGAATTGATACGGACAAGAAAGACGACAGGACGTGCGTCTTTCTTATCCGTGTTAATGCAGCGCGATGACCTCAACTAATGCTACGAACCTACTAGTCAAAAATCTGTACTCCTTCATAATTTAATATCTTCGAAGACAGATCAGTTTACAGCTTGGATTCGCTATAACGTGGTCAATGTGCTTTGAGGATTGATGGGTGGTATTGATCGAATGTCTTCAGTATTTACAGTGAGTTGTCGCAGCTCGAAGCAGAATATTTGCAGAATAGATAAATTTTAAAGGTTTTGGTTTATGAATAATAATCTTGAAAGCCATCTTTTCGAAATTGATTTCTATTTGCCGGAATAGACAGAATTTAATAACCTTAACGAAGTCTTCATTCAACTTGTCTTAGTCAGGAGCACCTCCAATTTCTGAGTAAATAATACAATAAGCGCACAAATTCATTTCGAATAAATACGTTTTACTAAGTCAATCATGAATATGAGAAATAAAAACGGCCCAAGTTGGGTTCCCCTGTGTAACGGCAGAGTTCACTGAATGTCGTTCTGAATAGTGGTCTTTGTAAACAACATATGGCATCCGGTTTTTTAGTTAGGCGGACAACCAGGTTATCAATTGTGTATTTTTCAGGACTTGATTTAATTTGTAAAGCAACTTTTCGTTGGAAACTTTGTCAAATGGCTAGCTGAAATCCAAAAACGTGTGTCATTTTTGTTACCACTAATAATTGCTGTGCGAAATCATGAAAGTTTTTATTTAGCACGAGTAGACGTAGAATAACCTTTTCTAAACCCATGGTGGCATCTAATAATATACTTAGTAAATACGGAGTAATGCAAGCTCAAATTCTGCGTTTACTTTCAGATTGTAAGATACAGCACGATTCAAAAGAGCACAAAAAGGCACTTGGTCAACATTATCCATAGAGTATTCTGGTTTGAAAGCCCGTGTAGGAGAGCTAGCTGGCTTTCGCCGTATGTTGCTAACACGACGATGACGATTACCCGAGCTTCACACAGCTCAAGTACTACGCTTCCACCCCTATTTACCTGAATGTCGCCGTCAAATATTGATTGGTGTGAAAGCCATAATTCACGTCAACGGGCTCAACTATTCTTATATCCGCGCCTTTCTATACAGTCGATCTGTCTTATTGACCTGCTGTGTTCTAAAACTGAACGTAAGATATGTTTCAATTGATTTTGGTAACTTTACTGCTACGCTTGCGAACGTCCACCTCTCAAATGCATATGTGATGTCACTGACGCCGCAGCGTGTCAACCCATACAAATCGGTTATGTAAAGAATTAAAAAATAAAACTAATTTTATGAGTATTACGTGACTGATTGACCAGGGGAAGCCCGATTACAATGTAAAGACAACGAATATGAAGGACACTGTTCCTTCATCATGGTATCGGAGCCTATGCTCCCACAGCGAGTTTCAATCTCTTACATGTACCCTTTAAATAATGAATTGCGTTCTAGAAGCCCGTTTTAGACGCAACTTTCCTAACTTCGAAGGATCTGAAATGTCGCCACTTGCTCGTTTAAATTGTCTAAAAAGTCGCCGGTCATTAAACAGAAAGCTTTGTCACTAAGGAGGTCGCTAATTGCCTTTCTAGCAAAGTTGCTAGAAGGGCAACCCTCATTACAGACCGTTAAATTAAAAAAAAAAAAGCTCATTTAGTGTTTTCAACGACCGTTAGGTTAGAAGGCATCAACAAACATGGGATGATGCAAGCAGCGGAAGGTGAAATTTGCTTTCGACTGCTCGGCGGCAGCCTTCTATGCAATACAGGCCGGCAGTGCGCGTCCCGCAGGCGGCTCGCACCACGAAGAACCGTCCCCTCAGGGCGACCAGCCGAGCATCATCTGCTACAGCACGTGGCGGTGAGGCTCTAAACACAATCGCCTTTGCTTAAGCAGGTGATACGTAGCAAAAGAAAAAATTGGTGTGGTTTAGCTTTGGTTAACCCTGGTTGATAGTGAAAGCTTCACTGCCCTGGCTAGGCCCATTGTCGAGGTGTGGCCGAGGTGTGGTTTCCCAATCATATACAGAAATGTTTGCAATGAATACAGTGTTTATTCACCATTTTTATGCCTATGAAGACACTGCGGTGATCGTAAAGTAATGAGACTTGGTTGCAACTCTACTCGGGCAGCAACGGAGGCAATGTCTCCTTTCAGGGCTCCGTAAAGGCCTAAATATAGTCCGCCGTAGCGTGAACGCGCGCACACGTTATGCCACGTTGACTAGAACAACAGCGGCTATAGTTCAACCACAACGTACCGACGTACTGGCGCCGCCAACGTAACGGGATGCGCGGCCATTGCGCTCCGACGCGCCCGGCGTCTACGTAACCGGACGCACGGCCAATGCGCTCGAACGCGCCCGGCGTCTGATGACGCTCGCCCGCATGCCGATAACCTCGGACTATAAACGCGCCTTAATGCATGCTCTCTTGTGGTTTCACCTCTAGCTCTCCAGGTGAAAACTGTTCAGTCGCCGACGGCTGCCCGAGGTAGCCTAATGAAGCTTTCGCTTCAAAAGTTAGTAATGCTTCACTTCGTGAACGCGGGTTACGCATAAGCGTATGGACGCGCGAACATGTTCAGTGAGCACCGCGGCTTCGAAGCACAAACAAAAAGGGTGCGAACGCGGTCGCGGATGCTAAATTCATGGCTTTATTGAGTCATTATGTGCCACAGGGAAAGCGCATTTCTACACATGCAAAAAAGAGACGCCGCGAGTCAGAGAAGAAAACATTTATTAGTCAAAAATTATTAGTCGTTTTTTGTGGTCGGACCTCCTAGTCCGGAGGACCATTGGCTTTTGCCACCATCCGGACTCAGTTGACCAGGACTTGATCATGTTCTGGGTCCGAGTTGGACAGGGTCGCCTCCCACTCGACCATCGTCGGATTATGTATGGCCGATATCTTCGGAATCTGTTGGTACGCCCAGACCATGTGGTATAACGTGACCATCTGGGGATAGAATTTACTGTGCGGATTGTACGCCGTAGGATCTATCTTGTACAAACATCAGGATTCGGAAAGGACAATGTTTGTAATCGTCTCCATGCTACCTGCGTTGCCTTATCTAATTTGGGATCAGGCGGGGGTAGAGTGCGTCTACTCAGCCGAATGTGTTGCAGGATCTCAGAATACGAAAGGAGGGGCTGAGGATCGTCCTGGTAAGCAAGAAGCTGCGCTGTGGGGGAATCGGCGGAGTTCCGGTGTAAAAGTTCTCGGACGGAGGCATGAGCGAACTCATTGCCTCGAACTCCCGCTTGCCCTGGTACCCATAGCAGCTGTTTCCACTGACCCTCTTGACGACTGGCCGCAGCCTGTTGCAGTATTGAATGTGCGAGATGGCCGACTTGATCTCTTGCGATGTTACGATACGCCGCCTGGGAATCCCGGAGGACAAATGTGGCTCTTGGATTACGCATGGCTAAGGCTATACCGTCCTCATCCATGGCTGTGATATCTATTCCGGTGGCGTAGCTGCAATCTACCACCTGTCCCCTGTGTACAACAGTTGCCGTGGAGCGATTGTACAGGGCTCCGGCGGCATCTACAAAGAAGGCGCCTGCTTGTTCCGAATGTTTGTTGTAGGCTTTGGGTTTGGCAGCTCTCCTGTTTTCGTGGTGGACGGGGTGTATATTACGTGGCAACGGGCGAGTGATGACTTCCTGCTGTCATTTTGATGGTAGTCAACGCTTGCGGGCGACCTGAATAGATTGATGTCCACTGCTTCTAGCGTGGCGCAACATGCTTTGGTGCGTGCGAACCGAATTACTTGGTTCTTGTAATGAGCTTGGAAGAGCTCAGACGCTGTATTATAGATGCCTATACCAAGCAGCCTGTCATTCATGGGCCATGGTGGTAGATGAGGCCTTTCAAATATGTAAGGCGGAGTAGGCGATCCAGTTCCAGTTCGTCCCTTTTGAGAATGCGCAGGTACGGGAAGCTGGAAATGACACGACTGATCACAAAGGCCTGTGTGAGACGCAGTATGGCCGCTTCTTTAATGCCACGGTGTCAATTGGCAATTCTGCATATCATTTCGGAGATATTGGTGCAGGAAGTGCGGAGCTTTTCAATTGTTGCGTTGTTGTTGTCCTGATTATTAATGTGGGGTCCCACGACGCGGACGGTGTCCACTTCCTTGACCGGGCATTGATCGAGTTGGATGTTCAACGAAATTTGGTTGCCACGTTTCCTAAATACCAGGAGTTCTGATTTAGTAGGGTAGCAGCGAAGCCCGCAAGCGCGGCCCATGCGTTCTACAGTATCCGCTGCCCGTTGTAATGCTTCTTCCATCTGTCCCATGCTGCCGGTGTTGGTCCATATAATAGTACTGCCACCTGTAGGGGGCAAGAGTGGGTCGAGGGCAAGAGTGGGTCGAGCCCAAGAGAAAAAAGAAGAACGCGCGCCTCTTCTCTGCTCGAGCCAGCCCCGACGGTCGCGTCTTCCGAGAGCCAGCTGCTCTACGGGTTATTAAACCTTCAAGACTACTTCTCGAGGCTCGTGACAAACTGGTGGAGGTGCGGGGTAAGCGTCCTCACGGATGTTGCAGACCCCTCCAAGGATCCGCGCTACGAATCCAGTGCCTGTCGACACTCCCGTGCATCGGGCCAGCCGCAGGATCAGGGGACTGTCCCCTGAAGTCGTCGACGCTACGGTTGCCACCACATCAACCGGTATGACCAGCGCCTCCCTTCAAACCGCCCCAACCGGTACGGGAAGCACGATGTCGAACCGTTACACGCTTGAGAGCCCACGGATCCCGAAGACGTTTCATGGCACAGTGTTCGAAGACGTCGAAGACTGGATGGTCGAATACGAGCGCGTGGCCTCCGTGAACGAATGGAACGACACGGAAAAACTCAGACACGTCTACTTCTACCTGGAGGATGGGGCGCGTACGTGGTTTCAGAACCGCGAGGAGCAACTGACGTCGTGGCGCGAGTTTTGTCGTCAGCTTTTGGAAACCTACACCAGTGCTGATCGCCACGAACGAGCGGAACGAGCTATTCAGGCGCGCGTCCAGTTGCCAAACGAAACTGTGACCACGTACGTCGAAGACATGACACGCCTCTTCAGACGAGCGGATCCAAGAATGACGGAGGAGAAGAAGTTACGTCATCTGATGCGCGGGGTCAAGGAGCAACTCTTCGCTGGCCTCGTGCGGAGCCCTCCGAAGACGGTCGCGGAGTTCTTGTCCGAGGCCGTGACCATGGAAAAGATGCTTCTGCATCGCTCGAGCCTGTATGAGCGGCAAGCGAACAACATGTCTGCTGCTGACATTTTCACGGCCATAGGAAGCAACGGTGACTGTCTGCGAGAATTCAACCACTCTGTAGTGCGTGAAGAGTTGCAAAAGGCCGCCGTAACACCGCGCCCTACGGTAAGCTCCATAGCGAGCATTATCAAGGATGAACTGCACCAGGCGCTCCGTGAAACCTTGCCTCCTGATAACGCTGCGGCAGTACCTCGTGAATACTCCCGTGCGACCTGCGCGGAAGTGCTGAAGCGCCCTGCTTCCTCTCCGCCGCTGTTCGTTCGTGCTCCTCCTACGGTGTCAGTTCAGTCGGCGCAGCCAATACCGTACTACGTCGCTGGGTGTACACCGCCGCCCGTTGGTCATGCCGCTCCATTTGCCCATCGTTCGGAGCAAGCAGTTCACTACATCGACGACAGACGCCCGCCTTCTCGGAAGTAGGATGTATGGCGCACACCCGATCATCGGCCTCTGTGCTTCCACTGCGGTGAAGCCGACCACTTGTACCGCCAGTGCCCATACCGGCGCCTTGGGATTCGCGGCTTTTCCGCATACTCGCCGTTGCCCCGATACGGCCAGCAACCCCGGGACATTGAGGACTACCTCTCTCAGCAGCGCTTGCACCGCCTGCCAGGCGGCAGTCGCGATCGCCGTCTCCGAGACGATTTTCAACTCCGCCCCAGCGGTATTCTCCCGAGCGGTCGACCAGTCCCCGCCGGGAAAACTAACTGAGGCGATCTTTGGGGGCGAGGTCGCTGACGGACGAAGCGCTGAAGGCCTCCGACGGACGCAGTTACGGAAACATACCGATCCGACATCACCTGCAGCTGAACGGGACGACCGGCTTTCGCTCAATATACCAGTGACTATTGACGGTTTGGCCGTTAGTGCTTTAGTGGACACCGGCGCAGACTACACGATACTAAGCGGGAAAATAGCAACGCAGCTGAAGAAAGTGATCACGCCCTGGCATAACTCGCAGATTCGGACGGCTGGCGGCCACATCGTTACTCCGCTGGGTGCCTGCACGACTAGAGTTGAGATTCAAGGATCTACATTCGTAGCAAGCTGCCTTGTCTTACGCGAATGCTCCCGCGACGTTATCCTTGGGGTTGACTTCCTGCAGGAGTACGGCGTGATTATCGATCTGCAAGAGCGTCGTATCACTTTCTCTGCCGAACGAGCAATCTACTTGCAAGACGGCCAACGGCGCGACGACGTGCTTCGTGTTTCTGCAGACCGTGTAACGCTTCCTCCGCGAGCCAGTGTCCTCGTAGATGTCACATGCTGTGGCTTACGCGATGGCGAAGCGGTGGCCGAAAGTAACTTGGAACACCTACTGAAGCAAGGTGTTTGTGTGGCTCGCAGCGTTATACAGATTCGTGCTGGTAATTCGCAATTGCTTGTTACCAACTTTAGCTACGAGCACCGACACCTGTTCCGCGGCACTTCGTTAGCGTTTGCAGACGTGGTAGCAAACGTTAACAACTGTTTCACGTCAGAAGTAGTGGAGACAGCAGACACGTCTCTGGGCCATCTCGACATCAATTCTGAACTGTCCACCGATAGCCAGACAGCACTGCGCAAGCTCTTGCTTGAATTCAGGACCTGCTTCGCACATTCTTCCAAGGTACGCCAGACTTCCATCATTAAGCACAGGATGATCACGTACGAAGACGCACGCCCGATACACCAGCAGCCTTACCGCGTGTCGGCAAAAGAACGCGAAGCCTACGTACGCAAGTCCGGGAGATGCTTTACGATGGCGTCATCGAACCTTCCAACAGCCCATAGTCGTCTCCGGTCGTTCTTGCCAAAAGGAAGACTGAACGCTACGCTTCTGTGTCGACTACCGCAAGCTCAACAACGTGACTAAAAAGGACGTGTACCCGCTGCCGCGTATCGACGACTCGTTAGATAGACTACGCCGTGCCCACTATTTTTCATCTCTCGATTTAAGAAGCGGGTACTGGCAAATCGAGGTAGACGAACGCGACCGCGAGAAAACAGCCTTTGGGACTCCAGATGGGCTCTATGAATTTCGAGTGCTTCCTTTTGGCTCGTGTTCAGCCCCGGCTACTTTCCAGCGAATGATGGACACTGTCCTTACTGGACTGAAGTGGCAGGCCTCTCTTGTGCACCTGGATGATGTGGTCATCTCTGAAACGTTCGAGCAGCATCTTCACCGCCTACGGAGTGTGCTAGAAGCCATCTGATCGGCAGACCTCACACTTAAGCCCGAAAAGTGCCACTTTGGTTACGAGGAGCTCAAGTTCCTCGGGCATGTAGTAAGCGCCAAAGGGGTCCGACCCGATCCAGACAAGCTTGCCGCTGTGGCCGCGTTTCCAGTACCTGCCGATAAGAAGGCCGCCCGGCGCTTCCTGGGTTTGTGCGCCTACTATCGCCGGTTTATTAAAGGCTTTTCGAAGATAGCGGAGCCCCTGACACACCTTACAAGAGACGATACGCCATTTGTGTGGCATAATGAGCAACAGGCGGCTTTTGCTGAATTACGACAGCGCCTTCAGTCAGCACCCGTTCTTGCAGATTTTGACGATGATGCTGATACTGAGGTGCATACCGACGCCAGTAGCATTGGCCTTGGCGCAGTGCTCGTGCAGGTTCAAGATGGAGTGGAAATAGTTATAGCGTATGCCAGCCGCTCCCTGTCCCGTGCCGAGGCGAATTATTCGACTACGGAGAAAGAGTGCCTCGCGGTCGTGTGGGCGATCATCAAGTTTCGCCCCTATCTCTCTGGTCGTCCCTTCAAAGTAGTGACGCACCACCATGCGCTCTGTTGGTTGGCAAGCATGCGCGACCCTTCAGGACGACTGGCACGGTGGAGCCTGCGGCTACAGTAATTTGACATCACCATCGTTTATAAGTCTGGCCGTAAGCATGAAGACGCTGACACGCTGTCCCGCGCACCCATTTATCCTGCCAGTCAGGAAACAGAGGATGATGACGGCTTCCTGGGCGCCATTAGTTCGTCGGACTTGAGCAGACGGCAGCGTGACGACGCTGAGATTCGACCAATCATCGATCATTTAGAGGGTCGCGACACAACCATACCACGCCATCTGCCCCGCTCGCTGACGTCCTTCTGTCTGCGAGATAACGTGCTTTATAAGAAGAATGCTCGTTCGACCAGCCGTGCTTACGTCCTGGTGGTACCAAGGGACATGCGCGACGACATCCTCTTCGCTTGCGATGACGAACCAACATCTGGTCATTTAGGCTTTTCACGAACACTCGCTAGAGTGAGCGAAATGTACTATTGGTCCGGGCTTTCGGCAAGCGTCAAAGAGTACGTTACAGGCTGTCGTGAATGCCAGCGCCGCAAGACACCATCCGTTAAACCGGCTGGCTTACTTCAGCCAATTGAAGCACCTCACACGCTTTTCGACCAAGTCGGCATCGACATTCTCGGACCATTTCCTCTTTCTGCCGACGGCAACAAATGGGTGACCGTCGCGACTGATTATTTAATACGCTATGCTGAGACGCAGGCGATCCCACGAGCCAGGGCCTCAGAGGTAGCGCAGTTCTTCATGCACCACATCGTCTTGCGTCACGGTGCTCCCTCCACTGTAATAGCTGACAGAGGGACAGCATTTACAGCGCAGCTTATGGACGAGGTTTTTGAATTCAGCAACACCAGGCATCGCAAGACGACCGCGTACCATCCGCAGACCAACGGACTTACCGAGCGACTGAATAAGACGGTCACAGACATGCTCGCAATGTACATCGACGTTCAACACAAAACATGGGATCGGATCTTGCCTTACGTGACCTTCGCGTATAACACAGCCGTGCAAGAGACGACGCGCTTCACGCCCTTTCACCTACTCTACGGTCGCGAAGTCCAGACGAAGCTGGACGCTATGCTGCCGTGTCAAGACGCTGACCTATTAACAACTGGCGCCGAGGAATTTGCAGAGCTTGCTGAGGAAGCTCGGCAGCTCGCGCGGCTGCATATCGGCCAGCAGCAGCAGGCAGACGCACGACGCTACAACATCCGCCACAGGGACGTGTCCTACAACCCCGGGGACCAAGTTTGGGCGTGGACCCCCGTTCGCCGTCGTGGCCTCTGTGAAAAGCTGCTGAGCCGATATTTCGGTCCGTATAAAGTGCTCCGCCGCGTCAGTGACGTAAACTACGAAGTAATTCCGGACACATCATCGCAGACACGGAGTAGGACACAAAGACAACCGAGCTTAGACATAGTTCATGTTGTGCACATGAAGCCGTACATTGCGCGTCCGTAACTTTTTTTTCGTTTTTTTTCTCTCATTCCCTTCTTTGTTTCTACTTTTCATTTATCTTTGGGAGATTGCTTCTTCGTTCATTGACTGTGCATGCCGGCGTGACGGCTACTTGTTTTGTGTACTTTCGCTTTGCCTGCCTTCTTCTTTGTCTTCTACGCCTATTTTTTAGCACCGAGGCGATGCTTTTGTTCGGAATGGGGGATATTGCCTCCTGTAGGTAGTGGGTCGAGGGCAAGAGTGGGTCGAGCCCAAGAGAAGAAAGAAGACCGCGCGCTCTTTCTCTGCTCGAGCCAGCCCCGACGGTCGCGTCTTCCGAGAGCCAGGTGCTCTACGGGTTATTAAACCTTCAAGACTACTACTTCTCGAGGCTCGTGACAATATTATCTGCGTATAAAGTGTAGTTGATTCCGGGTTTGTCGTTGAGTGCCCTAAGAAGTTCCAGCAGTGCTATATTAAACAGTAGTGGCGAGATTACTTCCCCTTGCGGTGTGTCAGAGTCCCCCATTGTGATGGGGGCAGATTTGGCGTCGCCAGCTCGTATGGTCAAGGTGACGGTTGTGCAGGAAGTTGCGCACGGAGTCGTATGTACGCTGTCCGATTGCAATTCTAGTCAAGTTGGCCAGGATGCCCGAGTGCTGGACATTATCAAAGGCTCCCTCAGAGTCAATCACCAGAATGTCGCCCTCCTGTTGCGTGAACATGCACAGCCAGCACAACGGCAGGGAAACACAAACGGAAAGGGTGCCAACGCGATCGCTACATTGATGTGAACGGTGGAACACCTGGTGTGTCAGAGGGAAAGCGCATATTAAAGCGAATCTTTCTATGTCTCACTGATTCGTCCGTGAGCGTCGAAAACGCACTGCAGGAAAGCCTACTTACGCAATGGAACTATCTGCCCATCTGCGACCACAATAGAACAATCTGCGCATCTGCGCACACAATAGTAGAACACTACAGTTTACATGATGATGATGTATGGTGTTTAATGGCGCAAGGGCCAGGTATGGCCAAAGAGCGCCAGGCCAGTGTGTTCATGAGTTGACAATGGAGCAATGAATTGCGAAAGGTAGATGTGTCGTGGCTGTAAAAGGGCCTAAAAAACAATCGCTGTAAAATGCGTAAAATATATATGTAATAAAATTATGGCAATGGCTAATGAGGTGCACTATGAACACGAAAGAACAAATTGCAAGATGATGAAGATAAACGAAAATTTATCACTGATAAACTTTTCAAACAGCACTACTGCCTTGACAGACCCTTCGAAACGCAAGGGCCTGGAGGCGCGTACTATGCAAAATTACTATCGCGGCGACATCCTCTGGAGAGAGGATGCGCTACGAAACTATTGGGCAAATAACATGCAATACTACATCACTCAGAAAATCCAGGACAGCTTTAGTGCTAAAGAGAGGTTTGTCGTCCAGAAACATAGCGGGATGGAGTGGAAGACAGTACCGGTACGCTAGGGGAAAGTGCCTTTTTCTCTCTGTTTCGGCTTCCCTGCACTCCACGAGGACGTGGAGCACGGTAAGCCTCTCTCCACATCTACCACAGGTTGGCGGGTCATTTCCAGTTAGGAGGAAATTGTGGGTGCCGTATGTATGTCCTATTCTCAGACGAGAGAATAGGACATTTGTTCTTCGTATTTTCGTAACGGGATGCCAGGGACCTATTTGTGGCTTAACTAAGTGGAGCTTATTGTTCGTTTCGGCATCCCACAAGCGCTGCCAGTGGCTTCGAAGTTTCTTTCTCAAGTAGGGCTTGAGATCGCTGGCAGGGATAGAAGCGGTAGGGTTAAGGGCTCGCGATGTAGTTGATGTAGCCATTTGATCAGCCAGAACATTCCCCTCGATGCCTCTATGGCCAGGCACCCAGCATATAATAATATGCTGGTTAGACATGTATGCCTTGCACAGAGCAGAATACAGTTCAATAAGTACAGGGTTTGTGTGTCTATGTAGAGTCATGATGGCTTTTACGACGCTTAGGGAGTCTGTAAATATTATTGATCTTTTGAGTTTCGATTTGCCTATACTCTTCACAGCCGATAAAAGTGCATAGGCCTCAGCCGTAAAAATGCTTGTTTCCGGGTGCAGTACATCGGACTCGGAGAACGATGGGCCGACTACTGCATAAGATACCCCTGCATGTGACTTGGAAGCGTCGGTGTAAAACTGAGTGCAGGACGAGTACTTGAACTGGATTTCTAGAAAATGCATCCGTATATGTGCCTCTGGAGCATCTTTTGTGATCTCTACAAACGAAGTATCACACTCTATGAGTTGCCAATGCCACGGTGGCACTGGCTTTGCTGGGGCCATCAGAGTATTTTCAAGTAGTGGGATGTTCATTTCTTCACTAATTTTTCTTACACGTAGTGAAAAGGGTTCTCTTGCTGTCGGCCGGTTATTAAAGAGTGTGGAACTGGTCATATCATTTACGGTTGAGAAGGATGGGTGTTCCGAGTTAGAATTTACTTTCAGGAAATAGGTGAGGCTTAAGGATGAACGTTGCATATCAAGCGACCACATGTCCGCCTCTACATACAGGCTTGCCACAGGACTTGTCCTGAAGGCACCAGTGGCTAGGCGGATGCCTAGATGGTGTACAGGATCCAGCATCCTTAGGGTGCTTGGCGTTGCGGAATGGTACACTATGGCGCCGTAATCTAATCTTGTGAGTATGAGGCTCTTATGCAAATTCAAAAGACACTTTGTGTCACTACCCCAAGCAGTGCGTGACAACACTTTTAGAATATTCATTGTTTTCATGCACTTGTTTCTTACATACCGTATATGTGCCATAAATGTAAGCTTTGTATCTAGAATCACACCTAAAAATTTATGTTCTGTTTTTACGGGCACCCGTTCTCCCTGCAACTCAATGTCAGGATCGGGGTGCAGACCCCTCTTTCTGGAGAACAGTACGCAGGTGGTCTTTTGTGGGTTAAGGCTAAACCCATTCTCGTCTGCCCACTTCGACACCTTGTTCAGACCAAGTTGAATCTGCCGCTCACAGACTGCTAGATTGCAGGAGGTGAAACCTATCTGTACATCATCGACGTATGTACAATAAAACATGTTTCTTGGGATATACAGACGCAAGGAACTCATTTTTATGATAAAGAGAGTGCAACTGAGCACCCCGCCCTGTGGCACTCCAGTTTCCTGCACAAATGGTCTTGATAAAGCATTTCCCACACGAACACGGAAAGTGCGATTAGATAAATAACTTTCGACGACATTTAACATGCAACCACGTATACCAAATTGTGAGAGGTCTCTAAGTATTCCAAAACGCCACGTGGTATCGTAGGCTTTGTCTATATCAAGGAATACAGACAGAAAGAACTGTTTACGGACAAAAGCTTCACGAATTTGCGTCTCAATACGTATCAAATGGTCGACGGTGGATCGACCTTCTCGAAACCCGCATTGGTACGCGTCAAGCAGTTTGTTTGATTCGAGGAAATGGATTAGTCGGCGGTTTATCATTTTTTCGAACAATTTGCAGAGGCAGCTTGTTAGTGCTATAGGGCGGTAACTCGAAGCAGACGGTGGGTCCTTGCCCTGTTTCAGTATAGGAACTACAATGGCCTCTTTCCAGGCAGAGGGGATCTCGCCGGAGGTCCATATAGCATTGTATAGGGAGAGGAGAGTTTTCTTTGTTTCATGGGGAAGGTGTTTCAGCATTTGATAAGCTATGCGGTCAGAGCCTGGGGCAGACTTATTGCAACAACTAAGTGATGCATACAGCTCAGCAATGCAGAAAGGCTGGTTGTATGCCTCGTCTCCGGTACATTTTCTTTCTAGTTTCTGTTTTTCTATTGCAGCCTTGTGCCTTTTAAATGTTTGGGAATAATGAGATGAGCTGGACACACTTTCAAAATGTGCTCCCAGGCAGTTAGCTTGGTCTTCCAGACTGTCGCCTTGTGTGTTTACCAACGGGAGTGAATAAGTTTGTAGCCCTTTTATCTTATTTACTTTCTTCCAGACTCTGCCCTCGTCTGTATATGAGTTGATGCCTGATAAAAACTTCTCCCAACTCTCTCTCCTGGCTTGTCGGCGCGTTCTTCTGCCCTCCGATTTTATTTTCTTAAAATTAACGAGATTCTCCGCAGTTGGGGAGTCGCGTAGCAACCCCCACGCTTTATTCTGTTTCCTACGAGCCTTCCGACATTCGTCGTTCCACCATGGGACACGGCGTTTGCAGGTCGCACCACTCATTTCTGGTATACATTCAGAAGCGGCACCGATTAGGAAAGATGTAAAATACTCAACAGCAGCATCAATTCCCAGCGAAGATATGTTAGGCCACGAGATACCACTTGTAAGAGTTTGGAATTTCTCCCAATCTGCCATATCCAACTTCCAGCGGGGTGCCTGTGGTGGAGGTTCGTTTTGTAGTGGTGATCTCAGCAGTATCGGGAAGTGGTCACTCCCGTAAGGATTTTTTATAACTTCCCATTTAAGTTCAGCAAATATAGACGGGGAAGCTACACTGAGATCAATGGAAGAAAACGTTTTGTTTGCGAGATTGTAGTAGGTGGGTTCCTTCTTATTCAGGAGACACGCACCAGAGGAGAAAAGAAATTGTTCGATTAGGCGTCCTCGCGCATCGATACGCGTGTCGCCCCACAAGCTGCTGTGTGCATTGAAATCACCAAGAAGGAGGTAAGGTTCTGGTAATTCATCTATAAGTGACTGAAATTCATGCTTGTGTAAAGGATAATGTGGGGGTATGTAGAGCGAGCAAATGGTAACGAGTTTACCCAGAAGTACAGCACGAACGGCTACCGCCTCAAGTGCCGTATTAAGTGGAAGTTGCTGACAGGCTACACTTCTGTCGAGTATGATGGCCACACCACCAGATGATGCGGCAGAATCCTCGCGATCTTTTCGGAAAACAATATTCTGACGTAGGAAGTTGGTGTTTCTGGAGTTTAGATGTGTTTCTTGAACACACAGCACCTTTGGATTAAATTTACTGAGAAGTTCTTGGATATCGTCTAGGTTGTGGATTAGTCCCCTAACATTCCACTGCATTATTTTATTCATGTTGGAGAAAAATAAAAGGTGCTGTGTGTTTCAAGGGGTGTGTACAGCCTATTTTACAGAGCCTTTTACAGGCGCTGTAACTGGTGTCTTGTCTTTTTTGGAGCGGTCGAGAGAACCTCGCCGCTCCATCGACGCTACTAGCGCCGTTTGGCTTGGACTGGTGTCCATAGCCTCTTGCGAGGCACTGGACACCCGCTCCAGAGAGCGATGTGTGCGTCGCGTAGACTTCATCTCGAGCGACGAAGTCTTCGTCCTCACCGGACCGGAGGTCGACAGGACCCCTGGGGCCTCTGCGGTGCCCTGGCTGCTGCCGGAGCTTGTAGAGGCCACTGGTGTGGACAATTTGAGAGATGGCAGGGCAGCGTTGGCTGCTCCCACCTTAGGGGCGGGTGGCGTTGGCCTCGGCACGCTAGGCGTGGTCCGGGCTGCCGCCAGATGCCGTTGTGGTGCCGCCCCCCGTTGCACCACTTCGGCGAAAGATGTTTTGAGCAAGAATAAAGAGGAGATACGTTGTCGTGCTTCACGGAATGTTATGTTCTCTTTCACTTTTACAGTAATTATTTCTTTTTCTTTCTTCCAGGCTGGACAAGCTCTGGAGTATGCAGGGTGACTGCCATCGCAGTTAGCACAATGTACCTCGTCATTATTGCAATCGTCAGAAGAGTGACCGGTTGTGCCGCACTTTGCGCACATAAGCTGCCCTCGGCAGCTCTGGGATGCGTGACCAAATCTTTGACATTTGAAGCAACGTCGCGGGTTCGGAATGTATGGTCGAACATGAAGTTTTACGTAGCCGGTTTCAAGAGTCTCGGGTAAAGTAGTTGAACTGAAAGTGAGTATTAAATGCTTTGTTGGGATTTCGTTGTCATTCCGTCTGATTTTGATGCGCTGCACATGGATTACCCCTTGGTCCTTCCATCCATCCAGGAGTTCTTCTTCATTCAATGTCATTAGGTCTTCGTCTGATACTACACCTTTTACTGTGTTCTTTGTTCGATGTGCGCTTACAGAAACAGGGATGTTACCAAAGGCTACGAGGTGTGCGAGTTTGTTGTATTGTTCCTTGTCTTTTAGTTCGAGGAGCAAATCTCCGGTTGCCATCTTTGTTGCCTTATACCCAGCTCCAATGGTCTCTTTTAGGCACTTGGCCACAAGAAATGGGGAAATTGCTCTAGCTTTCGTAGATGGTTGCTCACAGTGAAGGACGTGAAATTTCGGGAAAGTTTCTTTGTTTTTGGGCCAGAATAGCGAGGTTGCATCGGTGCGTACCCTTTTCGAGGCACGATCGGTTGTAAACGGGTTTGAGGATCCCATGGAAAGAAGTGGTTTATTCGGCAACGGCGTCTGCCACCCACCACGGAGCCCAACAAGGGGACGTGGCAGAACATGTAAACAAGTCTGCACAGCGCCAGCAGTATGCCGTTACTATAACCTAATATGGTATACCCAAGGTAGGACAGCCACACCAGGTTAACCCTTGCCGCCAGGAAAAGTTGAAGTGAATGGAAAAGATGAGAAGACAGGAAAGATTAAAAGTGATAGGGAAAGACGAAGATTGGAGAGAGAGCCAGGAAAAGGCAACTACCGATTTCCCCCGGATGGGTCAGTCCGGGGGTGCCGTCTACGTGAAGCGGAGGCCAAAGAAGTGTGTTGCCTCCGCCGGGGGGCCATAAAGGTCCAACTCCCGGCATCGGCTCAACCCCCAGGATCCCCTTTTCCCCGGACACGGCTAAGCCACGCACGGTTAAGCGTAGGAGGGTCCGACCCTCATGTGCTCGGGTCCGTGGTGTCGCAACACACCAAACGCCTGCTTACGCGGACGCCCCTGCGGGGCACTACAGTTTACATTCGCAGTTGTACCGATAAGATAAGAACAATGGGAACTGCAACGCCATGCTACCCAGACAAACTGTACATATCTGTATTTTACTACACGCGTCACGCAATGCGTACCTGGCCGTCACCATGGGTAGGCCGCGGGTGCAGCGCACGGCGCCAGCGAACGTAAGCGCCAGCGCCATAGTGCCCGTAAGGCCAATCCCGTGTATCGGCATGCAGTCCATGAAAGTGTAAGTGTGTGCGTGTAATCAATGGCTGCATGATCTAAAATAAAGGCTATGAAACTTAACAAAATTTGTCGCTCAGCATTTCTTGGGTTCGTTGCGTGATCGTTGGCATTGGACTTTGACTTTGATTCAGTTTGCGTGGGCGAAAACGTCGTGTTCAAGCATCATTCATTAAGAAAGGGGCTTTGATTTTTTTTCTACACATGCAAAGAACAGACTGCTTTTAGCTGGCTTACCGATGCAGGTGGCGGCACCGCATGCAATGCCTCCAAATTTTCCTGTAGCGGGTGAACGCCTCTTCCATCGATTAGGTGTCCCAAAAATGCCATTATACTCTGTTTCAGTAGTTCCACGCAGAACTGTGGAACGTACAGGCCTCTTCGACCAATCATGAGCGCGAACACATCTAAAGGGCCCCTAAACCACCCAGAGGTCGAAATTTAGTTGTTGTAGTTGTGCACGACTTTACAACGAACACGTAGCCGCGAGAATTTTTCGAAATGGCACCGCAATAGTGGAGTTACACGCGTTTTATGATCGAAAAACGGCCCTCGCTCGTTTCGCCCTTTCCTTTGATACTCTCCTTATCGGCTGGTCTCCCCTCCTCGCCGAATGCTTCTCGAAAGGTCACGTGACATACGTCATCGCAACGTGCTTCTCAAAACACTGCCTTCTTCCGGTTAAGGCACGTCCACACTAGCGGCACATATACCGGCGGCGAACCAGCCGCCAGTGCTGTAGAACGTCAACCGCGCGAGAGGTGTTCGGCCGGCGCCCCGCCCGCTGCACGATCAATAGGCCAATCGACGACCGCGAAGCTGCGCGCTTCCGCCACCGGCAAGAAAAACATCGGCTTCAGCTCAGCTGGAGTGCACCGCCGGGAGACGACGGGCTCGGCTGTGCTCGCATGGCAGCCGACGGCGCCGCTAATATCCGCCTATTTTACTTCTTTGTGTACAAGTATTGCGAAGAGCGATAACGACAATAAGAAAATATTGTGGCTTGTGAGCGTCGGTATTTCATTTCGAAGCGCCGTCCGTTTTAGCTTTGAAGGGAACCAGAAAAGGCCTAGCGACGATATCGGCGCCGTCGAGCGATCAGCGGCGGGGAGGCTCCCGCGGCGCGTAGCGCTGCAGCGTTTGGCATCGTTGATCGTTACGGCATTCTGAACTCGATGCGCGTGTTTACTTGATATGTTCAAAATTATCTGAGGTGGTTTAGCGGCCCTTTTAATGTGTCCTTCCGCGCCCTGTAGTCTGACAGCGGTGAGCACGAGAGCGGCGGAAGAATCTCCGAGGACTGTTCCCCTTACCAATCTCTCTCGACCTGGTGCAACGCTACGTTAGTCGTATTTGGGGACTCACCGCGTCGGAGTGACATTATTAGCATTTATAATATTTTATATGTATATATGTACCAGATGTATGTACCAGAGACCTGGAAGAACGCCAAAATTATACTAATGCATAAGAAGGGAGACGTTCAAGAATTGAAGAATTATAGACCCATTAGCTTGCTTTCAGTATTGTATATAATATTCACCAGGATAATTTCCAATAGAATCAGCGCAACACTTAACTTCAGCCAACCAAGAGAACCGGCTGGCTTCAGGAAGGGATATTCTACGATGGATCATATCCATATCATCAATCAGGTAATCGAGAAATCTGCGGAGTACAATCAACCTTTCTATATGGCTTTCATATAATATGAAAAGGCATTTTATTCAGTACTGATACCAGCACTCAAAGAGGCATTGCGTAATCAAGGAGTAATATTGTTACGTAAAGCGGCACAAGGCGGGACTATTTACACTGTATTTATAGTATGGGAGAGACACAGTAGCCAAGATGGTGGACAGCCACCAGCACCATAGAGAACCCTCTTCTTCGTCGTCTGCCTCAGGCTGAGTGTCTCTCTCGTAGCATTACCCCCGGCGGAGGAAGCGCCGTCTAAGCGCACTTCACACATTGTCGTTAAACGGAGGGCGGTAGGCTTTCAGTCTGCTGACGTGAACTATGTCACTGGGAGCGATCGCAGGCGGTAAAGTCGGAGAGACGGGAACAATCTCGTAGGTGACGTTCGTGACCTGGCGGATGATTCGGTAAGGACCCGTGTATCGAGATAACAACTTTTCGGATAAGCCAACACGACGGAATGGACACCACAGGAGAACTAAGGCACCGGGTGAGAAGCGAACATCGTGATGCCGGCTGTCATAGAGGCGCTTCTGGGTCGCTTGCGAGGCCAACAGCCTAGAGCGGGCGATCTAACGCGCGCGATCGGCACGAGCGATGGCATCACGTGCATATTATCCAGGCGGCGCGGCAGCAGCCGGTAGTAGGTTGTCCATTGGTAACGTCGGTTCACGGCCAAAGAGCATATAGAAGGGTGAATAACAGGCGGTATCGTGACGCGATTAATTGTACGCGAAGGTCACGTGCGGTAACGCCAGATCTCAGTCACGGTGGTCAGATGAAATATACATTGAGAGCATGTCCGTGAGGGTGCGATTTAGTTTGGGGATCGTAGGCAGTTGTCAACTTGTGCTGCGTTGAGGAGGAGCGCAAGAGATCGTCGGTTACTCGTGATAAAAATGCGCGGCCTCGATCTGTGAGCAATTGGCTAGGGGCGCCGTGGTGCAGAATAACATCGTGGAGCAAGAAATCGACAACATCAGTATCAGTGCTGGTGGGGAGCACTCGAGTGATTGCATACCTGGTCGCATAATGAATAGCAACGGCGACCCACTTGTTGCCGGATCGTGACTCAGGAAAAGGACCGAGAAGGTCCAAACCAACACAGACGAATGGTTCGGTCGGGATGGAGAGCGGCTGAAGCAGTCCAGCCGAGGGTGCGGCAGGACGTTTCCGACGTTCGCATTTGTCGCAGGAGGTCACGTAACGTCGAACAGACCGGGCGAGACCGCGCCAAAAGAAGCGGCGCCGGACACGGTCGTACGTGCGGGACAAACCAAGGTGACCAGCAGTTGGTTCGTCGTGAAGCTCACGCAGTACCGTTGAACGCAGCTGTTTAGGCACAACGAGAAGCAGATCAGGGGCATGTGATTGGACGTTACGACAGTAAAGTGTGCCATTCACGAGAACGAACATGCGCAGTGAGGCGTCGTTAGGTGCGGATTCCAGCCGATTAATGAGCGATCGCAAAGATGCATCACGGCGTTGTTCGTCACCAATCTGGAGAAACTGAGACATAGACATAACGCAGGGGTTAGGTTCGATGTCCGGTCCCTCTGGTTGGTCAACAGGGTAGCGAGACAAGCAGTCCGCGTCCAGATGGAGGCGGCCAGACTTGTAGGTAACTGAGTAAGAGTACTCCTGAAGGCGCAGCGCCAGAAGACCAAGTCGTCCAGTAGGGTCCTTCAATGAAGAAAGCCAACAAAGAGCGTGATGATCGGTGACAACACGGAAAGGGCGGCCATACAAGTAGGGACGGAATTTCGAAACCGCCCAGACAAGGGCAAGACATTCCCATTCCGTAATAGAGTAATTGCGTTCAGATTTCGATAGGAGACGACTTGCGTACGCAATAACACGGTCAACGCCTCGTTGGTTTTGGGCTAAAACTGCAGCGATGCCGCGACCACTAGCATCTGTACGCACTTCCGTGGGAGCAGCTGGGTCAAAATGGTCAAGAATAGATGGAATCGTTAGGGTGGCGATGAGCTCAGAGAAGGCGTCAGCTTGTAGAGGACCCCAACAAAACGGGACGTGTTATTTGAGAAGGTCAGTGAGTGGACGTGCGAGCGCCGCAAAAGTTTTCACAAAAAGGCGAAAGTAGGAGCAAAGCCCCACGAAACTACGAACGTCATGGACAGACCGTGGAACGGGGAAGTTCGTGACAGCGCGTACCTTCGCTGGGTCCGGTCGGACACAGGAAGCGTCAACGAGGTGGCCCAGGACAGTAATTTGACGAAGAGCTAAGTGGCACTTCGAGGAATTTAGCTGGAGGCTAGCTCGTCGGAAGATTGCTAGAATGGTCGAAAGCTGCTCAAGGTGGGTTGCGAAAGTGGGGGAGAAAATTATCACGTCGTCCTGATGACATAAACACGTCGACCATTTAAATCCTTAAAGCAGTGTGTCCATCATTCTCTCAAACGTGGCTGTTGCGTTGCAGAGACCGAAAGGCATGACCTTGAATTGGTAAAGGCCGTCAGGGGTCACGAAGGCGGTCTTCTCGCGATCCAGGTCGTCTACAGCGATTTGCCAGTAACCAGATCGAAGGTCCAGGGATGAAAAGAAGGTGGTACCATGGAGGCAGTCGAGGGCGTCGTCAATACGTCGAAGAGGGTACACGTCCTTCTTGGTGATATTGTTGAGGCGCCGATAATCAATGCAGAAACGCCAGGAACCGTCTTTCTTCTTTACGAATACGACGGGAGAGGCCCAAGGACTAGATGATGGTTCGATGATGTCCTTCGCAAGCGTTTTAGCCACATCTTTTTGTATCACTTCGCGCTCTGATGCGGACACACGGTAAGGTCGACGGCGAATGGGCAAAGAGTCACCAGTGTTGATTCGGTGGGCGACAATCTTAGTCTGGCACAGGGGTCGATCACGAATGTCGAAAATGTCGCTGTATGAGGCCAAAACCCGGCAAAGAGCGTCGGCCTGGTCAGGCTAAAGGTCTGATCCAATCATGTTGCGAAAAATGCTGTCGTCGGAACTTGGTGACGGGGAAACTGCAGCTTCCTCAGGTGCGGTTATGGCGACAACCTCGACGTCATGGTCTGTTATAGCGGTGAGGTGAGCAAGCGACAGCTTGTGGGGCAACGCTTGGGGGGTCAGACCAAAGTTTAGTAGCGGGAGGAACACACAGTTATCAGCTAATGTCGCAATGGTATGTGGCACAGTAACATTGCGCGTCAGGCGGACGTCTGTAATCGGAGAGACGATATAGTCGCCGTTAGGAACGGGAGGGGTCGATGACAAACATACGTACGTGACGGCTCGCGGCGGTAGGCGAACAAAATCGGTGGGGCTTAAGCGGCTGACGGGCGTTTCGCAGGCATCTGATACAAGAGGAAGATCGAGACAGAGCGTTTCAGAAGAACAATCAATTAAGGCCGAGTGTGCCGAAAGAAAGTCAAGACCAAGGATAAGGTCATGGGGCAGTGAGCAAGGACGGCAAAAAGGACAACTGTGTGACGACCGGCAATGCTGACACGGGCGGTGCACATTCCGATCACTTCAACAGCACCACCATCGGCAACACGTATTGTCTGTGTCGTAGACGGCGTCATAATCTTCTGCAGGCGGCGGCGTAAAGGGGCGCTCATAATAGACAAGTGTGCGCCAGTGTCGATGACGGCGGTCACAAGAACGTTGTCGACTTTGACGTCTAGGAGGCTATGGTGAGTGGGGAGCGTCAATAGAGGATTTGCAGGGAACGATGTCATTGCAGCTTCACCTCCATAAGCTGCGCTATCCAGTTTTCCTGCGGCGATCGTCCAGAGAAGGACGGCGAGGAAAAGCGGCGAGGCTGCGGAGAGCGGGATTGGCGGCGTTGCGGCGACGGGGAGCGGGAGAAGCGGCAAATAGGAGCAGTGGCGGCAGATGGAAGAGGCTCGTGGGAGGACGACGAGTGGTAAGTAGGGGAACCAGCGGCTGGACGTCTGAAAGGAGTAGGGTACATGGAGGCCTGGCGAGATGCGTAGGCCCAACGGCGACGGCAATAACGAGCAATGTGCCCGGCCTGATGACAGGAGAAGCAGATGGGCTGATCGTCGGGCGTTCTCCATTCCGCAGGATTGCGGAAGGAGACGGGAGAGGTGTAGGAGCGTCGAGCTGGTTCAGAGGAATAAGGCCGAGCGTCAGGACGAGTCAGTGGGCACGCTGATGGAAGGCCAAGATTGGCAAACTCCTGCCTGACGACAGCTTGAATGAGGGACACCGATGGCTGCGATGGGTCACTGGCGTGGGTTGTAAACACTGGGGGTTGAATAGGTGCTGGACAGGCGGCTTCCATCTCGCGACGAACAATGCGAGTAACGTGGTCACAGGTGGGCGGCAGGCGAACGGCATCACACGATGAAGTTGCAGCCGTATTGGGCAGCCGGGTAAATCTCTGGGTAATACGGCGGCTCTTCGCGTGTTCAAACCGCCGGCACTCTTTGATGATCGTGTCGACGGTATCAACCTTGGTATAGACGAGCAGGTTAAAAGCATCGTCGGCGATACCTTTGAGCACATGAGAAACACTCTCAGACTCAGGCATGTGCTCGTCAACCTGGCGGCAAAGAGCGATAACGTCCTGAATGTACGAGACGTATGACTCGGAGGATGTCTGCGCACGAGTCGCAAGTTCATTCCGCGCAGCAAGCTGCCGACCAGTGCTGTTACCGAAAAGCTCGCGGATCTTCTCTTTGAAAGAGTCCCAGCTGGTAATGTCCGCCTCGTGCGTCTCGAACCACACCCGCGGTGGGCCATCGAGGTAAAAAAGCACGTTGGCGAGCATAAGGGTCGGGTCCCACCTGTAGCCGGCGCTGATCCATTCGTACAGGTTGAGCCATTTGTCGGTGTCAACCCCACCCAGGCCGGAAAATACGCCAGGATCACGAGCAGGAGGCAGAACGATGTAGGTGCGAGCCACGGGAAGGGCAGGGGGTGAAGACGATGTGCCTGCATCGACTGACATGGTCGCAAGCGTGATGAGGCGGCCGTTGCGTAGCTCCGTGATCGAAACAGGGAACTACCCAGCACTTCCACCAAAAAGATGTTACGTAAAACGACACAAGGCGGGACTATTTACACTGTATTTACCGTATGGGAGAGACACAGTAGCCAAGATGGTGGACAGCCACCAGTACCAGAGAGAACCGTCTTCTTCGTCGTCTGCCCCAGGCTGAATGTCTCTCTCGTAGCAATATCTTAGCAAACATCTAGGCGGATTCCACAGCTACCTTGGTTCTCCACAAGAAAATTAGAAAGTTACCTATCAAGAAAGGGGTCAGGCAAGAGACAGAATCTCGCCAATGCTATTCACTGCATGCTTAGAAGAAGTATTCAAGCTCTTAAACTGGGAAGGGTAAGGAGTAAGGATCAATGGCGAATATCTCAGCAACCTTGGGTTTGCAGATGACATTGTTTTATTCAGCAACAATGGAGACGACTTACAGCAAATAAATGATTGAGGACCTTAATCTAGAAAGTGTAACAATTGGGTTGAAGATGAATATGCAGAAGACAAATATAATGTTCAATAGCCTGGCAAGGGAAGAAGAATTCAGGATCGCCAGTCAGCCTCTAGAGTCTGTAAAGGAGTACGTTTATCTAGGTTAATTACTCACAGGGGACCCTGATCACGAGAAAGAAATTCACAGAAGAATAAAATTGGGTTGGAGTGCATACTGCAGGCATTGCCAAATTCTAACTGGGAGCTTACCACGGTCGTTGAAAAGAAAAGTGTACAATCATTCCATTCCACCAGTGCTAACATATGGGGCAGAAACTAGGAGGTTAACAAAGAAGCTCGAGAACAAGTTAAGGACCGCAGAAAAAGCGATGGAACGAAAAATCTTAGGACTAACGTTAAGAGACAGGAAGACAGCGGTGTGGATCAGAGAATAAACGGGGATAGCCGATATTCTAGTTGACATTAAGCGTAAGAAATGGAGCTGGGCAGGCCATGTAATGCGTATGAGGGAGAAGTGGTGGACCATTAGTATTACAGAATGGATACCAAGAAAAGGGAAGCGCAGTCGAGGTGGGCAGAAAACCAGATGGGGTTATGAAGTTAGGAAATTTGCAGGCGCAAGTTGGAATACGCTAGCGCAAGACAGGGGTGATTGGAGATCGCAGGGAGAGGCCTTCGTCCTGCAGTGGACATAAAATATAGGCTGATGATGATGATGATGATGAATATTTTATTAGTTACGGACGCAGTGTTCTCGCTTTGCGTACAGAATCGCAGTGCGCATACGTGCCACACATGCGATCCGCCGGCTCGCGCACGGCGGATCGCGCTCCGGCGGCTCAACGTCATTGCGAAGCCATGAATGACCTTGCGAGACATGGAGTAGTAGAGCTTTCGCTCTGAAACGAAGCAAAATCACCTAAAAGGTCGCAGATCTAACATACAAAGACTCCTTCAAGTAGTTATGTTCCGTCTAGACAACTTGTTAAGGCCACTAAGACAAGCAACGGGTTGCGAACACTGGCACTACATCTCACTTCGCAGGAATATGCGCTCGATGGTCACGTAGCCTTGGCTCTACTGCACGGAATTACTGCAACAGAGTACACTTGTTCCCGGTACCGGCACTTCTTCCTGTTCAGCGTGAGACCATTTGCCCGTAGTCGGTGGAACACTTGCCGCAGTACCATGGTGTCGAGTGTTTTTGAATTCGAAGCATTTCTTGGCGAACATTTGCCACTTTGACAGTATCTATCTATCTATCTATCTATCTATCTATCTATCTATCTATCTATCTATCTATCTATCTATCTATCTATCTATCATATATCTATCTATATATCAATCTATCTATCTATCTATCTAGCCGCCTACGTCTTGGTGCTTCCATGGTCGTATCGTTAACTTGGTATTCACCAAAATTGGCATACTATGACAAGAGCGTATGACGAACATAAATGGTAGGTTATGGCATGAATATTGTCACGTAGGTGACGTCCATGAGCCCAGCACCGAATCCCCCGTCCTTGCAGGCAGTCGGGAAATGTGGTGTATGGGAGGCGACGTTCTCGGGTGTTTGCGACGGTGCAAGCCCCCCGGACACGGGCTTGTCCCAGAGTGGGTGCCAGGCCCATCTCCGCCGTTGCGCGCCCGGGATGGAGCCTCCCGTGAGTCGGGTTGCTTGAGAGTGCAGCCCTAACTGGGTGGTAAACTCCATCTAAAGCTAAATACGACCGAGAGACCGATAGTTCACAAGTACCGTCAGGGAAAGTTGAAAAGAACTTTGAAGAGAGAGTTCAAGAGTACGTGAAACTGCTTAAAGTAAAACGGGTGGGCCCTCGAAGCTCGAAAGCGGTGAGATTCAGTCTCCGGACGATCGCGGAGCCGGCGGCGTCGGGTAGACGCGGTCTTCGGGGGGATGTTCCGGCTGCTGGCACGCAGACGCGGTCTCCGGGGTGCGCACTTCCCACCGCCGGTAGAAAGCCGCGACGCACGCGGGTCAATGGGAAAAGTATGACTTTGAGTCCGGCTGTGGACGTGCCCTGCTCGTTCCTTCGGGGACGACACGCGGGAGTTATACCCCGCACCTCCACCAAATGTCACGTAGGTGACGGTGAGCTGCGTGGCACGCTGGCAGACAGAAAGTAACACTGCGTCGACGGTAAACTTAAAATAGAATTTATTGGGCGAACTTGTGCCCCTAAAGCAAGCGAACTCGGCAACAGCGAAAACAGCAAGCGCGCCTACGGCGTTCGTCGTACTCTGGCAGCACAAGCGGTGGACCCGTATTTATACCCTTTTGCGTCCAAGATCGAAACGCGTCAAGCGACCCCGCTCGCGTCCGCAGCAACGCCGCTCGCGTCGGCAGGAGCGCCGCTCGCGTCGTCTGCGTCGCTGGAAGCCGAATTAACGCACGTGGAATTATCATCACATGTGTGTAATGTAGGTTGCGAAACAGCTGCCTACGTTTCGGTGCTCTCATGGTCGTTACGTTAACTTGGTAGGTACCAATATTGGCATAGTATGACAACAGTGTATGACGAACATAAATGATAGGTCATGACATGAATTTCATGACATGCGTGTCATGTAGGTCATGAAACAGCCGTCTAAAAGGACAATGACCCAGTGAAAAAAATAGTAACACTCAAAAACCACTGAAATGGGTTCGGACGTGGGTACTAAGGGGAGGACACACTTAAGGATGATGGCAGAAGTCTATATAATCATGAGCATGAATCAGCAAAAGTGAAAATGACTCAGCAAAGAAAGATTAGCACTGAAAAACCACTGAAATGGGTTCGGACGTAGGTACTAAGGGAAGGACACACTTAAGGATGATGGCAGAAGTCATAATCATGAGCATGAATCAGCAAAAATGAAAATCAATTCAATTCATTTTTTATTGAAAAGTAAATTAGTACATAGACTAGTATACAGGAAGGGGTCCCAAAGTAAAAACTGCAGGCGGGACCCCTTTGACTCAGCAAAGAAAGATTAACACTGAAAAACCCCTAAAATGGGTTCGGACGTGGGTACTAAGGGAAGGACACACTTAAGGATGATGGAAGAAGTCATAATCATGAGCATGAATGAGCAAAAATGAAAATGACTCAGCAAAGAAAGATTAACACTGAAAAACCACTGAAATAGGTTCGGACGTGGGTACTAAGGGAAGGACACACTTAAGGATGATGGCAGAAGTCATAATCATGAGCATGAATCAGCAAAAATGAAAATGACTCAGCAAAGAAAGATTAACACTGAAAAACCACTGAAATGGGTTCGGACGTGGGTACTAAGGGAAGGAGACACTTAAGGATGATGGAAGAAGTCATAATCATGAGCATGAATGAGCAAAAATGAAAATGACTCAGCAAAGAAAGATTAACACTGAAAAACCACTGAAATAGGTTCGGACGTGGGTACTAAGGGAAGGACACACTTAAGGATGATGGAAGAAGTCATAATCATGAGCATGAATCAGCAAAAATGAAAATGACTCCGCAAAGAAAGATTAACACTGAAAAACCACTGAAATGGGTTCGGACGTGGGTACTA
Organism: Dermacentor silvarum; assembly: GCF_013339745.2. Classification (NCBI taxonomy): domain Eukaryota; kingdom Metazoa; phylum Arthropoda; class Arachnida; order Ixodida; family Ixodidae; genus Dermacentor; species Dermacentor silvarum. The sequence goes on from NC_051160.1 coordinate 166,415,707, forward strand.
AGGGAAGGACACACTTAAGGATGATGGCAGAAGTCATAATCATGAGCATGAATCAGCAAAAATGAAAATGACTCAGCAAAGAAAGATTAACACTGAAAAACCACTGAAATGGGTTCGGACGTGGGTACTAAGGGAAGGAGACACTTAAGGATGATGGAAGAAGTCATAATCATGAGCATGAATGAGCAAAAATGAAAATGACTCAGCAAAGAAAGATTAACACTGAAAAACCACTGAAATAGGTTCGGACGTGGGTACTAAGGGAAGGACACACTTAAGGATGATGGAAGAAGTCATAATCATGAGCATGAATCAGCAAAAATGAAAATGACTCCGCAAAGAAAGATTAACACTGAAAAACCACTGAAATGGGTTCGGACGTGGGTACTAAGGGAAGGACACACTTAAGGATGATGGCAGAAGTCATAATCATGAGCATGACTCAACAAAAATGACAATGACTCAACGAAAAAAGATTAAAACTCACAAACCACTGGAATGGGTTCGGACGTGGGCACTAAGTGAAGGAAATGCTAAAGCATGATGGTAGAAGTCACATGAGCATGACTAAGCAAAAAGGACAATGACTCAGCGAAAAAGGAATAATACTTAAAAACTACTGCAATGGGTTCGGACGGGGGGGGGGGGCACTAGGTGACGGAAACACCAAAGGATTGTGGTAGAAGTCATACTCATGACCATGACTCAGCAAAAATGAGAATGGCTCACCGAAAGAAGATTAGGGGCGCTATAACGTAAAATGATTCCAAACAGTTTTGATTCCAATTCTGCAATCAGCCCACCACCATTGATCAAAACATTTTCGGGCCACTCCCAACTTCGCCTGTCTGTCACGCAACGTCACGAAAACCGCGATAGCTCCCCATCTGATATAACGTGTACACACTGATTATGCATGACTAAACCACAAAAATAATAATTCCTGATTCAACGCCTTTTCACCATTAGTCCTCTGCTGTTGGTCCAATGTTTTCTGGCTACGCCCACTTCACCTGTGTGTCACGCGACCTCACAAAACCACGGAAACTCACCACGTCAAAGTGACATGTACGCGAAAAAAAAATGCATTGATATACCGAACAAAACTGAAAATTTTTCTGAATAGCCACAGACTGCCCGGTTCCGAAAGGAATATAAGATGGCTGCCCGCCGATCGCCCGCCGATAACAGTAAAACGTTATCGAGCCATTTTGGCATGCATACGACATCGCTCTGCCAACTCTTCCTTGCTGAGGGTCCGTTTTAGCGGCAGTCTTATCCTTCCGTTGCACGCCGCAGCGATTTTCGACCAGCCACCGCAAGCTAAGTAAGGCGAAGCGGACCAATCGGAGAAGCCGGCACCACCCTCTTCATGCGGTTATCTATTTTCACTGTGCTGGCTCGGCCCCATCGAAACCCTGTCCACTAGAGTGTGCTTCTTGCCTCTTGTCAGCCAATTAGATAAGAAAAACCGCTGAGTGTAGACAATGTTATTGGTTTTCAAAGCGAACAAAGGTGACCTCCTATAAACGAGGAGAGTGTTTGATTGGGTTGTTCAGACAACGCTGCGGGTCATCGCCCGATGCTTGCGTCGGTGGTTACGTAAATTTGACGTCAGGAGTTTGGCATCAAAACAGTTTGGAATCATTTTACGTTATAGCGCCCTAGCACTCTAAAACCGATGGAATCGGTTCGGATGTGGTACTAAGTGAAGGAAAAGGCTAAAGGTTGATGGTCGAAGTCATATTCAAGAGTATGACTAAGGCTTTTGCCTTAAGGTGTCTTAGGTGTAGCTAACGGGACTCCTGAGGACTCATGACATGAATGTCATGACATGCGTGTCATGTAGGTCATGAAAGAGCCGCCTACATCTTGGTGTTCTCATGGTCGTTTCGTTAACGTGGTGGGCTCCCTGCACACTGCTTCGCATAACTTGGAATTCCACAGGGCGTGGGATCTGCCGGCTTTTACTGCTAGTGTAATGCCGCCCAGGTACACGTTCGCCCCTGGTAGACACTGTAGCACCGCTTCTATGCGACGCTGAAACGCTAAGCAGTTGTAACAGAAGAGGCCTTTGTGTGTATTCAGCACAACTATTTTCTTGGCTTCTTCATCAATGGGAAGTTGGTTGAATGCATTTCATAAGTCGACAATGCTGAATAGCTCACCTCTTGATAGCACTGCAAAAATATCGTCAATATTCGGTAGCGGATACTGCTCTACTCGTATCGCGGGGTAACCGTCAGTTTAAGATCTCCTCACAGCCGGGTGTCTCCGTTCTTCTGTACGGGCGCTACTTGCGTTGTCCATACAGGCGCTCTAACTGGTGACATGCCTCTCTCTCCCACGAGCCGGTCGATTTCGGCAGCGACTTGCGTTCTCATGGCATACTGAACTGTCCGAGCTTTGCAAAACCGGGGTTCAGCTCCATCTTTAAGGTACACCACGGGCGGTCCGCTACAGCACATGAGCTTCTGAAAAAAATTTCCGGAAATTTGCCAGGAAGTGCGCTTAACTGGGTGTCACCGTGAATAACATTTACGGACGACGACGTTCCTGCTTCTAAAAGGGACACACCTGCTATGCGAAACGCCTCTATCGTGCAACTTCCGCACACAATGGGTCCTCGATGGTACACCCCTACAAGTGAACTGCTCACCGTTGCTGATCCAAACTAAACCTTTATATCCAGTTTGCCAAAGACCGGTGACGGTCCCGGAAGACATGAAAGGCGCAGTGGGGTTTTCTGTACAGCAGGCCACCACTTGCGATGCTTCCTATACAAGATTTTGGAAATCACACTCACCGGTGACCTCGTATCGACGATCATTCACAACCTACGGCCCTCCCACATTAAGACGTGCTTAATTGGCTGCACCGTGTTCTTATTGGCCGAACTGTGCGCAAGAAAAGCATACAACTTTTCTTCTTCGCTTTCGCATTCCGTTCTTTGGCAGCAAACGTTCCTGATGTCTTCTTCGCTTTCGCATTCCGTTATTTGGCAGCAAACGTTCCCGATGTGTGGCCGTGGGCTCCTTTGCAAGCCCTTGCAATATGACCTCTTTTGTCACATTGGTGGCAGATGGAATAGCGATGTCGGCCCAATGCCGTTCCTTGAGCCCCTTTGCATGTGTTGCACGAAAGACTGACTTGGCGGGTTGTAATTTTCGCTCCAGTGTCTTCCTTGCTGCTGTGGTTGTACCATGTTGACGACGACGCCCTCAGCCCGTGCGTGAGAATACCGCATGCCACGAGCGTCTTAATTCGTTTTCTCTGTAGCTAAGGGGAATTCTTCGGTGAGAGTAGCTATAGGCGCTTGTTGGTATGACATCTTCTATTTTGTTATAGCGCAAGCTGAACCACAGGGACAACAGAAAGGCACATCTGACACAAACACATCGCTCTGTGTGTCAAATGTGCGTTTCTGTTGTGCCTGTCGTTCAGCTTGCGCTGCTACAAAATAGAAAAATTCTTTTGCTGCTTCACGGGTCCGCTTCATATAGGCCAGTAACCACCGGCGTGTTCCTTCGTCCCGGTTACAGTTACATTTTGCGGCCAGTCTTAGTTCCGCAATGTAGTCCAGGATGCCTTCTTGCTCTTCATGCCTTCGCATAACGAAGGAATAGCTAGCTGATATTTTGTTTCTCGAATGGTTGAAATGTTCCTCCAGGCGTTTTACAACGTCACCGTACGTCATAGAGTTGATGCAGAATGCCGGCTGGTGCCCTTGCAAGACCCGGACGACACTGTCGCTTAACGATGAAACCAACAGGGCACGACGGTTTCCAGCGACTGTTATCCCGTTACCTTCAAAGTATGCTTCTAGCCGGACACGGTACGTGCTCCAGCAGCTCGCAGCGTCATAGAAAGCAGGAGGTCGAGATGCCATTCCTACGATCTCAGTGACGATGTGCGTCTAAACAGAATCCCATCCTTGGCACCACTGTTGGATCTTTAGGAAGCGTTGAAAGCATGACACTTGGTGTTGCGAACAAGAATGAATGTTTATTAAAAAGGCTGTAATGGAAGTTTTATGCCCGGGTCATGCGGCCAAGTATGCGCAATTACCAATCGTGCAGGCACATGCTATTATCGACGTTTATTTCTGCGCCTGCATCTGACGATCTACGATGCAGCACTTTTCCTGTAGAGTTGGTTACATAACTCTATGCGCCGTGTGGCAATGTGAATCGCGTGCAGAGGATGATGATAGTGAATTTGTTGAGGTTCTTCTTCTTTCTGGGGTTTTACGTGCCAAAACCAGTTCTGATTATGAGGCACGCCGTAGTGGAGGGCTCCAGATTAATTTTGACCACCTGGGGTTCTTTACCGTGCACTACACCGCAAGAACACGGGCGTTCTTGCATTTCGCCTCCATCGAAATGCGGCCGCCGCGGCCGGGATTCGATCCCACGATCTCGTGCTCAGCAGCGCAACGCCTTTGCTGACTGAGCCACCCCGGCGGGTAATTGGTTGAGGTGTCTTTCCTCCCATGGTGAGGTGCACCTAAACCAGCTGCATGATTATTTTCTTCGAGTGCAGGTGTCTTGGCATCCATGGTGATCGAGGTACCTAAACCCGCTGCGTCATTACGTTTTTCTCTCGCAGATTATAGTGATAATCAATTACTTGAATTCTCTTAGATCCCATTGCAAGGTACCTGATCTCATTGCGTGATTACGATCTGCGCCATGCAGGTGGCTACCTTCGCTGGTCCGAATGAAATCAAGACGCGAATGAGACGCGCCTACACCTACAACTTGGGAGACACGCCGATAGTTGTGTACGACATCGATCTTGACGACTTCGAGGGCAAGTGTCCGGGCGGTACTCTGTCGCCCCAAGTGGAGGCCTATGCCATAGCTACCCACGAGAGCTGAGTGGTTCTCCGCTGATGAGTGTGTCACCCCCACCGCAGCGCTCGAATTGTGTGTTCTCTTTTTAATTGCCAGTACGATTGGATGTATGAACTAATAACATAATGAAAATAAATGAATAGTGCAATTTGGAATAAAGCGCCTCTCGTAATAAATGTTATATGCGTGTGAATAAAAAACTTGACAACTGAAATAATTTTTAGCATTACTCTGGAGAAACAGAGCGTTAGTTCTTTTTCGTGTTTTCGATACTCCTATTGTATCGAACACTGCTAGCTCGGCAGAACGAAAAACACGCAGCCACGATCCGCACGGTCAAGTTGGCCGCCGTCTTCCTGGGACTTACGAAAGACATAATTCTCTCTGACGTGCCTGATGGAAGTCTAGCCATGTGTGAATGCGGCTTTTTGGGGAGAATAAGATGCCTCGTCAGTCTTTCTTGACTCCGCACTATGAAAATTTTCCTCCCTTTTTCAAAGTTTCTTGATATTTCCGCCTATCGAAAAATCTCGTATGAAATTACACGTGCCACGTATTCATTTTTACGTGCCAGGTCCACATCCTTACGAAACACGTACCCATTCCTACGTACTACCGCGTATGAACTCATACGTGCCACACCTAAATTCTTACGAGCTACGTATCAGTTCAATATGTGCCCTGTATGGAAACATACGTGCTCCGTATCCATTTGTATGTGCCACGTAAGAAAAATACGTGCCACATACAAAACAATACGTGCCACGTATAGAACCAAATGTGCCTGCTATCCATTCTTCGCGCTTTAATTGTAGATTCATGTGTACATTTTATGTGCTTCTGTGCACGGCCATGTCTGGCCTCAAGCGGATGACGTGCAATAAACAGGCCCAAGTAGCTACCTTAATCCAAACTTGTTCGCGTGTTGTAAGAGCTTTAATGCATATCTGTATGGCACAAATTGTTCCACGTATATTGTACAATTAACTCCGCAGGATCACTGGTATAGCTGTGTTTGTCACATATACACAGCCATAACTGCCCCTTAAGTTATACAGTAAGCTTACTGGTGACGTTGACAGTGCACAGTAAGATTTTATGAGAAACATAATTACAAATTAAGTTTCTCTGCAGTAAAAAAAAATCCAAAAGTGCATTATTGCATCATTCTTAACCTGCACTAGTTTTTGGAAAGAGACATACTCAGCCAGGTTGGTGCTAAGTGGATGTAGATGTAGCAGTTTTGATGAAGCTGCTGACTAAAGGAAATTGTGGGGAGGTATTCAGAGCAAGGAAAAACTTCAGTGATTCAACGTGGTGACAGGAAGAGAGAGTGGTAAACTGACGATTTCAACGATGGGAACCATTACAATGGAAACCTTTGCAAGAGAGCTGTGCCTGCAACTTATTACATAAATGAGTGCACTTAGGAATCGCAGTCGAAGACGGCAGAAAACTAGGTGGGGTGGTGAAGTTAGGAAGCGGCAGGCGCAGGTTGGAGTCAGCTAGCGCAAGACAGGCGTAATTGGAGATCGCAGGGAGAGGCCTTCGTCCTGCGGTGGACATAAATATAGCCTCATGAAGGTGATGATTATGATATGTTGTGCTGTGCATAGTTACTCTGTACAAGTATTTATATGAATACACAAAATCTGATCCGTCCATCACCTGTAGTTTGTAAGTCATGAAGCAAAAAATAATTTCAACCTGCGCTGCAACAATATGGTTTCAGGCGATTTGGTTAGTTTGATAATTGACTTTTTTATTTGCTACCAAATTATTGTGTATGTGGGATGTTCATGTGTATTTGTCTGGACAATGGACAGGACATGACATCAGCAGCAATCTGCTCATAGAAAATAAGCTCCTATATGTCTCACTACTGTTAAATGACCGATTTACTTAGCGAACGTTTGTATGGATTTCCGATTTACACATTTGCCAAGCCATTGTAAGGACAGTGTTTGTGTTTGGTAAATATCAGCCATTTCTTGCCTTCACTTTGGGGAATTCTTATTGGTTTCTCACATAACTTTTAGTATAATATAGCCCAGGTAAGAGCAAACATTATGAAGCACAAATGCTTGGTACGAGCACCAGCTTTCAGCATATCACTCGAAATTGATTTTATGAAAGCTAGAAGCAGAAACTTTATTTCATCATAACTACTTTGCTTCGTGGCTTACTATGAAGCGTAGGAATGGTGCGCATTCATTAGTCATTACACTAATATATTTTGAAAGTACTAGTTTTCCAAAGGTTTATATTAGCCAACCACGTGGAAGCGGGACACTAGGAGAGGATAGGATAGGAATAAACTTTATTTGTCCAACGGTTATGCCTGTTGGCGCCCGGAGCTAGTCTGCCAGTGGTCCATCGCCGGATAAAAATCTTCCGAGATCCTCGGAAATGGCCCTGGCCCGCTGGACGGCCCACTCCTGGTCCTCGGGTGCCTCGCTGAGGAGGGCGACTTGCCATCTCTCAGCGAGGCACTCCGCTTCAGAGGGACCTGCTGTTGTCTTCCCCCTTCCATTTGGTCCTTCTTCCTCATGGCGTCGGCATTCCCAAAGCATATGCGCCATATCAGCCCGTTCGTACTCGTACCACGGGCAGCCGGGCGACGGGTGCAGCGCGGGCCACAGGCGGTGCAGGTGGTAGGGGTTGGTGAAAGTGCCCGCCTGCAACCGCCTCAGGTCGACTGCCTGGGACCTATCCAGCCGCCCGTGGGGTTGTGGATATTGCTTACGTTCTTTCCTGTAGTGACCAAGAACCTCTCGGTAGGAGGCCGGAAACTCCTCAATATGCAAAGATTAGTAGGCCGGTTGGCTTTGGGAGCCCACGATAAAACCACAACCTCATCTAGTTGAGGAGTTGAGTAAAGATCCTGAGACCACTCAGCACATCCTAATGGAATGCGACGGGATCCACCCAGCGAGCACCGTAAGTAACGTGCAACTCCCAGAAGCACTTGGGTTTAAAGTGGAAGGAAACAACATATCAGCCGTAGAGATAAGCAAGAGACAATTAGAGTACTGGTGGAAAAAAGCAGGGAAAAGATGGATACGACCTGATCTCTTAAAATCATAGGCAGCGGTACAAGGTAAATTTTTGAAAAAGAAAAATGATGGGAGGTATACAAAAATTGTTGATAAAGAACATGTATGGTACACCTGATTAAATCATACCCGTTGAATAGGGGTTGCAATTAATTCATCATAATCATCGTCGTCACCTGATTAAATCATACCCGTTGAATAGGGGTTGCAATTAATTCATCATAATCATCGTCTTCTTAACGTGCGGGTTGGTTCTGCGAGCTGCTACTTCGGTGGTGTTACGAAGCCTTTGTTTCATTGTGTGTTATTGTGTTTGCGTAGCTAGCGTGCACAAAAGTACCAGAAGATAGCTTGTGTTTTGCTGCAAACTCTCCGTATGCGGGGCGCGCCAGGCAAATGTGGACCAACGATTTTCTCGCGGTTGAGTGCGTTCCCATTGCTTGTGGTTGTGGAAAGTTGGATGGATGTCGCAAATAAATATTGTGTAATATTAGCGCACCTCAGCTCGCCCACTAAAAAAGCGGCATCTTTACTTGGAGTAACATCGTCGACACAGCACCGGCAACCATACGAAATGTAAGTAATCGAGCTTGCTATCTACTCGCGTATTGTGCGTGCTTCGCGTATGTGCAGAGCGCGCGAACGTAGGAAATATAACTCCCACGACAACAGTGAAACCTGTGCTGATGCATGCTGAGCGCTGGTTGTAAGAATTTAGTTACGTAAGTTTATTGCATCAATACGAAATTGGAAATCTTAGCAAGCGTTTTCTTCCGATGAGGAATATTACGTTCGGAAATAATCGTGTTCATCATGTGGGCCTGTGCGTGAGCTACCGCTTTTCTGCTGAAGTTGCGTAATTACGACTCGTATGCCTCTTCAGCGATTCTTACTATAATGACGTTTCATCACTTATAAATGCTTCGACGGTATAAATAATCTCTTCAAAAATGTTAAAAAAGCATGACATAAGACAGTTGGTTAAACTAAGTCTTGGAAAAAACGATGATTTGTTATGTGAACAAACATTTCTTTGCAATGTACTGCTGCTGCATGTCCGTTAAAATTTTAGTGTGATGAAGGGGTCCCATTATCATGACATTCATCAGTGACTTCGACCTTGTGCTCAGTTTCCCCCCTGCACTACTGCAAACATTGTTTTCGTGACTATATTTAGATGCGCTTTGCATGTGTTCACAATGTCACAGTTTTAATGTACCACTGCTACACGTTAACACAGAACTTATTTTGTAGTGGTGAGGCCGTGACCCAAAACAGTGTCCACATAACGGAGGCGCCACCAAAAATGCAGGGACCCCTACCATAGCGCAATGTGTAATCGTGAAGGTTGGGTCAGGTATAATATGTACGTGTGTATGTGTTGCAAAAAATAGAATTTTAGTATCACTCGTGGACAAGTTTATCGGCATACGCAGCTTAATAAATAGGCTAAATATTTATGCAACCTGCTGCTCATTTGTGTTCATGGCTGTTACCTACACATTATTGTATTCTATATAAAACTAGACGTAACATGTTCTGATGTTATTTTTCCTTGCATTAATCGCTTGGCTGTAAGTTACATTATGTTTTATTGCGATAGCAATTATATGGACACTCGAAGTGCATTTTTGATGTCGCCGTCGTCGCCGCCGTGAGGTTCCGTATAAAGTCCAACGGCGATAAAACTGTCGCCGCGCGCCGTACGCTGTGTGTGCGAGTGAAAGCGTGCGAGGGTGAGCCGGCAACCGCAGCTTACTTTCGCGCACGCGAGAGAGGATGGCGGCCGGAAACGCTCGCGGTCTTCGTTTGCGCGCAAGGCACGGGAAGGAGGCGACGGAGACGGGAGAGGGGGGGGTTGCTTTCTGCTATTGCGGCTGCTGCTCACGGAGCTGCCGCGCAGCCGCCTATCTGCAATGTGGGCGAAGTACGTGTACGATCGCGGCGGCCTCATCTATCTGCTTTGAGAACAAAGTGTATGCGCCTAGTGCCGGTAGCTTCGTATGCGCTGTGCTTTCGACGTTTAGTTCGCGTTGCAGAGAGAGCCAGCGCAAAGGTAAATTTGCTCGCTGCCGCTTGCGCACTTCCTCAGTACAGCGTTTTTACGAGTTTCCGCGGTCATTGAGTGAGATGTGTTCATGTTTACCTGTGCGCGCGTGACACCGTGCTTGTATATTTAGTTAGTAAGCGAATATTTACAAGTGTACACGGATATAAATCTGCTATCCTTTCTTCGTATAGCTGTCTACTAATTTGCTGTCGCAATCGATGCTTCGCCTTTCGGGCGAAACTGCGACATTTCTTTTGCTTAGTACACAGTATATATATTCATCACTTTTTACTTTTGGTTCTGTGGTTTCTAAACTGCTTCCTAAGCTGTTGCTTTTATTTCCAATTTTTTTTCCTGTTTCTGCTATACGCTAATGGATTTCTGCACATGTGAAAATTCTACGTGTAGTGGGACAAAAATGTCACAGGTCTAAGCACCACGGCGTGCTTATTATTCTTTAACATTCATATTACCAATTATTTATCTCTTGCTCCCAGAATAAATGCCACACATTTGACGGGCTAGAACTTCTTGAAACGATACCTACCCACCCAACTTAAAACTATAAGAGTAGCATGGTATATGATGCTTGTTCTAGACACTGGTATTTTGTCAAAAATACTTTTACAATGAGATATAACGCTTTGAGTTCATCCGCCCAGTAATTTAAGTCTTACTGTAGTAACTGTGCTGCAGTTACTGCAGTAGTGACGTCCTTTCTAGTAAGTTTGCTTTTTTTGCTCCCATTTTTTTATATTGTTAGCAAGCTATCCCCATTCATGCAAGTAGGCATTGTAGCAGTTGTTAGTTTGTGTCCAGTTACATTATTTTTCACGTTAAGTCAGTACAGCATAGATAGTTCAGTGTATTGACGCTCTATCATTAAAAAAGCACACTATTTCGCACATGGTACTAAATTTTCTGCTTGCTGATGCTATGGTGTTTGCTGATTATTGTAGTGTTGCTCATCAAATGAATTTGATTTCAACAGCACCACACAGAACATGCTGATTGGCACTAGTGTAATTCTAACAATGATAATCAACCAACAAGTCCTTATTTTACAGCTGTCAAGAATTATTACTAATATTTTGGCTCCCTAGCTTTCCATGTGTTCTGTTTCATCCTGTGTATTTGTTCAGCATAGTGGGCAGTCTTCCATTCATTCTGCTTGGCGCTGTTCAAGTCAGAATATGTTCAACCACCAAGCCCAAAATATAATGCTATCAGTAAGACTTCGATGACTGGGTGGATGAACTGAAAGCGATATATCTCATTGTCAAATTATTTTTGACAAAATACCAGTGTCTAGAACAAGCATCATATGCCATGCAGCTCTTACAGTTTTAAGTTGGGTAGCTAAGTATCTATAGCTAAGTATACTTGTGCATATACTTTCTATCCATTAGCTACTGCTTTAGCTGCATGAAACGGCCTATTTTGTGACAGCACTGTAGCACTGTGAAGGCTGAAGTATTGCAGCATTGTCAAAGCTAGCTTGTACCTACTGTTGCTGCAGTATGCCAACCGATACCTATCACCGTGTTTATGCCTTTCCTGAGAACCAGCCGTGTTCGATAGCAGAAATTTATAGTGTCCTTATGAGTCTGTCGGTCAGTTCATGTAACTTTTCAGGACGGAATTTACAGAAAGAGGGAAAAGAGACCATACAACTTGACTGCTACTAACAACTGACTGATTATTCTGATGGAATGATTAAAAGTAACAATAAAACTGGATGTGTGCTTATATTGTGCGCAAGTTCTTTCACAGGGAAGGCGTAAGTTTAATATAAAGGCATAAAATCACGATAAACGACATTTGCGTAGGACATTTAATATGCGCCGACTAATTTCTATCCCTTGTCATCTAGGAAGGACGACTTTTTTTCATGCAGTAATAGTGTGGGCTGGCTTACACATGTCTTACTTATGTGGTATGCCTCACTGATTTCTGTTGTCAATTTTTCACCGTCGCTGCAAACAGATGAGCGATCTGAAGCCTGAACCCCTATCGCGGCAATGCACGGCAAAGTTGGACGAGCTTACTGACCTTTTGAGAGAAATATGGTGATTTATTTGGCACATAATTTGCACATTTAGTTACCGGCCAGTCTGCCCTGTGTATATTTGACCACATGTGAAAAAAATACAGTACACTGCCTGTGAAACATACTGGACAAATTTGGTGGTATTTTTCACCGAGCAAACCTGGCTTGCCAGCTCACCTTTTTCAAAACACGTGTGAACTGTCGTGCATATTGACACGTATACATGTTTATCTTTCACCGGTGGCCGCTTTCCACGGGCTAACAAATGTTAAACGTTATCGCTCGGCGCAGGACGCGCCTGTATCGGAAGTTTCTAGAACGTTATCGATGCTTCTTTCCATTGCCTGTTTTCACCGACGCTTCTGTTATCTGATTGCATGACTGACGCGAATTGTCTAGAACTTTCTGGAAGACACGCGGGCATCAGGGATTAATCTAGAACCTTCGATGACTCAGGTATAAAAGCCGACGCGTTTCGCCGCTGATCAGATTTTCGACGATCGCCGACTGTGTTCGCCGCTATCGTTGTGCTTTGAGTGTACCTTGATTTTGTGGGCACAGGTTCGCCCAATAAACAACCAGTTTCGTCGTACACAGTTTTACGACTGTTTTCTTCAGTGTCACTACTACGTGACATCTGGTGGAGGTGCTTTTGTGTCCATGCAGCGGACGCCCCCGCAAAGCCGCGACCCAAGCCCGAAACCGGAGGACGAGACCAACGTCGCCAAGGACCAGCGAGCTAGCCGTAGGCAGCAAGGACTTTTGCCAGAATACGGACTTCTTCCCGAGAAGACCACAGCGATCAAGGCCAAGTCAACGACCACAATGGCAGCCCCAGCGTCCCCCATCCTGCTGCAGCAACCTCGGGAGCCACCGACCTTCCGTGGATCATCAGCTGAAGACCCTGAAACATGGCTGGAGACGTACGAGAGGACCGCGACATTCAACAAATGGAGCGACGATGACAAGCTGCGCCATGTCTATTTTTCGTTGGATGACGCTGCTCGGACATGGTTTGAGAACAGAGAGACCACCCTGGTGACTTGGGACCTATTTCGCGAGAACTTCGTGAGGACCTTCACGAATGTCGTGCGAAAAGAAAGGGCCGAAGTTTTATTAGAAACCAGAGTGCAATTGCCCAACGAGAACATCGCAATCTTCACGGAGGAGATGACTCGCCTCTTCCGCCACGCCGACCCCGATATGTCCGAGGAAAAGAAAGTTCGGTTCTTGATGCGGGGTGTCAAAGAGCAACTATTCACCGGATTGATGCGCAACCCGCCCAAGACTGTCGCCGAATTTCTTTCCGAGGCCACAACGATCGAGAAAACGCTTGAAATGCGCGCCAAGCAATACAACCGCCGTGCCCTGACCAATTACGCTGATGCTCAAGCGCTAGGCGCCGACGACCTGCGCGACACCATCAGAGCAGTCGTTCGCGAGGAGCTGCAGAAGCTCTTTCCCAGGTCGCAGGCTCAAGTGGCATCTATCGCCGACGTCGTCAAAGAAGAAGTTCAGCGCTCACTTGGAGTTCCTGATGTGCAGCCGCAATCGCCGCAACCGCAGCCGGAAGCGCTGACTTACGCCGCCGTTGCCCGTCGTCAAGGCCCTCCTTCACGCTCGCACCAGGGCCCCATAACGCCGCCGTTCCGTCGCTCACCGCCGCCGCCGCAGCCAGCACGCCCGCCCGTCACCCAGCGCAGCTACCCGAGAAAGACGGACATTTGGCGCGCCCCCGACCACCGCCCGCTCTGCTATCACTGCGGGGAAGCCGGCCATGTCTACCGCCGATGCCCATACCGCGAGATGGGCCTACGAGGGTTCGCCGTCAACGCGCCACGTCCACAGCTTGGCGAGCGACCACGTGACATCGCCGACTACCTTGCCGGAGTCCAGTGGCAACCACGACGACCCTCACGCTCGCCGTCACCAGGCCGCTACATCTCGCCGCATCGCCGCCTGTATGCCGGCCACACCCGGGGCCGATCTCCCAGCCCATACCCGGGAAACTAAAAGCAGCAACCGATGGAGGTGCGGTTGCTCTACGACGCAATGCCGAAGATCCTCCGCCGCCGACGACGACGACGATTCGCGAATCATCACGACGAGATATCAGTATGCCGCCTAGCAACAGCCTTGACAACACATCGCCGCCGAACGAAGACCTTCCGACGCGGCGTAGCAGCAGCAGAGCAAGCCGACGCAGCCGTGCTCCGACGCCACGAATCAACCGCAACGCCAGACGCCGGTCTACCGATCTAGACGTGCTCATCGATGGTCATAACGTCACCGCTCTCGTCGACACTGGCGCCGACTATTCAGTTTTCAGTGACGCGTTCGCCGCCAAGTTAAAGAAGGTGAAGACGGCCTGGCAAGGACCCGATATACGGACAGCGGGAGGTCACCTAATAACGCCGGCAGGAATCTGCACAGCGCGAGTCACGGTAAACAACCGCATTTACCCGGCGAGCTTCGTAATCCTGCCGCACTGCTCCAGGGACGTCATCCTAGGCATGGACTTTCTAAACCAACATGGTGCAGTAATCGACTTAAGGTCCAAGTCGATAACGCTTTCAACACACAAAGCGATACCGCCGGATACAAGCATCAGTTACCATGCCTTGAATGTGCTTGAAGAACAAGTCACCGTTCCGCCTCGCTCAAGCGTAATGATTTCCGTCGGTACCGAAGTGTCTGCAGACATGGAGGGCGTCATCGAGGGCGATCATCACTTACTGCTCGACCGTGAAATTTGCGTCGCTAGAGGCATAGGTGAACTACGCGAAGGGAAAGCAAGAGTGATGCTCACGAACTTCAGCCACGAATATAAGCACATTAACAAAGGCACCACGGTCGCCTACATCGACGAAATAGTACAAGCCAGCAGTGCTTTTGCCTTCACGGATTCCAGTGCACCTTCAACGACGACTGTAGTACCTGAACCAACTTTCGACGTCAATCAGAACCTTCCCCATCATAAGAAACAACAGCTAAAAGCTCTGCTCCTGCAATACAAGGACTGCTTCTCGTCGTCGTCAAAAGTTCGACAAACCCCTGTCGCCAAGCACCGCATTATAACCGACGAATGTGTCCGCCCACTCCGTCAGAGCCCGTACCGAGTTTCGGCGCGCGAACGCGAGGCCATAAGGCAACAAGTCGACGAAATGCTACGCGACGACATCATCCAGCCGTCCAAGAGTCCGTGGGCGTCCCCCGTGGTGTTAGTGAAGAAGAAGGATGGAACCCTACGTTTCTGCGTCGATTATCGTCGGCTCAACAAGATCACGAAGAAGGACGTATACCCCCTCCCACGGATTGACGACGCCTTGGATCGACTCTACAACGCAAAGTATTTTTCGTCGATGGACCTCAAAACCGGCTACTGGCAAATCGAAGTCGACGAGAGGGACCGGGAGAAGACTGCCTTTATAACACCAGACGGACTGTTCGAGTTCAAGGTCATGCCGTTTGGTCTTTGCTCGGCACCTGCGACTTTCCAGCGCGTGATGGATACAGTACTGGCAGGCTTGAAGTAGCAGACTTGCCTCGTCTATTTGGACGACGTCGTTGTGTTTGCCTCAAGCTTCGAAGAACACCTGCGGCGCCTTGAAACAGTTCTTCAAGCAATCAAAACCTCCGGACTCACGTTAAAGCCCGAAAAGTGCCGCTTCGCATATGAGGAGCTCTTGTTTTTGGGCCACGTCATCAACAAGTCTGGAGTGCGCCCCGACCCTCAGAAAACTGCGGCCATCTCCAACTTTCCTCCGCCCGCTGACAAGAAGGCAGTGCGTAGATTTCTTGGACTGTGCGCCTATTACAGGCGCTTCGTCAAGAATTTTTCACGGATCGCTGAGCCACTGACGTATCTCACGAAGGCCGACGTCGAGTTCAAGTGGGAGACGCCGCAAGTCGAAGCATTCGAAGAACTGAAGCGACGCCTGCAATCGCCGCCAATACTTGCGTATTTCGACGAAAACGCCGATACCGAAGTCCACACCGACGCAAGCAGCGTAGGACTCGGCGCCGTGCTTGTGCAGAGGACTGACGGACTAGAAAGGATTGTAAGTTACGCTAGCCGGTCGCTATCGAAGGCGGAAGCAAATTATTCCACAACAGAAAAGGAGTGCCTCGCCATCATCTGGGCTACATCAAAGTTTCGCCCCTACCTCTATGGCAGGCCCTTTAAAGTTGTGAGCGACCACCACGCCTTGTGTTGGCTAGCTAACTTGAAGGATCCTTCAGGTCGCCTCGCACGCTGGAGCCTGAGACTTCAAGCATTCGACATCACCGTCGTTTACAAGTCCGGGCGAAAGCACTCTGACGCCGATTGTTTGTCTCGCGCCCCCGTCGAACCGCCGCCACAAGACGACCAGGATGACGACACTTTCTTGGGACCCATCAGTGCCGACGAATTCGCCGAACAACAACGAGCCGACCCGGAACTAAGGAGCCTTGTAGACTACCTGGTAGGCAAGACCGTCATTGTGCCGAAGGTGTTCAGGCGAGGATTGGCGTCGTTTTTCTTGCAAAACGACATTCTCCTAAAGAAGAACTTCTCGCCTCTCCGAGCCAACTACCTCCTCGTGGTACCCTCAGCATTGCGTCCAGAGGTTCTGCAAGCTCTCCATGACGACCCAACGGCTGGACATCTCGGTTTTTCACGCACTCTCGCGAGGATACAAGAAAAATACTACTGGCCTCACCTCTCTGCCGACGTCGCCCATTATGTAAGGACATGCCGAGACTGTCAGCGACGCAAAACACCGCCGACAAGGCCAGCCGGACTTCTACAGCCAATCGAGCCACCTTGCCGACCGTTCCAGCAGATCGGGATGGACTTACTGGGGCCTTTTCCGACGTCGACGTCCGGGAATAAATGGATTGTCGTCGCTACGGACTACCTCACCCGCTACGCTGAAACAAAAGCCTTGCCCAAAGGCAGTGCCGCCGAGGTAGCCCGATTCTTCGTTGAGAACATCCTCCTGCGTCACGGTGCCCCAGAAGTCCTCATCACCGACAGAGGCACGGCCTTTACGGCAGAACTAACCAAAGCCATTCTGCGGTACAGCCAGACAAGCCATCGCCGCACCACCGCCTACCACCCGCAGACGAATGGCCTTACCGAGCGCCTAAATAAGACCATCGCCGACATGCTGGCAATGTACGTCGACGTCGAACACAAGACGTGGGATGCCATCCTTCCGTACGTGACCTTCGCATACAACACGGCCGTGCAAGAAACGACGCACATGACGCCGTTCAACCTGGTCTACGGAAGGAACCCGGCAACGACGCTTGACGCTATGCTACCAGACGTCGCTGACGAAGAAAATCTCGACGTTGCCACTTATTTGCAGCGTGCCGAAGAAGGTCGACAGCTCGCCCGCCTGCGCATCAAGAACCAGCAGAGGACCGACAGCCGACACTACAATCTACGACGACGCTACGTCGAGTACCAGCCCGGCGACCGTGTTTGGGTCTGGACTCCGATTCGCCGACGAGGACTTAGCGAGAAACTGTTGCGTCGCTATTTCGGACCCTACAAGATTATCCGACGTATTGGCGCACTGGACTATGAGGTCGTGCCAGACGGCATTTCGCAATCACAGCGTCGCCGGGCACGACCTGAAGTCATCCATGTGGTGCGTCTTAAACCTTTTTACGCCCGCTGACGAACTTAGGTACTTTGTTACTTTATTTTTTTTTCTTTATTACGCGTGGTTTTGTTTATATACGCTTTCACATTTGTTTGTAGCATCGGGACGATGCTTTTTAAGGGGAGGGTATTGACACGTATACATGTTTATCTTTCACCGGTGGCCGCTTTCCACGGGCTAACAAATGTTAAACGTTATCGCTCGGCGCAGGACGCGCCTGTATCGGAAGTTTCTAGAACGTTATCGATGCTTCTTTCCATTGCCTGTTTTCACCGACGCTTCTGTTATCTGATTGCATGACTGACGCGAATTGTCTAGAACTTTCTGGAAGACACGCGGGCATCAGGGATTAATCTAGAACCTTCGATGACTCAGGTATAAAAGCCGACGCGTTTCGCCGCTGATCAGATTTTCGACGATCGCCGACTGTGTTCGCCGCTATCGTTGTGCTTTGAGTGTACCTTGATTTTGTGGGCACAGGTTCGCCCAATAAACAACCAGTTTCGTCGTACACAGTTTTACGACTGTTTTCTTCAGTGTCACTACTACGTGACAATATCCTACCTACTTTATTTTTCGCTGGAAATTTGTGTGCATAGCAGTCCACAAGCGAATTGAGAAAGGCACCAAGGCAAATCACTTAGTTAAAGATACGACCAAATTTGTCCTGTGTTCGTCAGGGGTAGTGTAGTCTATTCCTTAGACAATCTGTATATTTAGTCAAATGAACATGGGGCAGACTGGCCGGTGCCCCAGCATGCACCCAGGAGAGGACCATATATCACTCAAGGGATAAGCATGCTCATCCGAATTGACAATGCATTGACACGACTGGTGCGGCGCGTCAGAATTAGATTGTTCATCTGTTTTGTTCACCTATGGCAACCGATTAACCAACAAAAACAGTGAGGAATACCACATAAACGAATGGGACAGCATGTGTCCGTCAGCGCTCGTTATGGTTGCATAACAAAGAGGAATACTCTCTAAGTGACATGGAATAGCAAACACTCTGTGCCTTTTTAATCTATTTTTAAAGCAAGTGCTATTTATCATGCTTTTTACATTTGTATTGAAGCATGCGCCAGCTTTCTGAAAGAACGTTTGTGCAGTACAAGTGCATATGCAGTATAAATATTTTCTTTATTCCTTCCATCAAAATTACCGTTGAATTGATAGCTTTTGGGGCTTGTGGACTGCGTTCTCACCTTTGTTGTGTCGCTCTCAAAAGTTAAACATGAACATGCACCAACTTTCTCAGTTATTTGTCAGTCTGTGTTGATAAACTCGAAATGTTCTGAGCCAGAACACTTACCATTTATGTGACTAACAGTCAGTATAGTACTACTCCTCTGGCTTTTCATAAAACGTGCTAATATGTATTTCTGCATTTATGGTTTATGTAATGATAGCCTCATATCACAAGGCAAGAGTTGTAGAGATACAAGCTTTATTTCGGCTATCACTAATTCCCCATAGGGTAATCAGAGGCGGATACTTGGAGAGCTCTTATTCTCGTTGCCTGGCACACCCTACATCACTTCCTGCACTTCACAAAGCTGAAAGACTTGACTTGGGCTCACTGAAACTGCTAATGTGTTGCTGGTATAGTCTAGTAAAGCCACACAATTTTGTGTGCAGCCCCAGACTAATTCCACTGAACGTACCTGCTCTTTGCGGATACATTTATCGCACACTTATACATACTTGTTTTTGCTCCCCGTTCTTAATCACGTAAAACCGATGGCCGATTGCGCAAACAGTCAAAACACGTCAAAAATGCTTGGATTGATCTGAGATTCTGAGCCGGTGGCCTAGTGGTAGAACTACCGCCTCGTCTGCGGGAGGCTGTGGGTTCGATTCCCACCGCCGCCGGGTACCCACTGGTTCAAATGGGTACAAGTGTGCCCCGGCCTGGCGTTCGGCTTCCTTCAGGGGTGATACGCTTGGGAAAGGAGCCTGCGCCCTGAATTCCCGTCGAAACCAACGTGAGCACGGAAAACAAGTTATGTCTGGGCCGCTCCCATGGCGGTCATTTCCCATGTGGCGCCCCAAGCACCTATTGAGGTGGGGGCGCCTTGGGGTTGAGGTCAAACACCCCTTTCCAAGCGTTGAGGTCCCATAATGGCCGAGCACCAGGCCGGGAGCGCCCTTGTACCTATTTTACCGGTAGGTACCCGGCGGCAGCACTCGCCTCCCACAGCCGCGGCGGATGCTCGTCTACAAGGCCGTCTGTGGTTGGACAAGAGGCGCCCAGAGACAAGAGCTGAAATCTCTATTGGGCCCTCTTTCGAGATGTGTACCCCCACGACAGCCGAGCACCAGGCCAGGGGACATCTCTACCCATTAGAAAAACCGGTGGGTTCCCGGTAAAGAAAGCAAATTCTAGTAAAGAAAGCAAATTAATTGCTTTAACAAGAAAGTTTGGCGGACTAGGAGGGAGTAAAACTGGGGTGGGGGGCGACCATGTTTCCTTGATTCCACAGTGGCTCTTTGGTTCTGACTGACTTAACGTGTACCTAGTGCGCGTGCCATATTGCGCACGTCACATTGCAGCCACCTGGTTGACTAAAGGTGCTTTCGTGTTCTCACATGTCAGCAGTCTCAATTTGCCTCTGCCGTTTTTTTTATTGCAGGTACACCTAGGAAATGGTGCATACATTCACAAACATTGTTCTACAAAGAACTGGAGAGACTGGTGTGGAGAGTCCTGGCGCAGGCACTCAGGGGTAGCAGCGTCAGGGGCTCTTTATCGGCGTTGCCTGAAGGACGGCATTTTCGTTGAGAAGTCGGCATTGACCCCCCCAGAAATTTGAAGCTGTGGGTAGTATGTATGATTCACATTCAAGTTTGTTTGTGCAATGTTTGTAACAATACATGTATTACACCGAAATGATTATTTTCCAAGTGAATTTGATGCATATCGTTTGCATCATATAATATCATATTGTCACGACCTCGTAGGAGACGTGCAAGCCGGCGTACAGCACGTATATAAGCAATTTTATATGAACAGCCAACGAAACGTCGTTGTCGTCTCTGTTTTTCTACCCGCGCGCTACTTCAGCGTCGTTTGCATGGCCGGGCACATATCCGCGGCGACGATATAGGTTGTGGAATTTGCCCCTCCTTTAAAAGAAGCATCGTCCCGATGCGCCAAGCGCCAAAGAAAGTGCAGTGATGGTGCAAAATTGATGTCAGGATGAAAAGTATGGCTTCATACGAAGCACGTGCACAACCTCGGGCAGATACTGCCTGCGTTTGGAGCAGTAAGGACAGTCGGGCACAACTTCATAATTCACGTCACTGATGCAGCGTAGAACTGTGTACGACCCGAAGTATCTTCGCAGGAGCTTCTCAGATAGCCGCCGACGAATAGGAGTCCAAACCCACAAATGGTCGCCGACGTTGTACGTGACGGGTCTGTGTCGAAGGTTGTAGTGTCTGGCATCGTTGTTCTGTTGCTCTTGGATGCGCAAGCGTGCAAGCAGCCTTGCTTCGTCGGCGCGTTGCGTAAACTCCTCGGCACCCGTCTTGTGATCACAGCCCTCGTGTGGCAGCATCGCGTCCAACAGTGTTGTTACTTCCCGGCCATAGACGAGGCTGAAAGGTGTCACGCGTGTTGTCTCCTGGCGAGCCGTGTCGTAGGCACATGTAACATATGGTAACATATCGTCCCAGTTCTTGTGGTCGACGTCGATGTACATACTCAGCATGTCTGCCAGAGTGTTATTCAAACGTTCTGTCAGCCCATTGGTTTGGGGGTGATAAGCGGTTGTATTTCTGTGAGTGGTACCACTTAATCGCAACACGGTATCCAGAAGCGCGGCCGTGAAAGCAGAACCTGTGTCGGTAATGACCACTGTGGGAGCACCATGCCTTAGGACGATGGCTTCGAAGAAAAATTGTGCTTTTTCGGCTGCTGTTTCCCGCTGGAGAACACCTGTTTTGGCATATCGGGTAAGATAATCTTTGACGACGATTATCCATCTATTACCGGCTGAAGACACCGGAAATGGACCTAAAAGGTCCATGCCAACTTGTGCGAACGGCGCTTGCGGTATCTGAACAGAATGCAGCAGTCCAGCAGGCTTGACGGGTGGGGTTTTACAGCGCTGGCAATCCAGCATGTCTGGACATAACGTTTCACGATCGGCTTAAGTCTCGGCCAGTAGTATTTTAGCCTAATTCTTCATAATGTGCGGGAGTAGCCCAATTGACCAGCGGTCCTCTCGTTGTGACAGGCGTGTAGGGCTTTGTTCCGTAGAGATGCGGGAACGACAAGCAGGTAGCTGCTGCCACTGGCTGAAAAGTTCTTTTTATAGAGAACGTCGTGACGCAAGCAAAATGAAGGCAGCGCTCTGGCGAATAACCTCGGCACGCACATTGTTCTTCCCTCTAGGTAATCAGTAAGAGGAACCAGTTCTGCGTCCTCGCTTTGCAGGCGTGAAACGGCGACAGCGTCTACCAAGCCTAGAAAAGCCGCGTCGTCATCGTCGTGCATTGTAGTCTCAACAGGCGACCGAGACAGGCAGTCGGCGTCGGCGTGCCGCTTCCCCGATTTGTAGACAACAGTGAAGTCGAGCTCCTGGAGCCGAAGGCTCCAGCGTGCTACCCGACCAGCTGAATCTTTTAAATTAGCCAGCAAAGTGCATGGTGATCACTTACGACGGTGAAACAGCGACCGTATAGATATGGGCGAAATTTCAGGATGGCCCAGACTACCGCGACGCATTCTTTTTGTGTAGTGGAGTAGTTAGACTTCGTTCTGGAGAGGGTCCTGCTGGCGTAAGCAAGCACTCTTTCGGTGCCATCCTGCCGCTGAAGAAGCACTGCGCCAAGGCTGACATTGCTAGCATCGGTATGAATAATCGTCGGTGCGTCTTCGTCAAAGTGTGCGAGCACAGGAGGCGTCTGTAGCCGTTGCCGTAGCTCGTGAAATGCCCGTTGCTGCTCTTCGCCCCACACAAAGGGGACATCTTCGCGGGTGAGATGTGTTAATGGACACGCGAGGCGCGAAACGTCCGCAATAAACCGCCGGTAGTAGGCGCAAAGGCCAGAAAACGTCGCACGGCCTTTTTATCAGATGGCGTCGGGAAATTGGCGACGGCAGCGATTTTATCAGGGTCAGGTTGAACACCTTCATGACTAACCACGTGACCAAGGAATTGAAGTTCCTCAAAACCAAAATGGCACTTTTCCGGTTTCAAAGTTAGGCCTGCTGAGCGTATTGCCTCAAAGACCGTCTTCAGGCAGGTTCTCCGAACGTGGCGGAGAAAACAATCACGTCGTCGAGGTACACTAGGCAGGTTTGCCATTTGAGGCCTGAGAGTACCGTGTCCATTAGTCGCTGAAACGTTGCTGGCGCAGAACACAAACCGAAGGGAAGCACCTGAAATTCATAAAGTCCATCGGGTGTCAAAAAAGCGGTCTTTTCACGGTCTCTCTCATCAACTTCGATTTGCCAGTAGCCGCTTTTCGAGTCTATCAACGAGAAGTAACGTGCGTTTCGTAGCCGGTCCAGTGGATCATCGATACGCGGTAGTGGATAAACGTCTTTCTTTGTGATCTTGTTGAGTTTTCGATAGTCGACGCAGAAGTGCAGACTACCATCCTTTTTCACCAATACGACAGGCGATGCCCACGGATTCTTAGATGGCGGAATAACTCCATCCTCAAGCATCGTCTTCACTTGTTTTTGTATTGCCTCCCGCTCTTTCGGTGCTACACGATAAGGATTCTGCCGAATGGGACTTGCGTCGTCTTTGGTGATAATACGGTACTTGGTGAGCGGCGTCTGGCTAAGTCTTGACGAAGATGAGAAGGAGCTGTTGAACTCATTGATGAGCTCAAGAAGGCTGTTGCGTTCGATGGGCGATAAAGTTCGACTGACATCAACCACAGGTACAGGCATAGGCACAGTGGACGCCGCGTGCTGCACTGAGAGGCAGTCTTGTATTGGGGCTATTTCGTCGAAGTAAGCAACAGCAGTGCCTTTCACAATCTGTAGACGTTCCCTGCTAAAATTCGTCAGCAGGAGTTCAGCATGTCCATCGAGTACATTAATTACGGCCCTGGCGACGGAAACGCCCTGACTAAGCACTAGTGCGTTGATGTGTTCAGCGGCGCCAGGCCCGGTGTGCACGGTATCGCAGATTACAAGCACGAGGAAACAACTTCGCGGCGGAAGCGTCACGTCGTCGTCGGCAATACGTAAACGCGGTCGCTGGTCATCCGCGGGGTCGACGTCTTCGGAGCTCGTAGAAAATGTCACCATGCGGTCGCGGACATTATTAATTGCACCGTACTCCCTCAACAAATCATTTCCCAAAATAAATTCTTTACAGCACTTAAAGATAATGACGAGGGTGGCGACGAAGGCTGAACCGGCGATTACGATTCTGGCTGTGCACTTTCTAATCGGCGTCATCAATTGGCCCCCGGCAGTTCTGACGTTGGGCCCGGTCCACGGCGTCTTCACTTTTCTTAGAGTGTCAGCTAGCTTCAGACTCATTATAAAAAAATGCGAACCAGTATCAACGAGAGCGGCCACTTGGTGGCCGTCAATGCGAACGAGAATATCGGCGCTGACGGCGTCTGTTACATGTGGTGTGGTTGGAATAGTCAGAGTCGTAGAGTCGTTGATCGTCGGTGATGGGGGTTCTTGGGAAGCTGGACGGTTTGCAACCTCACCCCCGGGGGTCGCTGCCTCTAGTTTCCCCGGCGCGGGCTAGGAGACCTGTCCCTAGAGGCTCAGGAAAATCGCGACGGGTTAGTTGGGTGTAACGAGCCGGTGATGGGGAACGCGATCGAGGCGTCTTTGAACCTTCCTGTCGAAAGTTTGAAGGATTGTCAACGCAAGTACGTGGATCGTCAAACCGAGGGTAACTATAGTTGGTGGGAAATCTGGGAAACACAGCTGCGCGGTAGTGGCAAGCTCCTGCTTCACCGCAATGAAAGCATAGAGGCCGGCAGTCAGCGGTGCGCCACAAATCGGTTTTTCGAAGCGGACAGCCGGCAGGGAATTCTCCGTAAGACCGCGGCGCAGCGATCGACTGTCGGCGATATGGCATTCCTGACGGCGGCTGTGACTGTCGAAGATAGGGCGTCGGGGATGGCGGCGGTGGCTGCGTCGGAGTGCTCGACGGTGTCAGCAGCATCGAAGTGGCGGGAGGTGGACGACAAAGAGCTTCCGCGTATGTGCATCGTCGCGGCACCGCATGCCAGTCGGGCGAAGAAAAGGCCTGTCGAACTTCCTCCCTGACGACATCAGTGACAGAAGCCACCGCTGGTGCAATAGGAGCAATTCCAAGCTGTCGGATCTGCCCTTGCACAATCTCTCAAATAACTTCACGCAGAGATGTGCCGCCGCCCTCGGGTAGCAGTGACACATTTGTAGGTGAGTTCGCGCGATCGTATTGGCGGCACCGCTGCTGTAGTGCCCCTTCGATAGCGCTAGCCTCCTTGGTAAATTCGGCCACTGTTGTCGGTGGATTCCTCACGAGTCCGGCAAACAGTTGCTCCTTCACTCCCCGCAACTTCTTTTCTTCAGCCATCTCAGGATCTGCTCTGTGGAAAAGGCGGGCCATATCTTCTGCAAACATGGCAACACTCTCATTTGGCTTCTGAACACGAGATTCCAGAAGGCGCTGCGCATTGTCTTTTCTGTCACTGCTAGTGAATGTGTCTAGCAGCTGGGTGCGGAAGGCATCCCATGTGGTCAGGCTCCTCTCCCGGATCACAAACCACGTCCGCGCACTGTCTCGAAGAGCAAAATAGACATTAGACAGCTTTTGCCGGGAGCCCCATTCATTATGATTGGCGACACGCTCGAACTGGTACTGCCAATCTTGGACATCTTCAATGGCCTCACCATGGAAACTTTCTGGGACCGTAGGATGCTGTAGCGTCACCTGCGATGGAGTTGCAGTGGCCATGGCGGTAGTACGTAGACGCGGTCCGGTAGGTTCCTGCAAGGGGTTGAACTCGGGCGTCAGGCCTAGCAGGCGGTGGCTGTACCGGTGAACAGGAGTTTCGATGAGCGAAGGCGATCCCGCGTTCGATAGACGGCTCCGCGAAGGGGTGCCAAGCATGAGGCAATCCTACCCCGCACCTCCACCAATGTCACGGCCTCGCAGGAGACGTGGAAGCCGGCGTACAGCACGTATGTAAGCCCTTTTGCTTGCTTGCTTGATGTCCGATTGTTTGGACTTCGTAGGGGCCGCAAAAATGTCCAAAAAATTGTTTAGTCTGAAAAAACAAATCTGTGGCTTTTGCTGCCCTGAAGGGCTCAAATATCCACGGAGACGGCCGAAATTGCTCCAAATCCTGCCAGTACACTTATTTAGTGTATCGGTGCTCGTACTGTGACTGCAAATGGCGTGTGTGTGTGCATATGTTTTTATATGTATTTCTTTTTTTTCCTCTCTTGATATAAGAGGTAGTCTTTAATTTCACTGTGCTATGGAATTCACCTTAGTGAAGATGTAATAAAAGAAAAACTTGATTTTAAATCATGGCCCTCTGCATCAATACAAGGTATCATGTTTTTCATAGCAATGCTTATTCCACTTAATCCATTTGTATATATCAAAGTGGATTAAGTTGCTCTCAAGTTGATGAACTAAGATCCATTGATTCATACTGTCTTTGTCTCTAGTGCTTTATTTTCTTGCTTGTTGATTGTGTGAGGACATTGTGGCAGCAAGTGGACCTTTATTGAGTTTCATAAGCTATATGATGTACAGCCTTTGCTAAAAGAAATGAAGCCTGTAGGAGCCCGAATGCTACTATCCCATTGAGGTGTTTGTAGTGCTGGAGGACTGTTAGGTGCTAGTACTTTGACATTTTGACTAATGCAGGAGGGGGCAAACAAGGCATTTCATATTCAGCTCTCATCAATAACATAGTGTTTCTTTTTGACAAATTTAGTATTGTGCCTTGTGGCTGGTGTGCGAAGTTCATTATTGGCGACACCTTTGTTCCCTACTTTCTCTGCCTACATGTGTGTCACTAGTAGATAAGAAATGCTATATTCACATCCCCGCTATGTAGGATTTGTAGAATGTGTGAGAGCTTTTGTTTGTGACTGTACATTTGTGAACATTTTTTATGTGTTCTGTGGGTATCAAAGGGGGGATCTGTTTCAATTCATATTGCATTTTTATGCCCGTTGGAAATAGTGATCTTTTTTTGGAATTTTTTTCCCTTAATACTCTGAGCCATGTCATTGTCTTTGTGCACGTAAGCCTTCCTTTACAGCAGTTCAATGATTTGCCATTAATTAGAATTGACAGTCCTTTCTGAAGTATTAAATCATTGATGAGTGCATCACAAAGTTTTTTATATGGTTTCTTTTTGCTTGCACTTATGTGATGACCTCCGTTGCAACTGTTTGTTAATAAATATAATCTAACTGTTAAAAAAGCACTTTTATATGAACAGCCAACGCAACGTCGTTGTCGTCTCTGTTTTTCTACCCGCGCGCTACTTCAGCATCGTTTCCATGGCCGTGCACATACCCGCGTCGACGATATAGGATGCGGCAATATCTAGTTCGCAATTTGGACTTCCAAAACACAAGTCTAGTGAACAAGCGCTACTTCGTACAAAGGAGAAAATCATGCCAGGTATTGAAAATTAGGATTATACATGAGGGCTCTTTTTAGATTTGCGAAAAGCGTTTGATACGGTTAATCATAGTATACTACTTCTAAAACTGCAATGTTATGGAATACGTACCATGTCGTTGAAATTATTAACCAGCTATCTTGAGAAACGCTTCCAATTTACGCATGTTAATAATTATTCCTCTGCATCGTTAACTGTAACAAATGGAGTACCCCAAGGATCAGTATTAGGTCCTACCCTGTTTCTGTTATACATTAATGACATAACTCAGATTGACAACACGCTTGATATAATAATGTGTGCGGACGATACTAACATATTTTTTAGTTCACGGACGAAACGTGTTCAAGAAAAGACTAATCATTGTCTACAAAACCTATCCGAATGGCTAAATGATAATTGTCTACAATTAAATGCCTCTAAAACTAAATACATCATTTTTTTCTCCTCCAAATAAACGTGGCCAACATGTCATGTATATTACGTATGAAACCGAGAGTATTCAGCGAACAACTGAGCAAAAATTGCTGGGAGTTTGGTTCCAACAGTGTTTGTCATGGTCATGTAATGGGACCATTTGGTAGTCGATTTAGCTCGATCAATAGGATGCATTAGAAATATTTCTACATTATTACCTCTCCGGTTAAAAAAACTCTTTATTACCCTCTAGTATATTCTAAGATTGCCTATTTATCGCTAGTATGGGGTACCACCAACCAGCGCAACTATAATAGATTAAAGGTACTACAAAAGCGCGTGCTACGTATTTTTGAAAATTATGCAGGAAATATGCGTGACTTACGTACCAGGGAGTTATTTGTGAAACACAACATGCTTATGGCCAATCAAGTTCATCTTTATCAATTAGTGCAGCATATTGCCACGTGTACTTGTTTGCCTTTCACCGGTGAACGCTCTTCACCGGCTCACAAATTTTAACCGTTATCGCTCGGCGCAGGACGCGCCTGCATGTATCGGAAGTTTCTCGAACGTTATCGATGCTTCTTTCCGGTGTTTGTTTTCACCGACGCTTATGTTATCTGATTGTATGACCGACGCGAATTGTCTAGAACTTTCTGGAAGACACGCGGGCACCAGGGAATAATCTGGAACATTCGATAACTCATGTATAAAAGCCAACGCGTTTCGCCGCTGATCAGATTTTCGACGATCGCCGACTGTGTTCGCCGCTATCGTTTACCTTGGAGTGCAACTTGCTTTTGTGGGCACAGGTTCGCCCAATAAAGTCCGTTTCGTCATTGACAGTTTTGCGACTGTTTTCTTCACCGTCACTATTACGTGCAATATACACGCCACAAACATATGCAAAGACATTGATATGGTACCTGAACACCAGTACGGGTTTAGGCAACATAGGAGGAGGCTTCCGAATATTAGGACAAATTACGGGAAACAATCGTTAACATATCAAGCTATACAGATTATAAATAAACAAAAAGATGTAATAAATTGGACAGATAACCATAGTAAACTTAAAAGAATGTACAAAACGTTTCTTGTCACCACAGCATGTGGTGACAAGAATACACATCAATAAACACACAGTCTACAATACACAACATGTGTATTGTAGACTGTTTTACATTAGTTTCTACTTTATTCATAGCATTTCAGATTTTTTTCTGTTTTGTACACACAGTCTACTGGGGCATAATCGTTCTCTACATATCTGTAACACGATAAAATGCCTACTAGCTATCTAACACGTGAATCCTGTGTCACCATTTTGTATATGTATATCTACCTGCGTGATCTGTGTGCATATGTATGCATCTAATACTTGTTATCTGACATATTAGAATTCACTTTTTTCTCCTTCTTCGGCTGTACATTGAGTGCAACTGCAACTTTTATATAATGTACCCCTTATTGTATACGTTATTGTATGAGTAAATGCTGACAGGGCAGGGGCCATGTCAGGCTGTTTAATGCTTCATTCTCTGTCTCCGCAGGAAATGCCCTGAAATAAAGTGATTTGATTTGATTTGAAATGTTGTGCCCCTGAGGAGAAGAAATCGCGGTGCTCAAAAATGCAGAGACGCTCAAAGACGTTAAAGAAGCTTGTAGTTCTAACATGCAATAAATCTCCTTAATTTGAAGTCATAGGGACCATGGAATATCTCAGGATTAACCAAACACAATAACAGGATCTAGGCAAAATATTTCATTGCTACTTTTAGATTCTACTTTTCTTTGCCACAACACGCTACATTTAATTGACGAATTTTGGATTACCGAAAGTAATCAGTGATCCTGGTTGGTCGCATCCAGTAGTTCGTGGCTCCAAGGGTAATGTTTTCCAGCAGGATAGGTACTGAATTAACTCGCATATTGACCGCACCCCTGAGCTGTGTGGCATCAAATTTGTTGCATCAAATAGCACCCCAAACGTACCGTCGCAGCAAGTGATGACGGCATTACCGACACATGTTCACACACATATTGCGCACCATGCCTTGTGTGGTCAAATACGCGAATATACGGTGCCACGAACAAGCCCAAAAGGGTTGATGCTTTATAGTTATGACGCCGGCTGCATTTGAAAAAGCGCGCTAATTCTGTAACATTTCTTGCCCAGCTTGCTCCGGCACTCTGCGGTAATACAGGATTTTTTTTTCTGCCGCGCTTATAGTTTTTGTTTTTGTGTCAATTCATGACTCTTTTTTTGTGCACTGGCGCGCGTCGTCTGCTACCGCTCGCACATGTGGGCACGCGGTGGTTAGTTCCGGTTACGTCCTGCAGGCAGTAGTAGTAGTAGTAGTAGTAGTAGTAGTAGAAGAAAACTTTATTTTATGTTTTGAAACGAAGTCCCAGAGGGTGGAGCCCTCAGTCCAGGGCCCCATTTGCCGCTGCTATCCGGCTGGCCCGGTCGATCAGGCATCGCTGGTTGTCGAAAGCTGTGCTGGAAAGAGCGGCTTCCCACTGGGATGGGGAGGGGTTGGGTTGAGTATTCTAGGTAAGCCGGGTGGTTTGGAGCATTCCCACGTAGAATGGTAGAGGTTTGGGTGACCACCACAGAAAGGGCATTTGTCGGGGTACTCGCTAGGGTGAAAAGTGTGGCGGAGAGCAAGCATGGGCAACGTATTAGTTGGGAGCTGGCGCGAAGCGGCTGCATCTGCGCGGTTTAGCTTCACGTGTGGGGGAGGGAATGATCTACGGGATAGTCTGTGGTGTTGTAGTATATGCGTGTATGTAAGCGGTATCGTTTCCACCTTGTCTGGGTTGGACTGGTCTTCCACCGGTGCCTGGAGGGTTAGGCCTCGGGCTGTCGTATGAACGCGCTCATTGCCAGGGAGAGACGCATGCCCAGGTGACCATACTAGGTGAACTAGTGGAATGTTTTGCTTTTTGTGTAGAATTTTATGAGCGGTCGGTGAAATCCGTAAGAATATGTATGATCTTATCTGGGGGTTGAGCGCTGATGGCGAGGGCTATGGCACATTCTTCGGCTTCCGTGCAGTTGTCAGTGCGTATTGTGGCTGATAATAGTGCTTTGCCCCTCCAGTCGGCCACCGCTACCACTTTGGCTGTAATGTCGGGGTAGCACGCGGCGTCTGTATAGAAAGTGTCGAGGTCGTTACCATATGCTCGGTGCAGTGCCATTGCACGTGCAGCGCGCTTGCCTTTATTGTGGTTGGGTTGCATATTCCGAGGTATGGGGGCCACTGTAATGTTTTTTTTTTGATGTTTGGGGCGATTGACAGGGGCTCTCGTGGGGCAAACTCTGATGTTGGGTAACGTAATTGTCTGAGTACGTGCCTTCGAGTCGATGTACGTT
This sequence comes from Dermacentor silvarum, assembly GCF_013339745.2. NCBI lineage: Eukaryota > Metazoa > Arthropoda > Arachnida > Ixodida > Ixodidae > Dermacentor > Dermacentor silvarum. The sequence goes on from NC_051160.1 coordinate 166,446,805, forward strand.
TGAGTCGTTCGATGTGACCGACTTTCTGGGCTTCGATTAGTCCCGCAGGCAGTTTCTGCTTATTGCACTCGCGAAACTGATGGCTATCTGGTTTCTAATCTCTGAAAGGGTAGCTGCTTGATACCCACTGATTTAATGCTCACAGCGGTGCAATTACATCCGTTCACAGGCGGGCACTGGGTACGCACAAATGATGTTTCCTTTTCTATCTTTTTTTCGAGACTCGCAAACTTATTGCTTCTCCTCGCCAATGAGATGAAGGGTTAGCGCAGGTTTCTCATTGTTTTTTTTTCCCCGAAGAGCGCACGACCATAGAGTTTTCCTGAGTGCGCTAACCTACGCAGTATGATTACGCTATGGACGGATTGTGCTATACCAGCGCAAAAAAATTCGCACTTTAAGCTTGCCCTGAAAAAAATTGCGGTATTTTTTTTCCGAAAAGGGTGTCGTTAAAGAATTTATAAACGTGCAATAAAAATTCTTTTGGGGTCGCATTTGGCGAAAAAAATCTACCTTCAATGTGTTAACCTTGCTTTGAGCTGTTTTGCCACGAACCAGTAAGTCTCGGTATGTCGGTAGTAGGTCTCGGTAGTATTAGGTCTCAGTAGGTCGGGAGTACATAACCAGGTCTCGTTGAAGAATTTATAAACTTGCAGTAAAAATTCTCTTTCGGGTCGCATTCGGCGAAAAAATCTACCTTCAAAGGGTTAACCTTGCTTTGAGCTGTTTTGCCGTGAACCAGTAGGTCTCGGTATGTCGGTAGTAGGACTCGGTAGTAGTAGGTCTCGGTAGTAGTAGTAGTAGGTCTCGGTAGTACTAGGTACTAGGTTTCTGTATGTCGGAAGTAGATACCCAGGTCTCTTTGAAGAATTTATAAACATGCAACAAAAATTACCTTGGGGGTCGCATTGCGCGAAAAAAATCTAGATTCAAAGGGTTAATCTTGCTTTGATCTCTTTTGCCATGAACCAGTATGTGCGACTTACACAGATGCTGTTATAAAAGCTTTTGAGCATGAGCTTCATCTCAGCAACTATGCTTCCGGCATGCAGGCACGAACAGAACACTGTTCTGCGTCATTTGCCTTAATGGTAACAACGGATGCACCGTATCTTGAAGCAGGGCATAGACAACAAGAACCCGTGGCCAGAGCAGAAGGTTCGAATTATTGAGGTTTTAATGCATGAAGTTGTGTAAATAAAGTGTATACCGTCCATTCAACATGTGTATATAGATTTCTAAATAAATAGTTTTAAGTGTACAAGGGCTCATTATCGTAAAAGCAGGCACACATTCCCCAAGGTACGTTGCATCTCTAAAGGAATTACGTTCTAGAGGGCATGGCAGGTATGTGCCCGGCCCAAGTCGAATACAGAGAATCCTTTCTAGAAGGCCGTCTAGAATGCGTATCTGCTCTTTATTGAGCAAATATACATAAACCGGCCAATGTATATCTCTTAAACAACGAGCTGTACACAGGCAAAATTAATACAGAGCGCATCACAACAGGACCTTGTGGTGCAGGTGCTATATGAGATATCAAGCCTACAATTAATACATAATTGTTGTGCAGCACACTGTTAGATACGGACCCTTTTCCTGGCATCACTCAAGTTCCCCGACCACATCCAATCGCCGTCGCATTCCAATTATAGTGCGCCGGGGCGCGTATACCACGTTACAACACCGTCAGAGAGGTTGGCAACCCCACCTCATGCGCCACACGTAGAGCTGCTGTCTCTCCCCCTGCTTGACTCTTCCGGAAAGTGCAACGGGAGGCTGGCACGGTTCCAGGTAGCTGTTTTGCAGCTCTGGAAGGTCGTTCAAGACAACCCATGCCCTACAGCTGAGCGCTTCCTTGCGGGAAGGCAACGCCGTAGGCAAGTCAACCATCGGACAATGGAGCCCTTGGAGCGTCCCCATTGGCCGCATACGACGGCACTTGCACGGGCCAATACCATGGGAGTAAAATGACGACACCTGAGCTGGCTCGACGATTGGCTGAAAATGACGTGACCCCGAGAAACCGAAGGGGTTAAAAGCGAGAGACCGAGAGAAGAGAGACGATTGCTCTTCGTGCCACGGGTCGCAGCGTCCGATTTGCTGCCGGCCGTCGATGACTTCTTTACTACTCTTTACTTTATGATGTTACTGTAAATAATATAAATAAACCCCAATTTCCCAAAGTCCGTCCTCAACGTCACCCAACTACTGTAAATAATGTAAATAAACCCCAATTTCCCAAAGTCCGTCCTCAACGTCACCCAACTCCTGCAGCCAACAGCTGCAACTCGAATAACACAAAGCCCGATAGTAGCGTAAGGCAGGCGACTATATCCCCCAGCTTCCGGCGCATGTGGTTCGCGTCGCTGTGTACGCGGACGACATCGCGCTGTTCGCCGCCGGCCCCACCAGCAACAGCCGTGCAGTGCGAAAGTGTGTGTAGTGCGCGCTCGACGCGGTCGACGCCTACATCGGCGGCATCGGCCTCACCCTGTCGGCGGATAAGGGCCTGTACACGCTCGAGCCGCTCATCGCCGCAAGCCGCACCGCCCTCGCGTGGTCCGCTTAAAATGGCCGCTCTGACGTCACGAGAGGCAGTCGTGAACTTTTTCCAGTATGCAGCATGTATGCGGCGACCGCACAAACATGGCGCTGGTTCGAAGCGAAGTGAAGCGCGAGGCCTAGGCGCCTAGGCTGCGTTGGCAGTTTGTTTTTTTGTCATTTTTGTGTTTTTGTGGGATCATTGCAAGAGTTATCGAGCACTCGCGGAGATAGTCGTCGAACGCAGCAATCCGATGTACCCTGCCTGACCTCTTCAGCGCGTGCGATCGTCAACGGCAACAGATGGAAATGTGTTGTGTTTACGCGAGCGTCGGAAGCAATGAAACCGGCGATTTCGTGTGTGTTGGGCCGTATTTCGCTTGTGCAGTACCAGCAGAACAAACGTGAAAGCCATCACATACACGCGCATTCTAAGCATGACACATGTATTCAGTACGCGCCAGAACGAAAATAGTGCGGTCGCCCATCTCAGCGTATGGTTTACCTAGGTGTTGTGTGTGCGCGCTTCATGGCTGCGAAGCTCATACGTGCATGTGCATTGTGCAGTGCTGGTTTGTGTTTAAGAAGTGACCATATGACCTGTAGTGATTAGCTTTATTGTCGCGTCATCGCAGCCATTCGTAATGTGCTGTTTGTGCCTTGCTTCATGTGAGCTGTTTTGGGGGCTGCGATGCGCCTTGCTGACCGCGAACACGTACAGAGCGTTTGAGTGCTGGGGTTCTTACTGTACGAGGCGAAGGGTACTGTTATGTATACGTGCAATGTGTCGCAGTGGTGCTAGGCGTATAAGTATTCGTTTTATGCGATATGCATATGCTCTGAAGTGAACCGTGCATACAGAATGGTTTGTACAGAACATTAGACCCAAAATTCAAGGAGGCGGAAACAAACCGTACTTGTACACATACATTGAAAAATAATGAAACCTCCTTCTCCTTGGCCAAACTTTCTTGTAGCTAAGCAGCTGCTGAGTTGGACACACACTACAAGCTCTTTAGGGTGCTTTTTATGCATGTGCTCTGAATTAAACAGTGCAGAAGCACTGCTGGTCGTTTGTGCTCTTTGCATCTTAGTATAGGTATTGTATCAAACCAGCTTTCCTTGCTTTGTACACGTGTTTGTTTCCAGAGTTGTCTCTGCACATTTTACTCTTTAGGAAGAGGGGAGGCTAGGCAACAGCTTAAAAGTTATATCACTGCTCCACGTATTGCAATTATTAATTTCGTGCTAAGTGTCATGTGCTGTAATGTAAACAATGCAAATTTGCCACATGCTATTTTTTGCGGATGTAACAACACAGCAGTGCACCTTCTCTGCCACTGCCCAACCTTTCATGCTGAACAATGTGCTTTGCGAGTTATACTCCATCTCAGTAGTTCCTTGCAGCACCGGGGCAGCTGCAGGGCTTCTTAGCCAATAGGAACGTTGAATGCCCCTCAAGGTGTGTTCATCTGTGCTGCGTTAGCTGCTCAGCGTCTGCTTGCCATCGTTTCGATACATCCGCCACTGTTGGTGCAGTGACGCAAGAAATGTTTCTATGTTGTAACTATAGCCTGCGTTTCCATGAATGCTACTGCGGGGCTACACTTCATCGACATGCTGTCTGAGCAGTTCAATGCAGCCTCCTTAGCTAGTTTTAATAAAAGCGAACGCCCTGATAAATTTTCACGTGCACCGCGCCGTCTGCTCAGTGCCTATTTGGCGTTTGCTTACCACTGTCATCATGCACCATACTAGAGGGGAGCAGGAAATTGATCATGCAGTGAACAATGAGGCCTAGCTTCGTATCGTCCTGCATTGTCAATGCATCACCATCACTGCTGCTGTGGTGCCATCCGCTAAATAGAAATCGAACCACTTTTACTGCCTGTGTAGTCCTAGCAGTGTCAAAACAAACAGCTGATCTCAATAAGAACAACAAAAAATACCTAATGCTTTGTCCTCAGTATGAGGTGAGACTAGGCAGTGATGAATTTTACCATTTATTTGTTGCTGTCAGGGCGTACAGCTAGTAAAAGTGCAAATTGGGATTGAAGCGGGTGGTCCGGGCTGCATGGGTGGTGCCATGTTGCTGCGTAATCACGGTTAGGGCGGCTACTACTGTTACTAGTGCTAACCGCCACAGTAATTCAAAGTACAAGACGGGCATGCATGAAGGGCCTAACATCGCTGAATATTTTGTGAACGTCACCATGTAGCCTGCACCGAAGGACAACGGAAAGCTAGGCAACATGAGAGACGTAAGGCGTGGAATTGACGACGGAACAATACGTATTTAGCTTCATGCACCTTCGCAACGATCCATCTCCTTACATTAATTATCTGCCATCATGTCAACAAACTCATTGCAGTGCAACTTGTCAATATAACATGGATGTATTATGCCATTTTCAAGATCTAAATAAAAAAAATTAAAGAAAGGTGCATCAGATGTTTTGCAAAAAAAAAAGAGAGAGAAGGAGGTGAACCCTCGTTTCTTATATGGGAGTAGGCAAGAGAGAAAGGTCCTTTGCGTGCTGGTCGAGCAAAGAAAGAATGCCTCTGTACACGAAGAGCAGGTCACCTCCTTGTACTACACATTCTTTGCTTTATTTCGGCTGCTACTATACGGTTTTAAAGACTTCTTGTGGTAGAATACTCCATAGGGAAGACACCTTTACAACTTTTGTAATATAAATAAAATTTTACACAGGGCCCAGCGAACGGTCCTCTTAAATTGCTGAGGGGCCCATCAAGGGGTTGTACAAATTAGATGAGTCGTTTCTATGTAAACCTCACATTGACAAGCTTTGCAAAAATCTTAGCAAGGTTTGTTAATTTATATTCTGCTCAAGTGCCGAAATTGTTTTGTTACAGAAACCCTTCGAGAAATTTATTTCAGCTTGTTCCACAGCCATCTGTGGAACTGTGTTACATCTCTGGGCCATTCATACATTGAGCCATTTATAAAACTTCAAAAGAGGGCTGTCCACTTTATGACTTCCTCACAATACAATGCTAATACAACACCGCTCTTTCAACACGTACACATTTTAGCGTTTACATCATTACTATATTTTTAAACTCCTGTAATGCTTAACAATAGCATTGTTACCGACTACCCACTTTCGGCTACCAACTTTACCGAATCAGGATGCTGTACACGCAGTGCACTCAAACAAAATTTTCTGGTTCCAAAGGCCTGTAATATGTATGGTAAATGGAGAACTTGAAGTGTTGGAGTAGTCGAGAGGAACGTTCAGCCCACAGAAGTTAGAAATGCAGCTAATTTTCAGAGATAATTAGAACTGCATTCTCATGATCTTGTTTTGTATGTTTAGTAGTACATTCACATCTTCCTTTTTCTTCTGGTGCATTTTCCTTTACTTGTAAATGTTCACTGATACCGTTTGCATTTTGAAGATTCTTTGTATTGTATTCTCTGCTTCTTCTAATCTGAAGTGCATATTGTTGCTCAGTTTAAGTACATGTGTCTGTGCTAAATTTCTTTGCTTCCTCTACATAGTTTTCTTATGGATCGCAACTACCCTCGAGCTAGGAATCCCAATATATTTGTTAACATTATGTTTTACTATGTGCTGTACGCAAGAAATAAAGTTCAATTCAAGAAAAATTCAAAGAAACATTTTTTTCACAGGGCCCCCTGGTCTGGAGCTGCAGCCCCCTTAGCCCATAGGTTAATCTGGCCCCAGCAGTAACTGCTATCATGAATGCAAGTTTTGGCTTGCTATCCCTTTTATCAGGTTCACATTTATGTGTACAGCAGAAATCCTAACATTCACTGCATGCAGAAAACAGCCTTAGATCAAAGGACGCAAGTAACTTGTGTCCTCAAGAATCTAAACCTTGTTTGGGGTTCGCTGGAATGAAAGCAGCTTCCTTAGTCTGAAACCATGTTTTGCTGACTGCTGCATTTATCATGGTGTGAAGTGGGTGTTGTGACAGAAAGCCAATGTGCACATACAAGAGAAAGTACTGCAATGCTTACAGCGAAGTGGGTGTTGTGACAGAAAGCCAATGTGCACATACAAGAAAAAGTACTGCAATGCCGCTCAGAAGTTTTCTAGGTGTATTGTGCAAAACTATTATGTACAGGTATAACATGACAGTGGTCATAACTTGAAGCAACGGTTGATTACAGATGGGGTACACGTGTATGGTCACATAAACATGATGCTCAGTGCAAGTGTGCCCGGTGCAAGCTTGACATATAAATGATAGTCCTTTTTAAGATACAAGTGGCATGGTGACATACAGGGAATCAATGCTTGTTATTTATTTATTCCCAAAATTACCAGTTTTACAATACTTGTGCCTTGATACAATAACGTATTTCTGAATCACAGGTGTCGCATCCTATTTGTCCTGCGAAATACTTTGCCACATGAAATGGAAATCTCATTGACCTAATCAGTTATGGATTGTGCAGAAGTATTATGCTGTTTCTTGCAGTCTTGTCCTTCATGAGTACTTGCATAATGTCGAAAAGGGTGCCTTGCCATTCTAAATATTTTGTATATATGACCACACAACTATAATGTTTTCTGATCAGAGAAGGCTCTCGTGTCATTACATTAATTGAACTTCTTTAACAATGAATACGCGACAGGTACTTGCATGTGAACAAGTGTATGTAGCCTCCCAAAATCAAGCACATTGTCGAAAGTATCTTTCAGTCATATTGGCAACAAAACTTTTCCATAGGCTTTTTTTGAGCGAAAGGTGACCACACATCTCTTGATCTAGCAGATTAATCTTTTATCCTACAAGTCTGTGCTGTTTTCCTTGCAACGAGTAGTTTTACATATGTCTATGACACGTAGGTCCTTCAGCAGCCATTCTTTCTTAGAAAGCTTCTTTGCAGCCAGGCTCTAAAGTTGTTGATAGACTATTTATGTCGATTTTTTACATAACAATTAGTAGTCTTGCATTTAAAACTTATCCTTTGTCCCCAATATTTAGCTCTCTTTTTGCACTAGTTAAGGTGTGGTACCTAATTACATGGAAATAAATATTGCTACTACAGGTACGTGTGTCGTCGTATGACTATTGAATATTTGATACTTCCTATTTTATTCAATTTATATTTGAAAACATTTACATTTGCCCACCTCTAATTCTTGTACAATGCACAAAGAGGCACCCAAGCCATAGTAGTGCTTCATGAAGTCTCATTTTGCTGCATGTAATAGTGGCAAAAAGCAGCTTCTCACAGGGAACTTGATTGTGTTGTCTTGTGTATTGTTCTTCTGTCATATGTATTCTTAATTGATAATTATATCACAGACAGATATATAACCTCTCAATTGAACAGACATGTATATGATTGTATTTGATACACATGAACTTGCACACTGTTCAGCTGGCTTTCAAAGTTATGCTGATTGTGGCCAGTCTATAGAAGCATGTTTGCGATGTGGTATGAAGGTATGTGTGCAGTGATACTGTCAAGCCAGCTATTGCTCTCACAGCAATGCATTGAGTAAGGTTATTGCATAATAATTATAAAAGAAAGACAGCATTAGCCCAGGTTTTAAGGGTGAGAAAATGCTTGGTGCACTTCACCAAGCATACAGACAGCATATAATGTGACTACATACCATGTGCTAGTTTGTATTTACAAAGTGTTTACAAAATGGGGAAGGTGGCAGTGAGACTCCTTGGGGAAGCAACACTTCAGTTGTACTGATGGTACGGCGTGCCCATATAATTTTCTTATTGCTTGGTTAAAAATATGGTGGGTTACAACCTATGAAATGCCACACCAGCAAGGCTGAACATCCATCCTTACTTTTCAGTGGCTTAAACAAGCCACTGTGTTGTTGAGCCTGTGTTGTTGAGATTCCGAAGGATCGCCTCGTGTGCCACGTTGTCAAATGCCCCCTTCAGGTCTAGCGCGAGAATAGCCCGTGGTGTGTGGCAGGGATGACGATCTCCTTCTTCAATTGCATTAGCACGTCCTGGGTCTCAATATCTCGTATAAAGCCAAACATGGGGTCTGCCATTTGCTGGGTTTCGTCCAGGTGTTGTTGGAGGCATTTGAGTACTATCCTTTTCATGATTATGCTGATGCATGATGTGAGGGATATCAGCCACAAGTTGTCAATGTGCGGGGACTTGCCCGGTTTGGGGATAAAGCGTACTTCAGCTGTTTTTCATTCTTGCGATAGCTTGCGTGATGTCCAAAAGTCATTGAAGGGGTCTAGAAGCATCTCAAGGGCTTGATCTTCGAGGTTAGCTAAGAGTTTGTAAGTATTCTGGTTGGGGCCCGGGGACACTGCTTCGCCGGCTTTTTTCATCAATGGAACAACGACATAACACCGAATGAACAAATACGAGGGCTGTGTGACACTGTCATATTCCATCATGTAATCAATTGTACGCTCACTTTTAACTTGGCAGCTACTAAAAAAACGTGAGTAAGTAAATCAACAAGCCGAAGTTGAATATTCACTCGCGTGCTCGGTGATGAAGAGAAGTGACTTGTCGATCTACACAGCTGTATTCCGCGATAATAGAACCATCTGTATAAGAGTATGTTAATATACAGGGCATTCATTTTAAAGTTTTACGGAATTTTTAAAAAATCGCCTGTGGCAGGTCGCTTAATTCTTATCGTTGAGCTTGGTTATTCGATGAGGTGGACATTAGTAGCACAAAAAATCGAAACATATTCAAGTAACAGAAATTGACTAATGAACTTCTTAGTTAATTACTTTACGACACATATTGCAATTTACGAATTATAGCCGGTGAGTTTGCAAGACGCATCCACTTGAAATGAATTTCCAGGATGACGCCAGCTTTGAGATATTATTTTCCAAAGTGTGGGACGAAATACATGGGCGTTCCAGTTACTTTCGTGCTTCAATGTATAAAACAGCATTTTGGTAAAAAAGTAAGTGGAACAACAGTGCATTTTTAGGGCGAGTTGGATGGCACATATCTCCAAACTGGCGTCATTCTGGAAATTCATCCCAAGTGGATACGCCTGACAAGCTCACCGGCTCCAATTCGTAAATCACAATATGTGCCGTAAAGTAATTAACTAAGAAGTTGATTAGTCATTTTTAATTAGTTCAATATGGGATTTCTCGTGTTACTAATGTCCGCCTCATCGAATAACCCTGCTCAACGATAAGAATTATGCGACCTGCCACAGAGGATTTCTAAAAAAAGTTTAAAACTTATAAATGAACACCCTGTATAACGCTGCGGCGCTTCAGCGTGCTACGCTGTTGCTGCGACAAATCCCTTGTTCATTGGCTTAAAAACGCACGCGCGGTCTTGCAAGCTTTCGCTAGCACATCTACAAAAAATGCGCCGTCACGCCGCACACAACCGAATACATAGCGATGTATGTTGTTACAACAGTATGCGGTAGCAATGAATAAAAAAGAAAGAAAGAAAGGAAAACGAAAAAAAGGCGCAAGTAAGATCACTGCATAGTGTTCGAGAGGTGGCTCAGCGCGCCAACGCAACACATGCAGTCAACAGAGTATGACAGTGCAAGAGTTTTGCATTTTTGCCGTGACGCGGAAGCTTGAACCCACGCCGACAAAAATATGGCAGTGTCGTCTGCTGTTGACGATAGTTGCCGACTTGGAACATCTTTGCCCCGCTTAACATACGTCGCGTCCGCAAATCGGAGTGCGGATGCCGGCACATGCGAACCGCTCGAGCTCACTAATCAGAAAATTACCTAATAAGAAAACAAATGTAATAACAAAATCCTGGCTCGGGCCAAAATTTTGCTGGTCGCCAGCACACAAACGCTGCGACCGCGCTGTTGCATGTTGCCAGTCGCTAGTTATATGTTTTGCCGGCCAGGGGGCGCATGCGTACGGCACCGCTCGCGCCGGTCCCAGCGTGAATCGAATTTTGTGCCCGGTTGCTCCAACCGCCCGCCGCCACTGAACCGCCAGCATGCTGTGCGGCTTGCGGCGATGGGCGGCTCGAGCGTGTACAGGCCATAAGACGGAGGCCCTCTTGGTGCACCCTCGCTACTCGGGCCGCTATGAGATCCCGTGTCTCACTCTCCGCGGCACGGCTCTCCCGTGGCTACAGTGGCTACAGCGGCTAGACGCCACTGTACCGTGGCGGAGACGAGTGCGATACCTCGGCCTCCTTGTCGACCGCCTCCTCAGCTGGCAGCCGGCAGTGGCCGCCCTTCGCAAGGGGACCCGGCGGGTGGCAAGCGCTGCTCGCTCTATTCTGGCCCGCGGCCATGGCAGTCTCCCCCACCCTGACGCTGCGGATCTACAACTCGCTGGCGTCGGCGAGGGTGCTTTACGGCCTGCCGCTTGCGGATTGAGGGCGCTCAACGCTCAATGTGGTTGAGCTCAATGTGGTTGAGGGCGCTCAACCACATTGAGCGTATGTACCGCGGCATGGGCGGCAGCTGGTGGACCGGTTTCGTTCCCTGCCCAACTCCGGCATGGGGCGCTGCGTCATCAAATTCACCAGAATCGTCGGCCCTGGCTCGTCCGCTGCGTGGCCCCCTCCCCCTCCGCATCGCAGGCGCGGGCTCGTCATCCGCACCACCGTTCCTGGCGTGAGGGGCAAACGGAACACTGCTGCCAGCGCCCTTCGTCAGGAAACGGCTGCCGTGATCGAGGAGCAGCTTGCCGGCCGCGTGCTGGTGTTCACGGACGGCTCTGTGCTCCGTGACGGCGAGGCTTCGGCTGCCTGCGTGGCCCCCGAGATCTCGGCGCAGAGCCAGTGCCGCGTCCTGAGCGCGGTCTCCTCGACGCACGCCTAGCTGGCAGCCATCGACCTGGCGGCTGAGATGCTCTACCGGCGGCGCGTTCCGCGGGCCGCCATCCTGTCGGACTCGCGGGCGGCACTGTGCATGCGGGCCAGGGAGGACCACGGCCACACGTTCGTCCAGCGACTCCACCGTAAGCTGGACGACGTTTGCGAGCTGGGATGCAACCTCGTTTTTCAGTGGGTGCCTTCCCACATTGGGCTCCCCGGGAACGAGGAAGCAGATCGGCTTGCAAGGGAGGCCCACACCTCGCCAGTGCCCCTGTCGCTCGCGGTGATGCCCTTCGACGTCGCCCGCCACTCCGTGGCTGGCTACCTGCTGACTGGGCACCCAGACCCTCGCGTCGCCGACGGCGACCCCCCGAAGCTGCTGTCGCGCAGGGGCTTGAGCCGACAGGATCGAGCTCTGCTCCTGCGCTTCCGCATCGTCTGCTGCCGGACGACGGAGCGGAAACACCGACTCTCGGGCAGCGGCTCGCCACTCTGTGACATGTGCGCCGACGTCGAGACCCTCGACCATGTTCTTCTGGGGTGCCCCGCGCACGAAGCCGAATGCGGCGCACTTGTCACCGCCTACCGTAGCCTCGGACTGCCGTCCGACAGCACTCGGGCACTCCTCTTCCCGGCGACTCCTACATCCATCGCCAGGCGCGCCTTCTCGGTGCTACTAGATTACTTGGAAGGAACCAACCTTTCCTCGCGGCTGGAAGTCGTGCCGCCGCCTTCCCTCCTTACCGCTGGGCTTTTTTTTACTCTTTCTTCTCCTCTCTCTCACTTTCTTTCCCCTTTCCCCCCACCCGTACAGTGCTGTTGAGGTGCCCTCTCAAGAGAGGCAGTTACGGCGCTGTACTTTTCTCTTCGCTTCCTTTTCAAAATCACTCACACACGCATGCAAGAGATACAAGGCCCTCACATCGTACTGCAGTGCATACGTGGGGTACGAGGCCCTCGTCGTATTCATACGTGGCATTCGAGGACACCTATCCAATAATCTCGTATATACGAGCCACGTATAACACGTACATACGAGATTTTTCAATAATGCAATGATCATGCAGAGAAAACTGTTGTTGTCAGTAATTACTAATTATTAATGAAGGCGAAAGCTTAGATAACTCATGGGTTGAAAAATATGTTGTCCGGCGTTATAGCACCAAACTTCATGGCGTCACCAACAAATGTCGTGGGTTCGAGTACCGTAATTACCTCTACCCTAATTAAGGTAGAGTTATTCAAGGCACTCGAACCCATGATCTTAAATGGCAGTTGAACCCTCGACATTTGGTGGGAGAAAACAATAGGAAGTAACAATGCATTCGAACGATTCGAACCATGTGTTGGTGCCATGTGTTGGTGTTGGGCTACCAAAAAAGTTGTGGGCTAGAGTGCCTTAATTACCCCTGCCGTAATAAGGATATAGTTAACTAAGCAACTCGAACCCACGATTTTGGTGGTAGTTGAACCACCTTTGGTAGGAGAAAACAATAGGAAGTAACAATGCATACGAATGAGAATGTCAAGTAGTTTAATGAATGTATCATGAGCGCACAGGTTTTCGCCTTCGTTCTCTTTAGCGTATACTAAAGCGACCGTCAACTTATTACTTCCTCTGGTTTCTAGTCCAAAATAAACATTAACAAAACAGATCTGGAATATAAAGTCACCAGCCACCTCGGCTCCCCCTTAACCTTTGTACACCTGGCGGATTACCTCTAAGGTACAGCTCGCAGGCTGCATATGCACTGAGAGCCACGATGTAGCAATGAACACGCGTGTTCTAATTGTGTAATATAATGTTCAGTACACTGTAGCAGTAAATTTCAGATTCACGAGCTTTAAAAAACACGAGCAAGGCAGGTCGGCCGAAAGCATGAAGCAATCTTCACGTAGCGAACACACACTTGGCGCGGTAGCAGAGTCCCCTAGCTGAAGTCACACGCGAGATGGCGACACTCGAACTTCTGTTATGTTTAACGTAGAGACGAGTAATTACGTGGTTTCAATTCAACAATACGCCATACCCACAGTCAAGCAATATAAGTACATCGGCGTGCACACAAACGAAGGAAAGACTTACTCAAGCACGCACCAAGTTGATCTGAAAATAAAGGGGAAGCGGAATGCAGCAATAATGAAACATAGAGCACTGTGGGGCCACAATAAATATTCGGGGGTGCATGGGATCTGGAAAGCAGTAATGGTGCCAGCGCTAACGTTCGCAAATACAATTCTAAGCTTAAAATCGGCAATATTGTCGAGGTTGGAACTTTATCAACCGATAAAGGTTGATAAGAGTCGGATGTAGTCCCAAACGATTGATAACGACCGATAAGGGTTGATAAGTTTTTATAGTGGTCGGATTAATTTTGATAAGATTGATGATGGCACCGAGTCCATAGAGATGAGAAAGTGGCACGATGCTGACGCATACTTATGCAACTGGAGGGGAGTTTCTGCATGAATTGTTTAAACGTTGTTGCTATGCTCTAACAACTTGTCATTAGAACAGCGCCGCGTTTGCCCAACGCAATATTTGCCGCAAGACAAAGTGGCCCTCTTGACACATGTATTTGTTTGTCTTTTTTTTCGGCGACCACTTTACACCAGCTAATTAAAGTTCAGAGTTATCGCGCGGCGAAAAACGCCGCGTATATGTACTACAACATTCACGATTCGTGTAGCCGATTCTAACGGTTGTCTGTGTTGTCGCTGAACTTCTTGTAATCAGATTGCTTGCGAGAAGATAATAGTGATGTACATACTAGAACTTGTGCGAGCACAAGCAATTACGCTGCATAGTTCGATGAGTGAAGTGTAAATAGTCAACGCACCTGACTCGCAGATCAGTTTTCAATGATCTGCGCGTGTGCTTGTCAGTATCATTCTGCCCGAGTGCAACTTTCTTGTGTGTGGGCATAGGTTCGCTCATTACACAATAGTTTTGTGACTCGCCTGTAGTGGCACGGTCAAATTATTCACCGTCACGACAATGTGACACCTGCTGCAGGTGCTGAGTATACACACCGTTACACTATACTCAACACATCGTGCACAATCTGCGAATTTGACTGGATGTCTTTTTTTCGTAACCAGGATTTGCTACATTCATAAGATTTCTGAGTCTCCAAAGCTCCCCAAGCTTATTAGAAGCAATTAAAACCACGCTGAGCGACATTTAAGTTGTGGGAAAAGGTTTGAATGTAAACGATCACACTTACATTTGCAACCTGCGAGGCGCCGAACTTATGCCGTGCTCTTCGTGCTTGCGATTGTCGTTAAGAGTTCGCTCAGCTGATTTATTTCTGACACCAATGAAAGCTTATACGCGTATATTTAGTGCAAACAATTAACAACACACACAACTCGTTGTAAACGTGCCTGCAAGCCAAGAAACGCCAATTATATGACAAAGCTACAGGCGGAGACTTAATGCACACCTGTCCAAATGATGATGATGATCTTGCACCACATATACTCGTTTGGTCAAGAAGCAAGGCGCTAATTCGGCGGCTCTCAGGTTTCAAAATAAGCGTGATCCCTTACATTCACACGGTATCCCACAACCACAATTTAAAGAAGTTCACTCTGCGTGCAAGTGTTCGCGTATAGTTTTTTCAGTGTGCACTTAGCTTGGAAAGCTTTGTAGGCTCGCAACTCCCTAGAAGGTAACAAATCCTTGTTGCGAAAAAAAATATCGAAGGAAATTCGCAGATTGTGCACGATGTTTTGTGTATAGGATCGCTTTGCCTGGTGGCAAATATTACGTTGGACAAACGAGGCGCTGTTTATTGACAGGTTGCGTGATCATAGCAACAATGTTTTAAAAAACATCGCAGCAGGCGGTTTTCTTGTTTCTCACTGCAAGAGCTTCGGCTGCACGCCTGAATTCAACAAATCTGCCGTTACAGGATATCATAACAGCTGACACATGACATAAAAGAAGCTGAAGCCATAGCAAGATTCCGAGAGCTGTGTGAAGCTCGCCATCTGTAACCGAGTTGTGAGTTGTGTTCGTGTTGCTGTTTGCACTCATTATATAGGCCTTTACAGGTGCCACGAAATAAATCAGTTGGATGTTTAGCGGCCCCCCTGTTTCGTCGTGCTCGTCCTGCTTCCTTCATTCTTTAGGAGATGAGCTAACTTACGAAAATGCTATGGAACACTTACTCGTCTAAACTGCCAGCCTTAAGGCCTAATAAAAGACGCGTTTCGGCGGTGACACTACGGCGTATCGCTACATTGCTAGCTTGAATCAATTTCGGCATTCATCGTGGGATGAGTTACGCGATCTTTTTTTCTCTCGCATACTTCATGCAAAATAACGCATATCTCAGATTTTCTTCTTACGCGTGTGTTATTGCGATAGCAATTATATGGACACTCCAAGCGAATTTTAGCCATCGTCGTCACCGCATCTGTCGGCGTCACCGTGACGCACCGTATATATTTAGGTTAGGTTATGTATGTTTTTAGCGCCTGTGTTCGTCTTCCTCTCTGTTGTGCCGTCCCGTTGCGCTGCATTTCAAGATTGTTCTTGTGTCAAAATACCAACTAGCCCAACATTCAACTATTTTATGTATGTTATACGCCATGCCTTGTTATATTGACACGTATACATGTTTATCTTTCACCGGTGGCCGCTTTTCACTGGCTAACAAATGTTAAACGTTATCGCTTGGCGCAGGACGCCCCTGTATCGGAAGTTTCTAGAAAGTTATCGATGCTTCTTTTCGTTGCCTGTTTTCACCGACGCTTATGTTATCTGATTGTGTGACCGACGCGAATTGTCTAGAACTTTCTGGAAGACACGCGGGCATCAGGGATTAATCTGGAACCTTCGATGACTCAGGCATAGAGAAAGGAATTCAACAAGAGGGGACACTGCCATAGGGCCCAGCGGCCGAATTGACTGCAGCGTGCCAAGCGGTCGGTGTGAATCACTTAGATCATTTCCGGTTTCGGTTTTGGGCGCGCGTATTTTGAACGCAAGCTACACTCAAAGCCAAAAATGGAGAAAATGAGAGTAACTGCAGCTTTTAGTCCTCGCGACTAACATTTAGTCCCCAGAAGGACCAACTGGAACAAGATGGCTGGCATGTCCAAAATCGAAGGACTAAGTGTTTAGTCTCCGGTTTGAAAGGGAGCAACGGAAGGACGAACGGCAACGCTTGCTCTCGTCACGCAACCGTTGCTCCCCTGCAGTAAGCCGCTTGCATGCTGCGTCCTGCATTTGCACGCGCCCATATGTCTATTCACGAGCCAGATTTTCCTGTGGGCTGGCGTATACGCCAGCCCACAGAGGGACTATACGTTTTGCAAACAAATACGCATGCATACAAATGAAAGGCATGGTTGCACCAAAACGTCAGCGGCTGAAGCTGCAGTCGTAGCGAGTCAGCGCATTTATACGAACAACCTGCGACAAAAATAGACTGTGAACATCAATCACAATAAAATGCGAAGCTACGCGGGACCCCGTACAACGTCGCGACAAGCAGCCGATAGCGAGAAGCACGGTTGAATGACGGTTCATTTACGGCTCTGTGTTGAACGACTGTTTATACTATCTCAGCGAAAGCCGCGACTAAGATTACTGCATGCTGGGATCTCGCTAACCTATATATACCGCGACATCGCGCGTGACTGCGAGCTCACGCCGCAGTGTTATCGATCACTGGCGGATTTTGGCCAGGGCCGGATAGCGCAATCGCCTCCGGTGTTTGCCTATCTGCTCCACCTCGTATGCCGTCAGGACAGTGCTGTCAAGTGCAGATAAACGAATCAGTTAAGGCGGAGTTGTCTTTTCAAGGAAGAGGCGATTCTTCCGCCAAGAAACACACGTATCAAGGAAGTAAAGAAAAAATGTGAAACTGGGGGGGGGGGGGGCTTTCATCCCCGTGTGCATAAATAGGTACCACGATCGTGCCCGGGTTTGTAGCGACGTGCCGTGTCGTTTATGGGTATGATTCTGCGCATGGTCAGCCTAATTTTTCCGACATAACCTCACGTGAGCATGCAATTAGGGCTCCACAGCTATGTAATATTTTTGAAGCATTGCATATAACTAGCATTGACAGCATAGTTGGTCTGTTCAAGTGAAATTCAGTGGATGAACGATATCTTCGTTCATCCTCTGAATACTGAAGGGACGCATACTTCTATGGTTTACAACATAAAATAATGGGCACCCTGAATTAGCAATCAAACGCTTTAACATAACATGGTTCTGCTGCCTACATGTGCCGACGCACCGCCAGAAGTTCAAATACAGTCTCCACTTGCTTTGTAGCCATAGTCAAATATTGCTCACTGTGTTACACAGACAATTGCATCACTTTTGGGAGTGCTCAAAATTTTCATTGTGTCAGGCACATTATCTACCTTTTTCATTCAGTATTACACCGAGGCTATGCAAAGTAATAGTTGTTGAGAGTTCAAAAATTTCGAACAACCTCCACTTTCAGTGGTGCATCTGTACAACCAGATATATTGTCAATTAGGGGTTTTAACCCTACTAAAAATGATATTAGATCAAGCAGGGCGTCATTAACTGGTGCAACTAGCATATCACGTGAAGTTGCTAAATAGGCAAGAACTGCTAGCACCCTTTTAATTTTAAATAAAGATTTTATTTTCAATTCCTGATTTATTATAGTCACCGTGGCAAAGTAGGCAATGGATGTAAACAGATTTATTCTTGTGCAATTGCAGGACCTCCAATCAGCCGGTGCTCAAATGACCACATGCTTATTCATCTGAGATAAGTTCTCAGAGGGAAGATTTCGTCATTTCATGCTTGTTTTCCTGCACCATATATTTTTAAGTGTGTTTTGCACCTTTCAATACAGAAAAGCATGGCCATATCTGCAAGAACAAAAGCAGAGATATGGCAGCTAGGCCCATAGCAGCCTCATACCACTACTATGCACAATGTGGCACATTTTATTCTAGACTGAGGGTTTTCTAGACTGAATGTCAAACAGGAATGCAACTAACATCTATGGCTAAAAGGGAATGTGGCAGGAGAGCAGACAGTCCTTGGCTTTGTATACCTGTGGGCAGGAGCAAATGCCAAAGAGGAAAACAAAAAAATGCTAGAATGCATAGCAAGTGACATTAATGAGCTAGGAGGAGGGTGCGATATAATTATACTAGGAGATATGAACGCACACATAGAAGACAAGGATGGGTACACAGACTCAACAGGCAACATGATGCTGGATATGTGTGAAAGGCATGACTTAGTTGTGCGCAACAGTACTGAGAAGTGTGAAGAGCACATAACATGGGAGGTAGGGGCCTGCAGTCGACGATAGATTATGCACTAATCTCACATAGGATGCACGATAGGCTAAAGGTAATGAACATAGATGAATATGGCTCCAGTAGTCTAGGTAGTGATCACAAATGTATCGAGCTTAGTTTTAGAAGAGAAATGAAAGTAGGTAGGAGGCAAGATGAACAACCAGGTGGGATATTTTACCCTGAAAAGTACCTCGAAATAGAAACCCAACAAATCGAGGAAGTAATTTCAAAGGATAATAAAACAGAATGGACATATGCAAATTTAACAGGGCTATTTGAGCTAGAGCTAGCTAAGGTACGAGTCAGGCCCAGGGAGAAAAGAAGACGTAAACCCAAGAGCTGGTGGGATAAGGAGGTTAAGAAGGCCATAGAGAAGCGTCAGGAAGCATCCAGGGAACACAGATATTCAAAACAGAGGGATGAACCAGAAGCTGAGGTAGACAGAAAACGGGATAACTTCTTAAACTGTAGAAGGGAAGCATCCCATTTGATCAATGAGAAGATTAGAAGAAAGGGGACCCAGTGGTTGTCAGAAGTAAACAAAAAAGATAGGAAAGCAGTGAACAAATTTTGGAAACATCTCAACTCCTTGAGTAATAAGACTAGCCTAGAGCAGAGGTTTATAGTTACAGCTCAAGGTGTTCGGCTAGAAGGAGATGAGGCAATGGAACATATAAGAAGAATGATGACGGAAACATTTAAAGAACGGAACGTAGCGTGTGCTCAATCAGGTGAGGATAAACCGGTTAGTGCAGTGGCTCCACTTAAGCAAAGCGAGTGGGAAAGGGCAGAGAAGAGGGTTCCTAGAAGCACGTCGACAGGTCCTGATGGCATCCCAATTATGTTGATAAAGACATTGGGCCCAAAATCTAAGAAAGCATTAAGTGAGGCAGTGAGCAAAATGATAATGGACGGTAAAGCCCCCGACGGGTGGAGACTAAGCAAGATGAGCATGATATATGAGGGAAAGGGGGACAAAGCCGACATAAACAACTGCCGTTCCATAACAGTGACGTCAGCGGTTTATAGGGTGGTGATGCAGATTATAAATGACAGACTGCCGGCATGGGTGAAGGGCGAGGAGGTGCTGGGGGAACTACAATATGGATTCCGGAAACAAAGGAGGTTAGGAGATAATCTGTTCTCATTGACACAGTGCATTGAAATAAAAGAAAAGGAACACAGGCCCCTATGGCTTGCATTTCTGGATATCAAGGGAGCTTATGACAGTGAAATCCCAAAGGATTTCTGGGGCATACTGGGCACTCTAGATGTGGAAGAGAGTAAGTAATATTTTAAAAGATATCTATAAAAGTAACAAGGTACTTATAAAATGGAAGAAAAGGTACCTGAGCCTACAGAGATACAGCAGGGGCTTAGGCAGCACTGCCCTCTGTCACCTTTGTTGTTCATGCTGTATTTACAAGGATTAGAGACCAAATTAGAGAGGAGCTGACTTGGCTTCAACCTTTCCTTTTTCAAGCAAGGAGAATGGATTAAACAGTCATTACCTGGACTGATGTATGCGGATGACATTGTACTTATGGCTGACAACAAGGAAGACTTGGAGGAATTAATGGACATCTGTGGTAAAGAGGGAGATTAGATAGCTTAGGTTTGAAGTTTAGTGAAGAAAAATCTGCAGTCATGATTTTTAATGATAATCAGGGCAGCGAGCATGGGATACAGGAGGTTACATGGGATGTAGTGGATAAGTACAAATATCTTGGACTGTGGATAAACAATGGGGCTGAGTAGGGGAAGCTCTTTGTTGTTTGAAGCCAGGACGGGAGTATTGCAGACTAAGATGTACCGAGTCAAGTACCAAGGTACTAGACACATTGTGTGGTGCGTGTGGAGAAGAGAAAACGGCTAACACCTGATACCTTTCTGTAAAGGACTTAACCCTATATTGCAATGCAATGGGGCTGATTTTTTCAAAGCATTGGGGTTCAGGGACAGTGGAGGCAAAATAGACTTTAAGCGGGTAGAAATAATGAAACGGACGTTATCTGATTGGTTGCTAAAATCAAGGCAAGGGTGACAATTCACCCTGCACGAAATTCACCCTGCACGAAGTACAAAATATGTTACTAGTCACGGCTAGGTGTCGTGTGCCACCACCCGATTTAAAAGGTTCAGCCTCATCCATCCATCCACCCCCCCCCCCCCATGAGGTGTCTCCACAACTCATTAATTTCTACACTTCTTAGTATGCTTTGGCACACCATAGCAACTTAGAAAAGTAATGCGATTTCACTACAAAGTTGCCTCCAATAATTAGAGCCACAGCAGGCAGGGATTGTTTTCACGACGTTTTATCACAGGAAAGAATCACTGGCAACATACAAATACTGCAGTATTGATGGGCAGAATACGTGTTTTACAGATGCATACACCAGAAAGCTGTCAATCAAGATAGGAGGTTCACATTATCTTCCACAGTATACAACAGGTATACAAACACCTTTGTGCATGGGTTGAATATGAAGAACAGCAATGTTCCAACGATCGAAAAAAAAGAGCATCTCAGTCAAAGGTGATCACAGAAAATTGGCTAAGGATTAACTGTTGTAACCCTAGTTATCACAGGCGAAAGGTCTGTTTGGCTTGGTTTTGCAGACTATATGCACACAGTGTTGCATTAATGCCCGCTTCCACACTTGGTAAGCTTCTCTACTAACGTGCTAGTAGAGCCTTTTCTCCGGTGTTTCAGCAGCCAACTTTGCCTTTGCTTGAGATTTCGCAGCCTGCCGTCTAGCTATATCTAGTGGATGATTAGATTCAGCATGTCGCTTGTGCTGAAGCGCAAGCACAGATGGCCCAGCCGGCGCGCCATCCATGGCGAGACTGAGCGACCAAGCACAGGCAAAGCAGCCGTTAAACCCTTGCCTAACCACATGGTACTGCAGTGGCCCCCCGGCTCCGAGCGAGTGCCGCTGTGACGCATCTCCGCAGCAGATCACGTGGCGTGACGTCACACCTGCCACACTTGCGCTCTGGCGGCTTAAGATCATTGCGATACGATGAATGACCTTGCGAGACATGATGTAGCATGGCTTTCGCTCTAAAATACATTATGACAATAATAAAATAGCTCTAAGAAGTGTTTATTCTCTGCAGTGTATCGTGCACTACAGGCAGAGCGGCCACTTTGCATTTGCTCATTCATATTGCTCACCAAACTTCCCATTTTGGGACAATAAACTCATTCTTGTACAAGTCCAGTAGGCAATACTCAAACTTTTCTGCAGTTGCTCTGTGTAGCTGTTTTTCCTGAGACCTCTTGACACAGTAACAAAACCTGTGTCGATCAAAGTGGTCAATAAGCAGGGTACTTGCGAGGATGTACAGCTCACCACTAGCAACAAGAAGAGATTGAATTTCATAAAATTCTGGAAACTCCCCATCATGTGACACCAAAACACTTCCACATATGTATTTGCGTCGATCAAGTGTCGCATGTTGTACCTCATGAACTGTTTTTGGCAACCTTTGTTTGGCGCATTCTGGGAGCATGCCCCAGTCAGCAGGCCTGCTTTGTGCTGTTCTCAGCCCTTCATAGAGTTGACAACTGTGTAGCTCATAGCTCAGTTTTAGCTGATGCCTTTTCGCAAGCGTGAAGGTCAAGTTCTTGAAGTTTTTTACACAGGCTGCCATCTTTTTGAAGTACTGGTGCTTCGCTTCGAAGCGCATTGCCCAGAAGTTCTTCAACGGGCCTACCTCGCGCACAAACCGTCCATAGTGCACCATGTAGTGCAACTTAGGTGTAACAGTGCTGGGGCCGTATCGCTCAGCAAAGTCTGTTAAAAATGACTGCACAAGCACATCAAGGTATGCTAGCCGCTCGGCAGGAATCTCTGGTGCAAATACAATGTCCACAATTTCTCTATACTGCAAAAGCAGCTCCCAGTCCTTATTTCCTTCTGGGATCCTATCCCCCAGAATTAATGGAAGGAACCTTAATAGGCACCACTTGCTTGACGCTGTTCCTTTCAAACAAGCGTTACTGGTCAGAAATGTCGCATTGATTTCAACTGCTTTGTTTTTTGCATCGTTTGGACCATACTCAAAGTTGCATACTGCGTCTAGGTCTCTCCTGGACAGTAAGGCAGCAGATAACATAGAGTTCAAAACGCGGCGCAGAACACACTCTGCTCCTCCCTCTAAAACATCATGCATGAGGTCAGGTGGCAGCTGGCGGGTGACATCAACATAAGGCAACTGGAGGAGAGCAGATACCTCGTTCACACCGTACAGGCGTTTGTTTGTGGCACTATTCGCAGCAATTGCCTGAAGATGAAGTTTATGCCTTTCTCTGGTGCGTAGTTTACACATGCTTTCGCTTGTCTGAAGTGATAACCGATTCGTGGACACCATGCAGAACCTGCATACACGGCCAGTACTGAAGCAGCATGAAAAGCCTCCTAGACGGTGCATTGACAGGTTGTCACCACAAAAGCCATACAATAGCACTTGGGCATTTGTCATGACACCATTCAAGTCAAAAGTGAGGCCTTTGTCGTACAGGTGGTTAAGGTCTGTAAACAGCGGCTGCAGCACGGTTGCGAGACCATAGGTCTTTACATGTACATAGCGCACAAGCATTACCATATATATGCTCTGCAGCTTCGACCTGTACTTGGCATGGAGGTTGAGCAGGCAGCAGTAAACGGCCAGAAGCTTATGGGTTCCTCGTTTGGCCCCCAGTGGATTGACGACCTCAATCTCATGAGTATAAAACAAAATAATTATCGTGTAAGCACAATTTTCTGGTATCAGAGACCGAAGGTGCTCTCTGTACAGCATGCCATCTGTGCAATCTCTGTAAACACTCGGCGCATGGTCCCTAGGCTTCGGTGTATTCAAATGAGCCACAATGTCTGGTATATTGCAGAGCACATGAAATAGCTTAGGCAACGGCACATAATGATACATGCCCCCCTGGCTTAAGACTTGCTCCTCCCGTGCAACAAAAGGAAATGTCTCTTTGGCATACTTGTCCCTGGCACGTTTCTTGTCGAGCCATTTAAAGAGCTCGGGCACGAACGAGCAACGCAGCAGGAGGTCAAGTTCCCGAGCTGCTCCCGATGCCCTCACAGCATGTGCTATTTCATTAGCATATGCTTTCATTACGAGCTCAAAAACCAGCTGCAGTTCGGAAAACAATTTTTCAACAGCCGCGTGGGACAAGTTATGGAGCTCAGTAGCATTGAAAAAGAACTTCCATATTGCAGTCTTCGCTTCTTCCAGAAAGCATTGAAAGTCAGCGTTTCGATTTGCCGTTCGTGTATGGGGAGAATCGTTAGGTAATTCGTCTTGGATGCCACAGCTTTCTGGCTCCATGGGCTCGGGGTCCGTTTCCTGGAGAAAACATTCACTGTCCATTTGATCCGAGTGGTCTGCATTGCTTGCATCTCCGTGGGAACGGTGCTGCAAACTGCTGCCAGTATCTTCCAGTAAGGTTCTGTGACGGCGGTACAAATGCGATCTGTACGATGAAAAGTTTGCGTGCGTATTAGCGCAGCCGCCGATGCCACAAAAAACACTGAAGTTGGCCTCCGCACTGTGGACCACACCAATGTGGTTAATCACCTTGGTGAACTGCGACGAGAAGAACGGGCATCGAGGGCAGTATCTCACTTCCATTACTCGGCACACGCGTGAACAGAAGCAGTCCTCTTCTTGAAAACAAAAGCAGCGCTGGCTGACCACGTCCAGTGCAGCGACCCGGAACACAAAGTCCGCGGCTACAGATGCCACAACACGCGCTTTTAACTTCTTGCGTTAAAGACAGCTTTCACACACTGGAGCAAGTCACCGGAAAAACATGCCTTCCGTGATGCGAACACTGCTTGCTACACTTCAGTGTAGAATACGTGTAGACGCTGCCGCGCGCGCAACTTCTCGACATACATATGCGCAGCGTGAGCAAAGCATGCGATGTGCTTTATAATAAATATTGAATAATTCACTAAACTTAAATATTGCCGTAGTATAGCACGTTTTTATAAACGTGGTTTGTTCTTAGAGTAAGATGAGCCAGTATGAGCAATATTTTCTTGAGGGCCGTAAGCGAACACACAAATAACTTAGCGTTAACGCCTGTGCGGCCATCCCTCGACGTTTTCTCGCTGCCGCTATATAGGTTTTGTTTGCGCTCGCACTAGCTGTACTCAGGCTTCGAGTGCTACGAGTGGCATTTCGCACGTTGGTTTTTTGTTCGTTTTTTATTCTACGTTTTGCGCGTGCGTTTCTTTACTTTTCGCCCACGTGCGTTTGCAACTTTTCGCCCACGTGCGTTTCGCTTTGCGCCTCTGTTTCTCGACATGGCGTTTAAATGTCTGGTGACATTTCGAGAGCTCAATACAGTGGTGAATTTCACTGGCGAGTGGAAAAAACACGAGATATTCAGCTACCTGCAGAAGACCAATGTTCTCGCCGGACAAGACTGCGCCTCCCTGAGCTTGCAGGTGAGTAATCACGAGCTGCAGCGTTGCATTTTCTACTATATTTACTGCTTGTAAACGACAGGTAGTTAAAGACTAGCATTACTAGCACGACCAATTATCTCTTTCAATTCATTGCATGTATGAAGTGTTAATTTCGCGAGTAGCGTGCTAAGCGTTGCGCTTTTCAAGACACCGTTGTGCGCTTTTGCGCTATCGAAAGAGAGATGTTTTACTCTTGCTTATTCGCCGTATGAAATTCGAGCTGTATCGCTCAAAATTTACCGTTATTCTTGCCGCCGGCTTTGCTTGTTGCCGCCTATCACAAAGTGCGACCGCACTTTTGCTGCCTATTGCTACGTATAGGCCGGCACGTTCAGACTGCATCGGGACGATGTTGTTGCTACCTTGATGCCGGTAGTTGCCCCTCATTAGCTTTATGTAACGTTAATATCGTCTGCGTGGCGAGGTCTGCGGTGCCGAGCCATTGTCCTGCTTCAGTGCTACGCTGCGTGTCATGCTCATATATAATTTGACAAAACTGCACTTGCAAACAGGAGATATTGGCATTGTGGACAGGATGTTGGGAACAGAAAGCTTTCACAATTTCCTTTTCTCTAATTGAATGAAATTTGTCCAAACTAGACACAAGTGCTATATGATGATGTGATTGCGGTCCTTATTATGCGGCGTCAAAGAACGTATATGGTCAGTGCAGCATTGCTGAAGCTTAGCCGCTTAAACCACATTTTTACCTTAATAGTAATAAATAAAAACAAAGCAATGCCTCGTTTTACTAACCGTGATATGGCCGGTTGAGCTGCACCACGGCATAAATATGCATAAATATGCTTGGCTGCATTTTAAACAGATTTTACTGCAACAGGTCCAAACAATATTTGATGAATGTAATTTCCCTTGGCAGGTCTTTGATGAAGATTTTGGAATGTTTGTGGACACGACAAATGATTTTGTTGTCCCCCATAAAGCTAAACTGAAAATAAAAGAAGCAAGTGAATTTCGGTAAGTGCAGATTTTGTGCATATGTATGTTATATGTATATCGGAGCATTGATTTTTGGAACGAAGTGCAGCTGTACGCGCCAACCAGTAAATGTATCTTGAATGATAGCTATGGTGGCACTGACCAAGTGACATGTCCTGTGTGCTTTTGCTGTTGTCATTGCTGTAATAAATTCTCCCTGCTTTTATTCCAGTATGTGCTGTCGGTTCTGAAAAGGCAACTTGGAAGCTCTGTTAATGTTGGTTCTACTAACAGCATCTCATACTCTTTGACTTGTTTTGGCTAGCACAAATGAGTGGACTTAGATGCACAAAGCTCTCCATGTACAAGCCTTCATAACAGCGCTTCATTACTGGCCAGCACCCTGGTTTTTGCATCCTGTTTCATGGGTGGACCGGACCCTTGGGATGCTGACCAATCATCACTTTTACAAATTCTTGCATACGAAAGCTTTGTGAATCGGCTCTCGGGTTCCTCGTGCACCTCTTTACTGTTTCAAAACATTGAAGTGCTATGCTATTACAAAGATTGCCAGTATCAGAAATGTTTGTACTCTCGTTGTGTTGTCTCTGTAAAAGAATATGTATGCTTTGCAGCAGCTTTTGCGAATGCATTGCTTGTGCTTGCAGGTATTCATTAAGCTGTACTTGTATTCAGCAGTAACAAACCAGCACATAAAAATGCACTTCGTGACAAGTTTTCAGGCGATATTTTATTCTAATCACAGGTATTTCTGTGACGTAAGAACCATTTCTGGCAGTCTTTGTACCAGTTATATCAAAGGTTCAAGGTGTTTGGAGCACAATACATCTCCCTTTGCAGCGGCAAAGCTTGGCTGCATGCTGCCCGCTATGCTTTATCTGTGGCCCTTGCACGGAGAGGAAGCTGCCTATGTTCCTGAATGTGCTGCCTACCTGTTTTGGCCCCTCTTATTTTCTTAAAGTGCAAGATGGGTAACACTGCCCTCAAGCAGCTAGCAAACCTATAAAAGAAAGCAGATGTGATTGTCTGCAGAAATGCTTTCTTTAGTGGCTCTGTTAGCCACTTTATGTACGGCAAAAGCTCATAATCTGGTCCAAACTCGGCCGCTTTAATCTACGAAAACGTATGTCGTGCCCTTTGCAGGGTATAACAAAGGGCTGTGAAAATGAGGTCTATAATTTAGCACGACTCAAAGATGCAGTATTCAGTGTCAGAGCATACTAAAACATGACAACCAAATAACAAAGGGGCCCGGACTCTGACAAGGTGGGTTCCTTAAGCCCATAGTAATAAGGAGTTTCTTGGCACGTCTATTGGGTAGCAGCACTTAAGAGTAGCGATCTGAACTGCACATGCATGAGCTGTCTTCCACTTCCTTATGTGCGTTTCTGCCTCACTATTGCTCTTGTCAGTTGTGTTCAACTTGGTGGTTGCATGATGTTGGTCGTCTTCGGTATCTGAGCTGTGTGCTGAATGCTTATGCTAAATATGAAGTTCTAACTTTGCTCACAAGTACCTTACCGTGGTGTACAGCCAAAAAATGTATGTTTATAATTGGGTGACACTAAGGAGGGATAAGAGAAACATGCTCATTTTGCCACCAATTCCTGTGTCCATTTTCCCGTCTTCTTGTGACATAGTCCTATTATTCATGTTTTGAAGGCCCACAGCTAGGCTGCCTCTGTGCAAAAATCTGTGAAGTGGCGAGGTTGTATTGTCGTTAAATGACCGAGTAATGGAAAAAAAGCTGCATGTCCTGGCACACTGTGACATGATTGTATTATTTCACTAAAACCACTGCTTTTATGAGCTTCCATGTATTGTATAGAAATATAGAAATGGGGTATGTGTTAGAGGGCACAGCAGCAATGTATTATAGGACAATAGGATGCACAGCTACTATGCATGTGAGCCAAAGATTTGCTTTAACACCAGCAAATGCCACGCAATGTTGGTCGCACACGGGATAGTGTTTAGCAATTCCGAATGGTGAAAAAAAGCTCATTGCAAAATTACTCAGTGCATAAATATTAAAAAGGTGGAATTAAACTAGCAGTAGCATCAAGTGCCACAAATATAAGTAATTTTTGCATAGATACTGCCCAGTTGAGATGACACAGACTTGGTGCCACAATCCTGCTTTATTGGCAACAGACCTCTTGTGAAGAGCACCCATCACATGAGTATTGATGCTGCTTGCTGCAGAACTTTTGTCCTCACCCACCATTCATTGTCACATTTCATATTACTGTAGACTAGATAATTCAAACTCAAGGGGACCTCAGACTTTGCATTAACAGAAGTATGAATTATCAGATGCAAGCATAAATATGACTCAGGGCAGCATATTAGCTTACATGGCAAGAAAAATCCTTTTGATCGGGAATAGTTGACTGCTTTCTTGCAGCATATGGCTTCCAAAGCAAAGTTTTATATTCCAGCAAGGGCAGCAAGTTCTTTCTTAGTCTTCCAAGGTGATGACGAACTTGCGTGTCTCAGCGATGTGGTGAAAGTCATATCAATTAAGTTCAGGCAGACCATTGGCTTTATTTTTGCTGTTTTAAAGATGTATGATCGTAAATGTTCAACTGGGTGTGGCAAAGGCATCTAATTTTGCCAGTACAAACAAGCAAAAGTATGAATTAACGCAATGGTGCAGTTCGAATGAAGTGGCATTTAAATACATTGAAAACATAGCGGGCCAACCAAAAATTCCAAATTAGTTTGAACTGAGAGTACAAAACATCCCAAGTTTGAATTACTCTGAGTCTACTGTAATGATGAGAAGCATGTCGTAATGTTCATGGCTGCTGGGAGGCAGACAAAGGCAGGGGAAGCATGTACAAAGAAACCAGCACAGGAGAAAGGTGCAGCAGGGTGAAAAAGCAAAGCAAATGCTGGTTGCATGACATGAACCACGGGCTAGCGACCAAAGTGAAAGCTTTCCTGGCTCTCCTAAGAGCATCTGAATTAAAAGCATTGTTGGACATCTGCAAAATTTTGAACTCTTGTTTATTTTTCCTGTATTTTAGGATTGTTGACGTCCTTGATGTCGAGGTGCTGCCACAGACGCAGCAACAAATGCCTGCACGCACGGTCTACACGCTGCCGAATCCACCATTAACCCTGAAGATGAGCGTGGAAAATCATGAGCCTGGGAAGCATTTCAGGAACAGAAATCAAGTAGTGCAATGGCTTTTCCATGACCTCTGCTCATACACACTGTAAGCCTCCTAAGCATGACGTTAGCATGTTTATTACATTTCATGCGCATCCCTTTGATGGCACTTACTGCTTGGTGTGTAGTGAATATTTAAGGCCTCAGTGCATGCTTTGCGACTATCAGTTGCACATGCAGCTGTCCTGGAGCTCACAATTGCAGGAAAAGGCTGTGCCTTTATGTGTGTACAGACTTGCTGCAAAGGAAACTAGTGACTCCCTGTACACCTGCCAACATATTTGTATTGTGCTGCCTTCCAAACTTCGTCTTGTCAGTTATGTTTGTAGAGCACATAAGAGAGAGACGAGACTGTACCAGCACCGCAACTGGAACTCAACGGATTTTTATTTCTTCCGTTCCCAGCCAACTAAGCTCCCGCACCATAAGTGGCATCGCCTGACCTCGTCTTGTTTCCTAGGGCAATTGCGTCGATTGCTGGCGCTACATGCTAACATTTCTCATGCAGCATACTAAAAATAATTTTATGCAGTGCCTTTTATGCAGTTGACTTAACTGCTCCGGCTTCTGTGCGCTAGGTGCCGGGTTCTTTTCGTGATGAGTTCCCGAGCGCAGTGCGAGAAGGACGGAGCAGCAACGCAAGCGGCGGCAGGACGACCGCGAGTCGACCGACCCCGAAGTTGTCGCATCTGCAGATCGCTATCAAGATACAGTACGCGCCGATGTGCAAACTACGCAGTTGCTACCCGAGTACAAGCCCCCCCCCCCCCCTAACTTCCGCGCTAGCACGTCTTCCCGCTGTCACTCGCACATACAGCATATGGGGCGCGGGGACGATGTTATCGCCCTTGGACTTTATACGGAACATCGCGGCAGCTACGACGGCAGGAATGCGGCTGGAGTAACCATATATCCCACTCATGCGCTTGCGCATGACCAGCGTTCACCGAGTGAAACGTCACTAATTTTTTTTTTATTGCTTACCAAACGAACAGCTGCGTCTTATACACCGGTGCGACTTATATACGTCTTTTTCTGGAAAAACTGCCGTTCTGAGAGGGGTGCGTCTTATACAAAGGTGCGAGTTATAGACCGGAAGATACGGTACTTATTCTTGGCTTTTGAAAGTGCCATCCATCGTTCCAACTAAACTCAGGGAAACAAAGAGTAGTTCGGCATTCGCACTTCACTCGACAACCTGACAAAGCCAACTGAAGCCAAGCGCACTCACGGTCATATAACGACTGGATTGCTAAAAATGCTCGACTAAGCGTGAGACTAGCCAATCCGGAAAATCCAATATGGCAGCGCCCGTCGGGCCGCTCGCGTTCGTGGTCGTGCCGGCGGCCACTACCACAAATCACAGTGTATCCTGGTGACGAACTGCTCCGGCGCCGCTTTTCCCCATGGTTATATTACAGGCCGTAAAAAAAAAGTGCCGGCCACTTTTCGGGAGATTTGAGGTCGCGTTCGTACAATCGGGAGATGCGAGAAAAATTCGGGAGGCTCCCTGAGAATTCGGGAGAGTTGGCAGGTATGGAATAGACATCCAATATTTACAACTAAGCATGTTATTGACTAGTTACACTGGCTTGCAGAAATGACATTCCATGCTCTTTCATGAACTGGGTGCAGCATTATGAAAGCCACAGCCTTCGGCAACAAATAAGTGCAAGCTTGAAAACTAATCGGAAGACCAATGGTATCCTGGCCAAATGACTGGTTTTTGAGGACATGCCTGTTCACCCCCTTTGACTGTCAAAGGGTCGAGCTTTTGCAATGCTGCAAACAGTTAGCAAAACACTGATTGGGCCTCAGCCGAGAGAAGCAGAAATTAATGAAACTGATTTACACACCAAGCATCATGTAAAAAAATCAAGGAGGAAGTTCTCAACTGTGTCAGCACACTGCAAAAGCCAAAACACTGAGAATGTTACTTATGCCCATGTCACAATATCACATGTGCAGGCACTGCATAAAAATTATTTTTAGTATGCTGCATGAGAAATTGTGGCATGGGCATAAGTAACATTCTCAGTGTTTTGGCTTTTGCAGTGTGCTGACACAGTTGAGAACTTCCTCCTTGATTTTTTTACATGATGCTTGGTGTGTAAATCAGTTTCAATAATTTCTGCTTCTCTCGGCTAAGGCCCAATCAGTGTTTTGCTAACTGTTTGCAGCATTGCAAAAGCTGGAGCCTTTGACAGTCACAGGGGGTGAACAGGCATATCCTCAAAAACCAGTCATTTGGTCAGGATACCATTGATCTTCCGATTAGTTTTCAAGCTTGCACTTATTTGTTGCCGAATGCTGTGGCTTTCATAACGCTGCACCCAGTTCATGAAAGAGCATGGAATGTCATTTCTGCAAGCCAGTGTAACTAGTCAATAACATGGTTAGTTGTAAATATTGGATGTCTATTCCATACCTGCCAACTCTCCCGAATTCTCAGGGAGCCTCCCGAATTTTTCTCGCATCTCCCGATTGTACGAACGCGACCTCAAATCTCCCGAAAAGTGGCCGGCACTTTTTTTTACGGCCTGTAATATAACCATGGGGAAAAGCGGCGCCGGAGCAGTTCGTCACCAGGATACACTGTGATTTGTGGTAGTGACCGCCGGCACGACCACGAACGCGAGCAGCCCGACGGGCGCTGCCATATTGGATTTTCCGGATTGGCTAGTCTCACGCTTAGTCGAGCATTTTTAGCAATCCAGTCGTTACATGACCGTGAGTGCACTTGGCTTCAGTTGGCTTTGTCAGGTTGTCGAGTGAAGTGCGAATGCCGAACTACTCTTTGTCTCCCCGAGTTTAGTTGGAACGATGGATGGCACTTTCAAAAGCCAAGAATAAGTACCGTATCTTCCGGTCTATAACTCGCACCTTTGTATAAGACGCACCCCTCTCAGAACGGCAGTTTTTCCAGAAAAAGACGTATATAAGTCGCACCGGTGTATAAGACGCAGCTGTTCGTTTGGTAAGCAATTAAAAAAAATTAGTGACGTTTCACTCGGTGAACGCTGGTCATGCGCAAGCGCATGAGTGGGATATATGGTTACTCCAGCCGCATTTCTGCCGTCGTAGCTGCCGCGATGTTCCGTATAAAGTCCAAGGGCGATAACATCGTCCCCGCGCCCCATATGCTGTATGTGCGAGTGAAAGCGGGAAGACGTGCTAGCGCGGAAGTTAAGGGGGGGGGGGGGCTTGTACTCGGGTAGCAACTGCGTAGTTTGCACAGCGGCGCGTACTGTATCTTGATAGCGATCTGCAGATGCGACAACTTCGGGGTCGGTCGACTCGCGGTCGTCCTGCCGCCGCTTGCGTTGCTGCTCCGTCATTCTCGCACTGCGCTCGGGAACTCATCACGAAAAGAACCCGGCACCTAGCGCACAGAAGCCGGAGCAGTTAAGTCAACCAGCGCGCTTCGCATGGCCATAACATCAAATCTGGTTTTGACGGCACGTTTTCCGAAAAAAAAACGTTCATATGTCGCACCGACGAAAAATTCATAAGAACACCGCGTCTTATACATTGAAAAATACGGTACTTGCAAATATTTCTGAGATCATACACGACTGAGTTTCTGTGCTTTGTCAATTCGCGGAGCCGTGACAAGTATGGACCACATGCGCCATTTCACACAGCGGCAAATTTTTATTTTTTGGGAGGGGGGGGGGTGAAAACTTTTTTGATTCCCTCCCCCCTCCCTCGCGCGAATTTTCATGTTGTGAGGTTGGCAGTTGGCAGGTATGCTATTCAATTTCAGTTCACCTTTTTGGAGCTGCATCAAAGCGTAATAATTAGATTGATTCGTACAAATGTTCTGTGGGCCACTTAGCTGCGCAAAAAACAATGTTACTGCTGTGATTGAACAAAGTAACTGGAGTTAATTCATTTATTAGTTACCGCTTTGTGGTCAATGTTTACATAAGAAGGTGAGTGCAGTTACTTTCTTAGTCATTTAGTGTTTTTAGCAGAGAACATGCTTGTGTGTGGTACAGTGTTGCATGGGATTCAATCGTGTTTCACAGAACACCGTGGTAGGTCATGAGATACAATTGCGGCTTTTTACCTGGCGATCTTTAACTTGGCCTAATGCTATTTGTATCGAACCTAATTGATTTGGCAGGCTGAAATGCAGCATATTGTGCCTTGCAAAATGCAACAATTTTCATATGCGTGTTGTTTGATGTGCCATGTATGCAGTGAATGTTCACAAAAAAGAAACAGGAATTTTTGTGATTGAATGCCAGAAAAAAAGTGCACCTGCTTTTAGCTTGGTGTAATGTCTTGCAACATTTTTTTTCGTCTTGTTTCCAGAATGTCATTGAGTGATAATGGTCATATTGTATTGTTTAGACTGCAGTAATGGGGCGATAAAAAAAGGAAATAAACACTCGGAATGAAGGTTGCTTCACTTTGGTCAGTGAGCTTGCCTCCTTTCATCGTCCCGTAATTGCCAGTTACCTGCTAGTGCACCTCCCCCTCCCCCTTTTGGTCTATTAAAGTGAAAGGGTATAATTTGTTTGCATGTCTTTAAGAACAGAAATGGTTGCTTATGCTCAGATTTTAACATGGTGAATAAAAAATGTATTTCCCAACACTGCTTTGTTGCAAGGTACCCTGGAGAGCTGTATGATGTTGCTGCTAGCGCCCTGGTGAATGCCTACGAGAACTTAAAGGACTCAACGAGAACTGGACATGTAAGCAGCTGCTATTATTGCTAACAAACGATATTTATAACTAACTTTCTCCCATATATTTAGCGAACCATATGTGAAATGAACCAGTTAATATTTTTTCATTGTCATATCATTAAGGTAAATAGTCTTGAAAACCCTGCTGTTATCCATGGAAGCATGTTTCGGCATGCAACCATTGGCATTGTTAGATTATAGGGGCACCCTAGTGCCTCAGCTGATGGTTATAAATAGTAGAAAGGTATCTTTGCATACCGAATTTGATACGAATGAGGCTGGTGCTTTCTTTGTTCTTGCTTCATGTATAGGGAAAGAATGCAGGTCACTGTGCTAGCAGGACAGCTGCCTGCAGGTATAGTTCTATGCTGTGCTTGCCGGCTGCATTGATTATCTAACGGCTGTTGTGGCCAGCTTAAGCAGCACAATGAGCTGAGCTTTGGTAAATGTTTCATGCTCTGCAGGATTCCTGGCGAGAGGCCCTTAGGTTTAGGGCAAAGTATGAACGCAGAAAGATGAGGCACGAAGCTGGAGAAGCAACTCCTGTGGCAGCCAAGAGGCCATGCAAGCCTACCATTTCTGAGGATGTTCAGAAAAGAGTTACAAGGCCTTGCGTGGTATGAATACAGGCATCAGATGAGCTTATGCTAGGTGCATTTGCTTGTACAGAATCTAACAATTTTTTTTTTCAGGCTACTGATCTCTGTGATGCAGAGGACCCAGAAAGTATTGTGGCACATATATCTGGCATGCAGAAGGAGATGAGGAAGGCGAGGCCAGACAAAGCATATATAAGTGACAGCATGTCTAGGACATTTGCAGCACGACGTGCCTGGATTTCGAAAGAAATTCCTTCTGTGGAATAGGTCACAGAGAAGTACCCAGCATTGATGCTGGCCACTATGGTAAATTTTACTCTTAAGGGGAGATGCGGCTGGAAAATTATTTTTTATTTTTTTACCTAGGACATTGCAAGTTTGCTTCTTTGTGGAGATTGTGATGCTGATTTCAAAACTAAATAGATTTAATGTTTCTCTTATAGTTGCCGAGTTCTAGGAGATCTACGAAGAACAAAATACAGTGAAGCCTCAGTAATATGTAACTGGTAGTGGTGGCAACACGGCATTACATGCTGAACGGTACTATGCCAAGTACCAATTAGCCTCTTGTGAGGTGCATCACCACTACCAACAACTAGATAAATGCAATGCCACAGCACAGATTGCCTAGAATATGCAATGTCTTTTTCCAAAGCATGGAAAGAAATTCTCTTTTGCATGATTGTTCAATAGCACGCAAAGGCCATGAACCACGATGTTGATACCAAGGAGCATTTCGTAAGTTTGACAGAGAAAGCAGCTGCACGCATGGTCGGCAGAGCAGATGACTCGTCCTGCTTTTTCCGATGCATGCGCACGTGTCTGTACAAGGATAGGGTACTCAGCTAAAACTGGCGCCATTTTACAGACATGTGATACGATGTGGTGCCACATATCGGGAGCAATTTGTGTGCAGCGTGTCGCCTACTAGCTCATGCCATCACATGCCAGCAGACCTGCACCAGCGTTTTCTGAGAGTATCCATTTATCGTAGAAAACTGTGGGAGCAGCTATGCAGGGAGGTTTTTCCATGCCAGCGTCACTCCTAGCTGACCTTGCACGAACACTGTTTGTATCTTGTCGAGCCAACGTGGCGATGGTGAGCTGCTTTCGTTTCTGCAGGTGGCATGCACTTGAAGCGGTCTCGCACAAAGAGGTGACGGAGAAGAGCGGCGAGTTTAGGTTGTCACTTTAAAAAGCATGCAGTATGCTTACAGCGATGCTATAGTATACAGTCTATGCCACACACAGACTTTCTGTTATCAACACTCAAATCCACTTTCGGAGGGTGCTGTTCCCAATCCACTGATGCCATCGGGAAGTATTCGCTGGCTGAGCTGTACAGCAATCCAAAATATTTATTTCATCGACTCAGAATGGGACTACTATGAATGCAACAAAGCCAACTGGTTTGTTGGGAAGTACATGCAACGTATATGTACAAAATTCACGTCTTCCGGATAGACCTTGTACATCGAAAAATTAAAACTATTAAGTAGTGTAGTGCATGAATATTTGCTTCCTCATTTCCTTGGGGCAATTTTTTCTCTGTTCTGAATATAGATTTATGAATGATTTTGCTGTAACGCAAGGCTGGCTTCCTAATTTCCCGGAGTGTCTTTCTCTGCTTTAACCACCATTGTTCACCCTGGTATTATGCGATTGGAAAAATGAAATCGTTTCATGCACATGTATATGTTACTGTTGGAAAATGAAAATTGGATTGAAAAACCGAGAAATTTGGAAAACCATAAATTACTTGCTTTTGGTGTTTACTGCAGCAGTACTGGTTAGTATATTTGTAGGAAGCTAATGTTGATGTCTCTTTTTTGCACTCCAAACTATCCAAAGGTTCAAAGTGAGTTTCACTCACAAACAGGAATTTGCTTGTTGGGAACACTGGAAGATGTGCTTTCAATGGCTTCCACCAAAATTATTGAGGTGGCCAAGAAGAAGCGCCACCTGGAGCATTTCTTTGCCTCCCTTGACGAGGCAATGAGTGCCGCACAGCCTCTCCACAAAGGTACTTTTGTTGCGTGGGATGTGAGCATTTCTTAGTGGCAAATTAGTGCATCACTGTTCTTCAGTTTACATTCTTAGAGTACCAGTTTAATGTGTAGTGTCGCACACGTACAATCGTAGTTGTGAACATCTCATAATAGAGGTTGGAATGCGCAACATTTTGACGAGACACAGAAAAGAAACACACACGACAGAGTGCTACTTGCAACTATCAATTTATTCCCTTGTCAGTGCAATAAATACTGGAAGATACTCAAAGGGGGAGAGCGACAAAAAAAACCTTGCAAACAGGGCCATCCACCAATACCGAGCCGGCTTTGTCGCATCATCAATTTCTTCTGCACTCGACATCGCAAAAAAAATGCTTACAGCACATACGTTGCGAGCAAACTGTACCCATGACTGCCTGTGTGCTATTGCTGAGTGACAACTCCAGTTCGGTAAACAGTGCTGGATGAAATGATAAACGGCGAACTTAATTGCAGTTCTCGAGAGCAACTTTGCTGAAGCTCCTGAAAGTGCATTCTTATTCTTGTCATGACGAAACTAGCAGACATCAAGGCAGCTCAGTGCAAGAGCTGTGAACCAAAAGTGTACTGGAAACTTGTATTGCTGCTTGCAATTACATGTGTTTGCAAATTGAGTTTTCAGTGCACATCCAACTAGGTTAAAAATGATGGAATAAGAATTACGCTGCACACTTGTGAAAAGAAAATGAAGCACCACCAGCCAATGTGGTGCTTCCAAGCACGTACCAGACTCTTTTGGATTTGTGCTTTGTGGCTTAGCAGTGAAGAAAACTAGTTTAAAAAGTCAGCCTGCATGCAATTGCACACTGAGCACTCAACATGTCAGAGCTAGTTGGTCAGGGAAAGTTGAATTATTAGTACCATTGTATGCAATCAAAGCTGCGAAAGAAAGGTACAAGGCTGAATTTTCTATTCTAAAGGCCAGGTTTTCCTACTTGTGTGTGTATTGATCACCTCGAAGTTTTCTATTCTGAAGCCAAGTTTTCTTAGTTTTTTGTTTT
The DNA here is from genome assembly GCF_013339745.2 of Dermacentor silvarum. Taxonomy (NCBI): domain Eukaryota; kingdom Metazoa; phylum Arthropoda; class Arachnida; order Ixodida; family Ixodidae; genus Dermacentor; species Dermacentor silvarum. The sequence continues at coordinate 166,484,421 of NC_051160.1, forward strand.
GATTGCCTGTTTGAATCATACTTCAAAGTTGGAGAAAATTTTGTGCTTGTCAGGGATTTGATCCTGGGACCACTGGCTTACCGCTGCAGTTGCTCTACCAACTGAGCTAACCAGGAGGCTAGCTGTTTACAGCTCGAGAGCAAATTAATCAACTTGAAGGAAGCCATGACTGGCCAATGTATTATTACCTTATACAGTGGAACCTCGGTTATCTACCCAGCTTTTACGACTAATTGATTTGGTCCCAGCAAAATGTACTAAAACCTCGATTATACAACACAATTTTACGCCGACACGTATGGTACGATGCCTCTCTGGTGTTGTCCAAGAAAAAATAACTGTTCTAAGCAGACGCAGGCTTCCATGTAAGCACGCTGCAGCAGCCTGGTAATTCAATAAAACTTGTTGCTGGGCAAGTTAGTTCATACTTTGAGGAAAACAAATATACTGCGCAAGATTCAAACAAGGACGGCTGGTAATACTTTTGCAAAACCGAATGTAACGCGAGGGGTGATTTTCGAGTCACGTGAAATAAAAAAATAATAAAACCGCTAATGTGACACAAGATGAACAGAAAAAGAAATAGTACCTTTATTCAAGAAATCGCAATTTGGAAACAATCTATTCACGCATCATGGTTGTCTGAAGAGGAGACGGAGTTTTCCTTGGGTGGTCTTTCGGGCGATCACTTTCGTACTTAGTTTCACTTTTGAGAAATTTCGCGTGACTCGGCTCTGAAAGCATCTCCGACAAGTGTTTCTGGAGCTGTCCGAAGCTCGATATCAACGCCAAGAGAGCTATTGGCTGTATACTTCGAGGGGTTCGATGCAGGGATAAGCAAGTCTCGTGAAAGTGAAACTATCTCCAAAAGTGATAGCCCGAGAATCATCTTCCATGCCGTCGAGCTTGTTTGAGATTTAATTACTTCTTAAAAGACCGCACAGTCATTTCATTTGGGGTCAGTACCAGGCCACTTCAAGTTGCACAGAGCCTTCCCGACTGGCCTCGCATTTAAGGTGGGCCTGCCGCTGTTCCCGCCATCCGCAAATCGTTGACTCATTGACGTCTATAGACACTGAGCTACAGCGGACTTTCCCAGTTCCTCCGGCCATAAAAATTGCTCGTCTCTCGAAGCGACAGTAATACTAAATATACTGCGTCACCATAACGCCACGAATGAACGGAGTCGAACCACAAAAGGCCATAGGGTATTGCAGCACCGTAATCAGTCACAAGCACAGCGAAAACAGCGTCGATTCCAACCAAAAACAAGTCTTGACTTCGGTCGACTTGTCTATGGATTGGATCGAGCCGTAAGGCTACAGGTTTCCCACATAATGCAACAAATCGTGGGATTTAGTATATTTGTTTTAAAATGGTCAATTTTGTTGTTATTCGAATGTAACACAAGGGTCTAGTTCAAGCAACGAAAATTATGAAAAAGTACACTCATGTTGCAATCGAATCAATACCGTAATTTTTGAATAATTTACTCTACCTTCCTTGCAAGCAGTGTAGGTTCGTGCTGCAGGCTTATTCAGGCGGTCTGTACCCATTTTTGAGGAAGACAGCGTCACAGCCTATATTCTTAGTTTTGATTATACTATGGCCAGAATAAACAGCGGTTTTGTGTGGTCCCCTCTTATAGTCTTATAATCGGGGTTCCACTGTAATTGCAATGTAAATTGTCTATCAATGCTTGTGTTCCTCTATGCGGTCTTGCAATCAGGGGTGTAGGATGCTCATGCCTAATTTGTGAAAACATTTCATTTCATATCTGAAGCTTACAGCTTCAGTTTGTGTCCTTTCAAGCCTCGCCAAGGAGAGGATGGAGGCTTTTATTTCCCCCTACGTAAGATTATCTGCAACTTGCATGCTGATAATAGACCTGTTGCATAAACCACTCATCTACGGCATGCCTCATAATCATATCTTGGCTTTGACTCTTAGAACCCCATAATTTTTCTTTTTGCAGCACCCGGATGCGTTGCATCATGTCCCGACCATTACGTATGAGGGCACTAGCCTCCTGGAAGCAAGAGCCCTCTATGTGCAGCTGGAATCTATAAAGATTGATGAAGATGGCCTTGTCCCTGCCCTGGCAACGCAGATTGCCCTGTACTGGGCATTTGACATTGTTTTTTCACCAAAAGCACAAAAAACATTCGACCTAATATGCCGCATGGTCGGTATTAATAGCGGTGTGCGGCCAACTCCGCTTGTGCGTGTGGCACACACGTTGCTGCAGTAAAAGAAAATAAAGTGTTCTGTTGTTTCAATTGTCCATACTTTGTGCTACAGCACCCAACCAGCGCTTGACCAAGCAGCTCTTGTTCTGTTTCTTAAAAGCATGTTTGAGATAAAAAAAATTAATCCCAACCCAAGCAGCTTTGCTGATGTCTTGGGCCTCTGAAAAGCATGTTCGAGGCAAAAAATTAACCCCATAAGGAGTAACTACAGATATGGAGGACTAAACTGTTGATCCCCTGAGGAGTAACTGCAAGGACCAACATTTAGTCCTCGAAGAGTAACTGCAAGGACCAACATTTAGTCCTCGGGGAGTAACTGCAAACCAGCATTTAGTCCTCGGAGAGTAACTGCAAGGACCAACATTTAGTCCTCGGGGAGCAACTGCAAACCAGCATTTAGTCCTCGGAGAGTAACTGCAAGGACCAACATTTAGTCCTCGGGGAGCAACTGCAAGGACCAACATTTAGTCCTCGGGGAGCAACTGCAAGGAAGAACATTTAGTCCTTCGGGAGCAACTGGAGGGACCAAAAGTTAATCTCCAAGGGAGTAACTGGTAGGAGACTAAAACCGTTCGTCCCTTTGCCGTTGGTCCCTAAAGGGAGTAATGGTTGTGGCAATGCAGTTAGTCCCTCAAAGGACTAACCCCTATACCCCCGTTAGTCTCTTTTGGCTTAGAGTGTAGCACGCCGGCTGCCCCCCCCCCCTTCCTTTTTTTTTGCTCTTCGTGCAGAATCGGTTTATTATTTAGTAAAAATGATTGCGAACGATCTCGTAAAGTCCCATCGAATCTGTGCCACGTGCAATTTCACAAAGTAGACGCAAGAGCTTTTGTGCAAAGAGGAAGTATTTATTTTGCTCTATATAAAAGCTCGTTCCGCGCTTTTTGTGCGTTCATCCAACGTTGTGACACCAGCAGGTAAGACAGTAGTTCCTATATGAAGCTCCACCGGACGGCACCAGCTGAAAAAAAAAGTAAATTACAAGCATGTTACATTAGCAAGCACGTAACAGCATGTTACAAGCATGAGTCATTTTGGTATTTAGACATAGGAATACTGCGTGTAGAGGCGAAACATGCGAAAGCGGTGAATGGGCGGCATTACAAACAAAAGCAATTCGCTTTTACATACATGGCGTAGAAAATACCCGACTCATCCCAAACATATATGAAAACATCTGATTTCAAAGCGTTCCCCCATTTCCGGGCATTATTTCCTGCACTTTGGCAGCACAAATACACGAGCGACTTCGCGTTTCCAAAACTTGGCCTCGGGCGACGCGACGGTACGCTACATACATAAAGACGGACGCAACAGGCACTCAAGACAAATGCGTGGCTGCAATGCCTTCTTTCAGTCCTTTAGAAGACGTAATTTTCGAATTACAAGTTTCTGATATGTTCGTCGTTCGCGCGTTCTGCCGGCGCCAGCAGCACACCCCATGTTATCACTCTTGGCAATCGCCCATCGCGTTTTCAACAGGCGTGAGTACCGAAAGGAGGTATATGTTGTTGCGGAGCCACAAAAAGCGCCACAGACTTGTCCCTCTAAGATTCATTACACGCCAAACTAACTTTATCACCACGGCCGAGCTGCTTATCGCTAACTGCGTCACAGCGCGCTGTGCGGCCAGTGTGCTTCAAAAGTACCCCAGAAAGTAACGAAATTACTTTTCAGTAATGTCTGGCGTCAGAGAAAGCGGCACAAACTTCTCCTAGCAAGATGCACTAGACTACACACCACGGCTGAGTTCTCGCTAACTGCGACACGGCGGCCTGTGCGGCCAGTGTGGCTCAAAAACCGAAATAAGTTACAATAGTTCCATAGGAAGCGTCGGAAACATGTCTCAGCACGATTCATTAACTCAAATTAACTGCGCCAGGATGGCCGAGCTGTTTTTCGCTAACTGCGTCTTAAGTCTCGGTCCCGTGCCGTAAGCCTAATTGCGTCGTAGACTGTGAAACAAGATTTCTCACCTTGCCGTAGTCCAATAGTGCAGTGGTGTCTTGTCCCAGTGCCGAAGGAACGCAAGAATACGCCGGGAGCCCAAGAAACCAGGCTACTTATAAAAAGAAGGGGGACAGACGGGTCGTCGCGGGAGAGCGCTCAAACGCGCGCGCGGCCGCACTCGCTGGCTTCGGGGGAGTGTCTGGCGGATGACGCATGTATCTGGCGCGTCAATGACCTGTGGCTAGGTAAGGCAAGGAAAATGAGTCGCAAAGTTTAAGTTCAGTTATACGCAAAAAGTTTTAGTTTTCGCGGCAAAGAATTAAAAATATTAATCAATGCCTGTTAACTTAAGTTCTTTCTTTTTTTTCGATGCTCGCGGCAGCTAACGTTCGGTGTCAAAAGTATAGCATGACATATGGTGACGTGTTTCCTGTTGCCAGTTTTTGCCGAGTGTCCCCTCTTGTTGAATTTCTTTCTTATGACTCAGGTATAAAAGCCAACGCGACTCGCCGCTGATGAGATTTTCGACGAACGCCGACTGTGTTCGCCGCTTTCGTTGTGCTTCGAGTGTAGCTTGCTTTTGTGGGAACAGGTTCGCCCAATAAACAACTAGTTTCGTCATACACAGTTTTACTACTGTTTACTTCAGCGTCACTACTACGTGACATCTGGTGGAGGTGCTAGTGCGTTCATGCAGCGAACGCCCCCGCAAAGCCGTGATCCAAGCCCGAAACCGGAGGACAGCGCCAACGTCGCCAAGGACCAGCGAGCTAGCCGTAGGCAGCAAGGACTTCTGCCGGAGTACGGACCTCTTCCCGAGAAGACCACAGCAACCAAGAGGACAAAAGTCACCACCTCGGCAGCAGCTACCATGACAGCCCCTGCGCGAACATCTGCAATCGTGATGCAACAACCCAGGGAGCCGCCGACTTTCCGCGGATCGCCATGTGCAGACCCCGAAAGCTGGCTGGAGGCATACGACTGGGTCGCTACGTTCAACAAGTGGGACTGCGACGACAAGCTGCGCCATGTTTACTTCTCGCTTGAAGACGGCGCCAGAACCTGGTTCGAGAATAGGGAGCGTGCACTACCAACCTGGGACCTCTTCCGAGCCGCATTCCTGGACACCTTCACGAGCGTCGTCCGTAAAGAGAGAGCTGCAGCCTTGTTAGAAAACCGTGTACAGCTCCCGAATGAGAGCATCGGTATGTACACTGAAGAAATGACTCGATTATTCCGGCACGCCGACCCCGCTATGCCAGAAGATAAAAAGTTCGCTTGCTCATGCGGGGAGTTAAGCAGGAGCTATTCGCCGGACTGGTGCGGAATCCACCAACGACAGTCCAAGACTCGGAGGCTACGACGATCGAGAAAGCACTGGACATGCGCAACCGGCAATACAATCGCCGTTCGACGCCACAGTACGCTGAAGTCCAAGGACTCTCCCACGACCTACGAGACACCATCAGGGCGATAGTACGCGAAGAGCTGCAGAAGTTGCTACCGTCGTCGCAGCCTCAAGTTGCTTCCATCGCCGATATCGTGCGGGAGGAAATCCAGCAATCGTTAGGACTTCCCGAATCGCCGCAACCCGAGCCGGAAGCAATGACCTACGGCGCCGTCGCCCGTCGTCAAGGCCCCCCTCCGCGCTCGCGCCAGGGCCCCGTAACGCCGCAGTTCCGTCGTCCACTGCCGCCGCCGCCAGCACGCCCGCCCGTCGCCCAGCGCAGTTACCAAAGGAAGACGGAAATTTGGCGCGCCCCCGACCACCGCCCGCTCTGCTATCACTGCGGGGAAGCCGGCCATGTCTACCGCCGATGCCCATACCGCGAGATGGGCCTACGAGGGTTCGCCGTCAACGCGCCGCGTCCAGTGCGGGGTGAACGACCGCGCGACATCGCCGACTACCTCGCCGGAGCCCAGTGGCAACCCCGACGACCCAAACGCTCGCCGTCACCAGGCCGCTACACCTCGCCGCATCGCCGTCAGTGCACCGGTCCCACCCGGGGCCGATCTTCCAGCCCTTACCCGGGAAACTAAAGGCAGCAACCGATGGAGGTGCGGTTGCTGTACGACGCAATGCCGAAGATCCTCCGCCGCCGCCGACGACGACGACGATTCGCGAATCATCACGACGAGATATCAGCACACCGCCCAGCAACAGCCTTGACAGCACTTCGCCGCCGCAAGAAGACCGGCCGACGCGACGTAGAAGAAGAAGAAGAAGATGTTTATTTTCCAGATTATTATTCACAAGTAACAAACACTTTTCGGACCTGTAGCCGAAGGCTAGTTGAAGGTCCGATAAAAAAAATATAAAGGAAATCCTAGCACAGCTGGAATAAAAAAGAGCTATAGTAAATGTATATACAAAGTTGTTGATTGTCAATTCACAAATCAACTAAAAGTAAGTCAATACATCAGAGTATCACAGAACAATGTAAGGGGCACAGTTCAAATACAGGAGAATACCTATCTCAATTTAAAGATGTACACTATGATGTCCATTTCTTTTGCGTATCCCACAAAAATGCGAAACAAAATCGATTAGTACTGAACTGATTGATAAGGCATACAATTTTTGAAATTCAATACGTACATAATGAGCAAAACGAGAACCATATGACATTTCAATGCTTAATAAAACAACACAATCGCGTAGCAATAATTACATAGAATAAGTAGAAAAAAATGTAATTCATCTAGCTTTGTACAGATGTATCTAGGAATTCATGATTTACTCTGTATTTAACAAAGAAAGAAAATGTTGTTTCAGAGCACTAGGGAAGTTCGAGGAATTAATGATATCCACTGGGAGTCCGTTCCAGATTTTAATGCCTGTGAACTGTAGCATACGCTCTCCGTATACATTGCTACATGGTGCGAGATTAAAATGACCTGCAGTTACATTTCTTGTACAACGCGAAGTTGAGTAAACTATTGATGAGCTGAACGGGTGGTTGAATTTAACAACCTTATAGACACACAATGAAATGCTCTGCTGACGTAAGTAGTCAAATGGTAATATGCGATATTGGTGAAATAATGGGGCCGTATGATCGTAGTTCTTAGAATGAGACATAATTCTAATTGCGCGTTTTTGGAGCCTAATAATCGGATTTAATATGGTTTTATACGCCCATCCCCACGAGTCGATGCAATAACTCAAGTGACTTTCAATAAAAGCAAAATACATAAGTCGTAAAACTGAGGTGTCAAAGTACTCGCGGGCTAGAGTTAAGCCGTAGCAACCAGATGCTAATCTAGAGCAGACGCTGTTTATGTGATCTTCCCATTGCAGGTGTTTATCAAAATTACCCCAAGGTATTTGTAAGAACTTGTCTGATCCAATGGGATGTTATTTATATGTATGTTTAAGTGTGTAGTATCTACTATTTTGAAGCGTGACTGAAAAACAATATATTTTGTTTTCTTTGTGTTAATTGTTAATTTGTTAGCCAAGAAACATTCAGAAATGCTCTTTAACTCTTTCTTCACCTTATGACTAAGTTCTGCAATATTATCCGCAGTTACTATAATGCATGTGTCATCTGCGTACATCAATATTTCTGCAGAGTCTATAATTTGTTGCAGGTCATTTATATACAAAGAAAAAAGAAGCGGACCTAATACGGAGCCCTGAGGGACTCCAGTAACAATATTTTGTTTTGAAGAAGTTATGTTATTGATTTTCACGACCTGAGATCGATCTTGCATATAACTTGATAAAAAGTCGAATACTTTGCCTCGAAACCCGCAATGTTTAGGTTTGTCAAATAATATGCAATGATCCGCTGTGTCGAATGCTTTTTTTAAATCTAGAAAGACGACAAATACAAGTTTATTTAGTTGTAAAGCCATATTTATATTTTGCGTTAACGTGATGACTGCAGTAGCTGTTGAGAAACGAGGTCTGAAGCCATGTTGCTGATGGCAGAGCACATTGTACTTCTCAAGGAATATTTTCATCCGATTCGATATAATTTTTTTCAAAAACAGTATTGATTATGCTTAAAACAGAGATTGGCCTATAATTTGAAGGGTCAGACGGATCGCCTTCTTTATGGATTGGAATGACTTTGGCAATTTTTAGCGAATTTGGATACTTTGCTTGTGTAATTGAATGATTGAACATTCGACACAAAACTGGGCCTAGGATATTAATATTTTCCTTTAGTATCCTTACAGAAATGCCGTCGGGTCCTGACGCTTTATTGTTAGGTGTATTTAAAATGTTTGAAACGATGTCACTGAGGTCTATCTCTCCTAGAATAAATGAATTTACTACTGGATTAGGAGTGGGAAGAGCTGCACTATTTGGTTGTGGTAGTTGAGCGGCTAGTGCTGGACCTACACTAGTAAAATAAGTGTTGAAATCTTCAACAGTGTCTGCAACGACAGTGGGAGGACAAACACACTTTTTTGTCTTTCTACCCGTAACCTCATTTACTATTCGCCACAGTTGTTTGGAATCGCCGGCAGCTTGACTGATACGTTGCGAATTAAAATCTCTCTTTCGGACCCTCATCATGGACACTGCTTTGTTGCGAAATGTTCTGTACTGACCTAAGTAGTAAGCATTACTCCTATTATGCCTCCATTTGTTATACCAGTATTCTATTGTTTTAAGTATTTCCAAAATTGGTGTCGTCATCCATGGACAGATAGGCTGATTATAAGAACTTCGAGTGTATGTACTGCGACACTCATTTATCAAACAGCTAATCAAATTAATTAAGTTGGAAAACTCTATGTGTACATTATCATTGTACACTTGTTCAAAGTCGGCCTCAAGGATTTTATCTCTAAACTTCTTATAATCTAATCTAGTTATAATCCTCCCGTCATCTTTGTTCTTTAGACTTTGGCTGTTGAATGCCGTGAAGATAGGCATATGGTCTGAAAGAGGTAGATTGTAGACTCCACTTTCAATTCCAGACTCGATGTTCGTCAATGCATGATCAATTACAGTAGCCGTAGTGCTTGTTACACGCGTTGGTTGACATATTAAATTTCGGAAATTGAACGATTTAAGGAGGTAAGAATAATCCTTGTGTATTGGGTTGAGTACATCAATGTTCTCGTCACCAACGATTACAACCTGCGTAGCTTGGCAGTTTCGTAAGCAAGATAAAATTGATTCCATTTTATCAAGAAAACTGCCAAGGCTCGCGTTGGGAGGTCGATAGACCACGCCTACAATATAACCGGTTTCTATTTTTACAAACAACACTTCAATATCGCAGGAAGAGAATGTAATCGATGGCAGTATTGTAAAATCGAGATTATTTTTCACAAAAAGGGCAACACCGCCTCCTCGATAACGGGACAAACGTGGGCGGGATATTAACCTGTACCCTGGCATATCTATGATTTCATTGCTCAAAAGCCAAGTTTCACTTGTTGCAATGACGTCATACAAAAAGTTTTGTACCGACAGAAATGAGGTCAACAGGTTTACGTTTTTTCTTAAACTGCGTATATTGCAGTGAAATATGGTCGCATTTTTGTTCAAACAAAGGTCATCAATTTGCCTTGATGTGTAAGCCATTTTGATGTAAAGATGCATCTGTCAGGCAGCCCAAATATATGGGATCACACTATTTGGGCTAAATCTTCGTCACTTGTAAGGCTGATGACCCTAGAATTATCTGTCTTCCGCATAAGTACTTTGCCATCCGATACCCAGGCAAATTTCCACTTTTGCTCTCGCTTCATTTGGATGGCCTTGGCAAGTAGTGCCTTATATTCGGGGCATAGATGTTCGTTCACGTACAGCGGTTGAGCTTTTTCCGCGCCAAGCATTGCTGTTGTTGGTCTTTTTTTTCTTGCGGCTTGTAGGATCATGTCGCGCTTTCGGCGTGAATTAAACCTGACAATGACATTGGCTGGTCCATCCCCCTTTGTACGCACACGATGAATGGCATCAATGTCTCCATCAACAAGATCAACATTCAAGAATGTTGCAATCTTTTGCATACTCTCGTCAAGAACCTCGTTTTCAGTGCAGGGGATGCCTTTCAATTCAAGATTGTTCCTACGACTGTACTGTTTCAATTCAGTCAGTTGCCGTCGTGTTTCTTTAAGTTCTTTGTCCAGCCGCTTGTTTTCTGTTTGACAAATCAGGCTTTGTTTCTGCACCTCAGAAAGTTCTTGCCGAAGGTTTACAATTTCTTGCTTGAACTCTTCAAAGCTAGTATTGATAAAGTCCATTGAAGCTGCAACTGATTTGAGCTCTGCTTTTATGCTGTTGTTTGATCGGTCGACATTTTTCATTTCTGCTTTTACTTCTGACAAAACTTCCGCAAATTTCGCGGTCATTTCCGCCATAGTCTTAACAACCTCCTTGATAGATCCAGGTGGTTTCTCTCCAATAGACTTAGTGAATTGTACGAGAGTGTCACTCTTTACACTTTCCATGATGCAAAGCAAAAATATCAACAGTATATCAACAAAAAGAGCACATCAAACAGGGGTGTAATACGGCAACAGAGAGCAGTTCAGCAGCCGCAATATACTAAGAAGAAACAGCAAGAAATGGCCGTTCGCCCACCTGCAGGTGTGAAAAGACACTGGTTTTAGCACGTCGTGCTGTTGACACGGCTGCCGAACCACTCTGATGAATCGCCGGGAATCCGTGATGCTTATATGGGTGCGCAGAAGGTCCTGCCACGCTGGATGCGGCCTGATAGTGAACCACAGTTGACTGTAGTACGCCCGCGCGCTGGTCTAGTTGTCTGTCTCCGTGACCTCTTGCAGCCACACCATGCTAGGAAAGCCTGCAGGTGTGAAAAGACACTGGTTTTAGCACGTCGTGCTGTTGACACGGCTGCCGAACCACTCTGATGAATCGCCGGGAATCCGTGATGCTTATATGGGTGCGCAGAAGGTCCTGCCACGCTGGATGCGGCCTGATAGTGAACCACAGTTGACTGTAGTACGCCTGCGCGCTGGTCTAGTTGTCTGTCTCCGTGACCTCTTGCAGCCACACCATGCTAGGAAAGCCTGCAGGTGTGAAAAGACACTGGTTTTAGCACGTCGTGCTGTTGACACGGCTGCCGAACCACTCTGATGAATCGCCGGGAATCCGTGATGCTTATATGGGTGCGCAGAAGGTCCTGCCACGCTGGATGCGGCCTGATAGTGAACCACAGTTGACTGTAGTACGCCTGCGCGCTGGTCTAGTTGTCTGTATCCGTGACCTCTTGCAGCCACACCATGCTAGGAAAGCCTGCAGGTGTGAAAAGACACTGGTTTTAGCACGTCGTGCTGTTGACACGGCTGCCGAACCACTCTGATCAAGCAGCAGTACGTAGCAGCAGCGGAGCAAGCCAACGCAGCCGTGATCCGACGCCACGACTTAACCGTAATGCTAGACGACGGTCTACCGACTTAGACGTGCTCATCGATGGTCATGACGTCACCGCTCTCTTCGACACTGGCGCCGACTATTCCGTCTTCAGTGGCGCGTTCGCCGCCAAGTTAAAGAAGGTGAAGACGCCCTGGCAAGGACCCGATATCCGGACAGCGTGAGGCCACCTAATAGCGCCGGCTGGAATCTGCACAGCACGAGCCACGGTAAGCAACCACAGTTACCCGGCGAGCTTCGTAATCCTGCAGCACTGTTCTTAGGATGTCCTCCAAGGCATGGACTTTCTAAACCAACACGGTGCAGTCATCGATTTAAGGTCCAAGTTGATAACGCTTTCAACGCACAACGCGATACCACCGCGGATACAAACATCAGTTACCATGCCTTGAATGTGCTAGAAGAACAAGTCACCGTTCCGCCTCGCTCCAGCATAATGATTTCCGTCGGTACCGAAGTGCCTGCAGACATGGAGGGCGTCATCGAGGGCGATCATCAATTACTGCTCGACCGTGAAATTTGCGCCGCTAGAGGCATAGCTGAGCTACGTGCAGGGAAAGCAAGGGTGATGCTCACGAACTTCAGCCTCGAATACAAGCACATTAAAAAAGGCACCACGGTCGCCTACATCGACGAAATAGTACAAGCCAGCAGTGCTTTCGCCTTCACGGATTCCAGTGCACCTGCAACGACGACCATAGTACCTGAACCAACTTTCGACGTCAATCAGAACCTTCCCAGGCATAAGAAAGAACAACTAAAAGCTCTGCTCCTGCAATACAAGGACTGCTTCTCGTCGTCGTCAAAAGTTCGACAAACCCCTGTCGCCAAGCACCGCATTATAACCGACGAAAATGTCCGCCCACTCTGTCAGAGCCCGTACCGAGCTTCGGCGCGCGAACGCGAGGCCATAAGGCAACAAGTCGACGAAATGCTACGCGACGACATCATCCAGCCATCCAAGAGTCTGTGGGCGTCCCCCGTGGTGTTAGTGAAGAAGAAGGATGGAACCCTACGTTTCTGCGTCGATTATCGTCGCCTCAACAAGATCACGAAGAAGGACGTATACCCCCTCCCACGGGTTGACGACGTCTTGGATCGACTCTACAACGCAAAGTATTTTTCGTCGATGGACCTCAAAACCGGTTACTGGCAAATCGAAGTCGACGAGAAGGACCGGGAGAAGACTGCCTTTATAACACCAGACGGACTGTTCGAGTTCAAGGTCAAGCCGTTTGGTCTTTGCTCGGCACCTGCGACTTCCCAACGCGTCATGGATACAGTACTGGCAGGCTTGAAGTAGCAGACTTGCCTCGTCTATTTGGACGACGTCGTTGTGTTTGCCTCAAGCTTCGAAGAACACCTGCGGCGCCTTGAAACAGTTCTTCAAGCAATCAAAACCTCCGGACTCACGTTAAAGCCCGAAAAGTGCCGCTTCGCATATGAGGAGCTCTTGTTTTTGGGCCACGTCATCAACAAGTCTGGAGTGCGCGCTGACCCTCAGAAAACTGCGGCCATCTCCAACTTTCCTCCGCCCGCTGACAAGAAGGCAGTGCGTAGATTTCTTGGACTGTGCGCCTATTACAGGCACTTCGTCAAGAATTTTTCACGGATCGCCGAGCCACTGACGTATCTCACGAAGGCCGACGTCGAGTTCAAGTGGGAGACGCTGCAAGTCGAAGCATCTGAAGAACTGAAACGACGCCTGCAATCGCCGCCCAGTACTTGAGCATTTCGACGAAAACGCCGATACCGAAGTCCACACCGACGCAAGCAGCGTAGGACTCGGCGCCGTGCTTGTGCAGAGAACTGATGCACTAGAAAGGGTTGTAAGTTACGCTAGCCGGTCGATATCGAAGGCGGAAGGAAATTATTCCACCACAGAAAAGAAGTGCCTCGCCATCATCAGGGCTACATCAAAGTTTCACCCCTACCTCTATGGCAGGCCCTTCAAAGTTGTGAGCGACCACCACGCCTTGTATTGACTAGCTAACTTGAAGGATCCTTCAGGTCGCCTCGCACGATGGAGTCTTAGACTTCAAGCATTCGACATCACCGTCGTTTACAAGTCCGGGCGAAAGCACTCTGACGCCGATTGTTGGTCTCGCGCCCCCATCGAACCGCCGCCACAAGACGACCAGGATGACGACACTTTCTTGGGACCCATCAGTGCCGACGAATTCGCCGAACAACAGCGAGCCGACCCGGAACTAAGGAGCCTTGTAGACTACCTGGAAGGCAAGACCGTCATTGTGCCGAAGGTGTTCAGGCGAGGATTGGCGTCGTTTTTCTTGCAAAACGACATTCTCCTAAAGAAGAACTTCTCGCCCCTCCGAGCCAACTACCTCCTCGTGGTACCCTCAGCATTGCGTCGCAGAGGTTCTGCAAGCTCTCCATGACGACCCAACGGCTGGACACCTCGGTTTTTCCCGCACGCTCGCGAGGATACAAGAAAAATACTACTGGCCTCGCCTCACTGCCGACGTCGCCCATTACGTAAGGACATGCCGAGACTGTCAGGGACGGAAAACACCGCCGAAAAGGCCAGCCGGACTTCTACAGCCGATCGAGCCACCTCGCCGACCGTTCCAGCAGATTAGGATGGACTTACTGGGGCCTTTTCCGACGTCGACGTCCGGGAATAAATGGATCGTCGTAGCTACGGACTACCTCACCCGCTACGCCGAAACAAAAGCCTTGCCCAAAGGCAGTGCCGCCGAGGTAGCCTGATTCTTCGTTGAGAACATCCTACTGCGCCACGGTGCCCCAGAAGTCCTCATCACTGACAGAGGTACGGCCTTCATGGCTGAACTAACTCAAGCCATCCTGCGCTACAGTCAGACAAGCCATCGCCGGACCACCGCCTGCCACCCGCAGACGAATGGCCTCACCGAGCGCCTAAATAAGACCATCGCCGACATGCTGGCAATGTACGTCGACGTCGAACACAAGACGTGGGATGCCATCCTTCCATACGTGACCTTCGCATATAACACGGCCATGCAAGAAACGACGCACATGGCGCCGTTCAACCTGGTCTACGGAAGGAAACCGGCAACGACGCTGGACGCCATGCTACCGGATGTCTCCGACGAAGAAAATCTCGACGTTGCCACCTATTTGCAGCGTGCCGAAGAAGGTCGACAGCTCGCCCGCCTGCGCATCAAGAACCAGCAGAGAACCGACAGCCGACACTACAATCTTCGACGACGCTACGTCGAGTACCAGCCCGGAGACCGTATTTGGGTCTGGACTCCGATACGCCGGCGAGGACTTAGCGAGAAACTCTTACGTCGCTATTTCGGACCATATAAGATCATCCGACGTATTGGCGCACTGGACTATGAGGTCGTGCCAGACGGTATTTCGCAATCACAGCGGCGCCGCGCACGACCTGAAGTCATCCACGTGGTGCGTCTTAAGCCTTTCTACGCCCGTTGACGAACTTAGGTCCTTTGTTGCTTTGTTATTTTTCTCCCTTTCTGTACGCGTGGTTTTGTTTTCGCTTTCGTGTTTGTAGCATCGGGACGATGCTTTTTAAGAGGAGGGTATTGACAGGTATGCATGTTTATCTTTCACCGGTGGCCGCTTTCCACCGGCTAACAAATGTTAAACGTTATCGCTTGGCGCAGGACGCGCCTGTATCGGAAGTTTCTAGAACGTTATCGATGCTTCTTTTCGTTGCCTGTTTTCACCGACGCTTATGTTATCTGATTGTGTGACCGACGCGAATTGTCTATAACTTTCTGGAAATCACGCGGGCATCAGGGATTAATCTGGAACATTCGATGACTCAGGTATAAAAGCCGACGCGTCTCGCCGCTGATGAGATTTTCGACGACCGCTGACTGTGTTCGCCGCTTTCGTTGTGCTTCGAGTGTAGCTTGCTTTTGTGGGCACAGGTTCGCCCAATAAACAACCAGTTTCGTCATACACAGTTTTACTACTGTTTACTTCAGCGTCACTACTACGTGACAATATGACATGCAGTACATTGTCACACCATTCACTGCCACACCATTCTATCACTAAAGTTGCTCAAACCAGGGCTTACGTTCTTGACAAAATATTCCTCAGAATTTTGAGAATGGCAGCCCACAAACAAAAGTCACAAAACGAAACACGCAAGCGCATGCCTTTTATCTTAAATCTTGTCAGACTGAAATATTAAAAGTGCGAAACAATAACAGAGCGCAAACCACAAAATTATGTAATTTTATTGGCGCGGCTGTGCACAACCTCCGGGATCGGCTCAGGAAAATGGTTTGAAACATACCCGTTACGGAAAAGGGGTCCTGAAATTGCTAAGGAGGACATTGGCTTTAACAAACATAAATGAAATTTTCCGACAGCAGCTTTCAAGCAGACGAACCCCTTAAGATAACACCTCGTTTTTGCTTAGTCAGCTTACACATACGTCAATTCATACTGCTACACGGGTCTTACACTTCGTCTAATACTCTAACATGTTGCTATCGCATTCACTGCTTCCCCCTTACGGCGGAACTGTGATATTTTCTTCCTTTCTGTTTTACCATTCGATTTTTTGCGTCGAAATCGACCATGAGAGCTAACCTTCGGGTGAGTTGGCTTCGCTGTATGTATTCTTTCTTCGTCCTTTCGATGTTGCGCTGTTTTCTGCGATGAAGCTGAAACACGGCAAGCAGAAACGCCGTCGTGGGTTTGTGCGCCACTAATTTGAGGCAGCAACAGCAGAACTTAGAGGCGAAGAAGAAGAAGAGATCTCTCATGGTGATGAGTGAAGTGGCTCTGCTAAAAGGTAATACCATGCATGAAATTTCGCTGCATCATAGTACTAGTGATATGCCATACAAATATTAATGCGGACAAGTGGTATAGTTCGTGACTTGTATAAAATGCATAGGGGATTCAGCACTAAGACATAAGGGGCACTAAGAGAAGACACACACTCCGGGCGCAACATGGTACCAGGGCTTGCACGGCCCAACATTATTTTCTCCGGGGCCTCAGCGCTGAAATAATTAAACATTCGGGTAAAAGATAATGCAGTTAACGTCCGTTGAGCAACATATGTTGACATCTCTCAATGCAATTTTGCTTTTCAAGATGGTCAGTAAGTGCAGTCACATACCGATGTTATCATTTTGCAAAAGTGCACTCACCGTTGGACGAAGTGGCGCCAGTGCAGCTGGGCCTTTGTGGTGTATTAAAAAATAGTACTTGTCGGTACTACGGCACCTACATGTACAGGGAGGTATTGCACTACGTAAGAAAGCCGGAGACGTTCCTATGTATTTAGGTGTGTATATGTATGCATGTATGTACGTACGTATGTGTGTGTATGTACTACGTATATGCGTATGCATGTATGTATGTACGCGTATGTATCTACTTAAGTATGTATGTATGCATGTATGTATGCATGTATGTATAAAAATCTATTTTACACGCAGCTATCTGAAAGAAAGTGAAATGTTTTGCAATAAACTGCAGAAGACTATTTCAAACCAAGAAACTTAGCTTTGGAACCACTCGCATTGTCGAAGCGAGAACCCTCGCATTATCATTGCGTCCCACCGATTTGTGCAAAGATTACTCTCCTTTCATGTGTTTTAAGTCAATTCATAGTTTTCACTCCTCGCGTGCCATATTCTCACTCGATCCTCCGCGTACATTCAAGCTTTATTTGCGAAATACAGTTCTTTAGTATCAATTGTAAGTAACTGGCCCCATTCATTTTATTCTTGAACAGTTCGGCTCAGCACGCCATTCCTGACGGCATGTTACCTCTTTTCCGCATAATGAAACCAAACGCATACACAAGTCTGTTGTCTCCTGCTTCAATGAAAAATGAACGTTTTTTCTGTATCCGCTGAAGATGTACAACTCTAGCTCTCCACCAAACATGACTTGAAAACAGCAACTCCCCCGTTACACTTGTTCAGTAAAAAGGACGTCACCCATCTGTCTCTTCTTTGGCTTGTCTCGCAGCGCCAGGGCTTGTACAGCGTGGTGGCAAAACCGTTCTTCCCGCTTCTTCGGTGTCGCCGAGTGGCCGCGAAATCGCAGATCTGATTCAGCAGCAGCAGAGCAAAGACACGATTCGAACATGGAGCTGGCGGCGACGAGGGTCGCCCGGGACCGACGGATGCTTGCGCGCTACGCGCAACGCCGCAAGACAGTCGGCGAGACTCCACTGCCCAGGTTGATGAAACTTCACTTTTTTTTACACCACCATATTGTAGTCGCCCGGTTTGAATAATCTCTGCAGTATTGGTGATCGAACTTTTATTGCGTATAATATTTATTGTGAAATTCACCTAGTTGCTGTATGCAGTAGGTATGTACGTACGCTGCTAACCTCTTTCCCGCACTAGTATGGAGGGTGGGCGAGTGGGTTCTCAAACTCGTACAGCGGAAGAAGGAAAGGAAAAAACAGCCGAGCCCGCCAAAAGAAGGAACTGAGTGCTGACTTCCAACTGGCCTTATGAGAAGATTGCGCGAAATATATAAAGCAGAAGACAATGCCGTCAAAACGCATGACAAAACGTCACACCCACAGAGCACCGCACCATCATTAGTCGCACAACACGTGCAAATATTTCGTGCATGGCGGAACTTATCAAGAAATCGTACTTCCTGTGAAGATGGGCACAAAGACGGGGCGCTAACACATGTTCTGCCAGCTCATTGATATGAAATCAACTTTAATAATATCTCGCGCAACTTGTGATCGGGGCTTTCCCGCCAGCGTGGGCACTAGGTAGTCTCTGGTCAAATGGTTAGAGCATGGGGCTGCATTGCTGAGGGAACCGGCTTTGAAACCAACTGCTGGACCAACTAGGGTCACCGACTATGTTCCACTCTTCAATGAACCACTACGGCGCCAAGTTCGCGCACTGGGTACGCGCCATTAGGTATAGTGCCGCTTTGCAATGAGAAAAGAAACTCCTTTAAAATGTAACTGGCGCTAGATGGAACCTAACCTTCGTCATAGATATGCAGATCCTCTTGTGCTAATATACAGGGTGTTTTTTAGACCATTCAGATTTTTCGCGGACGAGTTCCTAGGTAAGACGCACATACTTTTCCGCTAATAAATTTCAGCAGACCAATTAACAAATATTCATCAAATAATGTCTCATTGGTGTCTTTGGCGTCGCTGCCTAAATTGCAAATTTGGATCCAGTGATATTTTCATACACAACCGTATTTTATAAATCCTGAAAATGGCACCTAATTCGAGATATTAATCATGAAATTCCAAAGCTGAATCGGGTAATAAGCAGATTGCACGTCAAACGGCAGCGCCACGTAACGAATTGTGGGGTGAAGTTTGATTGGCAGTATGTCGCGCTAAATGCTTGCTGTTGTATGTCGCGGCAGAGCAGCACATGCTTGCCAGGCATTTCAGTAGCTGCCACGACTGGACGAGGCGTACGGTTTCAAACTTCCTCGAACTTGTCGTCACCAAACGTTGAGGTCTGATATGATAGCGGGGCCGCCTTTACTGCGCTCCCGCGGCGCTCATTTTCGACATTGCCTGAATTTATCGTTCAAAATGGATGATGGTGATGATGATCATAATCAGCCTATATTTATGTCCTCTGCAGTACGAAGGCCTCTCCATGCGATCTCCAATTAACCCTGTCTTGCGCTAGCTGATTCCAACTTGCGCCTGCAAATTTTCTATCTTCATCACACCCACCTAGTTTTCTGGTGTCGTCGACTGCGCTTCCTTTCTCTTGGTATCCATTTTGTAACTCTAATGGTCCACCGGTGATCCATCATACGCATTCATGGCCTGCCCAGCTCCATTTTTTTCCCTTTTAGTGTCAACTAGAATATCGGCTATCCCCGTGTGCTCTCTGGTCCACACCGCTCTCTTCCTGTCTCTCAACGTTAGGCGTAACATTTTTCGTTCCATCGCTCTTCGTGCGGTCCTTAACTTGTTCTCAGGCTTCTTAGTTAACTTACAAGTTTCTGTCCCATATGTTAGCACTGGTAGAATGCAATGATTGTGCACTTTCAACGGCAGTGGTAAGCTCCCAGTCAGATTTGGTAATGCCTGCCGTATGCACTCCAACCCAATTTTATTCTTCTGTAAATTTCTTTCTCATGATCAGGGTCGCTTGTGAGTAACTGACCTACAGATAAGCGTACTCCAATTCGATAATAAATATCTCAAATTAGGTGCGACTTCACGGTGCATTATAATGTGACTGCCTTCAAAGTCGCCATTTAAACGCTGCCTCTAAAGCAATAATAAAAAATTAATATTTTTTTAATAATTAGCCTTTGAAGCTCAAGTTATTAGCGGTAAAGTATGTCATCCTCGCTTAATAACTTCTCGGCAAAAACGACACTTTCGTTGTGCTTATAGCCCTTCACAGCGAAGCTATTATAGGCTAGGTTCCAGGAGATCGGGTCCGGCAACGGAAGTAGATAGACCGGAAGTTGATCAGTTTAAGAGGCGTCGCGCCACCTTGTGGCGTCGTATGAAACATCAGTATGGCGGCGTTTTAAAACTTCGGGATCGTAAAACAATTTCAGATGTGTCGCGTCACCATGTGGCGTCGTATGAAATCGTGGGGATGGTGGCGTTTTCAAACTTCTGGATCGTAAAACAATTTCAGACGCGTCACGCCACCTTGTGGCGCCCTATTAAAACGTCGGGATGACGGCGTTCACGTCACATTGTGGCACTTTCTGAAAAAGTCGGGATGACGGCGTTCTTATACTTTGGGTCGTAAAAAACTTGTGCACCACGCCGCGCTTTTCGCCGTGTCACTTGTGCACCACACCGCGCTTCTTCATTACGTGAAGTAGCTCACCCTAGCGGCCACGTGAGCGCCTTAGTGCTAGTACGCACGCTGCGATTGGCGTATCCGTCTTAAAAAAACCAACCTCAGTCTCTCCTATATTGTGTGTAGGCTTTTGTCTCTGCGTTAGCGCACATCACTCTAGGGTGCCTCGATGCCAGCGCCGCCGTTCAGGGTGGTGTCATCCTTTGACCGCACCCGCGCCGCCGCTTTCTCGCTGCGACACCATCTTGAGTCACAGCGAGCGGTTGCGAGTGCTTGGTGCCGGTGCTTAGTTCGAGACACAGTGCGCGCTGATGCTTCGCTGACGCTTCTACTTGCTGGACAGTGTTCTGCCGCATGAATGACAAGCTTGTCAAGTGCATCGAGTCGACATGACGGGCTGTTGTGTTCCCAAGTGCACCGGATCGACGCGTAACGGGCTTCGTTGTTTACGCTTCCCCCGGGACCCAGAGCGAAGGAAGAGATGGGAAGCCCAAGTAAAGCGGTATCACTGGAAGGCAACGGATAGCTCCTACATTCGCGAGGTAAGTGTCAAGAAAGTTTAGACTATCGCATCGTGTTTTTCTTAAATAAGAAAGTATTCTTTGATCCTCGTTCACGTACCTACGTTCGCTCACGAACTAAGCACTGCACCGATGCTGAGTAGCCTATGGTTTGCAAGCGCGTGTCGCATAGGCTTTTGCCGTTTTGATCGGCGCAGTCTATGCGAGTAGTACCCTTATTTTAAGAACTGACGAAAATGCTTCGCCGCGAAATAGCCTTACATTAGCTACAAATCGTCATGTAAACCACCTATTTTACTTTTTCACGGGAAGCACACATTGTGTGTCTCTTGTTTCTTTTTTTTCCCTCGGTTTCTTTTTTCGCTACTGGTTATTTGGGACTAAAGAACGCAGTGCTTCTTCTGGGGAGAGCGGCTGTTGTGTACGTGGCAAGCGAAACATTGTGATTTTCTCTGTTTTCTGAGCAGATATCTTGCGGATCTCAGGATGTTACGTTATATAGCTGATTTTTTAGACGAATATATGTGTAGCGTGGTGCTCGTAAGCCGATGGTCATTCGTGCTCATTCCCGATCGTAGTGGGTACTGTGACGGTCTTTAAATGCCTGTGCACGGTATGCCCAGGTGTAGTAGAGTTAAGGGGCATCATGGGACCAAAATGTTTCGGCGCTTTCTGGCATGGTGTCTGTTGTAGCCTGTGCATTTCTTCGAAACGTGTGAAGCGAGGTAATACAGCATTACTTCTGCGAAAATTTCTTTTTAAGCACTGTAATTGGTTCTCTGTATTTACAAGGCAACTTTTCATATCAATAATCACTTTTGTTGTTTTACTTGTACTTAGAAACACTTTGAAGAGGACCAGTACGAGGGAAATCGACAGGATGGGCGCCGTCTGTTAAAGTCAACAGCCCAACATCATCATTGACTATATTTTCGAAGTGAAAAACATTGCTAATCTGTATTTGACTGTCTTAGTTTCATTTACGGTTTTTGTACGCGATATGTATGCAGTGTTGTTTATTTTTGCAATGTAGTTATCAGTGTTCTAATGGTCATTTTAAAATGTTCTGTACTCGCCATATATGTGTTTGGGTGATGCGACGTATTCGATGGTAGCTGATGTAGTCTGGCTGGATATCTTGATTAATATTACCCGCGGTTGCGTTTTCTTGTTTGCATTCTTGTTTTCGATTTATATTGTGTGTAATAAGGTTGATGTACTCACTTGAACCCCCCTCCCCCCATGTAATGAATAAATTAAAAAAAACTTTCACTATCCCGAATTGTGTGTCGAGCCTACCTTGCGAATTCTTTTTATCTCGTCTTTCAACATAACCTTCAGGCGCCACACAGTACATATAATTTTTCATGATTGATTGTACTAGACATTATAAGTAAATGTATTTTGTGCATCGTTTGGTTTCTTGTGTGTACTACGCAAGATTGACACAGACAAGTTAGGGTACATGTTTCTCTACAGCACTAACTAAACCTTAATTTCACATCGCAGTTATTTTTACACCAGCTTAATCCTGTCAGCACACAGTGTTGTGGGCAAAAAAAAAGCAAAATTGCGCGTAGATATCGTCAAATAATTGCAACGAACGCGAAGAGCACGCGCAACGCAAGGGAAACTAACCGCCGTGCGCGAGTGGCTGGCTACGGTAAAGGAGGCGTGACGTGTAAACCAAAATACAACAGCGAAAAAGAAAGACTTCCACACACAGCGGGTCGCAAACCTTATATACCAAGCATCGAAGCGCCAAAAAAATTAAAAAATAGTGCGTATTTCAAACATACACACGGCATGTTAAATGTAAATTGAATTAGGCAACTTGGGGCATGTTCCCGGCGCCATACATTTACGTCTTGGACCTTCGACGAGCTAACGGCTATTGGTTATAAAGATGTGCAGATGCGATACCGATAAAAAATCCTCATCAAGGCAAAGCACTTGGAAGTGCGCCGCGAGTAACACTATTTATGAGCGCAAGCGTAGCTGAGTTTCAGCTCCTGTGACTCAATATGGCGGCGCCAGCGTGGTTGTCTCCACCCTGGACGGCGGCGCTGGGCATTGAGGCACCCTACATCACTCCGGAGCGTCGCGCCCCATCACGGCGCCCGCTGAAACTTGCATCGCTCCAAAGCGAAACTTGCATTGTTACAAAGCGTAGCGCCACCTTGTGGCGACCGCTCAAATCTCCGGGGTTTCGCGGAGAAAAGGGAATGGGCGCGACGGTGGCAGAAGGAGACTACCGACGATGAGCCGGCAGTGAACGCCAAGCGTAAGCGTGCTGGCCGCCAGGACCGCGAGGCGGAAAGAAATGCGAACTGTCCATGTGGCCCCGATATCTCAAACTTGAAACGTTTCACCGGAGCAATAGTGCAACTGCACATACACAGCTGCGCTGGTTATACACTTTCACAGAGTGGAATGGCACTGAATATTTTTTGACCCACCGACCATGGGTCACTGGGTGGTCCGTGGTCAAAAGGTTAACCCATCGGGCTGCTGTTCTGAGGTGACAGGATTGAATACCAACCATAGGACCAACTTAGGTCACTGAGTGCCAGTGTGTACATACTTGTCACTCTTCAACGATCACTTAGATGCTTCACTTAGAAGAGTCACTTAGATGCGGGACTGGATATGTACCGTTTTTTTTTAAATTAGCTCTTTGATGCCGACTTGGAGCATCGGGTGTGTGGCCCTCAGTCTGCTCTGGTCTTCAGTGAACCTCTTTGATGCCAACTTGGGTAACTAGGTATGTGCCACTGGGAATGTGCCACTGTAGAATTACGAAAAAAGATCCCTTACATTTCCCTGATATGTGGAGCGGAATCGAACCCAAGGACAGAAATACACAAGTACAGCAAGCTGCGCCTTAAATGCACTGGCTATGTGCCGCTCTTCAGTGAACCTCTCGCCAACTTGAGTCACTGAGTATGCGCCAGTGAGTGTGCGGCAAGCGAGGGGACGTCAGCGTTCGCAGGCGCCGGCGTGCCCGGCTACTCGTCTCGGAAGCCACGCGCGGACTTCTCGGCGGAACACGATGCGCCATTAGATGGCGCATCGTGTTCCAGACGAGAGAGGAGCCCGGTTGCCGCATGACGCGTTTCTCAGCGTTCTCCCGCGCAGCCGGTGCGTGATGCATTTCGGAGTCTACGCGCAAACTCCGTGGCGGCGGCGCTAGATGGCGCGGAGTGTTCTTAGGGAAGTTTCATAGAGGAGTCGCGATGCTGTACACGCCTCATAAAGGCTGTTTCACATGGTGCGATTTTCGCAGATGCGAAATTCGCAACGGCCATTTCACATGGTGCGATGTCAACAATGCGATTATGCGACGCCCAGGGTTGCTTGCTGCCAGATTTTGTCGCACACGCCGCATAAATTCGTTTAATGTAATGAAAAAGACGTGCGCGTTATAATATAATTGACCTCTCTTTATTAGGACCAAATAATAAGTGCGTTTTGTAATTTAAAAACGCTTCAAAGTTTAGTTTGTTTTGGAGTGCGCAACAGCAGTTTGTGAAGTTCAATACGAGGAGAAATGGCGGACGTAAAGAGCTGTTCGCAGGTGGTCGTTCAGCGTTGTGTGCTGTCTCGTGTGTGTTTTATGCCTGTGTCGTTCTACCTGCGGTTAAACAAATTACAAGAGGACCTATCAACAAGCCCCTATAGCTGTTGTCATCGCATATGCAGTATTCGGAATTCGGCTGCGGCGGAGTCGTCATGTCAACGCAGAGACCCTCGCGCTACCCGTGATTAATGTCAGCTTCTGAAAAACGGATGTGTGTGTATTGCTCGTGATTGCGCATTAGCGGTTCCTGCTCCTAGAAATATTCTTGCACCAAACTTAGCAGCAAGCACCAGCCCAAAAGCTCGCGTCTGCCCCTGAACAAAGCCGCAAATGATCTGTGTGTAGTTACTGAACGTGCAATGGAATTTGTGTTGTGAACGTTTATCTTAGCGCCAGCCTGGCTCGTCCATCTCGGCGCTTGTGCTGTAATTATTCATACAAGTGCTCTCTGAATATTTCAAAAGGCGTAAAAGCCGACACCACATTTTTTAGGAGCTGCAGTCACTTGTGTACGTAGTATCGTATCATTCTGGTAGACATGGACGTCTTCTATTTTCTCGTCCTGTTTCTTGCGCTGTTAGTGTGCTGTGAATCTGTATCAAGAAGCTTAAGTTAATATGCTGCAGTACGTAGTGCAGCCGCGTAGCCACACGGCTAACATTAAAATACCTTGTTAGGAGTACGTTTCTTTGTTTAATAACAAAATCGAACGCTAAAATTTTGTATTCATGGTGGCAAGTGTAAGCTAAGAAGCTATCGAAACTATCCGCTAATGGCATGCGTGTGCTTCTACCTGCTTCAGCACGTTACCCTTAAAGTGAGGCTGAATACCCCTGATAACCAAAAACATATGCAACTGGAGCAGGTGCCATGATTCCTTTCCTGGAAATGAAAGCCAGCATCCCAGTCTGTTAAGCTAGTCATGTACTTAACCGAAATTAGACCAATGTTATAGCATGCTAACTGGAGCCATTTCAAACTGGGTTATTTGACCAAAATAAGAAAGTGCAAGGAAAGTGTCAAGGTACAGTCTAATCTGGTATTCCCGAACCGATTGTATTAGCAAAACTTTATGCCTCCCTGAATTGCCTGCATTAACTCAATGCTGAAAACAGGAGAAGCTGATTCCCTTTCTTGCTGCTGAAAAGCTGCTAGAATCTCAATAACAGACCACTTGTGTTCTGAGAGAAAGTGAGGGGCACTGACAATATCTCTAATCTTTTGTATGAGCCTTCACCTGGAATGAAAATGGAATAAAAATATTTACCTTTGCAAGCCTCAGAATCCAAACTAGCTCAAAATTTTGAGGAGCCACATTAATTTTTTGAGATACAGACAATAAAAAGTGCGCCTAAGTACAAGTGCACACTGAACACACTTGAGTGGTTGAGTGGCCAGCTGCGAATGCAAAAGCGTCCATAGCTGCTTCATCAAGGTAACTGCTAGGTTGCACGTGTGTTTCTCCTATAGCCCATGTACCTGGCAAGGGGAATGGTTATACGTAGTCCTGTGCTTTTTCTTTTTTTTCAGTAGGTGGTGGCTAGCTGATTCCATCTGTTTATGTATTTATCATTTGTGTGCATCTTATGTGCATGTGTTTGTGTCATGTTCTGATTGTTATACATGCAGTGATGCAAGCATCTTTTTTTAAATATATTGCACTACAGTCATTATTAAACTTTGTGTTGAAATGTACAAAATGTGGCCACCCAGTAATGACTAGGACAGCCAGCAGGATTGGCAAAAAATATGATGCAGATCCAATGCACTTGCTTGAATCGACATGAGGCGAAGCTTTCACGCAACGGTCAGTTGAACTCTAGAAAACTAACTGCAGTGTTTGCAGTTGTCTTTATTTCACCCGATGCAACACGTACTCATAGACAATGTTTGCTTATTCACCGCACAAGTCACATAATGTAATGTATACATAGCACGGTGAACTCACTCAAACGTCGGCTCACTAAGACTTCGAACTAACCGTGAGTCTGAGTTCGTTTGAGCCTGACTGAGTAGAATTTTGCTGAAAACGAGTAAGAGCAAGCTCAGTTGAGTAAACTTTTAGTGAATATTGTCATGTGGTAGTCAGGGAAAGCCGATCCAAGTATAATTTTAGTGAATATGAGTCAAAGCAAGCTCGGCAAGTAGATTTTTGGTGAATATGACTCAGTGCAAGCTCACCTGAGTAGAATTTTGATGAATATAAGTCGGAGCAAGCTTGGCTAAGTAGATATTTGGTGAATATGACTCGGTGCAAGCTTGCCTGAGTAGAATTTTTGGGAATATTAGTCAGATCAAGCTCCGCCAAGTACAATTTTGGTGAATATGAGTCAGAGCAAGCTCGGATAAGTAGAATTTTGGTGAATATGACTGAGCAAGCTCGATTGAGTAATGATGGGATATGGTTATACGAGTTTATGCAGTAATACATGTAAGTGCAGACTCATTAGCAACATTGCCTCCATCTTGATGGGCTATACCTACGCCTCGTGATGAGTCTGCACACTTTATGAGATGTGGACATGCAAGACCCACCCACGCTTGAAAAGATACTATCGTTCACGCGAAGGAATGCAGCCGGCTGACTTCACTCCACAATTTTGATCTGCTTTTGTTTAATGTGTTATCTACTACTTATAAAAACCAGATGTATGCCTGCTTTTCGCATTATTGCATGTGTTTTACAAGAAGTAGAGACAGAGAAGCAAGGAAAGGCAAGGATGTTTATGGCTAAATAGTTTCTTACAGTACTGCGATATGTTACAACCAGCATAAACAAAAGTAATTCGATGCATTGAAGTAAGCGAAATGTGCAATTACGTTTTAATGTGAGGGTTAATACAGATGCAGTAAGGATACAAAGTCTGCAACACACTGAAGGTTTATTGGTTTTTTTATTCAGGAGAAAAATGATATATCAGAAAAATCAGAAAAAAAACTGTTTAAATGTTGCTTCGAAAATAAATTGGCAATACTGCTTATTCCCAGTCAAAGCGTGAAATATTCTATTGTAGAACATTCATTACGATATCCAGTTTGCACGTTCGCTTTTCTTCTCGCAGCAGAAGTAACAGAACCTTGAAATGAGATAATTCATTGGGGAAAATGCGCATGAAAGCCCTAACCAACCTACTGCAACTACATGGTCGCGCGTATAGCGTGACCTATTGACCACAGCATTTGTCCGTAGTTGCATATTCTTTAAATTGTTCCGTCCGTAAAAGCATACCGCGATAAAACTGTGGCGTTTTCGTATATCGCGAGTTGTCTCCAGAACCAGAAAATTGGGACGACATCCGAAGGCCATGCCTTCCCGTGAGGGACACCTCGTAGTATTTACCAACTCGCAGCGCGTGTGAATAACGGAAAATCACGCAAAAGTACGTACTATCAGCACCCGAAGCCAACCTAAAAAACAGCGTCGCCAGATTAGCAACGTAGTTTGACAACAAACTCGTAGAAATCACAGAACCGAATCTGACCTACGAGTTTTTATCTGCACTGTTCGCGTGTCGGTGATGTTACGTACCGATTGCGCAATCCAAGGCTCCACTCAATTAGTTGCACTGTTCGAGGCTCGTTGATCCAATATTTATAGACAAAAAATGTCACAGTTTCGCCCTAAGGGCGAAGCAATGAATGCGATAGCAACACAGCAATGGCATACGAAGTAATGTGAGCGGCTTCGGTAGCAATATGAATTGTAGTAAACATGAGCTGATTAAGTAAGCAGGTGTGCTGCGGCGTAAGTAGACCGACATGAAGAGAGACTCGATGACCACGAGAAGGCGCGTGTGAAACCGTGATGTTGATG
The DNA here is from genome assembly GCF_013339745.2 of Dermacentor silvarum. Lineage (NCBI taxonomy): Eukaryota > Metazoa > Arthropoda > Arachnida > Ixodida > Ixodidae > Dermacentor > Dermacentor silvarum. Next base: position 166,512,693 of record NC_051160.1, read on the forward strand.
AGAAGCGCTTCCCGTGGGCAGCGCGTGCGAAGGGACACACCTGTAGTGCTGCACTGCCGATCCGGGCAGCATTGCATGTGTTGCGTGCGTTGGAAAATGTGGCCCGACTATTACTAACTGAATGAACAAGCGTGGTGTGAGCGCGCACAAACAAACAGGAATAGATCACACTGAACGACTGCAGACGACTGTCAAAACGCTGGCAGCGAGCTTATATACGCCGCAGCGGGCGAAGGTACATGCGGTCTATCGCTTCAACGGAAACTGAGCGGCGAATGCACGGCGCATAAAGGTCAGAGCCGTGTGGAGATAAGAGACGGTGCGGACGAGCGGCGAGCGCAGTTGTTGGCAGCGTAGAAGTGCGCCCCCCCTCCCCCCCCCCCCCCCCCCCCCCGCGCTCCCTCCGGCGCTGGCTTCCCGCTTCCTTGCTTGCGCGTGGGTGATTGAGTGCGTTCGCTCTCCGTGAAGCGCGCGTCCCCGTACGCTTCCGCTCGGGCATACGGCGCGCGGCGAAGATTTTATCTATAGGGAACCTCACGGCGACGGCGACGACGACGGCGACGGCAGAAATCCGGTAGAAGTGTCCATATAATTGCTATCGCAATAAAAGTATCTATAAACGTTGCGTTGAGCGACCGCCCCCATTTTCCAAAACAGACCGCGAAGATCTCGGCGCAATTTCGACGGAGAAATCGCAGCGATTGCTGCGACCTTGCGACGCTGCTACCAACCGGCTGGTCGCAGCCGAAAATCGCAGAATCGGCCCTGGGACTGCGATTTTCTTCGCATGCGACGGAAATCGCACTTCCGGTGCTATAATCGCAGTGCAATAACGCACCATGTGAAACGGCCTTAACATACTTCGTTTCGACGGTGGCAATGCGTTGGGCCATAATAACCTAGTGCTCCTGCATTACCGTCGAAAGTCCTCGTGAGGCGGCTTCAGCCGCAATTTTTTAGCCATGCAACATGCGCGGACTTTGTGGTAGTGCCGGTAAATGGCGCAGCGTATCTAGAAGCGAGAGAGGTGCCCGGCGGCATACACGCCTCATATAGGACGCGTTATGGGTGTGGCATTACGGTGCGTTGCGACATTTTACAGCGTAAGCTGTTATGGGCTCGTTCCAACAGCCGTTTCGGGTCGCGATGATGCCGCCGCCGGCGGCTCCTATCGCGTAACCGCTATCGCCAGAAATGCGAAAAAAGTACTGCATTCCCGCCAGGATCGAACCCACGCTAGCTGCGTGGCAGCCGGATACTCTACCACTGAGCCACGCAAGCGCTTGCTATCGGGTCATGGAAAATACCCTCAATACAAGCACGCAGGAGGAGACGACTCGAGCCTGATGATGATGATGATTTATTGGCATCCCCTTTGAAACGGGACGGCGACAAATAGTCACCTAGCCTGCTTGATTTAATCAAGTGTACTACACGATGTTCTTTATCTAGCATTTTTGTATGCCTCTCATTATTATTTTGCTTTTTCAAAAATTTACCTTGTACCGCTACCTATGATTTTAAGAGATCAGGTCGTACCATCTTTTCCTTGCTTTTTTCCACCAGTACCCTAATCGTCTCTTGCTTATCTCTACGGCTTATCTGTTGATGTTTCCTTTCACTTTAAACCCAAGCGCTTCTGGGAGTTGCACGTTACCTACGGTTCTCGCTGGGTGGATCCCGTCGCATTCTATTAGGATGTGCCGAGTGGTCTTTGGATCTTTACTGCAGCATACACATGCCTCCTCTAGTTCCAAATATTTGTTACGGTATGATTTCGTCCTTAGGCAACCGGCTCGAGCCTCAAATGGCAAGGCACTGCCCTTTGTGTTATCGTACAGATTTTCCCTTCTAATTTCTCTCCTCATTCTTGTAAATCTCTATTGTCCTTTTTGTTTCCATTCTTTGCATACAATTCATGGTCTCTATTTCTCTCACTTTCTTTCTGATGACTCCTGGTTGTCTATTTACAGTTTCGATTATCCTGTACTTAGTTACCAACTTTCTTGACCTCTTCCTCCATTCTGTGTCCACGCTTTTCGTGTAGAGATACTTGTGCACTTTAGCCGCCCACTTATTTTCATCCATGTTCCTGAGCCTTTCTTGAAAACTAATTTTGCTCTGTGCTTCTCTCACTTCAAAAGAGGCCCAACCCATGTCACCCTGCACTGCTTCATTCGTGGTATTACCGTGGGCTCCCAAAGCCAACCGGCCTACTGATCTTTGGTTAACTTCCAAACCCAGCAAGATATCCGATTTTATTCATAGAATGGCATTTGCGAATGTTCGCGCTGGCACCATTACTCCTTTCCAGATTCCACGCACAACCTCATACTTATTGTGGCCCCACAGTGCTCCACCAGTATGGTGGCGCCATTTATGTAAGAGGCCTGCTAACGCAGTGTCCGCAGGCGCAGACGACGATATGCGATTCAGACGAGGCACGCAATCAACGTGCTCCCGAGCTGCCGAGCATCCGCCAGTGTGGTAGCGCCATCTAGTTAAGGTGCCTGCAAACGCCGGGCAGGCAGTCCAGATCGTCGTCAAAACGAGGCGAACAGACTACCACGAAGACCCTGTTGTGCGTGGTGCCCAAATTGGAGCGATTCTTGAGCCGCTCCACCAGCTTATTTTCAATGCGTATCGCATTAGCGTTTACATTCACCGTACGATGAGCTCTGCCGGAATCATTTGAGAATGCTATAAACTTTATATTATTATGTTTCTGTCAGGCGCGGATCCAGGGGGGATGTCCGGATGTCCTGACCCCCCCCCCCCCTCAGATTTCTGCATCGCCCCCTCGCTGCCAGGGGGATGGCCCTGTCGCAAAAAAGAATGGCCACCAGCATTCTTCAAAAGTATTTTTCGCGAGTAACAGTGGTAGCAGCCATGTAGAAGTAAAGCTAGCTCGCTTCGTTGTATTCCGTAGGAGTGTGGTGTCGCGCAGTTGCCGTAGTTATTTTTTCTCATGCACACCTTGGACCTCCTGGCGCCTGCCGTGCCCTACTCGTCCCGTTGGTGGTGTCGAATGAACGAGGGGACGTCCCTTTTGCCAAGCACGCCGAGGTCCGCTCGAGCGCCTTCGTGCCTGATTAACTTTGTTTCCCCTTGGGGTGTCAACTGTTGCCTCATTGGCTGTCATCGGTTCCGCGACCAACCTGCTTAATGAAAGAGATCTCTTGCTGAAGTGTTCATGTATAAATAATAACAACTAACAGCTAAACTAAGAACTACGCATAGGCAACTTTTTTTAACTGTAGCACTCATTGTGATCACAGTTACACGTTGACAATATCCAGTACGAGCACAGTACCGTTCGCACGCTACAAGTTTTTCATTGTAACTTCGCAGTTTTATTGTCGTATATTAGGCATACGAGGCTCAAACCCGCCGGATCCGTTTGTCTGAGTGGGCGTTCTCGCGGAGCGGGACGAAGCCTCGAGCCGTTGCTGCGAAGTGGGGGAGCGTGCCGTCAGCGGCCAACGCCAGCGCGCGGGCCCTATAGGATGGCGTCGCGTGGTTAGAGAAACGGGAGCAGATGCGCGCCTTGTGTAAAAGGATGACGTCGAGTGGGAAACAAAACATGAAGACGCTGGCTCGCGCTCTCGGCTACTACGCCACATCGAAGAAGAAGAAGTTATACTTGTAGGTGGCGTCGTGAGTCTTTATACGCGGTGATTAGCATATCGTAAACAACCAGCGTAGCGGTTGCTGCGTTGGAGCGGAGCATTACGCCCGTATTCAAGAACGTTTCTCTAGTCAACACACCACCACGACTCAAGAGAGAAGATGGCACCGCCGTCCCTCCACAGAAGTGGTCACTGAGCTTCATGATCATTCGCGGGAATTCTTGAGAACTGTCGCGTCTTTATCAGTCGAGAGGCGGCGCTGTGCTCAACAAAGTGGAGTGGAGTAAGAGCTTCGAGTCGAGGGCTGTTTGGGAATACGGGAGTTAGTCATCCAAAGCAAACGAAGGTGTCTCAGCCGAACATAAAGAATCTTCTTAAGGAAATCAAGGTGTCCCAACAGAACTCCAAAGACGGACCCGTGCTTACGCATTTATAACGAACCTGCCAAAAATAACCCCAATTTTATTTTAAGAAACAATACAGGCTAGATATACCGGGTGTTCAAAATTAAGCTTTATGGCTTTCTTAAAATTATGCTCTAGGAGGCACATGCAGACCACCTGCGCAAATAAGTTATGTGGCCAGGGGGACACAAAGTGAGATGATAATTATCGCTGTCAGCATCCCAATTAACCAAAATTGAATAATTAACTTTTTATTGACTGCAGTATGTGTGTATGTTTGTATTCAAAAGTTAGAGGCAGTCGTGTTTCTACACAGTTTCACATGGAAGAATTCTTCTAGCATGCCTGTGCTCCGAGATATCCAACTCCAAATTTTAATTGTCGTTCGCATGATTACGCATGCAAGAGAGTGAGGATCGGCGCAAAGCTCTTCCTGATGTGACGCGGCTGTTGCGTGCGGCGTTTAGTCTGACAACGAGGCGGAGGCATTGGCAAAGATAATAACTGTCCACCTTACCCTCACGGCTGGCGAAATGAAAAAAAATCTAAGAACCCGTAACCGCTGTCGTAACACGCGACCGCGCAGCCTGTAAAGATGGCGGCAGCTGCCATGCCGAGATAACGGCGCGAGCGGAGGAGCCGGAGGGCAGTACGCGTACGTAATGGTGACTAGACGACCGGGCATGGTCCTTGTCTGGGCTACGCAAATAAAGTGACTGCTGATTTCCAAGTATTGTAAATTTTATTGAAATCAAGAGCAACAACTGCACCATCAACAGCAGAAACCTTTTTAGCTATGCTAATGAATATTTCATACTGCCGCTTTGAGTTTGGTGTTGTCATGCACAAATCTCATGACAAAACTTCACCCATCAAGATGTCAATGCCCTAAAAATGTCCAAAATGCCTCCCTTCCACAGCAAGGCAAAGCATAAACCGCTCTCGCGTCGACTCGATTATTCTGCGCAGTACGACAATTGAAATTTGGAGTCGGATATCTCGGAGCACGGACACGTTAGAATAATTCTTCCGACTGATACTGTGTAGAAACTCGACTGTCTCTAAGTTTTCAATACAAACATACCCACTTACTGCAGTCAACAAAAATAATTGTTCAATTTTAGTTAATTGGGCTGCTCACAGCGATAATTATCATCGCACTTTGTGCCCCCCTAGGCACATAACTTATTTGCACAGATGGTCTTCGCGTCCCTCCCAGTGCATAAATTTAAGAAAACCATAAAATTCAGTTTTGAACACCCTGTATTATCAGGCGCAGCCGCCAAGCACATGGCTGTATTGGGTAACGTCATTTCCCTATAAGCTCGGAGAAACCGATACCTGGCTTCGCTACAGGTCTTCTTCCTCTTTCTGGGGTTTTACATGCCAAAACCAGTTCTGATTATGAGGCACGCAGTAGTGGAAGGCTCCGGATTAATTTTGACCACCTGGGGTTCTTTAACCTTCACTACAACGCAAGAACACGGGCATTTTTGCATTTCGCCTCCATCGAAATGCGGCCGCCGCGGCCGGTATTTGATCCCGCGATCTCGTGCTCAACGTCTGAGCTGACTGAGCCACCACGGAGGGCTACAGGTGTTGCTCTAGCCGTATAAAACGCGGGTTTATCGTGCGCAAAAACGGTAAATTTCGGTAAATAAGAAAGGCTACTATCATCATCGTCATTGTCATTGACAGAAGCTGACCCCCCCCCCCCCTCAGACAAAACCTGGATCCGCCCCTTGGTTCTGTCATCAGAATAAAATATTTCAAGGGGTGTGCGAATAGTTTACTTAGACAGCCAATCAAAGGAAAATGGAATAGTAGCAGAAACGAATATAATATCCAATACTTGTGGAGTAGTTTTTAAATGATGAACACTTTCACGATTACTGAAAGACGCTGTTTGCACGGTTATTGTACTCACATTGTTAGCAATTTCATGCCATTACATTGCACATTAAAAAGCTTTGCTTATTAGAAGCACAAATAGAGTATAAAAGTAAAGAAGTAGTTAATTCGCATTATTTAGTCTGATTATTAAGTGCAAAGCAGTGGTAGGGGTACAGCAGGAAATGTCGAGCTTGCTTCACTACGTAACGTCGTGTTTTATGTCTGCTATTGACACCGGGATAAAATTTATCAAAATTTCGCTACAATTTTACACGATTTTGCACAGTTGACGATTTGTAATATTCGAGAGTTATTCGACAACAATTCATATTTACAAATAGTGCCCATTCGATTCAGTCTTCGAATAGAATGAGTCAATATTTAATTGGTTATTCTAAGTTTGCAACATTCGTACTCCGATAAATAGTTATGTAGTATCTAACACTCACCTTTTTGAGCCTGTTCTAATTGCGATAAAGACGTGGTGCACTGATGTTAAGAATAATTTAAGATAATTGTATGGCAGCACTCAATCTCTGTCGTGTAGTCTTGCCTAACGCGAAAAATTTTAAAGATGCCTATGTTACTGGCATACAACGTCCAAATGTAGACTCTTGCACTGTAGACTACAGTACTTCTACATTATCACTAGAAGTTAATATGTCTATTTAACATAATCAGCAATGATAGACTTTGTCGCTGGCGACGATTCACACCCGCACATACTAGGAAAAGATGCTTCTGTATCTGGTCCAGCGATCATGCTGATATAGAGGCTGATATTCAGGTATATCTGTCCAGACACCTAACTTTGTATTCACCTGCCACTAAGTCATGTATATAGCGTGTTTATTTATTTTTCTTTATTTATTCATACTGTCAGCAAAAGCCAAGACAGGAGTTGCGGTTACATTGCTGTCGTCTACAAACTAGACATAATGTATGTTTAAATAATTCATAGAAAGCAATCAAGATAGGATAGGAAGGCACAGCATATAAACAAATATGAAGCAATAACAACATTAGTCACAATTAACAAGTTACACCATTATATGGTCTAACAAGAAGTAATGCACCAAACAACTGCAACCGACAAACAGCTAACAGTAAAACGTATTCTCAACCGTTTGCAAATAATTGGTAACAGCCTTAAAAAAGATTGTAAATCAGTACACTCTACTATATCTTGTGGCAAGTTGTTCCAATCGTCTATGCTTCGAACCAAGAACGAATTTTTGTATGATTCGGTTCTATAATTAAGTGGCTTAATATGTTTTGAATGCTTTGTTCTGGGGTTAGCAGGTTTCTCTAATGTGATTTGTTTTTCTAAGTCTACTTTATAGTCTCCGATTATTATGTGAAAGAAGAATGTGAGCCTGTTAAGCTGCATTTTCTGCTTGACAGTCATGAAGCCATAGTAGCAGCTTCCCGGCTGACACAGAAGACAACACATAAGTCCTACTCTCGTTACACGCAATGGCGTATAAAGTGACTCCAAGTCGCTATGACTTGTCACCTTGTTGAACGTGGCCAAATTATTTGAGAATGAGAAAAGAACTAATTACATGCTTTCTTTTGTGAAAAAGAAAAATCTGCACTGCCGGTCGTCAAACGTCATTCAAGCAGTCAAGTTTCTTCAGCCGCTAAAGAATATCATGAGAAACCCGAGAGCCGATTCCGCCCATTGGCGAAAAGTCTAGAGGGGCCCTGAAACACTTTTCTAATTAATCATAAAATGGTCTCACTAAAGGTATATCGTGCCACGAATCTCGCGCCGTAATTTTTTCCCGAATCCTTCAAATATAAGAGCAGTTATCGCACCGATACCCGGCCTTCTCTCTCGTTTCATCTCCGCCAGCGTGCTGTTAGATAAACCGAGGAGAAACCGACTGGGCAAAGGCAAAAGTGTTGCGGCGGTGGAAGAGATCGTCGTGGCACGCCGTGGCCTTCGCGGTATACGCAGCATACCACCTAGAAGGCCACGTGCAGCCGACGAACCTGCACCCAAAATGTGAATTTATTTTTCTTTGGGAGATCACAGACGTATATTTGTTTGGATCACATCTTCACAGGAGCAGCGTTAACAGATCGGCAACGTCTTTTTACTGTGCTCAAAAAGGGTTTCAGGGCCGCTTTATGGTGGCAGAGTCAACATCCCTATTGAAAATCCCAGCATTGCCCATCATTAGTTTAATGCTGGGCATGCTGGGATATGTGCTGGGCATGCTGGATAAAGTGCTGGGCACGATGGAATTCATCATGGGTATGCTGGGTGGATGGTGGGCGATATAGATGGTGCTGGGTAGATGCTGGGTAGATGGTGGAATACCTACTGGGTTACTCGTCTCAATGGTGGGTGTACTGGGTGGACGGTGGAATACATACTGGGCGACCTGCGCAAATGATGGGTGAGTGATGGGTGTACTGGTTGGGTGGTGGGTGAATGGTGTGCGTGCTGGGTGGATGGTGGGAGGATTATGGGTGACTATACAGGGTGTTTCAGCGAACGCTTTCAAAAATGTTTAAAGGTTGCCTGTGGTAGATAGCACAAATCTAGTTAATGAGCTGGTCCACTCGAAGCGGCGGACATTACTTGCAAAAAAAAACAAATGCATAATCAACAATACAATTAAGAAAAAATCACTAGTTTATTTTCTAACTAATTACCTATTGTCCCATATTCCAATTTACAAATTCTAACCTTTGAGTTTGCAAGGTGGATCCAGGAATTATCAGGATGAGATCAGTTTTGAGATAATAATGATTAAGATATAAATGTTTTGGTTGCCTGTGGCAGATAGCACAATTCCAGTTCATGATCTAGTCTACTCGAAGAGGCGGACACATACTTGCACACAAAATTCAAATCTTCTGTTCAAGTATCAGTGTTACACGTTAAGCAGTTAAATCAACATTGGAAGTGGTTTATTTTCTACCATCAGTTAGATTGAACTTGTTCGGTCACACCTTTGGAACTTCATCATGTTAAGCTCAATGTTCTTACCAGCATCCAAATTTTGAGAGTGATGCCTGATTTTTACTCGAAGGGTGGTTGCATCCTCTTTCTTTTCTACATAAACATTAGGTTGTTTCTCAAAGAAAACCGCCTGTGGAATGGTCTTGAAACTGAATCTGATTAGCATATGATTGAGAAGAGTGTGTATCAGGAAAGTCAAGCTTCTTTCATGAGTGCCTTCTCTGCCAAACAGCTGGGAACGTGCTTGCATTTTTGGAGAATTAGGTATATTTACATATTCCCAAATGCTACACAGGGTGGTCATTTTTATGTTTTACGGAATTGTTAGAAGTTGCGTGCTGTGGCAGGTAGTATAATTCTGATCATTGAGCTGGGTTATTCGATGAGGCAGACATTAGTAGCACGAGAAATGGAAACACATATTTAACTATAATTCACAAAATTTCAGTAATGAACTTCTTAGTGAAGTACTTTACGACATATATTACCATTTACAAATTGTAGCCGGTGAGCTTGTCAGGCATATCCACTTGGAATTAATTTCCAGAATAACACCAGTTTGGAGATATGCGCCATCGAACTCCCTGTAAAAATGCACTGTTATTCTACTTGCTTTTTTACCAAAATACTGTTTTATACATGGATGCACAAAAGTAACTTGAACGCCTATGCATTTCGTCCCACAGTTTGGGAAATAATATCTTGACAGTAGTGTTATCCTGGAAATTCATTTCAAGTGAATTCTTGCAATTGAATGTCTTGCAAACTCACCGGTTACAATAAGTGCCTTAATGTAATTAACTAAGAAGTTCATTAGTCAATGTTTATTAATTAGTTGAATATGTGTTTCGATTTCTCGTGCTACTAATGTTTGCCTCATCGAATAACCCAGCTCAGTGATAAGAATTGTGCTACCTGCCACAGGCAATTTTAAAGAATTCGGTAAAGCTTAATTTTGTACACTCGGTATATATATATACGTATGCGCTTGGTAGCTTTTGCTCCAGTGATCACGGTGAATGTATTAACAAGATATGTTTCCGTATTTCAATTAAGCTATTGATTGCTGGAACGTACACACTGGATTTTCTCGAATACAGTGATACTGTATTCGAGAAAATCACCTAATTGCTGCGACTCGATGACTCTACGATATTCTCATCAAATTAATTACTAATGCATCTGGGTACTTTCTCGCAAAAAACACGACAGACAGTGAGAAACTTAATGGATTCTGAACTGGTGGAAGATATGTAAATGCCCTGTTCCCGTTATCGAAAATGTCAACTAATTAACTATGCCGAAGCGCCGGAGCTAAAAGCTTCAATAATGAATTCGTGAGGCCGCTTACTGCTGTTTGCGTCCCCTGCATTCTTGGCATGGAAATGGGCGCGATTCACTCTTGACGCACGATATGCGCGCGACGTTGACAAGCGACGCCAAAGAGATCGCTAACGCTCAAGCCGGTTGCTTTGCTGGTGACACCACAGGTGAAACCACATATACGTGCGAGCGACGGCTGGAAGCGACGCGACGTGGAGGCAGTGCGATACGCAGCTTGGTTGATAATTTGCATGCATCGGTTAATAACGCCGCTGTTACGGCGGACTCGTACTTTGCACTGTAATTTGCCCGTAAGTGCAATCACTACTACTGACAGCCTTGCCACGAACTTTACGTTGCTGTCTTTATGTGCATAAGGTATTAATTTTTGCTACCAAGTATTAGATTTGTTTCTTCCCACAAGGCCTGCGACACCCAAAAGTGTGGCAGGCTGTGAACTTCCCTTGCCTCTTCACTCTCATATTTCCCAGCATTTAACTTGCTAGGCTGCTGCCTATGCAGCTGCCACTTAGAGGGAGAATTTTATTGAAGAGTCACAGGAAACAGCACTCAAAAAGGAATGCAAACATTGTAACGCATATATCCTATCTTGTCCGAATAATGATTGCTTTTTCAAGTCGTCATTGTATTTTCAATGGTACTCCAAACACTTCTGCATATTAGTTGCAATATAGGAAAGCGACACATGCTCTCTGCGATACAGTTGTCTGAAAGGCCAGATTATTATTTTACTGCTCGCCACTGATATACAAAAAAATGAACGAACGGAGCGGATGCTTATTTCTTCTACATTTCTGATCACCGAAACGCACAACTTCGCTGTCGTGAATGGTTCTTATTCAACGTGGAACTTCAATCAATTTGATTCAGTATTTCACAAAACAGCTTCCTGTCGCGTCTCCGTTTTGTCTCTGGCCTGGTAGAGAACCCTGTTTTGAGCTTTATCTCTGGCCTACTCTGCAAACACAATGCAGCAGACGGGTGCCACAGCTGTGTGTAATGGCGTATATATATATATATATATATATATATATATATATATATATTGTAATGAAGAGAATGACGTACTGCGGCTCCCGCGCTCGTCCTGCGGGCGCGGGCAGAGACAGAGACAAGAGGACGAGGCAGAAGATAGAACAGCTGGCCCAGGAACGGGTGCTGTCTCTGTGCCTCTCCTTCACACTATATATATATATGTGTGTGTGTGTATATATATACATAGACTCACAAACATGTTTATTTATATTTGTTTATTTAGATGCACAGTCAATGAAGCAAGGACAAAATGACGGATGCGAATAAGTGCTTCGGGAGTGCAAATATGTTACTTAAAGTGCTAGGATTCTAGATACGTTAGCAATGCTGCATGAAGTAACGAAGACTGTGTTATCGTGGCAATTCTGGGGGCCAACTCGCTCCATTCTTTCATTGACAAGGTTTTGATAAGTCTAAACAACACCAGTTAGAGTACACCAGTTATCACCCGCGACACTGAAAGCGAGGAATTTTTGTCGGACAAGCGAAACGAATAAGAAGAATCTGTAGCGAAGGAAATGATTATATCCACCACCTAAATACCTTAAATTAACGCTAGCGGAACATAACCACCCACAAACTCGTCTCAACCAGGCTTATGACGTCGCGTCAAGATCAGAGAGGCAGTCGGTATTAGCTCAGAAACAACCTACACCAGAATCTGATAGACCACCACCATTAATAAAAAAATATTCTAATGCCCTCCCAAACATAAACAACATCCTATGAAAATACCACCAAATATTATCAAGGAACAACTTCCTTAGAAAAGCGTTCCCGGATGTACCAAGGGTTACCTATCGCCGCAACATAAACTTTAAAGACATGTTAGTGCATGCAAAAGTCGGCCAACATCAATCCCCCGTAATAAAAGCATGTTCTCGCCCCTGGTGCAAAACCTGCAGGCACCTTCATAGTGGCCTTAAAATTAAAAGCACCGCAAATAGCTACACACACGAATAGAAAACTAGCTTTACTTGCCCTAGCTTCATTGTAATTTATACGCCCGAATGTTCCTTCTGGAAGAAACAGCATATCGGCGAAACGGGATAATCAATTAACGTCAGGTTAAACGGACATCGCGCGGACACGCTAAAAAGCTTCCCAAAGCCATTGCCGAGCATTTCAACCAACCAGGTCATAACTTTGATGAACTTAAACTCTACATACTACAGTCAAATTTCCGTTCTGCGTGGACAGAAAATGTAGAGGATCGTACCTCATCCATAAGTTCAAGACATTGCAACCAATAGGCATGAACGTTTCAAAAAGAGCTTTAGAATATATTCGCTATGCCAAACTTCAAAGCATAGAGGCAACAGCACTTAGTTATTTTTCACTGAGTTACTTAGTCTTTTATCTCGTCATTCGATTGTCAATATTATTCCAACCTCCCTTTGCTTTCGCTCATTCCTTTCCTTCATTTATTTATATATTTATCCCCCACCGGTTTTTCCCCCACGAGCCCCATTGTTCTGCCTCAACTCTTATTCTCTCCGTCAGACACGATAGGTCACTGACCTCCAGCGTAGCAGAAAGCGCCCCTCCCCCTCCCTTCCCCTTCGTGCAGGCCCCTTCCACGAAAAGAGGAACCTACAATGACACGTCAACCAGCTAACACAAGGCGCTGCCTCAAATTCCTCCACCGACTATCAGTACCGCATTATCTTTCTTTTCAATTCTGCACCCTCTTTGCTAACACACTTTTGCTCGTTACCTCGACCCACCCGTCTTACCTTCTCTCCCCTTTAGAAGAACCCTAATTATATATACTGTGCCGAGGAGAGCATATGCCGCCTTGAAGAAGACAGTCCACTTGTCAAAACGTTGGCTCCTGCTCTCACCTTGTTCTCGTGTTGCTCAGCTCTAGTACTTGTTATAGGCACCTAAACCTGCAATTCTTAACTCTTAAACATCTAGTCTCGACTCATAAGTACGAGTTGACTATTGGTGACCATCTGGTTAATATTTTGCACTGGTGAATGACCATCTGGTAATTACTTTGCACCATCGCAGGATGCTTAACATAAAAGAGTTCTTGCCGTTCGGTGCGACCGGTGAGTCCAAATGAGAGACGATTAACAGTATATATATCAGGGGGTGCGACACATTGCCATCACTGTCATCATTTAGCGGACACCATTCCTTAAAACCTACTGTTGCACCCGCTTGCCTACCAGGGTAACCATCAACGCAGAAGGCTACCCGCAGATGGAGCCGCTCGAGACTCGAGACCTCCCACGCCCACCGGCCGAGGACCGCTTACCGCAGTGTCGTCGCGCATGCGCCGTAGTATCGGGCTTGGCGATCCTGCTGACCGCAGTGTTGGCCACGGCACTGGTGCTGCGCAACGCCGACGAGCGCGCCATACAGGACGACATTGACGCCGAGCAGGAAGTCACGAAGCACCAATACATGCAAGTATAACGCTCCCATTCAATGCGGTTAGCCTTCTTAGGAAACTCCTCGCTCTTTTATTATGTACGTTTGTTTCTGTGTTCTTAAACTTGCGTTACCCGGTAGTCCATGTTCTGTTGGGCGGAGCATTGGGCTGCCGTGCTCAGGGAATCGTGTTAGAAATCAATCGTCGCACCAACTTGGGTCACTGGGTGTGTGCCGCTCTTCAAACATAAAGAAAATCCCTTATTATTGCGCCTGTGCCGGGTGGAATCAAACTCGCCTCACACGTATTTAGACCCGTGCTATACGGTGGCTAGATGGGCAGGTGTGCCGTTCGCCGGGTCAGCGCTTCTCCGCATCATGACGACAAAATTGGCGCTGCGGTCGGAAGCCTGTCACAAGCGGCGTGCGTCGTCTGCTGTTACGGCCGTTTTGCAGTGGAACTTCGGCGCACTTATCCGTGTATTTAAACTGGAAGCTGTATTCAAGTGACATCAGAGGCAGTTGCGAATTTTATCAATGCATGTCAGGTAGTTCAATGGAGAAGGTATCGTATTTGAGCCGTCCGTCGGCTGCACTCTAAAAACAAAGAGAGTTCCGGGAACTCTATTTGAGAGAGTATCCGCTTGTCCCATATTTCACTCCCTTCTCAGGAGTAAAACGCCTCCATCTCGGACAGAGTATAGCCACTCTCCCGGAGAGAGTATTAGTACTCCTCCTAAAGAGAGTGCTAGAACTCTTGCTAAACAGAGCATTGGTACTCCCCCAAAGAGGGTATCAGTACTCCACCAAGAAGAATATTAGTACTCCCCCTTAGAGAGTACTGTTACTCACTTAGAGAGTATTAGTACTCTCCCTGAGAGAGTATTAGTACTCTACCAAGAAGAATATTAGTACTCTCCCCGAGAGTATTAGTGCTCTACCAAGAAGAGTATAAGTACTCCCCCTTAGAGAGTATTAGTACTCACCCACAAGAATAGTAATACTCCTTCAAAAAGGGTACGGGTACTCTTCCCAGGGAGGGTTTTATTATTCCTCCCAGAATACTTGTACTCCTCCAATTGGAGTGGTATTACTCCTGCTAACAGAGTGCTGTTACTTCTCCCAGAGTCTTGTCGCAGCAGTGCACACAGTGATCATGTTAAGGAGTCCCACTATTTGCATGCCCGGCTTAGTTTGATATTGTCACGATATGATTCACGCCAACATCGATGAAGAAGACGCTGATGATCGGGCGCGCGCTCTCCGCCATATGGTTGACGCTTGATCGCCTTGTAAATATACTGTAAATACGTTTTCCTGTTGTGTTTGCCTCCCCGTAACATCTTGGTGGAAGTGCTGGGGGTATAACGCAAGACGGAGCTCCGCAGCGGCCGCCAAGTCGCCACTCTAGGCATGTCCACCAGCGGTGAAACTGCGTCAGCGGCGGCCGCCATGCCAACCGTCGTCCTGGCTCCACCCCGTGACCCTGGGACCTTTTCCGGCACTGCTGGCGACGACGTCGACAAATGGATTCGACTCTACGAATGCGTAAGCGCACATTACAGGTGGGACCCGACCATGATGTTGGCGAATGTCACATTTTATCTAAAGGCACGGCGAAGGCCTGGTTCGACAACAACGAAGAGGAGCTCACAAGCTGGAGCGTATGCAAGACTAAACTTCGCGAGTTGTTTGGCCAACCTGCAGGCTGCCAGCGTGCTGCCAAGCAAGAGCTTGCCTCGCGTGTGCAGACGCCTACTGAGTCGTACTTGACGTATATTCAGGATGTGCTTACCCTTTGCCGGAAGGTTGACGCCAAGATGACAGAAGCCGATAAGGTTGCGCACCTGCTGAAAGGGATCGCGGACGATGCGTTTAACCTGATCGTGTTTAAAAACTCTTCGACAGTCAACGAGATTATTACTGAATGCCGACGCTTCGAAGATGCTAAAAGCCGACGTATCGCCCACCAATTCGCCCGCCTTCCGAACACGGCAGCGACATCAACGTGTGAGGATGTTCGTATGCCGACTCAGCCTTTAACATCGGAGACCATCACCCGAATCGTTCGACGCGAAATTGAAGCCGCATCGCCCGCACATTTAATGCGAGGAGAGACCTGTGATGCCCCACCTACGATATCCCTTATACAATCCGTTGTTCGTCAAGAACTGGCAAACGTGGGCCTTCAAACCATCTGCTCTGTGAACCACCCTGACAGTTACCCTTCGGCCACCTTCAACCCTCTCCAACGCCGTTACACCACTCCGAATTATCGCGACCCGAATGCGTGGCGGACGCCTGACGACAAGCCCATTTGCTTTCGATGTGGACGTGTTGGACACATTTAACGATATTGCCGAAGTCCTTGGCCCTCGTCTTCTCGACCCAACTCATCCAGCTTCCGCTACCCACCCCGAAGCCAGCACCAGGTACCAAGCCAACCTGACCAGGAAACATCTGCCGAGACCACTACTACTACCGCCCATTACAGCCGCTCGCCCTCCCCACGACGCCGACCTTCTCGGTCACCCCCACCACGCCGTTCCCCGTCCCCGTCTTACTCCCGGCGTTTTCCTTCGGGAAACTAACGGCTGCAGCTCCTGGAGGTGATGCTGCTATTCCGACCTGCTCTCCAATTCCTCTGTTGACGCTCCCTACCAATCAGAACTTGATCGACGTTGAAGTGGATGGCCTACCTGTTACTGCTTTGATTGACACTGGCGCCCATATTTCTGTTATGAGTTCTCACCTCCGCCGGCAGTTGAAGAAAGTTATGACCCCTGCCCCATCACGTGTTGTCCGTGTGGCCGACGGTGGTACGTCTCCCGTAGCTGGCCTTTGTACCGCACGTGTCAGTGTTGCCGGCCGTCAAACTTCTGTTTTGTTCACCGTCCTTTGTCTGCTGTTCCAATGACGTCATCCTCGGTCTTGACTTTTTGTCCGCCCACTCCGCCCTCATCGATTGTTCCGCTGGTACTGTACAGCTTGACCTACCAAGTGTGATTGATCCACCCGGACCAATCAAGAGTCGGCTCTGTTCTGCTGAGCACGTCCGTTTGCCGCCACAAGCCGTTACTTGTGTTGCTGTGACGCCCTCTCCACCAGTCCCCGACGGTGATTATGTGCTCGCTCCCATCACCGCCGTTCTGTTGACGCACAGTGTTGGTTTGCCTCACACTGTTATCACTCTACGGGACAATCTTACTTGTCTTCCTGTGATTAATTTCGGACTGTGTTCACAAGTGCTCCCACAAGGCATTTCACTCGCTATGCTGACGCCCTCCTACGATTACGTTATCTCGACCTTGTCTCCTCCTGATGCTGGTCGGTCGCACACCACTGATATCCCGTCTTCTTCGCCAGATCTGTCTCCTCCCGACCTGAAGAAAATGATTGCTCCAGACCTTTCGCCCCATCACGCTGACGATCTCCTTCGCCTCCTCTTCTCTTATAGGGACGTCTTTGACCTTTGCCACCGTCCTCTGGGTCAAACCTGCGCTGTCAAGCACCGCATAAACACTGGCGATGCCCATCCGATCCACCGACGGCCATACCGCGTCTCTCCAGCTGAGCGTCGCATCATTCAAAGGGAGGTCGACAAGATGCTTGCCAAAAATATAATCGAGCCATCCTGCAGCCCTTGGGCTTCTCCTGTGGTTCTTGTTAAAAAGAAAGATGACAGTTGGCGATTTTGCGTGGACTACCGGCATCTCAACAAGATCACCAAAAAAGACGTGTACCCGCTCCCACGCATAGACGACGCCCTGGATTGCCTTCACGGCGCCAAGTATTTTTCTTCCATCGACCTTCGGTCAGGGTACTGGCAGATAGCCGTTGATGACATGGACCGTGAGAAGACCGCTTTTGTTACCCCTGACGGCCTTTATCAGTTTAAAGTCATGCCTTTCGGCTTATGCAACGCCCCGGCCACCTTCGAACGCATGATGGACACTCTCTTACACGGTTTTAAATGGTCCATTTGCCTGTGTTATCTTGATGACGTCATTGTATTTTCACCGAACTTTGAAACGCATCTCGACCGCCTTTCTTCTATCCTTTCTGTTTTTCGCAAAGCCGGCCTGCAACTTAATTCATCTAAGTGCCATTTCGGACGTCAGCAACTTATCATGCTCGGTCATCTCGTCGACTCAACCGGTGTTCGCCCCGACCCTGACAAAGTTCGAGCTGTGCAGCAGTTCCCCGTTCCGACTTGCACAAAGGAAGTTCGTAGCTTTCTGGGACTGTGCTCCTACTTCCGTCGTTTTGTGAGGAATTTCGCGGAAATCGCACGCCCTCTCACAAACTTACTGAAGAAAGGCGTCTCGTTCATTTGGGGTGCGGCACAGGCTGCCGCCTTCTCTACCCTCATCACGTCGCTCACTACACCACCTGTCCTGGCTCATTTCGACAGCTCCGCTTCAACAGAACTCCGCACCGATGCCAGCGGCTACGGAATCGGCGCTGTTTTAGTCCAGCATCAGAATGGGCATGCCCGTGTTGTCGCCTATGCCAGCCGTCTCCTCTCCTTAGCCGAACAGAACTACTCTATTACAGAACGGGAGTGTCTTGCTCTCGTTTGGGCGGTGGGCAAATTCCGCCCCTATTTACATGGCCAGCATTTCACTGTGACTACCGATCACCACGCACTTTGCTGGCTTTCGTCGCTTAAGGATCCCACTGGGCGTCTTGGTCGCTGGGCACTCCGGCTCCAAGAATACACTTACTCTGTTTCTTATAAATCTGGCCGATTGCACCGGGATGCTGACTGTTTGTCCCGCAATCCCGTGGATCCGCCTGAAGCCTCGGATGACTTGCCTGCATGTGTACTCTCGCTCTCCGCTTTAAGCCACATCCGTGATGAACAGCGCCGTGATCCCATTTTAAGTGAGCTTATTCAGAAGCTGGATTCCGCCACGTCCGATCCTTCCCTTCGCCTCTTCGTGCTTAAAGATGACACGTTATATCGCTACAACGTCCACCCGGACGGACGCGAACTGTTGCTCGTCGTTCCTACGCATCTGCGCTTGAGCGTTCTCGGCCAGCTACATGACGTCCCGACCGCTGGTCACCTTGGAGTCTCCCGGACCTACGATCGCGTTCGGCGTCGCTTCTTTTGGCCCGGTCTTTACCGCTCCGTTCGTCGCTACGTAGCTGCTTGTGAACCCTGCCAACGCCGAAAGAAACCACCTAAGCCTCCTGCTGGCCTCCTTCAGCCCCTTGACGTCCCAGCTGACCCCTTCTTCCGAGTTGGCCTTGACCTCCTCGGTTCTTTCCCGACCTCTACTGCTGGAAACAAATGGATTGCCGTTGCTACGGACCACTCCACCCGCTACGCAATTACACGCGCTCTCCCTACCAGCTGTGCTACGGACGTTGCAGATTTCCTACTACACGATGTCATCTTACATCACGGAGCCCCTTGTCAACTCCTCACTGACCGTGGCCGTTACTTTCTCTCCAGAGTTATCGATGACCTGCTTCGCTCCTGCGCCACCAAACACAAATTTACGACGGCTTACCACCCGCAAACTAACGGCTTGACTGAGCGCTTCAACCGGACGCTTACTGACATGCTTTCTATGTATGTCTCATCTGACCATCAAGACTGGGATGTTGCGTTGCCCTTCGTTACATTCGCTTACAATTCCTCCCGTCATGATACTGCTGGTTTCTCACCCTTTTATCTTCTGTTTGGCCGCGACCCAACGTTACCTTTTGACACTATCCTCCCCGATGCCGTCCATTTGCCAACTGAGTACGCTCGTGATGCCATTTCTCGAGCTGATGAGGCACGTCAAATTGCTCGCCGTCGCCTTACTACATCGCAAGGCCACCAGAAGCACCGCTACGACTCCCGTCATCGCGACGCTATCTATACTCCGGGTGCCCTTGTGCTTCTGTGGACTCCGACTCGGCGTGTTGGACTCTCAGAAAAATTGCTTTCGCGGTACTCCGGACCCTACCGTGTATTACGTCGTGTAACAGACGTCACGTATGAGATTGGCCCGCTCGAGTCTTCCTCGCCAACCGTTTCATCACCTACTGACGTTGTTCACGTATCCCGCCTGAAACCTTACCACTCGCCTGGATCATTGCAAGCACCGTGACGGTGCTTGAGCAGCCGGAGGTCATGTCACGATATGATTCACGCCAACATCGATGAAGAAGACGCTGATGATCGGGCGCGCGCTCTCCGCCATATGGTTGACGCTTGATCGCCTTGTAAATATACTGTAAATACGTTTTCCTGTTGTGTTTGCCTCCCCGTAACAATATTTACAAAGGAGTTCAAGCACCCACCTTTGCTTTGGTGGGGCACTTTACACTATTGTGGCCGTCGCTACACTAAAGAGTTTATTTTTTCTAAAAGGTCACAACTTTTACTAAGGACCAAAATTACATTCATGGTGCTAGCAGAGAGAATAGCTTAAACAAGATTTTGACACATTTCTGATTTATCTAGTAGGCTTCCCTTGAACATTTAAAGGAATTGTGCACAGGTGATATAATAACGACTGTAAACACTTCTTAACTAAAGCAACACAAAAATATTTATTTCCCGTTCAATCATTTTTATTGCAGAACATTTCGTAACAAAAATTAATAAATAAATATTTTTTGTTTAACAGAATGACAGCAACAAATTATAAACAGCTTATACTTTACGAGGAGCACAAGAAATATCACAGCATACTTTTGCCATTTTTTCACTTTCTACACAATGGAACCACAAAAAGGCAAAACTACAAAACTACTGTCAGCCATTCTTGTGACAAATAACACACCTTGCTACGACATTCAGTTTTCAAAATGAGGACAGAGTTTGCCCGCACATAAGCGTTATTTAAAAGACTATAGTGCAATAGAATACTGTTAAGCAGTAATGAGCAGGCACAAAAAGTGAACATTTCAAGGCTGGAAAAATATCAGTGTTGAAACCTTAAAAAAATGGTGGTATTTTCACATCAAAACAAACCTGCAGTAAAAATACTGTTTTCTCCGTTTCAAAATGTTTTCTTACATATTAAACACACAAAAATCATTAAAAAGAAACATTCAGTTTTCAAAATGAGGACAGAGTTCGCCCGCACATAAGCGTTGTTTAAAAGACTAAATTGCAATACAATACTGTTAAGCAGTAATGAGCAGACACAAAAAGTGAACACTTGAAGGCTGGAAAAATATCAGTGCTGAAACATAAAAAATGGTGGTCTTTTCACATCCAAACACACTTGCAGTAAAAATACTGTTTTATCTGTTTTAAAATGTTTGCTTACATATTAAACACACAAAAAACATTAAAAAAAAAATTGTTCAAGAACAATGACAAACATGACTAGTAGGCAGCAGAACTCAACCAGAAGCACTGCACTTAACAATCCTCCCGCATGACTGCTGTTGCTACCCGTACAATGCTTGGTGCAATACCAGTGGGTTCAAGGCCCATTAGGGCCTCCAACAGAAGACAAGTTCGCCTTGCCTTTGGTGCGTACTGGACATTAAAAGCCCAGAACACTGCCAATAGCAAAGCAAACCCATCTACTATGTCCACAGCCGTGAGCTGCAGAGACTCAAATGAAACAAGAAGAGCTGAGGAAGCCGCCGGGTGGTCTGCAGAGTGCAGAATCTTTGGATACACGTGGCTTTCACCAGGCACCTGGGCATAAAAGATGAGAACAGCGACCAAGATTAAAAGGACAACAATAATTATATCAAAAAAACTGGAAGAGATGTTCGATCCCACCGTTAGTCATGCATTTTCTTTTATTGTAGAGGCCCAAAACGAGGTGGTACAGGAGCTTACCTACCACAAAGTGCATGGAATGAGGCAAAACATGCTTTGCATTGAAGTACCACAGCAATGTTTTCATCACAGCAGCGATTTCATGAATATCTTTAATCAGAATAGTTTTTTTTCATGCTTGAGCTTGATTTTTCAAGGTCAAACATTAAATGCATAACAATAAAAGAATTTTCTTCTGACTGCTTGTTTGTGCTTTCAAAATTCTTTCAATGAGAGACACACAGTTCATATAAAGTGAAGGAACCACTACATCATGGGCAATGGATGGCAATAATTGCCTGCTCTCACTTTAAACATCATCATCAGCAGCAGCTTCAAATATAGCCGAAAATTAATTTCCTGAAAGCCACACCTTCATTTTGTAAGTCCCTTCCGGCCAGACCACATGCTTTTTCTTCGAAACTCTTGAAAAGATCTAAAAAAATTGTCTGCCAGCTAGAAGTAGTTAAGCATAATTGTGCTCAATAAAATCAATTACTTAAGCCTTTCTGAGAAATGGTCACGTACACACTTATTTCCGCAAGACAGAAAGAAAAACAAAGCATAGAAAGCCGTTGCTTTAAAGGCTCACAACAGCAAACTGCCCCTTCTGACTGGCCCTCTGGACCACATGACTCAAAGTGCAGTCACTGCCTTTTGTTATTGGTCTGAGGTACAGCTATTGTCCAAAAATGAACATTGGTTATTATCATGCTCCGCCGTTAGCTCTTAATGCTTCTCAATATCTAACAGTGCAAGCAAATGTGATGCAATAAAAACTATAGTCGGGTACAACTTTAGAAGGCAGCTGCATTTGCCCCTCAAAGGCGGATGCACACGAGCCTCCACCAATGGGTGCGCACTCTAGACTGGCGTCATGAGCCGGACGGCCACTGACCCCGCCGACGGAAAACATGGCTGCACGCGTTTCAAGCTGGGCAGTCTCGTCAGTGGGACTACTTCTTTAGTCGCGAAGGCAATCGGCTGCTGCGCTTCGGTCACCTAGGCACTCATGCCTTCTTAAGTTTTACCCGACTATAGCTAATGCATAAGGTTCTTTTTTGTTTTAACTAGACAGGAAGATTTAAAAATTTCCTGTAGCAGAAGGAACAATTTTAATCCTTGAACTGGAATGTTCCAAGAGGCCAGATATACTTGCACAATAAATTGAAATAAATAATTGACAAATTCACAAAATATCAGTAATTAAGTTTTTAACTAATTAACTTGCAGTGTATATTGCAATTTACAAATTGCAGCCGGTGTGTTTGCAAGGCATATCCACTTGGAACAAATTCTGAGGATGGCACCACTTTCAAGATGTGCGCTGTCAAACTTGCAGTAAAATTGCACCGTTGTTTCCCTATTTTCTTTCGTCACAATATTCTGTTTTATATACTGAAGCACAAAAATAACAGGATTACCGATGTATTTTGTTGCACACTGGCAATAAATAGATAGCTTGAAACTGCTGTAATCCTGAGAATTCCTTAGAAGTGGATATGACTTGTGAGCTCACTGGCTATAATTCGTAAAGTGCAATATGTGCAGTAATGTAATTAGTTAAAAACTTAATTAGTATTCTTTTATTTAGTCGATTATGTTTTCAATCTTTTTTCACATAATGTAAGCCTCTTCAAATAATCCAGCTCAAGGACTATAATTGTGCTATCCGGCACAGGTAATTTTTAAGGACACTACATAATTTAAATAACATGCCTGGTATTTGTTGCTGAATGCAGCAAACACAATGTATGACATTGCAATAAATATTACAGAAACGGTATTAAACATTAGAGAAAGCAAACAAGCAAAATTAAGTATTTAAATAAATTTTCTCGTAAGGCTTGAAAGGCTAAGCATTTCAAAAATGTGGCAAGGTTATAATGGTGCTATAAATTTTTTATGTTGACCATTTTTACCGAGGATGGAACAAAATTTTATGAAAGACCGTTTGGCTGCACAATTTTGAAGTGAATTTATTAAAACTAGTTCTAGTCTAAAATGTTTACTAATCGCATGTGCCTCAAGCAGAAAGCAACTTGAATTCTTTCATTTCAACATGTGTTCTAATATCATTATTTAAACATTTTGACATATGCAAATGTCCAGCATGCAACACATTGGAGCTGCTATAACTGTAATGTACTCTTTATGACAGCTGTCATTATGAAAATATGTGCTGAAAAGAGAAAAACATCAACCTTAGAATGCTTTTGTGGATGTAGGTTTTTCTTTCGACATTGGTTGGCACAAGTACCACGTAGAAAGATGCTGTAAAGAGCACAGCTTTGTTTCTGGCCAGGGAAAAAAAGAGTACTTTCAAAATAAAAGTTGAAAATTTTGCTTTGTAGAAACAAAACTAGTAAGCACAATGAATGCTAGAAAATATGTATGACCATATTTAGTTAGACAAACGAAGAAATAGTTCAAACAGGGCTAGAAATGTACAAAAATGTGCGCATACCAGCTGTGCAATTATGGCAGTGGGGTCTTCCTTGGCCAAGCGAGGCAGGGACATCAGCACAGATACAGTATAGTAATCTGAAAGAGAGAGAAACATAAAGGCAAGGAAAGAAACAAGCTACAGAAGGCTGGAAAAAGTTTGTCAAACAAAATGTAATTTTATGGTGTAAAGGTGTCTGGAATTTCAAGACTTGTTTCAATTTTGTTCGGCAACTGTTGGAACTGCTCATGTATCACTACCTTCAGTATACAAATATCTGGCCAATTAACCCAGGAGCCATGGTAACAAAGATGCTTAAGTCCAGTAACATCAAACTAGGTAAGTAAGAACAGCTTGTGAATTTCTTTTTTGCCACAGCCACTTATCCATACAACTCAATGGCCAATTGCAATATTTCACTTTCACTTTGGAACAACTAGTAGCATGCACAATCGAAGGAATATACCAAAGCTGCAGAAAAGTAATGTGCGGTTAGGCTAGTTAAGATATGATGCAAATTCACAGTGCAGAAAGAAAGCGGCCAAGAACGTAACGGAGAAGTGCTGTACTTGTTTATAATTTTCCTGTACTTGTCTTGTTTCCACACTGTGAATTTGCATCAATGCTTCAGGGCTAGTACTTTTTTATTAAGCAAAGCTTTCTTTGCCTATTTTCCCAGGTTTCGCGTAGCTACCTTGCTGTTGTGTCGGTTGCTATCTTGGCACATATATTTGTGGATATAAATACAAAGCTCGTCTGAAAACACCCGCAAAGTGGCATACTCTTTCATGCTGAAAAAGCATCCCCACCTCTGCTATACATAACAAAAAACTCACTTCCTACATAAAACCTGAACATATGTCTGCCCACACACTTCCTAAGGAACACGTATCTGTTAATAGAACGGTGAATTATATGTAATTGATTCTTTAATGTGCATTATTATTTTTGATTTAGTCATTCGGTATGTGCCCGTTCTTGGCCTATCCTCCAGAATAGGCACATCCCATTAAAATTCCTACATAAAACTCATCAAACCAAAACACTCTTTGTATAGTGTCACCAATTACCAAAGTTCGCTTCACATAGATTCTAGCATGTGCATTGAATGTGCATAAATTTTTTAAATTACAAACTGAACAGCCCCTTTATAGACACAAGGTAGTTGGTGGATACAACACACGTCCTGGAACATAACTTCCAAAATTTTCATAGCCCTGTGAGTGCTGCCCAGGTGCCTTGCTGGTTGTGAACATTTCAGGTTCTGGATCATTTCTGGCAAATGATAATAGCAGCATATAAGATGCGAAGCATCTTATGGTCGGGGCTATGTCACTCCCTCCCTCCCTCCCTCCATCCATCCATCCGCCGTGCGGCGTCCACACCCCTACTGCGCATCCTCCTCTCCTCTCCTTATCTCCTCTCCTCTCGGCATTTCTCCTCTCCTCTCCGACGCTCCTCTCCTCTCTGGATTGCGCAAGGAATGGCAACACCTGCGGCTCCGCACGCGATAATGCGAAGCAGCTTAGGTTAGAGGCACGACGGTAGGCGCCCCAGAGGCACCGGCAACAGTCACTAACGCCGCGCGCGTTCGGTGCGAACGCAGGCAAAACGCCGACGGCGTCGACAACAGTTCTGCGCGTTGCTGGTGCTGCTGCATGCCCAAGTTTATAGAGCTGATAAAACTACCTTGCGTCGACCCCATGGCTGCTTCGCATACTACTCAGGGTTCCCCTACGGGAAGATGGTGTAATTTTTTTAAAGTTTTGCTATCAAAAATGTACATTTTTGTGAGCTTGTGCTTACATTTCACACAAAATTTTTTTGCTGAGGCTGCTCTATGACTACATATCTGTTCTTACGTACTCCACAATTTCATTGCCACTGGCCTTTGATGGCCTCGAAAATGAAGCTTCTGGACATCATACAGTGATTGTATGAGTCAACATTTCACAAATCATTACCTATCAATAACAGTAAGCAGAGTTCTGCCCCCTTTGTTCAAATACGGGCTAAAAAAATCAAATTACAAGGTTTTATGTGCCATAACTATGTTATGAGTATGAGGCAAGCTGCAGTTTGACGATCTTTAACAATATAAACATATATAAACACACAAGCGTTTTCGCATTCCACCCCTATTGAAATGCGGCTACCGTGACCGCTTTCAAATACAAGTAACCTGATGTGTTGTTCCTTACTACAGCATCATAGGATTAGGTGCAAGTCAAAACTGTTATGAATTCCATCCACCATCCTTGCCTCCCTGAACTTCATTGCACATATTTAAATGAAGCCCCATTCGTGTAGAAAATACAGGAGAAAAACAATCGCCATCTTTCACTAATTTCACGATCTGGGCAGCATGTGGCGTGAATACCTGGCAGTGTTGTTTAAAAAGGCTACAAGTGCAGGTAATCACTATTGTAGTTGAATCCGTTATTATGTATAGCATTGCACAAGATTTCTTAGAAGTAGCAGAGCACAACTGTAAGACTGAATACAGGCTCATTCCATGCAGCACTTTTGCAAGAGGTCTGTCAGTACTTTAACTTCAGAGTAACACTTAGCATAAAATGAAAAGGTGAGTGGCTGTGAAGCTTATCCACTCTTGCTTGCGTCTCATCCAATCTACATCAAGGTTATGTGCGCGACTTACAGGTATTATCAGGGTCTGCTTCAAGTGGACGTTTTTTCTGGAGTGCCAGTGCCAGGACTCTGTGCCCATATTTCTTCACAAATGCAGTTATTTTTGTTTTGCATTCACACCTGTCAGCCGATGGAACTCGTTGAGAAGCTGCAAAATTTTTTAAAGTATGAACAGCCGCAACAGCACCACATATACTTAGGACCACTGCCATGAATGAAGTACATTGCCGTGATTTCTTTTCAATTTTTTCTGACACATCATACTGCGCTGCTTCTTGACAATTATAAAAAATGTGACAGCAGTATGAATTGTATTAAGGAAATAGATTTATATTTGGAAAATAAAGAAAATCGAGGATGGCCTTTTTTTAAAGATTTTTAAAGTACTGATAATTTACTACTCAGACTTGAGTGCTTCCAGTACATTTTTAGTGCCGATGAGAGCCGATAGTGCCGATTTACGTCAAATTTCACAATGAAAAAAAAAGATCTAAACTTAGGCTGATATTGTGCAATGCTCCATTCGTGCAATTTTTTTAGCTGTCATAGCAATAATAAATTGTGGTAATTAGTTACAATCAATGCTATTGACCTGCAGTCTATCACTAAATATTTTAGAGCAGCAGCCACCACACATCTTTTTGGGAGCCAACTAAAATGCGGATTTGGCAAAATGTGCAAAAGGCTTTTTTAACTGACCGTGTGCTTTCATATTTTTTCATAAAGATACATTTTTCAAGATTAAGATTGATTTCGTTGTCCTTGGCTCACAAAATTTATTTTGTTTCAGTCAAATGGTCACCAGACATGCCCGGCCAAACTTATTTGCACACATGCTCGAGTGGTTGCATACAAACTTTGGCTTCTTTTCCAACTTCCTTCACTAACCTCTAAAGTTTCAGCCCTCTGAGTGAATAGACAGAAATTATATCTTCCTTTCCAGGATCAGTTAGGTGCTGTTCATTAGTTGCAAGTAGGCATCGAACCTTTATCCATTATCTTTTTGAAGATTTCCCACGAGCGGTCAGGCAAGCCCATATATTGGCCCAGATGAATGGTGACTCGATCGTGAACTCCCTTCTTTCACTAGGCTGGATCACGTTTACTGCAATCAATTTTAAGGCTTACCCCTAAACTCTGCTGCAACCGATCGAATCATCTGCTGCAAGTAACTTTCACAGCTAACAAGACACCTGAAGTATAAATTGCTTATGTTTTATCCGTTACCATTATACATCAATCCATACAGTCTGCACATTAGGCCTTGCTACATATAATGAACAACAAATATACCGTCTCTTCCTGTCTAGCATTGGTATTGTACCTTCCTAATTACCACAGCAGCTGGACAACCATGGGAGACCAATAACAATGAAACACTAGGGCCATTCCACAATGACAGCTTTACACAGTAAGGTAACTGCTTGATCACCTCTCTTTCCAGGCTCAATGCTGGGTATATGTGCAGAAGGTCTGTGAGGGCCGGCTTTTCCATTTCTATGTAAGCCCTTCGCCTCTGAAAAGTCTTATGCATAGACTCCCGGATCTTGTCTGCGTTTCCACCAGCCAAGCGCATCTCCTTCTTCATTATCTCAATATGTGCTTCAATGCTCTTCTCATCTTCACCTTCATCAAAAGCACTGTTCCAAAAGGAAGACTGCAAAGCCGCAAGTAGGTAATAGCACTTGAAAAATCATTCATGTAAAAGTAAGCCAAGTGCTATACTGCAATTTAGTAGCAATATTGTTTTCATAACATGAGCCATTAGCAAATATCTGATGCAGAAACTGTTGGAAATGGCAGCCTATTTTTTATATGTTAAAAATATGAGCTCTACAAATCGACATGCTTAGACGTGTATTGTATGGCAGCATATATGAATGTTTTCTCTACTGTGACATTAAACTTCAAATCACTCCAATAAACAATGCCTCCACTTATGAAAAAGACTGGCAGTATGGTTGTAGAGAAACTGCTGGTGCCTTCCACAACTGAAATCCACAGTAGCAAAATAATTTCTGCGGAAGCCCACAAGATGGAAGAAGGTTCATGAAAGGGGAGGTTATTAGAAGACTGGTATTGTGACACAAAAGATGACTGTGCACACACTTTTCATGACATGCCAATAAAAAGGCCGCGCAGTTTCATGCAGTGTGCGACAAAATGGTAGCTCTCATAGAAATTTCTTTGTTTTGTTTTTGTGAGCCCTTCTATGTGAGCCTGTTTGAGGGTAATGCTTTTTTGCGAGGATAGCTGTGCTGTCACATGGCTTTTTCAACTGTTGCATGTGCTTTTTAGGCAGAAAAAATAAGTCAGCAAATAGCATCTTGCTGAAACTGTCCCAGTTCGGTGGTACTTCTAATTGCCAGCAACTTCTCAATTGACCAATTGACAATTGAGACTAATTCTGAATTATTAATTTATGTTTACCTACTTTAATATAATTTTTAAACCATGCAATGTGCATGTTACAATTATGAGAAGCAAAGCTTTCGGAAAGCAGTTAAGTGCAATAAAACTAAATGTGGTCCACAGAACTTCCGTTATTGTCATACTATGCAACATGCATCTCATGCAACATTTGTTTTTGCACCACACAAGTCACAACTTCAGTGTCACAATGTTTATGTTGTACAGTCCTGTTCACTGCTGTGCGAGTGCACAAGTGACCTGTTCTAGCATAAGCTGATCAACTGTCGCTGCTCATGAAAAGCGACATTTCCTGTCTTACACGTGTGTAAGACACACATGTATCTAGGCAGGGTGAACATGGGCTATGTAGAGCCCTGTAGCCACTGCCAGTTGTTGACCATGTAACTGAAGCGAGCTGAGTGTGCACTCAATACAGCAGTGAATGGGACCGTGCATCATGCACGCATACAAATTATGTGAAAATGCAAACAGCAGTTCATGCAAGAGAACGCTGCGAGACGTCAACATAGCAATTCCACAAAGATGAAGGCAATGCTTGTCGAGTGAAGACAGGTGAGGAAAGGTGTCTGCAGAGCAGTAGGATGTGAAAGACAGAGGTAATGTTGACTATTAACTATTTCATACTTGCATCTATGAAAACTTGTATCGCACATACTATGCAACATGATGCACGCAGCTATTCAGCAAGACAGCAGCAGCAGCCATGGTCAGCAAAGGCCAGGAGGGATTGCAAAGAAAGCTTTGCTGTGTAATTACTGGTGCCTGCTCAACTCGACTGTGAACACTACATATTTGGTTTTATTCGAATAGAATGAGCCCTCTGTTTTTAAAGCTCAGTATATGATAATAGTGACATCCTGCATATATGTTATGGTACCTCCTCCCTCAAAAGTTTTCGGAACACGGGATCCGAGTAAAATCTAAATTTCATCACAGCCTACGCACAGGTCTCTCAACCGAAAGGTAGAGTTGATACTTCTCCGTACAATCATCACATTTCTGACATACATTTCACACTCTGTGGTGAAGTCGCAAGAAAATATAACTATTCTCATTTTCCGTGCTCCGAAATATTCTGAGGCAGGCTGTACATTAAACATTGTGATTTCTCTTAAGAACAGCACAACACTGCTCTATGGCGACATGAACTGGTGGAATTAATAATGAGTTGCAGTTCATAGTAAAGGTTTAGCACATCTTGTTTTATCCTGATCCCAAGCTTTGTCTCTTTTTCATTGCAACCTAGAGTACTCATGCCACTTGCATGGTAGGCATGCTCTATCAAACACCAAATGACACCGAGTGTCTGCACTAAGTCAAGGAACAAAAATTATACCCAACAATGCTAAAAAATTAAAATACAGCAACGAACTTAAATATTGTTACCTTTCGCGTGTGGAACTTGGCTGTTTTAGAACTACTGTCTTCATCACACCTGCTTGAAGCTTTGCGCTTTTTCGCTTTTGCTCGCAACTTGTCCACTTCCTTAATGCCCGCAGGCAATTTCTTGCGCGTGTTTTTGGCCTTGTACTTCAATGCTGTCTGCCATGACATCTGCAACAATTGTAGTAAGCAACTGGTCAATGCATGTCATTATCATCAGTGAAAGGCCTTCCGGTTATTTGTAATATTCAGTAATAATGTAGGTAATTTAAAGCTGACAAACTTGACACAAAGATGAACAGTGATTGCTCGCAAGTGTTGACGCTTGAGCAGGGTGCTAACAGTTCATTTCCATGGATTTTACAGCGCGCACACATGCTAAAAAAGGGACCTGAAGGCAGTATGAGTGCTGCCTGCCTTATTTCCTTAGTGCGTGTGCGCTGCGAACACCAGCTTAAGTTACTCCTGCTCAAGGCATGCCAATGTTCAAAATTTTCAAATAATTTTATTACTTTTAATCCGGTAGAGTTGTTCAAATAAGGAAATCAACATATAGAATACTAATATTCGAGAAGAACGACCTTTGAATATCAAATCAAATATACAGATAATACACAGCACGAGAAGAAACACAGGGACGAATAGCAGACACGGACACGCGCTTGTCCATGTCTGCTATTCGTCCCTGTGTTTCTTCTCGAGCTGTGTATTATCTGTATGAATAACCAACTAGCCCAGTCAGACACCTTAACAAATACAGTGTAGACCGCTTATAACGTAAGTCGCCGGAGTCCCAAATATCCGCACTATAACCAAAGCAACAATTTTCAAGGCCCGCACATATGCAAAACATGTGCACCGAGCCGCCACGCGTATGCGATAGTCGAGGAATGCGGCTAGAACGTTTGCATTCAATTTACAGTCGAATCTCGTTAATTCGAACCAACTCACGCGGCGGCGCCTCCGACCGGCATTGCTCCGGCACCGCCATAGAGTAAAAGCTTAGGAGAGACCCATCAATGTCGCGCGCGAACAAAATTACAAAAAAAAATGCGGCGGAAATTTCATCCTCTCTCAAATGGCAAGGTCGCCGATTCTGCGTTGCGCCGGAACATGCGTGTACGTGCCGACGTCTCAGCCGCGCTACCGTAGCCACACGTAGAAAATGGCAGTGAACCCTTCTTTATCTTTTATGCTTCCTCTACTTTCTAGTCACGTGTTGACCTTGCACGCTGCGGCTACGGCGCAGAGGGAAGCAAGCGGCGCTGTCCCAGGCCGGCCAACGAAACTGCCCCACGCCGGCAAACGCCCGCTTCCCGATAACGGCAGAAAACGAAACTTCGGGGAGCTGGCGTAGGGCGGGCTGGAGCGGCGGCGCCTGGACGGCGGCGGGCGCGCACGGTGACAGTCGAAAGTGAGGGAGCTACGAGGGAGGGCGAGGGGAGCCACCGAAGCAGCGGAGTTGCCAGAGGCGAAATCCACTTCCCTGCCACCCTCCTCCCTCACATTCCACGGTCTCCGCGTGCGCCCTTCGCCGTGCTGTGCCAGCGCCGCCCACTCCCTTGAAGTTTCGTTTACTGCCGTTATCGTGAAGCGAGCGTTGGCCGGCGTCGGCAGTTTCGTGGCCCTCGCTCGCTATGCGCGCCGTGATATTTCACGACTCGCACTCAAGGTTCTGGTTTCAGCCTCACTGGCTGTTCGTTCGCACCACGTGCCCTTCTCCTCCACTTCGTCTCTTTCTTCCTCGAGCACTCCTTGGGGCGCCCATTTGAGGGGAGCGTTCGCCGTCTCCGCTGACTTCCGTACTCCCAGGCAGCCGCACTGTAACCGGTATTTCGTTTCCCGCAACTGCACTATAAGCAATACGTGTATACATGGAGTGCTATCGGGAAAATTAACGGGAGTCTGAAAAGACCGCACTATATCCAGTCCTGCACTATAAGCGGTTACGTTATAAGTGGTCTATACTGTATAGTTTTTTTTGTTTTTTCCCCCAGTTTTAAGTGAAATATAAAGTTGTGGAGTTGTATCTGATAAAAATAGTGAGGCTTATTTACATTATTCCACACATGCATGTAATGCTGTTTGCAACTGGAAGTACAACTTAGGAGCTTGCTAAAAAAATGACTGCTTTCAGTTGTCTGGTGCACCATGGCAATGAAACAAGGGAACAACACATCACCAGATGCATGTGAAGTGCTGCGTTCGCTGAAAATCTGCTTGAGCGGTACTGCACATTATATTAAAGGAATGCAAATATGATAAGACTGGTTAAAAATAAATTGCTTTGCATTCGAAACAAGTTCATATATAGCTCATACACTATAAAATGACTGGAATTTATTGCGACGTTATCCCTCATTCATTTGCTTAGGAAGTGGTGCCTTTTCCAAGGACCACAGCCCCCTTGCGGCCACATCACTCGAACAGCCCTCACTTCCACCAATCGCTCACTCAAGACTAACAGTTACCGCTTGTGCTCGAACTGAAACAATTATTCAATAGTTTCAAATAGTGGATTCTGGAACTGAATGCAAATTGAATACAGAGAACTATTATTCGTATTCAAAAATTTGAACATTTGCACACCTTTAATTATTAGTAATTGTTTCTTGATGCCCCCTAAGAAAAATATTATCTCTAGCACTACTGAAGAGGTCTTGAGAATTGTGACCATATTTGTTTAAACACCTAATATACAATAAACCTCCCTTTTTTATAATATCTACAACGTAGAACAGAGAACACTGTTTAATTTACGCAAGGCAACTAGCGCTACCTTACATAGTAGACTGCAGTCTGTTTTTCTGTATGCAGATGACTTTTTATGCACAAGGCGTGTACTACAAACACCAATTCATCCTCCCAGCAACAAGGCTTTTTGGCAGTTTCACCATTTGTATCATTCTTAAACACATCTGTTCATTTTAAGGTTATTTACAAGCAAACAACAATCATAACAAAAAAATGAATACGAACATGTCCATCACCAAAACCATCTTTCAGCTGAGGATAGCGCTGGACAAGCTCCCTAGCAGCTGTTTCATACAGACGGCCGGGGTACCTGAAAATCAGTAAAAAAATTAATTCTGTGGTTTCAAGTGCCAAAATCACGATACGATTATGAGGCACGACGTAGTGAAGGACTCCAGATTATTTTAACCATCTGTGGATCTCTAACATGCACCTGAATCTAAGTACATGAGCGTTTGTGCATTTCGCCCCCATTAAAATGCCGCCACAGTGCACAAGAATCGAACCCACAACCTCGCACTTAGCAGCGCAATAACCACTGCAAATGTTTAAAATTAGCATGTTTAATGCTTGGTTCCTTTAGAGCACAATGTATTCCATGTTTACGCATAAATTACCTAGACCCTAGCAGACACCGTCAAAATCTATAACGTCACAACAAGCGGGTGTGGGAACTTCAAGGCGAACGTCGCCATCCATTCTTTCTTTGTGCGCCTTTTCTGGTGCAGAAACTCTTCTTGCAGTAAGAGTGGCATTTTCGGTATTGTAGAACAAAAATTTATTAATAAAGACAGGTGAAATAGGTTTCCTCTTTAGTGTTTCTGTAAATGAATAATGCAGTGCTTGCCAGCCTTAGGCACTGATCACAATGCTGTGATGCTTAATATGAACAAGCACAACAAAAGTGTGGCAACAGCCACACACAACAGCCATGCCATAGTATTTAAAATGCCTGTAGTAGCTTGCTTGCAGGGAACCAAAGGAAGGGACCATCCAGTGGTGGGGATCGACACAGGCGACATTGCATCACTGTGCACATAGCATTGTACCAGACGTTTGTATATCATTACAATTATTACACTATCCGAATAATGAATTTCACTGCAGTAGCTTGAAATTCACTGCAAGACAAGAGAGCATTGCTACTTCACATCTATAGGTGTAGGCTGTTAAATTGTTGTTAATTTCAGGGAAGGCTGCTTTCTTGGAATCCTTGTCTCGTCCTGCTGCATGCAAAAAGCGCTTCTTTTACCACAACCAGGCCCAGCTGCTCGTTGTGTCACTATGAAATGTTGCGCCGTGGCCACTGTTGCTGCTAGTTCCAGCAGCCAAAATCATTCTCCGTTTACTGCCCCCATGGTGCTGCCACCGTGTAGCTCAGTAACAGGGAAATGGGATAATAGCTTATGTGGCATGCAGGTCTCGGCAAATGTTTGGGCACTGCGGGCATGAGCATCTGTGATTTCCGGTTTCTAGATTCTTACTACTTTGTGCCACCTTTCAAAGCCGAAACCTTAACTATGTGCGCAGAAAAACACGAAAAGTTTTGTTATCAGTATATAATATACGACAGACATTATGCCTCTTAAGATAACTTTTAAAAAAGAAACTTGAAATATATGCAGGATTTCAGTGGTAGCTCTCAAACTGAGCTGTTACCTCTGCTTGCCTGTTGCAAGTCATACCGAGTGTGATTAGATTAATAGTCACTATAAATGCTATCCAAGTATAGCATATGCCCTAACTACTACTTGGACCAAATTTTAGCAGTGCAACTATGACATGGGTAAAATGTTCTGTAAAAAGCTGCAGCTCCATAGCAACAATTCTTGATTGCTGGGTATGGGGCTATTTGTGCAACTATCACAACTTGTTTTGAAATGCGCAATCTGCTAAAAATAAACCACTTCTTCGTCGTCTGGTCAATGTAGTCTTTAAGGCCCCTGAAAGCTACTGTTACAGCAAATATCGGAAATAAATATGCTATTAGTGACAGCAACCACCTGACTACACATGGGATCTGCAAACAATGTTCAGATATGAGCACTGACAAAAAATTGTTGTCTAGCTTTTCTTCCTCATCAGACAACTGCTGGCTCCGTAATCACGGTATGACACTTCAACTCTACGAATATGAAATCAATCATGAAATATGACGTCATTTGATGTGACAAAATCAAAAAGCACACCAAATTTCTTCGCATAAGGTTTCTTTACAAGGGCTTTTCCGTATGTCACGAAAATGGGGGCTGCAGTGTGGAGGTGCGGGGCACATGGTGTCACTGATGCTTAGGTTGGTGCAGTAGACGATGTTATATTGTGATTACCTTGCCAAAGGTATAACAGAGGAGGAAAGGAGAAAAAGGACGAAGGGCACTATGCTATGACAGATGCAACAGTGATCATCATCATCATCATCAGCCTATTTTTGTGTCCACTGCAGGACGAAGGCCTCTCCCTGCGATCTCCAATTACCCATCTTGTGCTAGCCGATTCCAACTTACACCTGCAAATTTCCTAACTTCATCACCCCACCTAGTTTTCTGCTGTCCTCGACTGCACTTCCCTTCTCTTAGTATCCATTCTGTAACTCTAATGGTCCACTGGTTATCCATCCTATGCATTACATGGCCTGCCCTGCTCCATTTTTTCCGCTTAATGTCCATTAGAATATCGGCTATCCCAGTTTGCTCTCTGATCCACACCGCTCTCTTCCTGTCTCTTATCCTTAGGACTAACATTTTTCGTTCCATCGCTTTTTGGGCGGTCCTTAACTTGCTCTCGAGCTTTGTTAACCTCCAAGTTTCTGCCCCATATGTTAGCACCGGTAGAATGCAATGATTGTACCCACATCTTTTCAACGACAGTGGTAAGCTCCCAGTCAGGATTTGGCAATGCCTGCCGATGCACTTCAACCCAATTGTATTTTTCTGTAAATTTCCTTCTCATGATCAGAGTCCCCAGTGAGTAAGTAGCCTAGATAAACATACTCCTTTACAGACTCTAGAGGCTGACTGGCAATCATGAATTATTGTTCCCTTGCCAGGCTATTGAACATTATCTTTGTCTTCTGCATAATAATCTTCAACTCCACTCTTACAATTTCTCGGTTAAGGTCCTCAATAATTAGCTATAATTCGGCCCCATTGTTGCTGAATAGGACAATGTCATCTGCAAACCGAAGGTTGCTGAGATATTCGCCGTTGATTCTCACTCCTAAGCCTTCCCAGTCTAAGACCTCGAATACTTCTAAGCATGCAGTGAATAGCATTGGCAGATTGTGTCTCCTTGCCTGACCCCTTTCTTGATAGCTAACTTTCTACTTTTCTTGTGGAGAACCGAGGTTGCTGTGCAATCCTTGTAGATATTTGCCAATATATCCACGTATGCCTCCTGAACCCCTTGATTACGCAATGCCTCTATTACTGCTGGTATCTCTACTGAATCAAATGCCTTTTCATAATCTATGAAAGCCATATAGACAGGTTTTATTGTACTGCGCCGATTTCTCGATTACCTTATTAATCCATGGATCACATGGATGTGATCCATTGTAGGATATCCCTTCCCAAAACCAGCCTGTGCTCTTGGTTGATTGAAGTCGAGAGTTGCACTGACTCTACTGTAAATTATCTTGGTGAATATATTATACAATACTGAAAGCAAGCTTATGGGTCTATAATTTTTCAATTTTCTAACGTCCCCCTTCTTATAGATTAGTAAAATGCTGGCATTCTTCCAGTTCTCTGGTACACTTGAAGTCGTGAGGCATTGCGTATAAAGGGCCACAAGCTTTTCGAGCATGAAATCTCCTCCATCTTTTGTTAAGTCGACTATTATTCCATCTTTTCCAGCCGCAGTTTTCTGGGTCATGTCTTGCAAGGCCCTTCCAACTTCATTGCTAGTTATAGAAGGAGCCTGTGTATCCTGTTCATCACTACTTCGAATGAAAGTAGCTAGGCTGCTCTGGGTACTGTAAAGGTCAGTATAGAATTCTTCTGCTGCTTTTACTATGTCATCGAAATTGCTGATGATACTACCCTGCTTATCTTTCAGTGCATACATCTTGCCTTTTCCTATGCCAAGTTTCCTTCTCGCTGATTTTATGCTGAATCCAATTTTTACGGCTTCCTCAATCTTTTCCATGTAATAACTTTGAATATCTCTTCTTGTTGATCAGTTTTGACAGTTCAGGCGAGTTCTAACTGATCTCTTTGAGTTGGACACTTTCATGCTTTGTCGTCTTTTTATTTGGTCCTTTGTTACTTGGGAGTGCTTACCTACTGGTTGCCTTGGTGCCTTACCTCCCACTTCAATTGCTGCTTCTGAGATCAGCCTTTGTTACGGCTTCATTCATTACCTCTTTCTCCTTCTGTTCTAAAGCTGCATATTTGTTTGCAAGCACCAGCCTGAATTGGTCTGCTTTTACCCTTACTGCCTCTAGGTTGGCCTGTTTCCTCTCGACTAATTTCACTCTTTCTCTCTTCAAATTGAGAGAAATCCTAGACCTCACTAACCTATGGTGACTGCACTTTACCTTACCTAACACTTCTACATCCTGCACTATGCTTGGATCAGCGGAGAGTATGAGATCTATTTCATTGCTTGTTTTACCATTAGGGCTTTTCCAGGTCCACTTCCTGTTGCTACGCTTCCTGAAGAAGGTATTCATTATTCGGAGCCTATTCCTTTCCGCGAATTCTACTAACATCTCTCCTCTTGCATTCCTTGAATCGGTGCCGTAGTTGCCAATTGCTTGCTCACCAACCTGCTTTTTCCCCACTTTTGCATTGAAGTCGCCCATGACTACAGTATACCGAGTTTGCACCTTTTTCATCGCTAATTCAACATCTTCATAAAACTGTTTTATTTCTTCATCATCGTGACTGGAGGTTGGGGCGTTGGCTTGTACTACCTTTATTCTATACCTCCTATCAGCTTTATTACGACTACTACCATCTCATTAATGGTAGAAGTCGTCATCAGAATTCATCAATGCAACAGTGATAAACCAAGCTGTAAAGGCATTTATTAGGCACCAGCCTTTTGGACCGACCGTTAGTTCAAGACCCGAGATCTTAGCACGAGCGGCGTTTCTCGAGGAGAGCGCAGGAGGGATCGACCCACTAGAAAGGGCTGGAGAGCATGACCCACTATGGTGTTCGTATCCTTCGCTACAAAGCTAACTATCTCACGTTGAATGTGGAGAAGAATGGAGCGATAAAGGAGAGGTTGGTTTATGAGACGTGCATCCAGCTTTCAGCGACATGGTCATTCTTAGGCTCGGCTAGACTACTGGGCCGAGCTTACTGACATGTGCGCCAGTGGTCTGTGATACAGTGTAACCACGACCTCTGATTTTTGTGACATGCAAAGCTGCCCTTCAAGAAGCCGCTCTACATCTGGTGTGCATTAGTGCAAGTAATCACATTAAAAGAGGTTATATTTGGCGATTTCCTGTGCATTCAGAGAATTCTGGCATGACACTGCAATTACAGAGTCAGCAGCTATCTAATAAAATAAAACAAAAAAGAGGAATGTAATATTTCTGTCAGTACCCCTTTAAAACTCAAGTGTTTTATCACACATCAGTTCCTCCAGAAGTAACCTGCCATTATTGTTGAAAGCCATACAATCAGTAACAACACAATGGCATCATACAAAAAATTTTCAGGTCTCTGTGCCTTTGTATCAATGGCACAAAAACAAGGGGGAGTCACAGCCTGTTGACACCACTGATATAAAGACAAAATATGTAAAGTGAATTCTAGAACAATAGCAAAATCACTAAATATGAAGCATCCTTCTTTTTCATTTCTATTTCTAGCACTCCATTGTGACAGTCTACAGTACATACGGCAAGCATGTGACAATTTATTAAGCAGCTGTGCTGTTACACTGAAGTCACCATGAAATGGTGATCGCTTGCAAAGCATTTGTTGACATTTCACCATGCAATGTCTTGACAAGTGGGATTGCACTGACATGCTTGGCGCAGTGAATGCCCTGTATACTTGTTCAGATTTATTTCCTGAACTACGGTATGAACAGGTTTACCTGAACACAATCGAACTTCGTCAATTCACATCTCTGAGAAGCAGACTGCAAGGAAAGTACGAGTTGGCTGAACTAGGCGTGCAAATAAATGAAACTGTAGATGAAGTAAAAGACTTACAATGTGTACTGAGACAGTTCAAACCATAGCCAATCGACTATTCTTCGTCGGAGGTTCTCTGGGACCTCTGTCTGTTTGCAGCAGCTGAGGCGAGCATCTATGTCAAGGGGCGTCTTCGGAAAGGAAAACTGCAGCCTTCCTTTTGTGCTGTTGCTTTGTGAGATGAAGATCACAGTGGTTGCCTCATCGCATGAGGTAATGTCACTACTGAACGAGGAATTCCTAAAGTGAACGCAACATAAAAGAAAACATATTAAGTGCAATTATTACATGACTGTCACCACGTACAGCATTCCTTCATACACACAATACAACAGCAATGCTGTAGCACCATCCTATTTGTTCAGTCAATCAGCACTTCAGCAGCAGCCAAAATGGACAATCCACTGGACGCTTACACAAAACCTACTCCTGATAATGGAACAAGCAATGCCACATAGATAAACCATTTAGACATTCTACAGAAATACCTTTAGCCATACATAAGGACCTGTAAACACTGGACGATACCGAACAACAATTGAGCCAGTGCGACACTGCACTCCTTCTGGGTTAGCACATGAAGTTGGAATTCACCAACCATTGTTTGTGATCTTCCCCTTTCACTACTATTCAGACAGTCCTTTCTAAGTAAATATTTATCACTTTTTGCAGTAAACTGAACTGCATAACATGCCCATTTGCAAAGATGTTCCAACATCCATGGGTGCAACACCCATTAGCACCATCATAGCCAAGCCCAGCAAGACGAGGTATGCTTTTGCAAAAGCAACAAAGCTATGACAACAGTAGTATTTTCCTTTTCCAGTGAAAGTAGTGCACAGCCAATATTAGCATGTGTTGTGTAAGCTGCGTGTTAGGGATGCTTCACTTTTTTTATGCTAGACTACGCATTGTGCACTGAGCTAGTTGTACACATTACAAAAAAGATATGTGCAGAAGACACATGAGCCACTGGGAAAACAAAGGAAAGACAGCATGCATTCCTAAATTTGTGCAGTACATATCAAATTGTGGAGATTTTCAAGTTACTAAAATGCTGAGCAAATGAAGCACTAGTTGACAGCATCATGGAAGAAAATAATATCTGTTGACTTACGGGCTTCCATCTTCCTCTGCTGAAGCTGCTGATCCATCAGCAATTATGCACACATCAAGAACTCTGATGATGCAGTTGTTTTCCAGTGTGGTGTTCTCATCCACATTTACAAACGTGTTGAAAGTTTTGTTATGAATATGAAATGCCCCAAAAAGAACTTAATATGATGGCACAACAGCCTAAAATGTGAAGCAGCTGGAAACTACATGCAAATACGAGCATATATACCCGATTCTGTGTAGAAGCAACCTATGAAGAGCAAGATTCTTGACTTTCAAGCAATCTTGCTGGATTCTCACTGATACTTTCAACTGTGGCTCATAAAGGCTTTTTTTTCACAAGAATTTGGTCAGAATTCTCTTCATTGGATAATATTCACGTGCGACAACGCCGCCACATCCTGGCATTGTGAGAGCCGGTCAGTACAGAATACGCAAAAGTACAGTTACAGAAACTTGGCTCTCCGTTCTGTGCAAGAAGCGGGTTACGCTAAATTAAGTGTGACCGTGGTACAGCTAGAGCACAACATGCGTGCAAGCGCGCTTCTGTTAATAACGTGCTAATTTCTGCGATCGGAAAAAGTCAATAGGTTACTAAACTACCACAAACCCCTTAACTTGAAGCACAAGCGTGGATATTTGCCAGGAAAATTGCAGTACCGATACGCGTTTAAAGGTAGTCGAAACAGGGCTGTAACAGAACATTTGTATTTAGCTACATATAAATTACGCGTACACTGACGCTTTCCCGCGCGAGTACTATTATACGTACGTACTGGCAGAACATGCTGTCTTAACTCTCTTAATCCAATATCGTATCGCAACGAAGAAACCCAGCAATGCATCTGCTTTATACGAGAGCTGTATTGACATCGGTAAACGTACGCGATAAAAGCATATAATAGCCGAAACACGTCTGCCCGTGTGAAAAAGAAACTTACCTGCAGGATAGCGTCGCGGTCAACAAACTGCAGGGATGAATGCGCTTCCACTGCAGCCTTTAGGTCTTCGAGTTTGTGGTCGCCAGAGACTGTGAGCACGTAGCTCGACGGCCAACGATTAATTAAGCACGTTATATCCATTGCACCGAAGCGTCAACTCGGAACTCGGCAACCTCACGAACACGAAGTTGGCGCAAAAATTGGCGGGAGAACGGAGAATGCGAAACTACGCGCTGAGAGCTACACCGCGGTATTACCGCAGGCGCCGCAGGCAATGCGGCTGGTCGCTCCGTACTGAACAAGCCAAGCCGCTTTTTCGAAATACGTTTAAAACCATAAGCCGCGTTAAACGCTGCTGTTCTATGCACTTCGTAACGATTTGTAAAAAAAATGTGCTTACTTCACAAACATTTAGTGCAGTATAAACCTGTAACCAGAGGCTTCCTGTATGTTTTAATTTTCATTTAAAAATGCTGTCCACTGTTTCGTACACGATTTTGGCACCTTCTCGGGCATAGAGTGAGAAACTATGCTTGCTATCAGGCCGATGATCTGCGAACTACGAATAAATAAATAAATGACCTCTTTATTGAAAAGGGTGGCTCTTTGGCCTATGTTTGGGAGGGTGGGTGGGGGATAAATTATGTATAGAAATTGGTGGTAACAAAGGGCCCGTCAGTCAGCTGTTAGTGCGCGAGGTCGACTTGACCAACGTTTTTAGAAAATCTATGAATGGCTGCAATGACCCAATGATCGTGTTATTAAGTGGCACCTGTTTATTAAGGCCCCAAGGCCATCCTTGGGATTAGAGCCATTAAAATTCATTATCTCTCTTCTCAACATTTTGTTGTGCCAGCGCTGGTTGTGCAATGTTGTGATAGCAATGGCTAGCCGTACGCCGCTGCTTCATCGTTGTTCAAAGTGTGCTTTTTTTTCAAGCAAGTATCTGCTGCTTTTGACTCATATTCGTGATGTGCACAGCTGGGAACGCAACTTTCACATCGTGTGCGGTATTTACGGGTGCCAGAAAACATACAGCCTTGTTGACTCTTTAAGAAAGCATGTGTACCGCTGTCACAGAAGCTACGTCGATGTCAGTGAAGCGCAGCACGACTCGCTCAGTGCCGACTGTCCCCACGGAAACGTGGTCGTTGGTGACACCACCGCAGTGCAGCTTCAGCTGGTTTCGGGTGACGCCCATGACAGCGACGTTTCTGATATGTCGCACGACATGTCATCGGCGGACGTAGAACGCACGAACGCAGATACGCTTGACACATCTGAGAGCCTGCCTCCCCCAAGCGCAACAGCGTCGGCGGCGTCGGCTTCAGAATTTGTTGCAAACATGCAAAAGAAGGTGTGCTTATTCTTTTTTAAGCTAACCGAAGAACACAAAATAACGCATTCAGCTGCAGAAGACGTTTTTAACGACTTCAAGGGCCTCTTACAAGAAACACTGCAAGAGTGCCTTAGCATGGTAAGAAACCATGCCCCACAGAGTCCTGCTTTGAACGAGGAGCTAAAGCGTGTTCTCAACTCTGTTTCTGGAATATTTTCACTCGCACGATCCAGATTCTCCCGTGAAGTGTTTGCTACACAGCACTTGCCATACACAGCACCGCAAGAGCACAAGTTCAGTCCAGAAAGCCCAGAGACATTTCAGTATGTGCCCATACCAGCAGTGCTTAAGAATGTGCTTGAAGTCCCACATATCG
The DNA here is from genome assembly GCF_013339745.2 of Dermacentor silvarum. Classification (NCBI taxonomy): domain Eukaryota; kingdom Metazoa; phylum Arthropoda; class Arachnida; order Ixodida; family Ixodidae; genus Dermacentor; species Dermacentor silvarum. Next base: position 166,555,737 of record NC_051160.1, read on the forward strand.
CTGACATGGTTTTCAACTCTACACCTCCTCAGCCAGGCCACCTGCCAAATACAACAATCTTGACAGACTTCAGGGATGGAACCATTTACAAGAACTTGATGAACGTTGTTGGGCCGTCAGAGACGAACACAATCTTTTTGCTCTTATATGCTGACGAAGTTGAAATATGTAATCCACTTGGTGCAAGGAGAGACATACACAAGCTTTTTCTTGGTTATTTTTCTATATTAAACATCCATGCTGCTTATCGCTCTCAACTCAAAGCCATCCACCTTGCACTTGTTTCACGATATGAACATGTAACAAGTCATGGGCATCAGAAAGTTTTCATGACTATCTTGGAAGACTTGCTTCGACTCAAGAATGAAGGCCTCACTTTGCAGACAGAAAGAGGTACCATCAAAGCTAAAGTTCTCGTGCTGGCTATTTGCGGAGACAATCTGTCCATGCACAGTATCGGTGGATTTAACACCTCATTCTCCAAGGGCCGAATATGCCGTTTCTGCATGGCACATTCTGACAACATCCAACGCCTGACCACTGAATCTAAGTGTGTTCTTCGAAAAGACCACACTCATGCAGACCAACTTGCTGCCATTGCCATTAATGAAGACCTTAGGCGTGTTTACGGGGTCAGCAGGCCTTCGCCACTATTGTCTTTAGAGTACTTCTCTGTGTGCACACAGCTGCCACCTGACGTGATGCACGACATCTTTGAAGGAACACTTTCCCATGCCCTTCGCAATGTTCTCAATGGACTTGTGAGGGATTCTGTGTTATCTGCAGCAGACCTCGGTAAAATCAATACATTTTGCTATGGCTTCAATGACAGAAAGAATCGGCCTGAACAGGTTACACAGTCTTTTGTGTGCCAAAAAGGAAGCTTAAAAGGTTCTGCTGCACAGAAGTGGTGTCTGTTAAGGCTACTGCCCCTCATATTTTCCTCTAACATCCCTGAGGGAAACGATCATTGGGAAATATATCTTGAATTTAGAGAACTGGTTGATATAGTGTTAGCTGAAGAGGTGCCTCTTGCATGGGTTCCATATCTTGAACAGAAGATAGAACAGTTCTTGGAAAATTACATCAGCAAATACCCTGCTTCAGGCATAATACCAAAGATGCATTACATGGTGCACTATCCCAGAATAATAAGTCAGCTTGGGCCTCTTACACAGTATTGGTGCATGCGCTTTGAAGCCAAGCATCAATACTTCAAAAGGCAGTCTTCTCGCACAATGAACTTTCGCAATATTTGCAAGACAATGGCCAGCAGGCACCAATTGCTTCAGGGCTATCAACTCCATGGCCTTGGCACCAGCAACATGTCCTGCACTGGAGCAAAGGCTAGCCAGAATGACCTCCCTGCTGTGCTACAAAACAGTGCTACAGACATGGAAAACATCTGGAAAGTGAAGTCCATCACTTGGAGCCATTCAACATACAGGATGGATGATGTTCTGATTATGGAAAAAGGAGAACATCCCAAGTTTGCCCTTGTAGACTCTACATACATCAGAGAACAAACAGTTTTTTTGGTGATGGTGCCACTTGAAGTTGAGCATTTCAGACGACACCGCTTCTCTTATCTAGTCTCGAAGTCTGGGGAGCTGTACATATGTCATCCTGGAGAGGAAGTTTCACCTCAGAGATTGGACCTTTACTTTGGAGCAGAGATAGTGCCACGATGTGAAATTTTCATTTAGTGGCTATACAATGACATTTTTGTTAATACTAGGAGAAATAAAAAAGTTTTGCAGGTTTTCCAGGTTGAGTATAATGGAATGTCAGAAACTGGTTTCTCAATATCCATTGGCTATCCAAACAAACATGGTTGTAATATGAAAACGACCAGTTCCACTGTTGTTCCACATCGGCCAGTTTAACATGGTGTGCTCCTGCGATTTCAAGCTTAAGTGCCAGATTTTGATACAGTTGTTGTGCAAAGAAGAGAGTTCTGCCAAGAAAATTAACAGTAGAATGATGAATGTATGCAGTGAATGTCCTTTGTATGCTACGGTAACTTGGTTCAAGAAATTTAGACATGGCAGTGTGGATGTGCAAGATGACAACACATGGTCAGGACAAACCACCACTTCAACCGATTTAGATTGTTCAGCCCAAGTTGAGAGCCATATCATGAATAATTGTTGAATTAAGGTGTCCAAAATTGCGGTGGAAATTAAAATTTCACATGGCAACTACGTCCATAATAATTTGGGCATGGTGGGTGCCATGAAACCACTCTGTGTAAGATCGGACACCACCACTTGAATTCATGAAGCGTGCTTTCTAGACTCTATGAAGGACACTTTAAGAGATTTTGTTATCTGCCTTGTGACTGCGGATAAAACATGGCGTTACTGGTGGGATCCAGAAACCAAGCAACATTTTATGCCCATAAGTAGTCAGTTTTGACGTCTGTTTGTCCCCTCCACCTCCCAAAAAATAGTTAAATGAGCACTTGGGGAGAACAGTGATGGTGACTATTATAGAATATAAAGAGGATACTGCTGGTTGTTTACGTGGAAAATTGCAAGTGAGTAACAGTAGAGCATTTTGTCAGTGTTAGATATTTTAAAACTGCTTGTAGTCATTGTGAAAGAACGATGAGGATTAGTGACAATTATTGAGGGGTGTCCTCCCCGTAGCATGACAATGCCATTGTCCACAAATCTCATGTTATCCAAGCTATCATAATTTTGAAAAGCTTGACCATCAATCCTACAGTCCCATTATGGCTTCCAATTATTTTATTTTTAATCTCTAGTCTGAAAAGTCTCATCAAGGGGACTAGGTATGATAACTAGAACACACTTTCAACTGGTGCAGAGCAGTGGTCTGACAAGCAAGATGGGAAAGTTTTTTGTTTTTGTTTTTTGCAGGATATCGGAAGCCTTCGATGCAAATGGGAGAAGTGTGAGGGGAGATATGTTTAAAAACATTTTTTAAACCTCAGGCGTTTTGTTTTCATACATGAGTTGCAAAAATTTCTGATTTCCCTATCACATCATTGGGTTCAAATTTGCTGAATGCACAGAACAATGTGGATTTTTTAACTTACTATAAAGTAGTTCTGCTTCAACTTTTGTTGTATTTCATGTGTCCCCTTAGGTATGCCTTTACTGCCTTATTCCAATTGTGTTATAAATAAATACTGTTAAGAAAAGCATCATAAGTGAGCATCACTTTTGATGGTAATGAGATGGTTGTTAAGATTCATCATGTCTTTTGTCTCTCATTTACAAGAATGCATACAAATCAGTTTTATGAACATTTCTCTTAAGCTGAAAGTTATGTTGCCTAATGTTTGCAGCAGTGGCTCTACAAAGTAAACAAATGAGAAACTGCTGTCAATAGTTCATTAAATTGCCCTTTGCAGCGCTTGTGCGATTCAATATTTCTGATACTAGTGATGTGCAAATATTCTAAATTTTGAATTTTAATTGACTGTAGTCCCTGCTACTAAGTTTGTATCGATTCGAGAATCCATTATTCGAAGTAGTCGAATATTTGTTTCTTTCAAATATATGAGGGATAAAAACACTTATAGGAATATCGAGGGAGACAGTACAATGAATGTGAGGGCTATTCCAAATGATTCTTCAATAGGGTATCTGCGATTGTTGAGCAGAGGCACCAATTCCAGAGCGAATGCACGTAGCGGATAACATTGCTCAGTATTATGCATCCATTCAATAAAGATGGCTCACTTTTAAGCAGCCTACATGCTAATTTCTTCCGATTTATTAATTACCCGGTCTCTTAATGTTCGCAACCATTTAAAGAGTGTGTGTTGCTGCAGTAGCGCACTTATCTCCTTGAGTGAGCTGCTGCAAACACATATATCTGGTAACATATGCTGCTACCTTGTCTCATTATTGTCATTGCTGTGATGCCCCAGCTAAGTGGAAGCACTTGTCTATATTTTACGAGCTCCTCAGTTGTCTCAACATCTAATTGTGAATGGTATCACATGCATGTATCAATGCATATAAGCCTTTGTGCAATTAGAATTCAGGTTTAACAGCGTGATTAAAACAAGGACACGAAGGAACAAATACCACAGACAAGCGCTGACTGCCAACTGGAAGTTTACTTGAAGTTCACCAGCCATTTTATACCTTTCCCGGTATAGGCATGCATACAACAGTCACATATACATAATAAAAATCAACAATGTCACACAGAAAAGCTATTTCTTTTTCCGACAAACACATTTATCTCCTTCTTTTCGGATATGATATGCCTCTTATTTTACTTTGGCTATTTGAACTTTGTCTTTTCAATCATGGGAGTGCATGCACACTTGTTACAATGTCCTGCTAAGTCACTTCCATTTACATTCATTACGTTACTGCAATGCTGACAAGCTGTAATTCAAACACTGTCCCATTTGTCCAATATATGTTTTACCACAGCTAAGCGGTATCTGATAGATAATGTTGTGCGTGCAGTCAGTGAAAAAGTTTTATGATTGGTGGTGCACAGAGGCCTTTCGAGCGTTTTGGTACGATTGCATACCGAGGAAAGCTTGCATGCGGCACTGAAAAGTAAATTAACATTATGTCTATAGGAAACTTTCATTAGATGGTGCAACAACTTGTGCAAGTACGGCACCACGTGCACTGATGCTATCTTTATTCTTTTCTTTGTGCACTGGTTCCAAACGTATTCTTTCTTTCTGCAAGATAGCTTCGAAATCTGAAGTGATGGTAGAACAGGGAAAACCAGTGTTCTGTAATTGTGCTGTCTGATCTGCAGCAGTAAGTCAGGAAGTCACTCACGTGACTTACTCAGTGATGCATTAAGGCATGTGGTCGCTATACCACTCTTAATCAATTTTGAGTGTGTGCATGCTGTCGTAGAGCATGTCTTATATCTGGGATGATATGCCACCATATACATGCTCATCCAATTTAAAGAGATCCTGTATGGTAATTTGGGAGATGCTTCTGTGTGGGAATCTTACTGACAAGAACTGAAACAAGAGTTATTTCAATGGGACCATGCGGTTTCATTGAGCATAAATTGGAGGTGCTAAATGTGGAGGTCATGATACAGTACTGAGCACATTAGTTAGCAATGGCTGTGTTTGCTGTCGAACAGAGAAAATATGGTGCTTTGCCCTTGACCGAAGGTAACGCCGGTATTTTTTCACACCATGCAAAGCCTTCAGCTTTTGTATATGTATTTGTTCAAGCCTTTCTCACATGACCATCGCATCTTCGATCGGTTTGGTACGTGCTCTATTGTTTATTGCCGATGCTTACTGTGCTGCTTCTTCGTCGAGTAATCTGCGCAGTAAACATTTCATGCGCTCCGATACTGATCCGGCCCTTCGCCGGCGATCGCCAGATCCGTAGAAATGTTAAAGATAACAGGCACGCATGTTGCATATCAAGGCGGCTTAGTGATCACACTATGCAGTGGGTTTAGCGCGAGCCCATCGCTTATCTCTGGTGCGGTACGTGCATCTCTATGTTCATTGCCGATCGATACTGTAGTGCTCGTTCGTCAAGTAACCGCGCTGGCCATGTTTCATGCAGCGCTGATATAATGATCCAGCCCTGCGCGGCAACAGCCGCGGCCGCGGATACACATATACACGTCAAAGCTGGTTGGGATGCCTGCTGCGTATCAAAGCGGCTCTATGATCACGTATTCAGTAGGTTTCGCGAGTATGGTGCGATGCACGGATTATTTGTTGCCGATACTGTACTGGTTCGTCACTGGCAATTGAGCTAAGTTTCATGCGCGCTTATCAGATCAGGACCTGCGCCGGCGATCACCAGAGCCGTATGTTACGTTGAAGCTCCCTCGGACGCAGGCTGAGAATCAAAGCGGCGTTGTCATCACGTATCAAGTGGCTTTCGCGAGTGTCCTAATTGGCGCAACTAAAACCGGCTTCACGCAGAACAGGATCGAGTGGCGTTTTAGACTGATGAGGATCTGCAAGGTATCAGCCGCCAGCAACCTTGCTGGGGAAGTTCGAATATCTTTTGGCGGTGGTATACTTCCTCCGAGTGGCCGCAACCATGGGCGTCGGCAGGGGGGTGCAAAAGGGGCACTTCCTCCCCCCTCGCCACGATGCAACGGGTTTGGCCCCCAAGACAAAATCCTGCCGACGCCCATGGCCGCAACGGCACTTCACAGCTAGCTGTGAACGTAAGCCTTTTATTGCGATAGCAATTACATGGACACTTCAACCGGATTTCTGCCGTCGCGTCGCCGTCGCCGTGAGGTTCCCTATAGATAAAATCTTCGCCGCGCGCCGTATGCCCGAGCGGAAGCGTGCGGGGACGCGCGCTATCACGGAGAGCGAACGCACTCAATCACCCACGCGCAAACAAGGAAGCGGGAAGCCAGCGCCGGAGGGAGCGCGGGAGGGGGGGGGGCGCACTTCTACGCTGCCAACAACCGCGCTCGCCGCTCGTCCGCACCGTCTCTTATCTCCACACGGCTCTGACCTTTATGCGCCGTGCATTCGCCGCTCAGTTTCCGTTGAAGCGATAGACCGCACGTACCTTCGCCCGCGGCGGCGTATGCGCTCGCTGCCAGCGTTTTGACAGTCGTAGTCTGCTGTCATTCCGTGTGATCTATTCATGTTTGTTCGTGCGCGCTCACACCACGCTTGTTCATTCAGTTAGTAATAGTCGGGCCACATTTTCCAACGCACGCTGCACATGTAATGCAGCCCGGATCGGCAGTGCAGCGCTACAGGTGTGTCCCTTCGCACGCGCTGCCCACGGGAAGCGCTTCTCATCAACACCACCGTTTCACACGCGCCTTCTCGTGGTCATCGATTCTCTCTTCATGTCGGTCTACTTACGCCGCAGCAACCTGCTTATTTAATCAGCTCATGTTTACTACAATTCATATTGCTACAGTTTGTAACAGTTTCGCCCTTAGGGCGAAACTGTTACATTTTTTGTCGAAACGCTTTCGACCTCAGAGCACTCTTCCTTTTGATCCATATCATCTATTTGTGACAAAAGATGTATAGACAACCGCGCGTCTAATGCCAAGCACAGCGATTGATATACGCCTGCTGCTATCTTTTTTTGTTTGTTTGTCACGTCATAACCATATCAGCAAGATTTGCTTGGCACAAACATGGTAAATCATCACTGACCAAGCTGTCTATCATTGGGAAGACATTGGAAGGCAACCCAAAACCCACGCTCGGCATGTGTGACAAGCCTACAACTGGCCAACCGAATGAAGGCCAAGCATGGCCAATGCTTGGAAAATGATGTTGCCATGCATACACGTCAGCTGAGAAACATGCAAGAGCCAAGCATATCCTTGCTTTGGAGGCCATACACTTGGCCAGTGTTCTTCGTAGCATTGTTGTGATCCGGCGTTTAGCCAGAGATACCCCGCTCACGGAGAACGCGACAATGGTAAACGATCAAGCCAACGCGCTCGTCAGAGAGAGTTCAAACTGTGGCAATTCAAGGCAACCAGTTGGACACCATGCAGAAAACGAGTTTGAACAATTTTCAAAGTGACATTCATTCAAACGGCCTCGTGGTGCCTTTCATTCTCGTCGAGGACCTCCGTACCTTTGTCTTTTCTAGGGGTGTGCCACATCAATTAACGGACAACTTATACCATACAGCAGAAGTCAGAGGTTCTTGGGAGTCCGTAATTGACAGAGACCTGTCTTGGACTCCGCATGTGAGTTACGTGAAAGAGCGGCTGACTGCTATCTGTCACCTTTTCCGGTCATTTGCAGGAAAAAGTTGTGGAGTATCTATAACAAGCTATGTTACAGCTGTACATGGTATTGTTCGTTGGATTCCTGCGGTACAGCCTGCCTGCAATATCCAACACCTGCAAGACTAACCTGCGTAAGATTCAGAGCATTCAAGCTCAAGCCTTTAAGATATATCTTGGCTTACCACGCAGTGTGTCAACGGCTGAAACCGTTGCCACTGCACAGGATTACCCAATTACGATGCACATTACTGTTGAGAGAATGCGTACGGATTTCAGACACTATGCTAGGACCCCTTCCCACCACCTGGCGAGCCACACTGCTGAAAGGCCCTGTTCGACATTTAGCGCTACTGTCATTGCACATCGTGCATCGTATACTTCAGGGTATGCACCTGCGGCCAAGCCAGTGTTTCCTTCGTGGTGTTTGAGCCGTCCACAAGTACATATAACGATTCCAGGATTACAAAAGAAGTCAGATGTACTGGCCCTTGCTCTAAAACAACTGAGCTTACTCCTCATGTATGAAATGTACAGCGACCACGTGAACATCTATACCGATGGATCGACTACGCTGTCCAGTTCTGGTGGTGCGGTGGTTATACCAACGTGAGGAATAACACTGCGGTTCAAGACTTTGCATGTCATGACCTCTACGGTGGCAGAACGGCTCTGCGTTGTGCGCTGGAATTGATTGATTCTGAAAGACCTGGAAAATGGGCTGTGTTTTCTGACTCAAAATCGGCATTACAGTGCATGCAGTCAGTTCTCCGACGCAGATATCATGAACAGCTGACATACGAAATCGTGAAACTTCAACATCACGTCCAACAAAATGGCCACGAAGTTGTCTTTCAATGGGTACCTGGTCATTGTGGAATCGGTGGCAATGATTCCGCAGATAACGCTGCTCGCACATCACATCAAGAAGAGCACAGCGTTCCAATTCCGCTTTCAAGGACAGATGCCGCAAGACAGCTTCGACACCTGGCACGCAGTCTCTCACTGACCAAGTGGAACTCGCCAAACCTAAGACTTACACGACTGCATCGATTAAACCCCTAACTGCAACTACGACCTCCATTCAGACTTCCTCGATGTGAAGATTCACTTCTCTGTCACCTTTGGTTAGGAGTTGCCTTCACAAAGGCATACTCTACATTAATTGGAGCGACTGACAGTGCAGCATGCGAGGTCTGCGGCACTGAAGAAACTATCAACCACCTGCTGTGCCACTGTCCACGATATGCCCCAGAAAGACAAGAACTTGCTAAGGCGCTCCAAAAACTGGACAACTGGCCGCTTTCCGTGCACGTGCTGCTGGAACACCGCCCCCATCGTTCGTCGACCCATAAAGCGGTGAAGGCACTTTTGTGCTTTTCGAGGACGACCGGCTTATGTGAACGTCTGGGACTATTAGTGCAATTACTATTAAACCACGTGTGTCAGCGAACTCCCCGTTGATTTCCTTCCCTCCTCTCTCTCCCTGTTATCTTTGTGTTCACCTTTCCCATTCCCCCTGTGTAGGGTAGCCAAGCGGAGGTTATTCTGGTTAACCTCCGTGTCTTCTGCTTTTCTCTTTCCTCCTTCTTCTAGGGGTGTGCAAATAATATTTGAGACGAATCGAATATGAATCAAATAGTGCCAGAAGCGAATCGAATACTTTTCAAATAGTTTGCAAATAATGAATACCCATTATCACAATAATTATAATATGAACTTCACATCCGAGTATTCTTTAAGTTAGCCAGTTTCTTTCATTACACAGTACATTAGGAAGCGTTGTGTATTAAACCACAAATAGAGCAATAGGAGTACATAAGTAGTTTCTTCGCATGCACAGGGCTCTTCAGAGAATTCAAATGATCGCTGTACAGCCTGTAAAGTATGGCTACCTAACTAACGTCGCCTGCTCTACACACAAGTTTTCATGTTTTATGTCTATACTATCCCAGCGGGGATGCAAATTTACTGTACTTCTGGTCCAATTTTATGTTTACTTAAGCGCAGTTGGCATTTTGAAATATTGTAAAAGTATTAAAAAATATTTGCATTTACTAATTGTGACTATTCAATTCAAAGACCAAATCGAATAGGACACTATTCCATTCATTATTCGAAAGCTTAGAATATTCGCACACACCTAGTCTTTTCCCTCCCATCTCAGGGTGACGAACTTAAAGAGCGAACTGGACGCAGATGCCCTTCTGAAATACCACCGGACCCTAACTGTGCCGTCCGTGTCGAAGGAATCTTGTGTGTGTTTGCCTCTTTTCCTGCTCATGCACAGTGATGTGCATCTTGGGCGAAAATGCTGCAAACCTCAAGAATAGATGAGGCTTATGTCACGTAACTCCTGACACCCGATAAGAGAACGGCGATGTGACCAGGACCACGGAGGAGTTAAAGGACGAGACGGACGTTCTGTGAGAAAAAGAAAAATTGCTAGCTAGAGCTTGAACATCTTATCTGCATCGTTCCTCATGTACAAAATGTAAATACCAACGCGAGTTCAAAAACGCCCTGGATATCAGGCCCAGCCCCACAATCCTTACTCCACCACGGTGCATGAAGGTCCTACATCTTCGGACCCCAGATGGCAACAGCACATTTATTCTGTTTATTGTTCTTGGCCTTTAATTTAAGCCCCACTTTATGCTTTTATATGTACCCCACCAAATAGTGATCACACAAGTGTTTTCAATGTCTTTTTATTTCATGCGGTAAGGAATACAGCAGGGAAAAACTTTGTTTCCAAAATATGTATGTAGACGAAATTCACAAAGTGAGCACATTGTATCACAGCAAAAGTCAGCGAGGGTGGTGATGTGGGCTTGTTGGTTGATGATCATGGAATAGCATGAAGTGTAGTCTCCTTGTAGTTGCTGCACTATAGTTGAGGCCAGTGTGTATAAGTAACATTTTCAAAATACTGTGAATATGTCATCGAAAACTTGCTAATATAATAATGCAGATCAAGAGATTGCATTAAGTAAAGCACTGAAAGGGGCATGTTGGTGCACATTCCTTATTACGTAGCACTGAGTTTTACATTGGCAAAATATTACAAAGAAGGCAACAAGGATGCAAATGGACGAAGCACTCTCTGTCTGCATTCTTGTTCCCTTCTTTGTAATGTTTTGCCAGTGTAAAACTCACCGAACTGTAATACATAATCATGAAAGAGATTGCATGTTATCACAGCAACAAGGGACATAATGTACAAATTACATAGGTTAAAAAAAACTGGCAGAAAATTAGAGCAGTTTAAGATGCAGTGCACTGTCTAAGAAGCGCGCATAGTTTTTTACACAAGCCATGTAATTAAACTGCTTGATAGGAATTACAAATTTTAGCAGAGTGTCACATGAAATTATAAGTGTATAAACAGTATTAAAAATTGACAACACATGGGAACCTACTCATGTGCCGTCCCAAACAATCACATATCATTGCTGAATTTCCCTACATTGCAGCCGAGCACAAATGTTTGGTACATGACACTTAAAGCACAGGGAAAGTGAATGCTTAGACAATTCACAACTAAAACACAGAAAGAGGCAGTTGAATTCTTGGGTGTTACGTGCCAAAACCACGATTTCATTATGAGGCACGCCATAGTGAGGGTCCCTAGATTAATTTTGACCACCTGGGGTTCTTTAACGCGCACCCAATGCATGGTACACGGGCCATTTTGTATTTCACCCCCCGTCGAAATGCGGCCACCACAGCCGGGATTCAATCCCGCGCTCTAGGGCTGAGTGCACAGCGCCATAGCCACCATGGCTGGTAGAAACAGGCAGTGTATATGATTCGCTAAAGAAGGGTATCCGTCGAGGCGCGCTCGTGACATGGCATCGCACCCAATGATGCCGCTTCACTACTACAGACTAGACGTCGCCTTTTTGCTCAATAGGCCATCTGACGCTTTCACATCAAAATATAGCAGACCAAAATATTGCACGATAACATAACAAGGAAATTAATGCACAAATATCGTAGGTTATATAAGTTCCTGGCTGAAAATTAGAGCAGTTTAATATGCAGTGCACTGTCTAATAAGGGTGCGCAGTTTTTTACACAAGCCATGTCACTAAATTGCTTCATAGATATATTGTTAAACAGTGCAAAGCAAGACAAAGGACGGCCAAAAGGGAGACAAAGACAAACTAACCTAACATACCTTGACTGTACTTTGTCTATCTCATTTCCCGCTGTTTAAAGATGATCGAACCCCAACTAACCCGGTCTCGTACCTTATTGCAGTTTATTAGTTGAAATGCCAGACATTAGAAAAGTGAGAAATAAAATGTATAAGAAACTATATACAGTGGATTCTTGTTGATAGAATTCTGCATAATACGTTTTTCTGGATAATAAGTTTTTTCTGAGTGTATTTTCAAACGGTTATTATGATCATGTTGTCGCCTAAAGCGGATAATCGACTGCGGAAGTAGGCTTTTAGTGACATTTCTAAAACTCCTAGCTTTATATTCCAGTGTTCTGACTTAGATAACATTCCAGCGACCTACAAACGTATTAAGCCCCAGCCACACTGAACGAAAAATCCACGCGGCCTGCCGCCGGCGGTACAACGTTGCTGCAGCAGTGTGGCCACACATACTGGCAGTGCACCGCTGCTCTGGTGAGTGAGCGGCGGCTTCCTTTTATTAACTTTCAGAACTTTTTGCAGATATTGAAAAGAAGAAAGTTCACCGCAAACTGACCAGCTATTTTTACGTTGCTGAATAAGTGTTTGCTGCAGTTCATGTGGCATCGAGTGATACTGTTCCGTATAATGTGTCATGCAAGGCAGTATCACTCCACACCACAAGAACCTTTGCTATTGAGTTTGTCACCGAGTACGCCTATTTTCATACTTTTTGGAGCTTGCTTTGGATAATAAGATTTTCTGGTGATACATTTCATATTCCGATTCCCGTGAAGATTGTAGCAACGAGATTCCACTGTAAACAGCACTTAAGATTGACAACACATGGGAACCAGCTCATTGTTGTGTGTTTATGTAAGCATTTGTGCTGAGATTTTAGTTTACCTTCCTTTCTTTTTGTTTTTATGTTGAGTTCATTATTTATTCTTTGATTCTCGTTGTGTTCTTATTTATGTAACCGTATAATATGTTCTTGCTCCACAATTGTTATCTGTACTGCCCCCCTCATGCAATACTCCTTCTGGAGCCTGTGAGGTATATGAAATAAATAAATCAAAATGTGCCATCAGATATTGATGTTTCGCATTTCTATGGAACAAAGGTTCAGTTACATAGTTCGTGTAAAAAACTACGCACAGTCATCAGACGGTGCACTGCATCTTATACTGCTTTAATTTTCAGGCAAGAGTTTTTATAACCTAAACAAAATGTATGTTTCTTGTTGCTGTGACAACATGCAATCTGTTGCTCTGCATTATTGTATTAGCAACTTTTGGATCAGATCATAGTATCTCGAAAGTGTTACTTATTTCTACCTTGTGTTAAAATGTAAGTCTAATAATGCTTTTATAAAATGTGCTGACCTAGGTATGACTTTTATGAACATAAATTTATCGAGAAGGTTTTTGCATGAATTCCTTTCAGCATGAAACAGACACTGATGAAAACACTTTTAGCAACTCACACATTACAATATGCCTACCTAGGTGCTAACCACTTTGGAAGCAGATCACAAGTGTTTGCTGAATTTCACTAAACTAACAGCAAGTACTTATACAGCTGTTTGGTATATCACAATTCAGAGCTCAGGGAATGTGTATGCTTAGACATAGCAGAACAAAAATACACCACCGACAGTGCCTATATGGATTCATTAAATAAGGCCACCAACATTTGGTATACAGCTGCAAAAACATTTTTCAACGTACTACATATTTGTTGAGTAAAGCCAGTGAAGCTATACGTTTGATTATGAATTCCCCTGGCTTCTGGAACATTTTTTCAACGTACTGACTCTGGCACAATGACTGATCACTCATGACAACAACAATTGAATGCAAAGCTGTGCCCTGTGTTTATTTCAAATAGATTTGCGTAAGTTCGTTGTGTCTGCTGGTTGTCCGATGAAGGCAGAATCTACAAACTCGCATTACCACACATTGGGTGCACAGTAAAGAACCTCTGGTCTTCGAAATTAATCCGGAGGCCCTTGCTATCATACGCCTCATAACCTGATCATGGATCCTTATGAGCTAGGGGCATTTATAAAGTTTGTATTATTGGTACCGCAAACTTGGAACACGTGTATGCGATAAGCATCAACTAGAGCGCACATCTCTGTAGCTGTATCAAAATATAATTATTGTCTGCTATATAATATCGCGAAACTAGGCTAGGAGCATCAATCACAAATGGCAGCATCCATCGGGAAAGTTGGTTGAAACACGAGCAGTGATCCACTTTCTGCATTTTAAGAGGCACAATGCCAAGGAGATTCATGCCAAACTGGTTATGATATGCAGTGACCGACACTACACAATGTCCAGCGATGGCGTGCAGTATGGGAGCCGGCGTTGAGTCGGCGGTGTTACCACTGTCGCGAGCCATTGTTGACGAAAGAGACCCCTGGTGAGAGCCTGAGGCCAGGGACTGTGCGGTAGCACATCGGGTGGTCGACGAGACGCTATCAGGGAAAGTCGAGGGAAGATGGCTGGCCTGATGATGGCTTAATTACGGGCACGGGATGAGATGCGACTGGTGCTGGCGGTGGGGACGCAGGCAGCAATTCGCACACCGTGCGGTCAGCCACTGGAAGAGGATGGTAGGCAGTGCCGTAGAAGTTCAGGACGGACTGCCGCAGCGTTGTAGTGGCACGAACTAGGCGATGGAACGCAGAGGCGGAGCTGGAGATCAAGTGGAAGGACGTGAAGCAGCACCTCGTACTTGAACTTCTGGATCCAGATGGTATTCAGCTCCCGAACAGCCTCGAATTGGGCGAACCATACGCCGACGTAGCGGGACGAGAACGGCGGCAGTGGTGGGTGAAACTGCGGCTCCAGCCAGTTAGGCATGGCAGCGTGTCGCTCTGGAAAAGGCACGCTCCACCCGGTCACCACTGTAGGACGACGTGACGGCAGTCAACGAGCCGTGCCGTCGTGCCTACTCAGAAGGGCGAAGGCGGCGAGCCAAGCGGAGGCTTCGACGACAGCGTCTCAAGCTTCTAGAACAATACTGCACGTGCCGAGCTTGATCCTCAAGCACGCGCTGCGCATCTTTATTTTCTCTTCTGTTTTCTGCCGGCACCAAGGCGCCGGCTGAGAGCGCTGACCAGAGCCCTTTGCACTGCGGCGTCGGTGGGCGCTACAGCATCAATCTGAAATTTTGTAGGGGTGTGTGAAGTTATTTTTGAGACCGAATTGGATACTGTGCATAGTACTGTGGTAGAGCGTCCGCAGAAATACCGCAGCCGTTGTCTAGCGGTAAAGCATCTGCCTCGTATGCGGGAGGCACCGAGTTCAAATCCCGGTGCCACCGGGAACCCACCGGTTTTTTTTCTAATGGGTAGAGATTTGCCCTGGCCTGGTGCTCGGCTTTCGTAGGGGTCTAGAAAGAGGGCCCAATAGAGATTTCAGGAGTTATCTCTGGGCGCATCTTGTCAAACCACAGACGCCGTAGTTGAGCATCCGCCGCGACTGTGGGAGGCAAGTACTGCCGCAGGGTACCTACCGGTAAAATAGGTACGAGCGAGCTCCCGACCTGGTGCTCGGCCATTATGGGACCTCAACACTTGGGAAGAGGTGTTTTGTCCTCAACCCGAAGGCGTCCCCACCTCAATAGGTGCTTAGGGCGCCACATGGGAAATGGCCGCCATGGGAGCGGTCCAAACATCACTTTTTTGTGCTCACAAGGGTTTCGACGGGAATGCAGGGCGCAGGCTTCTTTCCCAAGCGTATCATCCCTGAAGGAAGCCGAACGCCAGGCCGGGGTACGCTTGTGCCTATTTAAACCAGTGGGTGCCCGGCGGAGGTGGGAATTGACCCCACAACCTCTCGCAGCCAAGGCGGGCGCTCTACCACTATGCATACGAATCGAATAGTGCCTTAAGAGAATCGACTATAGAATAGTTTTCGAATAATGAATAGCCATTATCACAATTTTGTATATAAAACAATGTTCAGATCCTAGTATGCTTAAAGTTAACAAGTTTCTGTCATTACATAGCACATTATGAAGTGTTGTTTAATAAAACCACGAATGGAGCATTAGGAGCAAACAAGTAGTTTCTTCACGTGCACAGGAGTCCAGAGAGAGAACGAATTTTGTCCCTTGAAATGCAGAAAGCGGATCACTGCTCGTATTTCAACCATCTTTCTTGATGGACACTGCAATTTTTAGTTTGGCAGCACTAGCGCTGAGTGGCAGTGCTACATAGAACACAATATATCATCTGCTAAATCTAGAGATATGTGCACTCATGTTGATACCTAATGTGTACACCTGTTCCAAATTTATGGTACTAACAACACAAACTTTATGAATGCCCCTCGTACATCAGGCATACACTCTGACAAGGAACATTTTATATTTGTTCATGTGACACCGAAATTTACTCCCAGTTCCGATACAGTTGCAAAGTCTCTCAGTTGAGTGACCGAAATAATCATTTTTGCTAGTGAAGGCACTGTGCCCCAGCTGAACAATGCAGAAACTTCTTGCGGTTGCATAAGCAATGATTTTCTTCCACTCCGTACGATGCATTCTCTCGGCATCACTACATCCGATCATGGTGATGCTAGATGATGAATGACCCACAAATTAACCTTTTGCAATCCCCGCAGGAGCGTCTGCGTAAGCAGGCGTTTGGTGTGTTGCGACACCACGGACCCGAGCACATGGGGGTCGGATCCTCCCACGTGAGCCGTGTGCGGCTTAGCCGTGTCCGGGGAAAAGAGGATCCTGGGGGTTCAGCCGATGCCGGGTGTCTGGACCGTTATGGCCCCCCGGCGGAGGCAACACACCTCTTTGGCCTCGGCTTCACGTAGACGGCACCCCCGGACTGACCCACCCGGGGGAAATCGGTAGTTGCCTTTTCCTGTCTCTCTCCCTCCAACCTTCGTCTTTCTTACTTTCACTCTTTCCTGTCCTCTCTTTATTTTCCTTTCACTTCCGACTTCGCGGGCAGCAAGGGTTAACCTTGTGCATTATATCCTGCCTTGGGTATATGTATTTGGTTATAGTGGTGGCGTTCAGTTGGCGTTTGCAGGACCTGTCCCTTACAGACTCTGCAGCGTCCCCTTGTTGGGCTGGCTCCATGGTGGGTGGCTGGCGCCACCACCGAAACTCATCCCACATATATGGATAGCTCCTTTCCTGCACTTGCTGATCGCCGCCCGACACGGGGGCGCACCGAAGAAATATTCCAATTTTTTGGCCGACAAATTGAGAACTTTCCACGATACCACATGGTACATAGTGAGAAAACTGACAAGTCCGTGAGAGTGATCTCACCCTTTATTGTTGCAAAGACTCTGACAGAGACTATAGGACCAGGTTACAAGGCGACGAAGATGGCCAGCGGTGATCTCCTTCTGGAACTCCGCGATAAGAAACAACATGATAAACTACAGAATATAGTGTCGTTTGGAAATTTTCCTGTGACTGTGACCCCGCACCGCACCCTGAACACCACCCGCGGTGTTATTTCTGAAGACGACATGTTGGAGCTCACTGAAGATGAACTTCTGGAAGGATTTAAGGAACAAAATGTTTTGGTTGTAAAACGAATCAAGATGAGGCGCGATGGTAAGGAGATTCAGACAAAACACATAATTCTTACTTTTGGTTCAAGTGTTCTACCCGAGACCATTGAGGCCGGATACGTCAAACTACATGTCAGGCCATACGTGCCAAACCCGCTCCGATGCTTCAAGTGCCAAAGATTCGGCCACAGCTCGCAGAACTGCCGAGGCCGACTGACATGTGCTAAATGTAGTGCCTTGGAACACCCATCTGAATCGTGTGAAAACTCTGTTCGCTGTGTGAACTGTGATGGGGAGCACGCCGCATACTCGCGGTCCTGCCCGTCCTGGAGGAATGAAAAGGGAATTGCAACTATAAAAGTGAAAGAGAATATTTCATTTAAAGAGGCACGAAGGCGGGTGACCTACCTGTCTAAAACCAGCTTTGCCGATGTGGCGCGTCAGGGGGCAGCGTCACAACGGTCTCCGGCTGCTGTCCGGCTCACACGTAGTGAGCCGGCAGTGACGCCATCCGCCCCCTCGGCGGCTGCGGCTACCACTGCTCCGCCATCTCATAAGAAGGGGCCATCGACCTCCGGGCTCGTGGCCTCAAAGGTCTCGTCCATCGAGACGAGGCCCTCACGTCAAACACTGCGCTCGCAAGAGCGCGTGTCCAGCGCCTCGCAAGAGCCGATGGACACAACAACCGGTCTGACGGCGCCGCCAGCGCCTAAGGAGCTCCGCGAATCTCGCGATCGTTCCAAAAAAGAAAAAACCCGTATCACAGGGCCCGACAAGGGCTCTGTAATCTAATTTAAAGTCCCTTCACACACAGCACAAACCTCTTTCTCAATATGGACACGCAAATATTGCAATGGAACGTTAGGGGACTTCTCCATAACCTCGATGACGTTAAAGAGCTCCGTCATAAATATAGTCCGAGGGTGCTGTGTGTCCAGGAGACACATCTGAAATCAGGAAACAAACTTTTTAAGGCAATACGCCGTTTTTCGCGAAGACCGTGACGACGCTACCGCTTCGTCGGGTGGTGTCGCTATAATTGTCGATAAAGGTGTTGCCTGACAACAATTAAACCTCCGAACTTCCCTTGAAGCAGTTGTTGCCCGAGCAGTACTGTTTGGTAAACTAGTCACGGTTAGTTGGATTTACATCCCCCCTTGCTATCAACTTTCCAAGACAAAGTTTCAAAATTACATAGATGAACTTCCGCCGCCATATATAGTTGTCGGAGATTTAAATGCACATAACACTTTTTGGGGAGACTCTCGTTGCGATGCGAGAGGGCGCCTAATTGAAAACTTTATGTTTTCTTCAGGTCCATCTATACTTAACCAGAAAGAGTCAACGTATTTCAGCGTTACACATAACACATACTCATCCATTGACTTAAGTACGGTATCGAGTACACTAATACCGTACCTGGAGTGGTCTGTTCTCAAGAACCCCTTAGGGAGCGACCACTCCCCTATTATGTTAAACTCAACAAAACAAGATGGATGCTTGCCAAGTTTTCCTCGATGGAACGTGGACTCGGCCAACTGGCAACTGTTCCGAGAGCTCACATGTTTATGTGGCGACGACATTGCTGATTTTAATGTAGACGATGCTGTCGCATATCTAACATGTTTTATTATTGACGCTGCTAAGATATCAATTACGCAAACTAACGGATTGACCAAGAAGCGCCGCAACCCATGGTGGAACGATGAATGTAGGAAGGCACGCAAAAACCTAAACAAAGCTTGGGGATTGCTTCGCAATTCTCCAACCACCGAAAACCACATTAATTTCAAGCCGGTTAAGTCATAAGGCAGAAGAACCCGTCGACGTGCAAAAAGAGAGAGTTGGGAGAGATACCTCTCTGGCATAAATTCTCACACAGATGAGGCGAACGTATGGCATAGGGTGAATAAATTGAAAGGCCGGGAGTCGAACCCTCTGCCCTTAGTAAGTACCCAAGGAGATAGCCTGGAAGATCAGGCAGATTGTCTGGGCGAACACTTTGAATATGTATCCAGTGCATCTCATTACACAGAAACATTCATGAGGTTCAGAGAACGTGCAGAGCGACAGCCCGTTAATCGGAAATGTGCTCGAAATGAAGATTACAACCGCCCGTTTAGTTTATCTGAATTTAAAACTGCTCTCGCTTGTTGCAACACCTCAGCACCAGGTGCTGACGGTATCATGTATGAAATGATCAAGCACCTACACCCTGAAACACAAAAGACCCTCCTCTCTCTTTTTAATGTCATGTGGGCTGCTGGGTACATTCCATCTTCTTGGAAAGAAGCTATAATAATCCCTATACTTAAACAAGGCAAGGACCCGTCCTTGCCTAGTAGTTACAGACCCATTGCCTTGACAAGCTGTCTGTGTAAGCTCTTCGAAAAGATGATTAACCGGCGCCTTGTCTATCTCCTAGAAAGCAACGGAATACTAGATCCGTACCAGTGTGGTTTCCGAGAAGGTAGGTCGACTACAGACCACCTTGTCCGTATTGAGGGGATTATAAGGGATGCCTTCATACACAAATAGTTTTTTCTATCTGTATTTCTTCACTTAGAGAAAGCGTATGACACCACATGGCGCTTCGGTATTATGCGAGACCTATCCACTATGGGTGTGCGCGGCAATATGTTGAGTACTATCGAAAGCTACCTTTCTAACCGTACCTTTCGTGTAAGGGTGGGCCGGGCATTGTCGACGTCTTTCACCCAGGAAACTGGTGTCCCGCAAGGCGGTGTGCTTAGCTGCACACTGTTTATTGTTAAAATGAACTCTCTACGCACGGCTATTCCACGAACGATGTTCTACTCTGTATATGTAGGTGATGTCCAGATTGGTTTTAAATCGTGCAGCTTTGCTGTCTGCGAACGACATGTCCAGCATGGCTTAAATAAAGTGCCTAAATGGGCTGATGAAAACCGTTTTAGGTTGAGCCCACAAAAAAGCACATGCGTCCTTTTCACCAATAAGAGAGGAATAGTACCAGACCCTTCTATTGAGCTCTCTGGTACCAAATTACCTGTAAGCAAAGAGCACAAGTTTCTCGGCATCATACTGGACTCGAAACTCACATTTGTCCCGCACATCAAATACTTGAAGGTTAAGTGCATGAAAACAATGAACTTATTGAAGCCGCTGTCACGTACAACATGGGGCAGTGACAGGAAATACATTTTAAACATGTATAGGTGCCTTGTCTGCTCACAACTTGACTACGGCGCGATAGTCTATCAGTCTGCTGCACCCAGTGCTTTAAGGATGTTGGATCCTGTTCACCATTAAGAATCCGGCTCGTGACTGGAGCCTTCAGGACAAGCCGCGTACAAAGCCTTTATGTGGAAGCAAACGTGTGGTCGCTCTACCTTCAGAGGACTTATGCCAGTTTTACATATTTCCTTAAAACAAATTCAAACCCTACACATCCTACCTATTTTACCATAAACGATACCACATGTGCCACACTATTTAATAATCGACCAACAGCAAAGCAGCCCTTTTCGCTACGCGTGAGAAAGCTCAGTGAAGAAATGGGTGCTTGACTACTTGAACATTGCCTAATGCCTCCAGCGAAGCTGCTACCGCATTGGCAGTGGCTGCTGGTTGAATGTGACACATCGTTTATTGAAGTCACAAAACACGCGCCAGATGCACACATTCAAATGCACTTTTTAGAACTAAAGTCGAAGTACTCTTGCCCTGAATTTTACACAGATGCATCAAAGTCACAAGCTGGCGTTTCCTATGCGGCAGTCGGTCCGTCCTTCTCGGAATCCGATGTACTTTATCCCCAAGCAAGTATCTTTACGGCCGAAGCCTATGCAGTACTATCGGCCGTAATACACATTGATAGATTGAAACTCGAAAAGGCTGTAATATTTATCGACTCTTTAAGCGTTGTTAAAGCTTTAATGATGCCGCAAAAACATAAACACCCTGTAATTATCAACCTCTACTCACTGATCTGCTCTGCTTATGCATCTAAAGAACAAATCATAATATGCTGAGTGCCTGGGCATAGAGACATTGAGGGTAATGTTTTGCCGACCAAATGGCCACATCAATAACATCGCACGCTATTAATCCTACAGCTGCTGTCCCTGTAACAGATTTGAAACCTTTCTTGCGTAAGAAACTGCGAAGCCACTGGCAACGCTTGTGGGATGCGGAAACAAATAATAAGCTTCACTTGATAAAGCCACACTTAGGTTTCTGGCCGTTTGCATCGAAAACACGGCGAACTGATGTCCTATTCTGTCGTCTCAGAATAGGACATACATATGGTACTCACAACTTTCTATTGAGTGGTAATGATCCTCCAACCTGTGGTAGATGTGGCGAGAGGCTCACCGTCCTCCACGTCCTCTTGGAGTGTCGGGAAGCTGAAAGAGAAACACATTTTCCGCTAGCATATCGCTATTGCATCCCTCTCCATCCTGCTATGTTTCTCGGTAAAGAACCGCTTTTTAACACCAACGCAGTCCTCGCATTCTTAAAGATGTTGTGCCACATGTTATTAGCCCAATAAGTTCATACCGCATCCTCTCTCGGGAGGATGTTGCTGTGATAGTTTTTATAGCACATGCCTCCAGGCCCTTGTGTTTCAAGAGCTCTGTTTAGGCACTTGTGCTTCTGGCTAATTTTCGCATCTTTAATATTTTGTAAGTCGTATCATTCCTTCGCAATGCATTGTTCATGTCCATAGTACACATAATTAGTCATTGCCATAATCTTATTACGTATAGATTTTACGCACTTTACAGCGACTGTTTTTAGACCCATTTACAGCCATGTCACATCTAATGTTCATATAGTCCACTATTCATGTACCACTAACAAGCCATTACCATCGTCTTGGCGCTCTTTGGCCACATCTGGCCCTTGCGCCAATAAACCACAATAATCATCATCATCAACCTTTTGTGTTCTGGCTGTGTCTGCAGGCTGATTTTGAATCTGAAAACAGATGTGAATATTAAAATGTGAAGCCATGATGCACCAAAAGCAACAACAGAAAGGATTACATGGACTGCGTTAAGCTGACATTAATGGATGGATATAAATGACTGATCGAAGACATTAAAATGTAGCTGATTTTTCCCACTGGCAGTCTGAGGTGGGCATATAATGTATTTTTAATCCCTCTCCTAACTTTAAATATTATTTCAGAACAGCGAACATGGCAACGGTGCCCGCATGGCGTGTCAGCGGACTTGCAGCAACGCGGGGTACTCGACCCTGTAGCGAACGCAGCAGAATAAATTCGAACTGGAAATCGGCCCACGCATACTGTCGCCTATATACAAGTACGCTGATGCCATGTAGTCGATGCACCTCACTTGACGGCGTGGCGCGAACGAAAGATCCTCGATCGCAGTACCTTTCGCATTTCACGTCGCACTGCTTTCTACAAAAGCGGCAGAGAACTAGCGCTAATATTGATTCTGTGCTCGAGCACCTCACACACTAAGAAAAAAAGAGTATCCCTTACTCTTTTCGAAGAGTCTGGACTCGTCACATATATGACACACTTTGGGAGAGACACCCGAACTCCCTTCCGCCAGAGTGTCCGAAGACTATCTGTGATGTATACGAGGTGGTTACTTAACTCCTCACGCAGTAGTCTTGCACACTCTTTTCTAGTAGTCTCCTGGACCCTCTCAAGAGGGTTGCAAGACTACTGCTGAGGGAGTCTGTTAACTCTTCTAGATGAGTCAGACGACTCAAGATAGAGGGTCACATGGATATTGCTGAAGGATTCTGTTAACTATTCTAGGTGAGTCAGACGACTCAACATAAAGGGTCACATGACCACTGTTGAAGAAGTCAGGTAACTATTCTTGACGAGTCTGATGACTCCATTAGTATGTGTCGCGATACCCCTAGTGCGTGGTGCAGGACTCTTGCAAATAGATCAAACCATGTAAGTCATTCGACTCTGCTGGCAGTGTTGAGCCGCTTTTCAAAATGAGTCAAAAACTTTTGCCGACAGTGCAAAGCGGCTATCGCGAAAAGACAACATAGAATAATAATGAATCCATAGCTAGGCACAAGGCAGGTTAGCAACAAAAAGTGATTATTCCATCATTTTGTTATTGTCTTCTGGAAATGTCTTCTTTCTTGGGTTTTATGTGCCAAAACCAGTTCTTAAAGGAAACTGAGACTTCCACCCAAATGTAACAATTTGCTACAATGGAAACCCAACCGGGTTCCTCGAAAGAAAGCCTCGCAGCTGATAAAAAATTCGTCCTGGTCCGGGACTCGAACCCGGGACTACCGCCTTTCCGGGGCAGCCGTTACCTAATCTGCTACAGGGTCAGCCGCCTGGTTAGCTCAGATGGTAGAGTGGCTGCCCCGGAAAGGCGGTGGTCCCGCGTTCGAGTCCCGGACCAGGACGAATTTTTCTTCAACTGCGAGGCTTTCTTTCGAGGAACCCGGTTGGGTTTCCATTGTAGCAAATTGCTACATTTGGGTGGAAGTCTCAGTTTCCCTTTAATTACTTATCTCCACCTAGCGGATTTCCGCTGAACTATTACATCAAAACACTTGCCTTTTCTTCGAGTTGTCGACAAATTCGACTTCGCCCTACCATCGGCTAGCCGCTTGGTTAGCTCAGATGGTAGAGCGGCTGCCCCGGAAAGGCGGTGGTCCCGGGAAAGGCGGTGGTCCCGGGTTCGAGTCCCGGACCAGGACGAATTTTTCTTCAACTGCGAGGCTTTCTTTCGAGGAACCCGGTTGGGTTTCCATTGTAGCAAATTGCTACATTTGGGTGGAAGTCTCAGTTTCCCTTTAATTACTTGTCTCCACCTAGCGGATTTCCGCTGAACTATTACATCAAAACACTTGCCTTTGCTTCGAGTTGTCGACAAATTCGACTTCGCCCTACCATCTGCTAGCCGCCTGGTTAGCTCAGATGGTAGAGCGGCTGCCCCGGAAAGGCGGTGGTCCCGGGTTCGAGTCCCGGACCAGGACGAATTTTTCTTCAACTGCGAGGCTTTCTTTCGAGGAACCCGGTTGGGTTTCCATTGTAGCAAATTGCTACATTTGGGTGGAAGTCTCAGTTTCCCTTTAATTACTTATCTCCACCTAGCGGATTTCCGCTGAACTATTACATCAACACCAGTTCTGATTATGAGACACGCCGTAGTGGAGGGTTCCGGATTAATTTTGACCACCTGGGGTTCTTTAACAAGCATTACGATGCAAGCACACGGGCGTTTTTGCATTTTGCCTCCATCGAAATGCGGCCACCGCGGCCGGGATTTGATCCCGCCTTCTGGAAGTGTCAAATGTATCAGTCAGCAGAGAATCACCATGAACACCAGACAATTCTCTTTACTATTAAACTGGAATCAATGGCCAACCAAGGAAAGAGTTTTAACGAAACACCCAATATGCACCTTGCAGCTGTATGTGCTTGACACTGCAATGCCACTCTGAACCATAATGACACCATAAAATAGTATGTCACTCATGCAAAAGTTTAATTCACCCCAACACAAGTCATAATTTTATAATGTCAAAAGGTTCTTAAGCTAAACCTATTGCACTGTTCCCTCACATATTTTTATTTAAAACTTAGGATGTAACCTCCTATGCAAATAATGTACACAAAATATAACAAAGTGCTACACTGGTGCAAAAAGGAGAACCAGTAATGAAGTGCAATAAAAACAATATTCCAACTTAGATCACATAATCTATGCAGTACAAAATTCAAGACAGCAACTGGTTGGCAATCGATAATCCAATTTAACAGTAAAAACAGCTGTCTTACCTTATGGTACTCTTCCCGCAGGGGCGTCTGCGTGAGCAGGCGTTTGGTGTGCTGCGACACCACGGACCCGAGCACAAGAGGGTTGGACCCTCCCGCGTGTCGCCGTGCGCGGCTTAGCCGTGTCTGGGGAAAGGGGGATCCTGGAGGTTGAGCCGATGCCGGGTGTTTGGACCTTTAAGAACCCCCGGCAGAGGCAACACACCTCTTCGGCCTCTGCTTCACATAGACGGCACCTCCAGACTGACCCACCTGGAGGAAATCGGCAGTCGCCTTTTCCTGTCCCCCTCTTCAATCTTTTGTCTTTCTCTCTCACTTTTCCATCTATCCTGTCTTCTAGTCACTTCTTCTCACTTCCGAATTTCTGGGCGGCAAGGGTTAACCTGGTGTACCTATCCAACCTTGGGTATTTTATATTAGGTTATAGCGGCGATGCATGGCTGGCGTCTGCAAGCATTCCATCCTTGTAGCGTCCCCTTGTTGGGCTCGGTGGTGGGTGGCTACCATCGCCGCCGAATTTAGCAATTTCATATGGCAAATCCTTTTCCCCCACTTCCTGATCGCTCCCTGAAAAGGGGGCGCACCGATGACACTTTCAACTTTTTCATGAAACCCAAAGAAATATTTCCCAAGTACCATGTCATTCATAGCCAACACGAAACGAAGACAGTCTGTACTATATCTCCATTTGTCGTAGCAAAATGCCTGACAGAAGCAATCGGCCCAGGTTACAAGGTAACTAAGATGGGAAGCGGAGACCTGCTTCTGGAAGTGCGTGATAAACCCCAGTATAACAAATTGTCTAAACTTGTTGCATTTGGTGACATCCCCGTCTCAGTGGGCCCTCACAGGTCAATGAACACTGTACGTGGTGTCATCTCGGATGACGACCTTCTAGAACTCAGCGAAAGTGAGCTGTTGGATGGATGGCAAGACCAAAACGTAGTAAAGGTTCAAAGAATTAAGTTAAGGCGTGACGACAAGGAAATTCCCACAAAGCATGTAATTATCACGTTTGGAACAAGTGACCTTCCAGATTCAATCGAGACGGGATATTATAAGCTCCGTGTACGACCGTACATACCCAATCCGCGCCGATGCTTCAAGTGTCAGCGTTTTGGGCATGGGTCTCAGAGCTGCCGAGGGCGCGCTACTTGTGCAAAATGTGCTTCTAAAGAACACGCCTCAGATAACTGCACTTCCACAACCCATTGTGCCAACTGTGACGGAGACCACCCCGCCTATTCGCGATCGTGCCCGTCATGGAAGAAAGAAAAAGAAATATTACAGCTCAAAGTCAAGCTAAACATTTCCTTTCCAGAGGCGCGCAAGCGTTTTTCTGCCCACAACCAGTCCAGTCCTTCCTACACCGATGTGGCGCGCCGGGGGGCAGCGTCACATCCTGCGGCGGCTGCCCGAGTCACACAGAGTGTGACAGCGGTGACACCATCAGCCCCCCTGGCAGGAGCAGCCAGTGCTGTTCCGCCCCCTACATCGCAGGGCCAGCAGTCCTCCGGGCCTGCCGGTCCCAGGGCCACTGCTCGTGCAGACCGGCCCCAAAAACCCCCTAGTGTGCCCGCGGAGCGGGCAGCAGCCAGCGCCTCTGACGAGGCAATGGATGCAATCATCACTACTCCGGCGTCCCAGGCGCCGAAGGAACGGCGTAGCTCCATGGAGCGCGTCGGGAGAAAAGAAAAATCCCGTATTACGGGGCCTGGAAAGGTCTCGTGAACTAACTTCTATCTTTCTGTACACACATCACTAACTTCTTTTCCATTATGGATACCCAAGTATTACAATGGAACGTGAGAGGACTTCTACGTAATCTTGACGATGTTAAAGAACTCCTCCGCAAATTCAGTCCAAAGGTGATGTGTGTACAAGAAACACACCTAAAATTAACACAGACGAACTTTTTAAGGCAATATGTCACTTTCCGCAAAGACCGCGACGACGCTCTCGCCTCGTCAGGGGGTGTGGCCGTAATGGTCGATAAGGGCGTTGCATGTCAGCAATTAAGCCTCCGAACGTCCCTTGAGGCAGTTGCTGTCCGAGCATTGTTGTTTGGTAAACTAGTCACAATTAGCTCCATCTACATTCCCCCTTCCCATCAGCTTTCCAGAACAGAATTTCAGAGCTTCATCGATGAACTTCCTCCGCCATACATAGTCGCTGGTGACCTTAACGCTCATAGCCCCCTGTGGGGCGACTCTCGTTGCGATGCGCGAGGGCGCCTTATAGAAAATTTTCTGTTTTCTTCAGGTGAATGTGTATTGAACAAGAAAGAACCTACGTACTACAGTATTACACATAACACATACTCGTCCATAGACTTAAGCATAGTGTCGAGCACTCTAATGCCATACCTGGAGTGGTCCGTCCTCAAGAACCCCTATGGAAGCGACCACTTCCCAATTATGTTGAACTCAACGAAACGAGATGGATGCTTGTCACCACCTCCTCGATGGAACATGGACTCGGCGAACTGGGAATTGTTCCGAGAGCTAACACACTTAGGCCGTGATGACATTGTTGCTCTTAACGTGGACGACGCCGTAGCATATCTAACTGGTTTTATTATTGACGCTGCTACAAAATGTATTAAACAAACTAGTGGACTGGCTCAGAAGCGCCGCATTCCTTGGTGGAACGAAGAATGTCGTAAAGCCCGCAAAAATCAAAACAAAGCTTGGGGATTGCTTCGCGATTCTCCTACTGCCGAAAATCTTATTAATTTCAAACAGGTTAAATCGCAAGGCAGAAGGACACGTCGACGTGCAAAGAGAGAGAGTTGGGAAAGGTACATTTCTGGAATAAATTCCTACACAGACGAGGCAAAAGTATGGAACAGGGTGAATAAATTAAAGGGCCGTGAGACGAACCCGCTGCCCTTAGTGAGTACCCAAGGAGATGGCCTGGAGAATCAGGCAAACTGTCTGGGCGAACACTTTGAATATGTCTCCAGTGCATCTCATTATACACAAACATTCCTGAGGTTCAAAGAACGCGCAGAGCGACAGCCCCTCGATCGGAAATGTGCCCGAAATGAACATTACAACTGCCCGTTCAGTTTAGCTGAACTTAAAGCTTCTCTTGCTTGTTGCAACGGTTCGGCACCAGGTGCTGACCGTATCATGTATGAAATGATCAAGCACCTACACCCTGAAACACAAAAGCTACTTCTCTCTCTTTTTAATGTCATGTGGGCTGCTGGTTCCATTCCATCTTCTTGGAAAGAGGCTATAGTAATCCCCATACTTAAACAGGGCAAGGACCCGTCCTTACCTAGTAGCTACAGACCCATTGCTTTGACAAGCTGTCTGTGCAAGCTCTTCGAAAAGATGATTAACCGGCGCCTAATCTGTGTCCTAGAAAGCAACGGAATACTAGATCCTTACCAATGTGGCTTCCGGGAAGGTAGGTCGACTACAGACCACCTTGTCCGCATCGAGGCAATCATAAGGGATGCCTTTATACAAAAACAGTTTTTTC
Organism: Dermacentor silvarum; assembly: GCF_013339745.2. Taxonomy (NCBI): domain Eukaryota; kingdom Metazoa; phylum Arthropoda; class Arachnida; order Ixodida; family Ixodidae; genus Dermacentor; species Dermacentor silvarum. The sequence goes on from NC_051160.1 coordinate 166,584,442, forward strand.
TCTCCGTATTTCTTGATTTAGAGAAGGCATATGACACCACATGGCGCTTCGGTATTATCCGAGACCTTTCCGCTATGGGTGTCCGCGGCAACATGTTGAGTACTCTGCAAAGCTACCTTTCTAACCGTACCTTTCGTGTAAGGGTGGGCCAGGCCTTGTCTAGGTCTTTCACCCAGGAAACTGGTGTCCCGCAGGGCGGTGTGCTGAGCTGTACACTGTTTATTGTGAAAATGAATTCTCTACGCGCGGCTATTCCACGAACGATGTTCTACTCTGTATATGTAGATGATGTCCAGATTGGTTTTAAATCGTGCAACTTTGCTGTCTGCGAACGACATGTCCAGCATGGCTTAAATAAAGTGGCTAAATGGGCTGATGAAAACGGTTTTAGGTTGAGCCCACAGAAAAGCACATGCGTCCTTTTCACTAATAAGAGAGGAATAGTACCAGACCCTGCTATTGAGCTGTCTGGTACCACATTACCTGTAAGCAAAGAGCACAAGTTTCTAGGTATCATATTGGACTCAAAACTCACATTCGTTCCGCACATCAAATATTTGAAGGCTAAGTGCCTGAAAACAATGAACTTATTGAAGCTGCTGTCGCGTACAACATGGGGCAGTGACAGGAAATGCATTTTGAACTTGTACAGGTGCCTTGTCGGCTCACGACTTGACTACGGGGCGATAGTTTACCAGTCTGCTGCACCCAGCGCTTTAAAAATGTTGGATCCTGTTCACCATTTAGGAATCCGCCTCGCGACTGGGGCCTTCAGGACAAGCCCCGTACAAAGCCTTTATGTGGAAGCGAACGTGTGGTCGCTCCACCTTCAGAGGACTTATGCCAGCTTTACATATTTCCTTAACATAAATTCAAACCGTACACATCCTACCTATTTTACCATAAACGATACCACATCTGCCACACTATTTAATAATCGACCAACAGCGAAGCAGCCCTTCTCGCTACGCGTGAGAAAGCTCAGTGAAGAAATGGGTGCTGCACTACTTGAACATTGCCTAATGCCTCCAGCGAAGCTGCTACCGCCTTGGCAGTGGCAGCTGGTTGAATGTGACACATCGTTTATTGAAGTCACAAAACACGCGCCAGATGCACACATTCAAATGCACTTTTTAGAACTAAAGTCAAAATACTCTTGCCCTGAATTTTACACAGACGCATCAAAGTCACATGCTGGCGTTTCCTATGCGGCAGTCGGTCCGTCCTTCTTGGAATCCGATGTACTTTATCCCCACACAAGCATCTTTACGGCAGAGGCCTATGCAGTACTATCGGCGGTGAAACACATTGATAGATTGAAACTCCAAAAGGCTGTAATATTTACCGACTCTTTAAGCGTTGTTAAAGCGTTAATGATGCCGCAAAAACATAAACACCCTGTAATTATGAACCTCTACTCACTGATCTGCTCTGTTTATGCATCTAAACAACAAATCATAATATGCTGGGTGCCTGGGCATAGAGACATCGAGGGTAATGTTCTTGCCGATCAAATGGCCACATCAATAACATCGCACGCTATTAATCCTACCGCTGCTGTCCCTGTAACAGATTTGAAACCTTTCTTGCGGAAGAAACTGCGAAGCTACTGGCAACGTTTGTGGGATGCGCAAACAAATAATAAGCTTCACTTGATTAAGCCACAGTTAGGTTTCTGGCCCTCTGCATCAAAAACACGGCGAACTGATGTCCTATTCTGTCGCCTCAGAATAGGACACACATATGGTACCCACAATTTTCTATTGAATGGTAATGATCCTCCAACCTGTGGTAGATGTGGCGAGAGGCTCACCGTTCTTCACGTCCTCCTGGAATGTAGGGAAGCCGAGAGAGAGAGGAAGAAACATTTTCCTCTGGCATACCGCTGTTCTATCCCTCTTCATCCTGCTATGTTTCTTGGCAAAGAACCGCTTTTCACTACCAAAGCAGTCCTCGCTTTTTTGAATGATGTTGTCTTGCATGTTATCAGCCCAAGAAATACGTAATGCATCCTCTCTCAAGAGGATGCCACTGTGATAATAGTTCAGTTTAGCCTTTGACATATCTTAGTATATCATTAATCTTTTACAATGCATCCCTCGTATCCATAGCACACTTCATTAGTCATTGCCATATTCTTAGTAACTATAGATTTTACGCATTTTACAGCGACTATTTTAGGCCTCTTTACAGCCATGCCACATCTGTTTTATCCACACCTTCTAATTCACCATTCATGTACCACTGACACGTCATTATCATCGCCTTGGCGCTCTTTGGCCGCATCTGGCCCTTGCGCCAAAAAACTCCAACAATCAACCTTATGGTACTCTTGTTGGCACTTTTCCCACACAACTCATGCATGTTTCTTAGCTTGAGTTGAAAATTGATCTGAAAAACACCATATTAAAAAGTTGTGCATCAATTTTATTCTTTCATACAATCTGCAACCGTGCATACAAACTTGAAAACTGACAATATTACAAAAAACATAGGGCAATATTTAAGCTAAACATTTTATTGAAGTTGACCTAACCATGGTTTTTCAGGACTAAGTTTTTTAATACACCAACAATTTTACTGATTGCAATAAGCACTAATACAAGACTTGCCATAAATCAATCATGCTGGCAAAATATGTAGCACAGGTAGCTGTATTTTGCATGACAAAGATAGTTCATGAATCAAGAGTACAAGGAAGGAAGCAGACCAGGTGGTAACTAAACTGAACTCAGCTGCACACATGCAGCTGTAAAAGACACATGAGGAAGGCTTCTTTTACTCATCAGAAGTCATCCCAAGAGCAGATTAGGTAACGGCTGTAATTTTCTCTCAGTAAATGCATTAAAGGGACACTAAAGGCAAATACTAAGTCAAGCTAAAGTGATGCATTAGTGCACGAGTATCTCTAAAGCGTCAATATTATCGCGAGCAGAGCCTTAGTAATAGAGAAATTAAGGTAAATGCAGGACATGATTAGCGACTCCCCCCGGACATTCAAGTATTCGCCCGATGACGAAGGCACTCCTCATTTAAATTCTGTCACTAGTACTGAACCACTCGTTATAAAACATCATTGTACTGTATTATAAGAAGAAATAAAATACTACTTCACCAGTTCTATTACACTTTTACAAAAAAGAACTAACTGACATTACACCGTTGACAACAACGCGGGCGGTCAAAAGGTTTCGCGTTCGCTCGACTCTGCGCCGCCCGCACTTTCGCGTTTCAGTTTTTCTGTTATCGTGTAGTGTTGCGCTTGTTTTTCTGGCTCGCGTACCTCGCACTAACTGCAAGTAGCAGAGAATTCAACTTCCATGCAACGTCGCGGAATGCCCGAACGGTCTACGACACTTTACCAAAATCAGTTGCAGCGGCGCACCGTACCGCCATCTGTAGGGCGCCGTTACACTCACCAACGGCAGAAAATGGCGTATGCAACGTCACCACTCCTCGGTTGGCGTGGCGGGTGATTTGAATTGCAATAAAGGTATTTGGACCCTTCAGATTAAATTTTTTTCGTAAACTAAGTCTTTTCTTTGCACGAGACAAGCGTTTTGAGGTTTCTGGAAAGGTATTTAAACAGTCCACGTCGACTTAGTATTTGCCTTTAGTGTCCCTTTAAGTTACATTACGTGCCACCCATTTGCATGTCACTCATATAAAGTTCTTGTGATTATATAGCAGTTGTGTCACTATGCTATAGGCAACTATAGCAAGGGATACGTTTTGTTTATTAAATCTTGTGTTCAAGGGAAATGCTACTCAAAATGTTTTTCTTTTATTTTTTGTAATAGAGGTTTGAAAATTAAGCCAATTAGAGGGTTCTTCAAGGTGATTTCGTATATGTTATTTTTGTTTAGCTGCTACATTTCTTCAGTTATGTCTTAAACAATGGCACAATGTATAGTGATCTGTGTGGGCACTTTCTTCTGTATTAAATTTTCACAAAAAGCATTGTGCTAACTTAGCTCTTTGTAGATGACAAAGTGCCTATATCTATCGAAACATGTAAACTTAGTGGGACTATGCAAGTAAAGCTTAGTACACTTTAATAATTTTTTCACAATCCCATGCAAATAACTTTGTGCAGTTACAATTGTCGGATAGTAACGAAATTTGGCTTACATACTCTGCAAGGTATGTCGAATGCTAATATTTAATTGAAATTGCAATATCTTTCAAAATTATTTAAAGTGTCCTATTTTTTGCATAACTTTAGTAATTTTACATGCTGTTTGGGTAGATATCGGCACTTTGCGGTCTACGAGCTAAATAAGATACAGCACGATCATTCTTGTGAAACTGTTATATACATTAAAGTGCCCGCAGATACTTTGCCACTGCGTAGGATATAACTAAAAATATATAGCAGCTACACAAAAACCACTGACATATTTAAAATCTGCATATAAAACTATATGCAGCAGGATTTTTCACATCTCTCACTGAAATAATTTTAAAAAGTTGTTTCGAGAAGCATTTCGCCTGAATGAGTGGCTGCCAATGTATTCTACCAAAGAGTTAGACAATGCATTCAGGAAGACCGCAGGTAGTTTTAAAAATAGCAGACCAAAGCATCTGCCTACAAATCCCCATGTCCTACTTGCATTTTTTTTGTTTTTTGACGCATTCTGTTGTATGCCACCATTTGTGTCCCTTAACACTGAGTGCACAAAACCTTAAACACCTCATTACATTGAATTTTTAGCCTGTAAAGGAATGGTGTGCAAATGGGTGACATCACCTGCGTTGACAATAAACAAATATTTGTTCTCACATTAATGAAACCAGTCATATAAAATATATAACAAATTTGGAAATGAATGCCGAAAGAATCTTGCTGGTTGTCAAATTACGACAAACTGGGCATACATACATATATAATAGCAGGAGATGATCTTAAGAATTCCAAGAGAAAGGAAATATTAAAAAGTCGGTACTAAAAACATGTAACTTATAACAGGAGTATTTACAAAGAATCCTAAAGAGCAAATAGAGCATCAAGCCCAGGGAACACTCCATGCCAATATTTGCCCATGGTTCGACAAGTGCGCACAGCTGGCGATGCTGTTTGGATAGATGGCAGCTCAGCTACAGCTGCGAAATAGGTGAAACACATAGAAGGGTCACCAAACATTGAATACTGGGGCACAACAGGTTGCCTTGATCCCTGGCATCCTCTGACATAGACGCGTGGAGTCTAACTATGCATCCTTTCCAAGAGGCCTCGCTCAAGTATGTGGCCAAGCTCGGGTAAAATTTCGAAGCAACCTGAAAAACAGAAGCCCACATCTATAAACACCAAAATATTCTTCACCATAGGACAAATCCGAATCTTACCATCTACACACAGCAGATAATGAAAACAGACACAGATCACCTGACTGAAGGTAAATAAATGTGCGAAAAGTATAAATAATTGTAAGGAACTACTTATAGGATGGAATGCTTGTCATTTTGTCTTGCGTGAATCAATAATTTTACCTTAACGTAATGTCAAGTGTACGTTACTTGGCCCTCCGTATGCCCCATTTCTGTAAGAAGGCTATTGCATGCCAACCTAGCCCTCGACCATTTCGGATTTCCTTTTGAAAAATTGGAGGCCCTTTAATATCAGACAAATTATCATTTTGTGAAATATTTCTAGGTGAAACATTTTTTACTGGTGTAAGTTCTACGTGAATTTTGTTCTAAGGCACCGAAAGGCATAGCCAAGATGCCGGTTTCTTCAATCTGAGAGCAGAACAAATTTTTCTCTGGAGAATGAAGAGGCCTTACACCTAAAATTGTTTTCCTTGATCATCAGTTTATTATGGACCGTTAAAAATGGACAAAATGACCTATTTTTATTTTCAGATAAATGGCTTCTAGCAAAAGCTGTAAACTAACGTGATCCAAGTGCTCAGGACATGTACTGTGTGCGCAAAATGGTTTCAGAAATATATATCTGGTGCAGGAATGCACAAAGATGAGGATGAACTGATAGAAAACTCAGTTTTGGCGTATGTTTATCCGCAGGTTTAACAATGAGGCAGTCCTAGTAAAAATATGCCAAATATCACTTCTGAGAGCACACTGTATTGCTTTCAAATTGGTATAGCTTTATTAGTGCTAAGCAAGAAAAAAATTGTATAAGTGATTTCCACTAGTATCAAAATGTGCATCTTGATTCGTCTAATCCACATAGCCTTTTGGCGGCTAAAACAAATTGTGTGGACTTGAGCATTGCTGAACCAACACAGGGACGTCGAAAAGTGGAACTACTTCAAGGTTAATTCATTGCTGAGTGGCCAAAGGCTGCTTCAGTCAAGAAGACACTGCTGGATTGCATGTATTTACCTGCATCTGGCCGTCTGCCATCGGCCTGCTTGGCATCATCACTAAGGTTGCCAGCTCTCTAGTGGAAGCAGTCGGGACAGGCTGGTGGCGGAAGGCAGGAGAAGGAGCCGCCAAGTTCTACCTGCAACAAATTTGCACAAATGTTCCAAGTCCTACCATGTCGTAATTTACAAAAATGCAACAGTTGTCCGTGTAACATGGTTACCAATACAAATAAAGGTAAACAGTTAGCTCCTACAACACTAGAACCCCAACAATAACGAAGCCAAAGTTATGTTTATGAAAATACCAGCAAAGACGAAAAAGAGTGTGCAACCCGTACCTGAGCTCATGCCATCAAGTGGTGTGCTAGTCAACTGCAAGCCTGCCATCTTAAAATGTCATTGTATATTTGTTAACCTGCCTTAATCCAAGTTCAACATCTCTTGACAAAAGTAAATCAAGGTAATTTAATTAACTAATTTATATGGTCATTAATGCAATAAAGTGCAAGCTGCGAATGAAGCTGGCCAACTGGGTAGTGCTAACAAAGTCCTTCTCTAAATGTTATTGTTTCTCTGCCTGTCTTGGCTCTAGCATCAGAATACAGAAAAATTTTCACATTCTAGACATTTCACCCTGCTAATTTTTATTACATAATGCATAATACTTCGGCAAGAGCAATAATGGTTCCGTTTAACGGTAAATTGTGGTAGAACAAGGAATGTCGCTGGAGCCAACAAGCTGACAAGAGGACTTGTCTTATTCTCCTTGTCGAAACATTGGTTCCAGCAATGCTCTTTGTTCTATGACTCTTCATCATTTTTAGTCTCTTGTGTTCCTGCGTGGTTACATATGTCCTTTCATTGCTGGGTTGATGAAATTGTAAAAGCAGAGAATTAGTAATCGTACCTGACGAGAAATTTTGGCTTGTTGGTAGATGAGGACAGAGTAACTGCGCAAGATTGATACACAGACAAAGGAGGCTTATGTGTCGTCTCCTCCAGCCATGTCTCGCCCTTGAGTGATTACTGTCTCTATGTTAACGTATTACCATTTGCACAATACTAAAATAAATAAGGCAGCAACGAGGACAAGAAAATTACAACAAATCGAATCATACTGCTAAGGAGATATGCCAAAGTGCCTGCTACGATTTCTCACCCATAACGTGCTGGATAAGATGGCTACTTCCTGTGGCTGTTGCCGCTTCTTCAATACCTAAAATAAAATACATTTCAAAATTACAAAAATATGCAGGACAACAGCAGTAGCGTAAGAGATAACACAACATTGTTTCTACAAGGTAAACTAATTTCTGATGCATGACAGACGAAATTTTTAAAAATTAAATTAGCAGAATACACCACACCTCATTATATTTCATTCAACGCTGTCAGTGTTTCTTGGTACAAAAAAAAGTATTTCTGCAAGGCAGCAGTAAAATAGTACACAGAATTCTACTTTTACAACAAAATATCCTACAGCGATTAAGCAAACTACAGCTGTATGTACAGTCAACCACAAAAGTTTGCGGACCACGCGAGCGCGTGGCCAAGAGCCTCTTCGCGACACTTCCGCTACGTCACCAGCGATCGACAGCAGCGCTACGTTGAAGACGCATCCCTCCTTAAATCTATGGCCTGTCTATTTTCGCACTGTGCGCAAATATTTTCTACCTATCTCTTTCAACGTGACGCGCTCTTTGTTAGCCAGGGCTACTTGCTTATATTTTCAGAGCAGAATATCAGTACAAGTAATCAGACAGCGTATTCTTCGGCTGTTATCAGTTCTATTTTCGCGTAGCCACGCTGTTTTTTTTTTCGTGAGTGCGTGAGTGAGCGGTGAGGCAGCCATGGGACACAGATGCTTAGTCAGTAGGCAGAATTTTTCCGTTCCTCCCCCATCGCAAAGTGACAGTAGCGGCCGGGATTTGATCGCCTGCGCCCAGGTTTTGCTGCGCAAAGCCCGAACCACCGCGCTGCTATAGTGGTTACATTTAGAAAAATAAGAAATAATCGGGTGCGATGACTGTTTTTATAACCCTTTGCGACACGGCGTCCTCGTTTGGGGACTCGAACTTCGGAGGCGCGTCCCACGCCACGTGTTTCTTCAAATGTCCTAAAACTCAGTGTGCACATTCGTGTCCGCTTCCTGATGGGACAACTAGCGGTCAGTTAACTTCATTGTCCTGCGTATTGCTGCAGATGATCACTTTGCTGGAGACACTACCATGTTAGACAATCGTTCGACGTGCCGCGTTCCAAGACCAACGTCAGAGTATTTTTTTTCTCCGGTCGACACGAATACAACCGAAAAAGCAAGTGTGCATGCGTTTCGGGCCTAATAGTTGATTCTTTTTATGCAAGCATTGAAGCTGACGGATTTCAGAATAATTAAATAATTAGTTATACGCTAATTAATTTTTTTACTGAAACTCGCACAAAACAGCACATTGCTTCGTCTTCTTTCTTGGAATGTAATAGTGAGCGTCTTGAAATCATGCCATGCGCATTTGACGCATTTGCAGACAGTGCATCATAATTCGTGTCTGAAGGGGTGAGTGAGTGAGTGAGTGAACTTTATTGGGTCCACAATAGATGCGAGTAAACTCGACGTCACCTGGCTAGGCCCTGTCTGAAGGGGATGAATTTATTCACAAGACATTTACAGAAGTGTCACGAAACATAGGTCTCTCAATGATCAAGTAGGAAGTGAAATGTCCGCCGTTTTCTAGCACCTTATTGATGCGTGTGGGCATCGACTCGTACAAAGATTCAGTAATCTCCGTCGACCGCGCAGGCTTTCCCATTCTTGTGCGATCGCTTGCCGCAGCGTATCGGCCGTGCGGCCGCGGTTGGCTCGTGTGGACAGCCGTTTCTTCAACATGCCCCAGACATTTTCTATGGGATTCAAGTCGGCGCCACATGGCCACTCAAGCTGGCAAACAGCATGTTCTTCTAGCAATGACTGGACGATACGTGCTTTATGGATCGGGCTGCGGTCGTGTTGAAAAAAATAGCAGCTGTCGCTGAAGGGACCGTCCAGCGCATACGGAACGAGGTGTCTAGTGATGACGTCGCAGTACCGTGACGCAGTGAAGGGCCCTTCCAGACGCACAAGGGGACCAAGGCCATCTTTGCTGATTGCTCCCCACACGCTCACGGAACACCGTCCACTGGATAGAACACTCTGTGTGTAATTAGGCAGATATCTGCAAGAAATAGCATACAATTTGGTTCCAGCGGCGCGTCTAAAAATGTTGTGATTCCTCTTGCGTATGAACTTTATAATGCTGTTATAGAGTTGCAATAGAAAACGTGCAAACATCATTAGATAGTACTGAAAGACCCACTGGCTGCTTTTAATTAGCTTCAGAGTAAGTAGTACTATGAAACAATCGTAAATGTTTTCAACATAATACCACTACAGAAAAATCTCGTAATGTCCAAAAGCTCATTTTACGTGAAACATGTTGTGATGCAGAATTAGCTTCGTGAATTAACTGCCAATACACTGTTAACACACCTGCAGTTTAGTGGACGCCAAACCCGCTTCCGTTGGTCCCAGCGCGTGGAAAAAGTTGACTCGTCGCTAAAGATGACATCGCCCCATTTCTCTGTTGTCCAATCTTTCATTGCTGTAGCGAACATGAGTCGTTCTTGTAGCTGGCTGTCTGAGAGGCAGGGCTTCTGTGCTGCTACGAAAGACTGCAGGCCAAGCTCACTCAGCCTTCTTCTTACAGTCTCAGACGATACCGTGAGCGAGAGCGCTTCTCGGATATCCTCTGCACTTTGAAAAGGATCAGCCACGATGGCGGGCCGTAATCAGGCGGTCCTCTTCCTCAGTCGTGGCCCTTGGACGCCCACTGCGCTCCATATCTGTGAATCTGTCATCGTCGCGGAAAGCTTGAATAATCCTATTCACGGCAGTCCGGCTCCTGTTGGTTCGGCGGCAGATTTCGCGCTGAGGTATTCCCTCTATAAATAAACGCACAATGTGCCTTCTTTTGTCAAGTGGAACACGCAGCGGCATCTTTCCAAATAGGCAATCACCACGTGGCCTGAAGCAAGTCTACTACGTTTTCAGCGACTGATGCGAAGATGCGCCTATGTGTGAAAGAAAATTTTCTATGCATCCGCTTTTTCTTTATTTTTGATGACAGTGAAACACCTCCCTACCCTTTCTCTCAAGACGCAGAAGCAGCAACACTCATTGGACCAAGATGCTGCCAACCAAAGTGCGCCAGTAAACGTCGCGTAAAAAAATCGTCGCAGCGCTTCGTGAAACTTATCTACCCACTGGCACACCAGTCGACAAAGGTTGCAGTGATTGCTCCGATACTGCTATCAAGCCAGATATGTGGCGGTCTTATCGCAGACAGCGCTCTGCGTCAACACAACGAACTAACAATGTCATGCACGGGAATAAAAAATTAACAGGCAGGCGAGTACCAAGAGGGCTCATATCCGGGAGAGCGCCCCTGTCGCCGCTAGGTGGCGTACCGCTAGGTGGCGCGGATAGGCAGTCTGGCACGCGCTCGCGTGGTCCGCAAACTTTTGTGGTTGACTGTACTTAAAATTGTTATACGTACAATAGCCAAGACAGGATTAACTTGGTTGGGTTCATATGCAGCTCACTGGGAGGTACAACTTTGCAATGAACTCATTTCTGCTTGCCAAATATACAAATACCAATATACTCACATAAAAATACAAATGAAAGAACCGTTTCTTCCATAAAACACAAGACACAAAATAGAAAATCGAGTAATAATAGTCGCCACGCGCATTCCTAGGAAACGTCTGTAACTGCCGAGAGAAACGTCGCGCCAGGAGAAACGTCGCGCAAAATGTAGCCAAACCGGAAGGGCCGAGTACGCGCCGTTTGAAAACTCGAACAAAAGATGATACACTCACCTGAGACGTTAAGAGAAAAATGGCACAGTCACTCCCTGCTGGTAGGCTTTCGTATACATCCGGCAGTCTCTGTGCGTTACGATCTCTCACATCACAATGAAAGACGACGCAGTGCAGACCGCAACACATCGGGTGCTTGCCACGGTCCGGCGAGCTGTACTTGTTCGATGTCGGCAAAGACGAAATCGGCGACACGCTACTGCTGGCCGTTCTTGTCGTCGCAATCACGTAGCACGGAAAGAAGTTCCCATCGTAATTTGTCGTAATGTTCGGTTGCACTCGCCCCTTACGCAGCGCTTTCAGGGCCATTCAACAACGACAACGAGCTCACGCATGCATGTTGCAACACAACTACAAAATGGCGCCGTGCTTGTGATGGCTGCGGCTTTGGATTACTTTGGGGCCGCACAAATCATAAACTAGTTTCGGTTTTCTTCCCTCGAGCTGAAAAAAAATGTTTTGCTCTGATAATTTTGCTTCACGTAAATAATGTTCGCGAATGAAAGAGCCATGAATTTAAACAAGGTAGAACTATTCCCTTTTATTTGTGATAGTGATTATATGGACACAACCGGTGAAATTTATCTGTTGGCGTTGCCGTGAGCTTACGTATGAAGTCCAAGTGCGATAAAATGCTATCCCGCGCCGTTGACTGCGCGCGTGAGAGCAAGTGTTCGAGGGTGAGCCACGATGGATTGTGGCTTGATGGGTGCGCCAAGGTAGATATATAATCGACCTTGGGCGCGCAATGAAACGTGATAACCCGCGCGAAAGCCGCGGGAAAGGAGGCGTTGGTTTAGCGCACGGTGGAAGAATATTTAGGTGTTGACACTGCGCGCGAGCGAGCGTCCAGATTATGTTCGGCCGCGCGCGGGCGCACCGAGTAGCTCTGCTGCGAGCAGATTGAGGGCGCCGCGGCCAGCGGTCCCAGCTTAGCGGCGCCGGCGGCTTGGCATTCCTCTGCCTCCGCTAAAGTTTCGTTCGTAGTGTGCGTAAATCTCAAAGCGCGAACAAAAATCGTTATTTCACATTAAAGTGATAAGTGTACCAGGCTTCGCTAACATGAAGGTTCCTTGTGCAGGACGTGGATGACGTCAACACGGATCAATCGGGCAGCACTCAAAGCCCACTGAAGTTACCCTCGCGCGCGCAATTTGTTTCGTCCGGTCTAGCCGTTCATCCAAGCATAAAAAAATGAAAGTGTTAGCCCACGTGCTACCCCTCGATCAGAAGAAAATAGTGACTGCACCAGAAAATGTATTTCATGCTTATCGCTGCTTCCATTCACACTCAGAAAACCGTTCAATCATCGTTGCGCGAATTCAATGTGGCCGCGATATAAATTAAGAAATGAAACGGCGCAAGCTTACGATATGCAATGTACTAGAGCAAAGTGGCTGTTCATGGCTAGAACTTAAGATGAGAATGCACATCAGCTATGTAAAAACTCTTTCAAATGGGAATTTATTAGGCAGGACGAAGGTAGGCGTCTATCTTGAATTAGAGCATCACTACTACAGTTTACTGATGAAAACTTGTGCAAATGCCTTTTTTATTCCAATTCCACCTAACATAGACCATGTATATTTTTCATTGGGCTTTCGTCCATTGTCCTCAGGACTGAGTGGCTCTTGCAAGATCTAAAAAAAGAGGTGACTTTCTTTTTTCTTAAATTGCATATGAGAATGTGCCAATGTAAGCGTGTTTGACAATGCATGCTACAGCCTGTCCACAAATATACTTACACCCACCACACAATAATCCCATAGACCTGTTTTTTTGCATAGACATAATACGAAAAAACTTGTGCATGAAGCAGCTCGATAATTTTAATAGGTGATAACCATCCCAGAAGCTTGCGGTCTCATACACTCCCACAATGGAAAAATGTATAAAAACATGGAAGCGTGTAATTTACAGCCGCACGCGCATTGTAAAAAAAATTCAGTAGCCAGGATGGAACAAATTTGAAAATCAGGCACACATCTGCACAGAAAACAGCAGTATTTTACAGGGTGCACAAATATTTCAAGATATGCAAATGTCACGTAGCTGGACAGAACCATAGTAATGTTGCTGCCGTCCCTTGGAGATACTCGGTTATTTTTTACATTTCGCCTAATTAGATAATTAGTCGTATTTATTGATCAACTTCTAAATTATTATAATTATATTAAAAGTGTCAATGAGAAAATTGTAGAGCAACATCAAAGACTCCCGATACAGCTTTGTATTGCTCAATACGCGCTACGTAGAAGTGTTTTTCCGAGCATGAAAGAAGCTCACGAATACACGCAAATGCCTCGAGCGGCCAGTCGCGCGGCAATATTGCTGTATTCGCGGGTTTCGTTCACGCTCGGAAAACACCTTTATGTATCACGTATTGAGCAACAGAAAGTTATATTGGGAGTTTTCTACGCTGCTGTACAATTCTCTTGTTCATACTTTTTATCCAATTATAGCATTAAAAGAGTTGATTAATCAATTATGAAAATAATTATGTAACTAAGCGGAATAAAAAATTATCTGAGTATGTCCAAGCGACGGCAGACAACATTACCTTGGTTCTGTCCAGCTACGTGACATTTACATATTTTCCAATCTTGGTGCATGATATAAACCACCCAGTATATATATTTTACATGCAGCAAAATTTGCACAAACTACTGCGGCACACAGGAGGTTCTCTCTTCCGCAGCGGCTTTCGAGGTTTGTTTGACCGTGTGAGGTTCTTTGGACAGTTTGGAAATAAGGTGGGAATCCTTCTATCGAGCGCTCCGCGTAATATTGCCACGTGTCTAGCGCGGCGATGACGACGGCATAAGACACATCGGCACTTATGAAAAACATTGCAAGAAGAAGAAGAAGAAGCAGTGACTAGCGCGCGCTATTTTAAAACCGTCCGTTCTTGTTATCATTTTGGTATATAGAAGAAAAAGAAAACTTTATTTACACAAAAGTCTTCGTTGCCCCTAAAACCATCCCGACAAGTGCGTTTCGTTTGTCCCTCGAGCTTTCGACGTCGTGACAATATGCCATCGATATCGTATCCTCTGAAAATTGGTTGGTGCAGACATGGTCGGTAGGCGTTAGAGTTCGGTCTGCCCTCAGATTTGCACGGCGCCACTGCTCTAGACGACCGCTGTCGGACGGCGCTTTGAATAAAGGCACACGCTCCGCACAAGTCAGGTATCCAGAATTGCAGTTCGGAACGAAGCACTTTCTAGCCATTTCAAACGCCCCTCAGAAGGCCGCTGCCACCTTCGTCGAGGGCCCGTGGCGACAATACCCAAGCACAAGCTCATGAAACGAACGCGAACAAAAATCGTGCCTTCAAAACAGCGCAACCCCACATGCAAGCAGGAAGACGAAGCAGCGGCAGCACGCGCCTTGCCGCCGAGGCTGGGACCGCATACCGCAGCGCCCTCTACGACGGCGCCGAACCAGCTGCAACCAAGCCGAACATAATCTGGACGCGAGCGAGCGGCGCTTTCGCGCGCGTTGGGGGGAGAGTGTCAGCACCTCTTGCCGTTGCTCTGAAACCGGTATTGCGCCACACTCGCCCTGTTATAGGTAATCTCCGACGGGTCCAAAATCGGGGTGAGCCGAGGTAGCGTAATTTAAAGTTTCGGAGACGCGTTGAAGGAAAGAGGCAGCAGAAGCGTTTGGTCCCCTCTGTTTACGCTCATCACGCCAGCGCTGTGACAGCAAGCGTTCGCGATCAATTGAGTGAGATCTGTTTATCTTAGCACGTGCGCGCGTGACCTCATGCTTGCTAAAGTAATAAGTAAACGAATGTTTACTGCAATTTATACAGCCGATGAAACTGCGAACCTTGCTTCGTGCAGTTGTCTAATGCATTGCTATAGCTATCAAAGTTTCGTCTTTCGGGCGAAACTGCGACTTTTTGTTATTATATTTCTAAGGGGGCTCAAAAGCTCTGTAGTGTACGCTGATGTTTCTTTCTGGTCGCGGAACGCAACGAACCGCGGTAGCCCAGTGGCTGTGGCATTGTGCTGCTGAACTCGAGGTCACGGGTACGATTACAACCGCGGCGGCCGCATTCCAATGGGGGCAGATTGCAAAACCGCTCGTGCACCGTGCATTCCGGGCACGTTGAAGAACCCGAGCTGCTGAAAATTAAACTGCAGTTTCCCATTAGCGTGTATCTCATAATAAGATCTAGGTTTTGGCACATAAACCCTCAAAATAAAATTTTACGTCACAGAACTACATTTACAATCGGCACTGTTGAGTGCATCCACTGAACTTGTTACCTCGTTGATGTGCTCTGTTTAGTAGCCAATCTTTTCTTTTTTTGAGATTTACTAAAGGTCATAATCCAGTGTGACAAATCCTGGTATTCCTTAACACATAAAACCAGCTATCGCTTAAGCATGCGAGCTGTCAACAGACATGGTCAAGGAAAATCCGCATTGCAGAACATGGGACGAAAAATGTCGAGCTTTTGACAGAAGCCCGTCTGGTCGGGATGCATCATGAAGAAGGGTAAAAAAGGACACCGACCACTGAAAGAATGCAACAAAAGACGTTGCAGCTGGAGCCTTGTTCACAATCTTTAGCCTTCTTCACAATCTGAACAACAGATTGTGAACAAGGCTCCCGCCAGTGGAGCCGCAACGTCTTTTCTTGCATTCTTTCAGTGGTCGGTGTCCTTTTTTTACCCTTCTTCATGGGACGAAAGAGTGAGACATTGCATTACAACCAGGACATAAACCCTGAGGGTCTGCCTAAACCAGAAGCAAGCATAAAGCCAGAAGAAATTATCTGGTGTTTCTTTCCTGCAATAAAATCTTTCGTCAGTTGCTGCACACAAAGAAGTCGCGATCTTTCACGACGACTCTTCGCAAGCCATTGGGAGTCAATTGACTCATGCAAAAGGGTTGACTCTTATTTGGTGACTCTACTCACGCAAAAGGGGGTCTTAGCCCAGAAAAAGAGAGTCATGTTGCTGTGACTCACTTTTGACCCTTTTTTTAGAGTGTGCAGTAAAAACAGTTGCCTCCAACATGCCCGGTTTTAGCTGGCACCAAAAGCGCGCTGTGCAGTTCACAAATCTAGTGCTTTACAACGAATTATGTAGTACAAACGGTACAACGAATGAACAGTAAGGAATGAAACCGAGCATAGTGGCGCGCGGAAAACATTCACAGGCGCTGCACGCACTTTCGCGCGTTTGTTGATTGCGTTGGAATGAACGAAAACGAGCAATTCGAAACACTGCTAAATTTTCACTCACCTTTGACGTGGCTGAGTCGGAGGCGATCATGGTGATCTTCGGGGCAACAAGGAGCACAGCAAAAGCGGGCGACAAGCAGAAATACACCAAAGAGGTCACAGCGGGGCAATCAAGGAGCGCAGAAAATGCAACAATCCGCACACGCGAACATTTTCTCCTGGTGCTCCAGGAATGCGGCAAACGCGCATTCATACAAATATACGCACACAGGTACAGGCTTATATCGGGATGAATTGTGATATTTACGGGAAACTTGTGCAACATAATGTTGCTTCTTAACAAGTGCTGCAGTTTGCAGGTGTATACATTTTTTTCTGCCTGACTCCTTTGACAAACTATTTCCTTCATCGCAGTACGGCCGTGCACCGGCAGGCTGCGACGGATTAGCGGGGAATCGTGCAAAATTCAAACGTCGCAAACGTCGCACCGCGCCTGCGTGCACAGTTTTCATCATCTGGGTTTTCAAATAAATGAAGTGCAGCAACCGGCGCGAATTGAATTTTTGACCGGAAAAATACAGAAGTGTCGCTGTTTGTTTTGACATCATGACAAATCGTAGCGCAGAAATGCGGTCTGTCGTCCCATTTTACAGATGTATATATATGTGTGTGTGTGTGTGTGTGTGTGTGTGTGTGTGTGTGTGTGTGTGTGTGTGTGTGTGTGTGTGTGTGTGTGCGTGTGTGTGTGTGTGCGTGTGTGTGTGTGTGTGTGTGTGTTTCTGCGCTACGATTTGTCACGGAAAAGTACAGCAGTGCAGATTGTGCTTCGTGGCGAAGCAGTTTCCCAAGTTATTGGCCAGCACCAAGGTCAAGGTCTTTTCTTTAATATAGACGGGGTGTCTATGTTAAAGTAAAAACCTTGGCCTCCGTGGAAAAGAGGTATGTCGCAGATTTCGGTCAAACCTTTTGTTTTATTGAATTGTGCGCTAAGAGCTAACAACTAAGCGAAACACACTCTTTAAAAAATATATTCACAGCTTTCTCCGCCATCTTGCCCGTACTTAACATGGAGGCAATGCCCTTTTCTATGACACAGCCAGGGTACTGGCCAATACAATGGACACCGATGGAAATCCATGGTGGGTTGGTCACTGCTATTGGAATTTGCTGGCGCGCTACAGAAATAGCCTCCGTTTGTGCAAAAAAAAACATACTTTCGCGTATCACAGCTGACCTTATTTGCCTGGGCAAGAAATGCCCACTGCATTATTGCGACGCGTATATACGACATAAACATAATCAGCGGAGCGGTATTCTGTGTGCATGCGCGCTTTGAATCATGCATATATGCCTTGTTCTTGAGTATCAATAAAGATATATAAGACTGTAATTGTAAGCAAATACCGGGGGGTCCTCGCCTTAACCTCGTCAAGTATAGTCATTGTATGCATGTTTATTCTCTCCTGCATCACAATTCAATCAAATGCAGTGCTCTTTACTGCACGTGCGCGCAAATGATGCATCGCCCGGTCCCATGCAGGCCAGCATCCTGCAGATGAAGCAGGAGTATACTGTGGGTTTTACTCTCGGATGCCGCAAGAGTAGAACAGCCATTCAACTCTCTCTCAGAGGGACGGAGTAGAAATGACATTTCACTCTCTCTTTTCTCAGAGAGTGAACAATGTATTTCACTCTATCCGACGTTTTGCAAGAGTAAAACAATGCTTTGAAGAGTAATTAGGCCCTTTTACTCCTGCGATACTCTCCCCAGTTTTTAGAGTGTGCCTCTTCCCAGGATCGAGAGGTAAAATATACAACCTGAGTGGACAATTTCTAAAGATCTTTAACGTAAGTAAATTATTAAGGACACTAATTGTGAATGAGAGTAACAGCTCTGCGGAAGTTCTAAGGCGAGAGAGACGAAAATTCGTATTTCGAGGCAGCATATGTACAGGAGCCCTATAACGGCGTGTGGCGGCGTCATTCGCGTACGGAATGTGCTTTCTCGAGACCAGGTCGGAGGTTTATTTTTGTTTTCATGAACGTAGAACTCCGTCGAGTAAATATTAAAATTCAAACAACCAGGGTTCCTAGTGTAATTTCGTTGCACTGTTGTATGTTATAGCACGAGGTAGGTATACGAGAGCAATAAAATTCTATGCCATGAGTAGAGTAGCTGTCAGTTATAGAATGCAAAATACAAATACTGATGCCTCTTCATCTTCATATACGTAGATTTTAATGTATTACTCATGCTTGGACCACACACACGCACCAACAGCACTACGAAAAAAGGTTTACCAACAAACAAGCTTTAGGAAGTACAGCACTGCATCGCTGCGGCCACAAGACATGTCGTAATTTCATGTGCTTTTAAATGCGAAGCATTTCTTGCCGGCGGCTCTTTCTGTTGTCCCGCGTCCCACACCCCCACAGCGCATGCGCGTCCCCTCCCCCTCTCTCTTCTCTCTTACGCTCTTCCCCTTTCTCTCCTCTAGGAATACCCTACGGAGCGGCGCCCGCGTGCCACACCCCCACAGCGCATGCGCGTCCCCTCCCCCTCTCTATCCTCTCGTACGCTCCCCCTTTCTCTCCTCTAGGAATCCAGAGCGGTGCGCTCGACAGGTGGTGGGACCGCTGCATACTCCGCTGGGGCGCCACGGTAGTTCCGCGGTATGAAAAATGACGTAGCGCGCGCGCCTCATTCTCTCTCCTGTGCAACGTCGCGATGAGCGCTCGGGCCGCTGCCGCGAAACCATCTCCTGCTCAAGCTAACCATCTCCCCGCTGCTTCGCATCCACACATGGTTCCCTTTAGCAGGAGATGGAGTAATTTTTCTTTCCCCCGTGTGCGTCTAGACGCCAAGATCCTGCTCTTTACAAGTGAAAACGCGTTATGGAATAAAATTTGATAATTTTGTTTGTAAGTTTAAACTTGTGTTGCTCACGGCCGACCATTCCGGGAGGCTTCAGCTGTATGTCGGATAAAAAATCAGCTTGGCTCTCACGTCTCAGCGCATTTGCACTCAAACAGTGCGCGATCGTATTTTCTAGGGACGTCACCATCTCCTTGAGACTATCGGAAGAAAACTTCAGCCTACTTATGGTCACGTGAACTGTAAGTGATGACTCCGGAGGAAGGGGTTGTCGTATTGGCGGGAGCAAAGCAGTAGAACATTCTGTACACCTTGTCTTTGCCACAAACTTCCTGGCCACACAGCCGGCCACATAAAAGATCAGCCTGGCATCACTTTTTTCGGTTGCCATGCAGCTGTGGTCAATTTCACAGGCACTGAGCACCTCGTGCACTGCTTGTGTGTTCCTAATGTCTAGGCGGTCGTCGACGTGCTTCTGCTTCTTTGTCACTTGCTCCTTGAGGTCGCTTACTTTAAGGAGGCTGCTCAACACGCTCGAAGACAAGTTTCCAGAAGCAGAGTGCTTCGCCAAATTCATAAATTCAAGTGTATTAATCGACAGTAAAAACAGCACGGGAGTTGGATGGTCGTTTGTGCCAAACATCTGTCGCAAGATTCCAACCAGCTGTTCCAAAATATCTTGACTCAGTCTGGACGTCATGATGTACTTGAAGCCAAACTTGGTGGTTTACTGCAAGAGGGAAAGTGTGCTGGACAGCGTAACACGCAGACCCTCCGCTGTGCTCACCGATGGGAAGCAACTGTTCTCAGCGGAACGCCTCCCACTCATTCAAGTATTTGAGGAACTCGGCAAGTCGGTCAGCTTTTCTTGAGCTGGCACGAAGGGCGGCAGCAGAAACCTCGATGCCATGATCTCATTCACGTCTTTCATCAGTCTTACAGAGGCGTCAGTGGTGTTGATGGAGCTTTGCCTCCACTCAATTTGTTCTTTGTACATGAAGAGACCTCGCGGAACTTCGTCAGAAAAGATGCGAAATGCGTAGCTGACTCGCATCAATGTTTTCTTGAGTGGTTACAACAGGTGGGTCACAACAAGCGCTGCTGCTATCATTGGCCAGAGCTTCGGTGAAAATCTGTCGAAGTTCAGGGGCGCTTTCTTTTTTCGCGTATTTTACCGGCCGACATCCCGTCGAAGTCTTGCTTCTTCTCTTTACGGGAATGGTCTTTGATAGGTAAGCAGGCCCGCCGGGCAGTATTGATAGAACAGCGTCGCTTCTTATCCGCGGATATGCCCTCGGAATCTGTACAACCTCTCCGCCTATCACAAGAGTGTAGTGACGCTAAACGAACTTTCAGGACCATGGTCCTCAAAGTGGCACTCGCACACTATCTAATGCGGTTGAAGTTCTTTGTCAACGCGGTGAAGTGCACGCTCCAATTTTTTCAACAGTTCAGCGTGACGCGGCGTCGCAAAAAGCGATACCTTCAGCCCTTGGCTCGCATGTTTGTAGTCGGACTTACAATAGGGCGCAAAGCAAGTGGGTCCCTTTGGTATTTTTCGGCGTAGCAACATTTTCACTCAGTCCTGGATCCTGAGGAGCTTGACACTGACGAGTGTTATCTAGGGTATTCATTCCACTGCCTAAACATTGAGGTAAATGATAAAAGAACGGTGCAATACCACGGCTGCGAATGCAGCTCAGCGTGCCGTCTACCTCTTAGCAGACGATATAATGGCTGTTTTGAGGTCGACAGATTAACAGATTAAAACAAGGAACGTCACACGTTTAAGTGTCTTTAAGTCCATATTGCCCAGTTTATTTTAAGTTTTAGTTAGAAAAAACAAAATATTTTAAATCTTACAGGCGCGCAATAACAGCAGTCGGAGTAGAAGACGAGGCGCACTTCGCGACAGACCTCCGACAGCAGCGCCACTCCTGCTGTCATGACGTGGAGAAGCAGTGAACTTCGCCGGTCGGCACACCTACCAATCTAACCACCGTACCGAAGTTATGGTAGCTAAATGGGTAGGTGTATGGAGGAAGGAAAATATAGGAGGGAGCATACCGGAACGCGATTGTCGCCGACTGTGGTGGCCCAACACGTGATGAAAACATCAGAGCACGGAGGAAACGTCAGAGCGCGTGGTAGGTTTTAGTACTCCCGGTTGAGTTTATTGCGATAGCAATTATATGGACACTTCAACCGGATGTCTGCCGTCGTCGTCGCCGTGAGGTTCCGTATAGAGTCCAAGAGCGACAAAATCGTCGCCACGCGCCGTATGCGCGAGTGAAAGCGCGCGGGGGACGCGCGCTATCACGGAGAGCGAACGCACGGCGGAAAGCAAACGCGACCGTCACGCGAAAGGCCGTGGGGGTATGGGAGGGAGGGAGGGAGGCGGGGCGACGCTGTGCTACGGCACCAAATGCGTATCTTGCAACCGGGCGCAAGGGGAATTGGCAAGGCAATCTCCCACGCGAAAGCAAGAAAGCGGGAAGGCAGCGCGGGAGGGAGGAGCGGGGGAGCAGCTTCTACTCTGCCAACAACTATGCTTGCACTGGCTGTGGTGGCATTCGCCCGCACCGTTTCTTATCTCCACACGGCTCTGACCTTTGTATGCGCTGTGCATTCGCTGATCAGTTTCCGTTGGAGCGATAGACCGCACGAACCTTCGCCCGCTGCGGCGGCTGCGCTTGCTGCCAGCATTTTGACAGTCGTTGTCTGCGGTCATTCAGTGTGACCTATTCATGTTTGCTTGTGCGAAATGACACCATGCTTGTCAATTCAGTTAGAAAGCGAATGTGTCCAAGCTTATGCAGCCGATAAAACTACTATCCCTATTCCGAATAGCTCTCTGCTAATTTGCTATCGCAATTGATGCTTCGCCTTTCGGGCGAAACTGCGACATTTTTTTTCCATACCCATTCGAAACCATTTGAAACTCTTGAAATAAACACAAACAAAAACAAGGGAAAACATCATCATCATCATCATCATCAGCCTATATTTTTTATGTCCACTGCAGGACGAAGGCCTCTCCCTGTGATCTCCAATTACCCCTGTCTTGCGCTAGCGTATTCCAACTTCCGCCTGCAAATTTCCTAACTTCATCATCCTATCTGGTTTAAGCGCAGTCGAGGTCGGCAGAATTTAAATAATTAAATTAATTAAATTCTGCCGACCTCGACTGCGTTTCTTTTCTCTTGGTATCCAATCTGCAACCCTAATGGTCTACCGGTTATCCATCGTACGCATTACATGACCTGCCCAGCTCCACTTTTTCCGCTTAATGTCAAGTTGAATATCGGCTATCCCCGTTGGTTCTCTGATGCACACCGCTCTCTTCCTGTCTCTTAACGTTAGTCCTAAGATTTTTCGTTCCATCACTCTTTGTGCGGTCCTTAACTTGTTCTCGAGCTTCTTTGTTAACCTCCAAGTTTCTGCCCCATATGTTAACATATGGTATTGATAACATATGGGGCCGTAACATATGGGGAAAAACAAAGCAAGGAAAAGTCTTTACCATTCCTGCATGTGAGCAGCTGCCGGCCGAGCGCGCATCGAATAAAACTACCGGTAACCAAACGTCTCGGCAAATCTTGATTCTCCGTGATCTCGATGCAACACGTCACGTGTTGGGCCGCCACTGCTGGCATGGAGGAAGGAAAATATAGGAGGGAGCCATGGAGGAATAAAAATATAGGAGGGAGTATTACGTCACGCAGCCAGCCCCAGCAAGCGATCGCTTCGTGTAGCTAGCAGTGGTGGTCCAACACGTGACCTCTCGCGTCGGGATGACGGCGAATCAATATTAGACGAGACGTTTGGTTACCGGTAGTTTTTATTCGGTGCGTGCTCGGCCGGCAGCTGCTCACATGCAGGAAGGAAAATTATTTTTCCTTGTTTTGTTTTTTTCTTGTTCTTGTTTATTTCAAGAGTTGCTGATGGTTTCGAATGGGTATTGAAAAAAAAAGAAACAGCCGGGAGTACTAAAACCTACCGCGTGCTCTCACGCATCCTCCGTGCTCTCACGTTTTCATCACGTGTTGGGCCACCACAGTCGGCGACAATCGCGGTGCGGTTTGCTCCCTCTTATAGTTTTCCTTCCTGCATGGTGGAAGGAAAAATACAAGGTACCCATGTTGGCTGCGATCGGCGCAGCACGAATCCTATTTCTTCGAAGCTTCGGATCTGCTGGAAAGTATGACACGGCTTGTCTTGCCCGACGATACTTTCTTCACACCCTTACGCGCAGCAGCGTAGATGCATTTTCCTGCGTTGTGCCAGTTGCTTCACTATTCACATTAAAATGCAGCACACAGCACAAAGGGCGATATAGAAGACTAATTGGGCACAAGCTCTGCTTGCGAAAACAAGTATGCGGCCTCGAGCAACTGCGCAGTTGAGACGTCGTTCGCTGCCGGTCGGCGCCGCCCATGCGGGTGGATGGACACGGGCGATGCCTCGCGCGCCAGTGTCCGGTACAGATACCTCACAGAAACGTCACTTCCTCTAGTTCCCAGTGCGGCCGCTAGACGCGGCATTCTGCGAAAAATAGAATAAATTCATTATTTCCCGGTAGTTTCTGCCTGAAAACAAGGTTGTGTCAACGAATTTCAGCACCCAAGCTTTCATTTAGGCTAAAAATCTCAGCGGCAAATGTTTTGTTCAGTATCCCTTTAAAAATCAAGCCTGCTCTCTTTGCAACGGTGTTGTTGATGCGAAAGGGGGAGACGGTCGTGCCCCTTGTCGTCTGCTATGCGCTCGACGAATGCGCGATTTTCTCGGCAGGCACAAGAGGAAACGAGAACACGAGTTATGTTTGTTGATGCAGCCTGTTTTGTTTAACAGCGTCATTATCAGCCTCGTTCTTCTTGCCAATTTCTTTCTCTGTGTGTGGTAGTATATGTATTGATTAAATGCCAGCAGCGCATCCGTTTTCCCTAAATGTTTACCCTATTCCATTGTGATACGTGAGCCAGCATGCCAAATCGTGTCTCTATTACGTTTCGCAGGACAATAACAGCCAGAGAAAAGTGCTTTATTTCAAATTTTATAAGCAACCTTTTTTACAGCAAGCGATACAGCGCACAAAAGAATATTCAGACCTGAGTATCTCGTATCTACAGTAGAAACAGCACATTCAATAGGCCCATATACATAATAAAGCTTGTTGTAATTTCTTAATAGCAAAAATTTTCGTTTTTTGTTTTGCATGTGAGAATCCTAACAAAGCAAATCGTTTGTCGCAACAGTTCTCTGTGATTACTTAGGCAAAAATTTATCAGTAAGCGAGCCTAGTTGAAAGGCTGAAGACAGCACATTTGGCATATCCAAACACAGACGAGGCAGAGATTCGGTGGAGAAGGAGTTGTCCGTGCTGGGGCTGTGTTCTGAAAAAAAAATTAAGGTAAATTAATAAGTAATATGCTTAGAAACAACAGAATTGCTGGAAGAAATTTCAGCACTGTTTCCGCAAAACAGTGCTTCCAATTTTTGTATGCCAACTCTCATTTTATTTTGTTGGGGGATTTATGCTAAAAAATATGGCACAAAAATTCAATACAAATTGTTATTTTAACTGCTTCGCATGTGGCATTTTACACAAATCTATTTATTGAGCTGGAATACTGGAAAAGGTATACGTATATAAGTTTTGTTAATTAGTCAAGCATCCGTATTGATTTCCAAAGTATATATATATATATATATATATATATATTTACCCTCGAAATCAATGTGCATAGTTGACTAATTAACAAAGTTTCCTTCAGTAACTTTTCCAACTAATTCCGTCAGCGCGCATATTAGAATACACGAAGTGAAACCAGTGATTTGACAAGGCATTCCATTTCTTCTTCTTTCTGGGGTTTTACGTGAGAAAACCAGTTCTGATTCATTCATTCATTCATTCATTCATTCAGTTTATTCACCAGACAGTACTGGATGGCTACCTAGGCTAAAAGCTGTGTAGACAGCTTGACAGAGGCCCAGGTAGCCGTTACAAGGCAGATACAACGAAACGGCAAAAACAAGATACTTAGCAATAATGAAGTGGACATCTAAGCATACGTGTATGTTGATAAACAAAAAACAGCAAATAAAAATAATATAGGATCAAAATATAAAGAGTGTGTCATCAATACACAAGAAAAAACAGGTAGAAATATGAGTATTTCATTTAAAAAATTGATACAACAAGATATTTATTACAACACTTTTACAAAAAATGCTCGCAACTGAGATTTCGACATGTATTTCGTTTCTTTGTATTTGTTTAGCAGTAAAGGAAGATTGTATTGTAGCATTTGAAGTTTGTAATCTGTTCGAAAACGTGGCAGAAACCACGTGTCTGTGCTGCGTGTATTTAACACAGGTCTGTGTACAGTTAAACTCGCCGTTGTTTCTAAGAACCGTCTAAATATTTTATTTGAATGATAAAAAGACGCCAGAACACGATAGTCATACATGTTTTTTATGCGAATTATGTTGAAGATTTGAAAAGCGCTCTGAGTAGATTCACAATATTCAAGGTTGGCGATCTGTGTTATAACTTTTTTTTGCAATATTACAACTTTTTGTATGTTCGTTTTAGTTGTTGTTAGCTAGACCAAACTACAATAATTAATTCGAGAAGCAAACAATGCATAATATATTTTAATTTTAATATTTAAAGGAAGCGCACGACAACGTGACATGGCACCACTGACAGACGCAAGATTTTTACAAAGGTTTGAAATGTGTGAATCCCATGAAAGATTTGAAGATATTGTAATGCCGAGAATAGTGTGTTCCTCAACTATTTCAATGTCATCATTACCAAATCTAATGACGTGTTCCAGCCTAATAGCCTTGTTTCTGGCTCGAAAAAACATAACTTTTGTTTTTGAAGGATTCATTTTAAGTGAGTTTGAGGAAGACCAGCGAACAATTTTGTCAAGTATATTGTTACAGTCAACCGCCAGTTTGGTCGCATCAGGACCAGAAAGAAGCACGGTACAATCATCCGCATATATGATGAACTTTACTGTCAAATCAATGTTAACTATGCTATTTATATAAACATTAAACAGAAGCGGTCCCAATACGCTTCCTTGCGGTACGCCTGTCGTTATTGTTAGTAAAGATGATTTGTGCGTACCGATACATACATACTGGCTTCTGTTTGTAAGGTAAGATCGAATTAAAGATAAAGGCTTACCTCGTATTCCACAGATTGATAACTTATGTGCTAAAATTTTATGGTCAAGTGAATCAAATGCCTTGCTGAAATCTATGAATAAGGCTAGAGTTATTAGTTTCTTTTGAATGTTTATTAGTACATGTTCTTTCAATTCTAATAATGCTGATTCGGTTGACCGTCCCTTACGAAAACCATGTCGTGATTCTGACAGAAGCTGTATCCTCTGAAAAAAGTTATTGAGCCGATAATGCAGGATTTTTTCAAAGGCTTTAGCAAAGATAGGTATGATAGATATAGGTCGGTAATTTTTAGGCACGTTTTTGTCTCCGCCTTTATATACAACAGACACTCTTGATCGTTTCATTGCATCTGGGAATTCACCTAGTTCTATCGACAAGTTAAATATGTATGCAAGTACGGGCACTATGAATTCAAGTATTGTTTTGATTGGTCTAATTTGGAGGTTGTCTATGTCTAGTGCTCTTGTATTCTTTAATGACATGAAAGTCCTATAAACTTCGACTTCATCTGTGGGATGAAGGAACATACTTTCAGTGTAGATATTGGCCAAGTCATCGCCGAGTAGGGGATTTGTAGCAGGAGTGTTAATGCCAATGAAGTGCCTATTAAAAAATTCTGCGAGAGCATCACCAGTATACACTCTGTTTTCGTGCGTAATTTCTTCCGGAGACGCATTCTTTCTTTCATGCCCTAAAAATTTATTTACTGCATTCCATGCTGCAGAGGAGTCATTGTTTGAAATGTTACCAAAGATATTTTCGTAATAAGTTGCCTTAGCTCGCCGTAGTTCTGCATTTAGCTTATTTCTAACGTCTTTGAACTTCTTCAGTGCAGTAGGACACCTTGTCTTTAAGAAAGCATGGAAAAGCTTGTTTTTGCGATTTATTTCTCTTTTGTGTGCAGGCGTTACCCACGGTTTTCTTATTTTTCTGGATGGTCTGAAAGTTTTAAAAGGAAAATGCTTCATGTAAATGTTCGTAAATGTCGACAGAAATTCTAAATAAGCGTCATTAACATTTCTTTTTTCATATACGCAGGACCAATCTTGCGAAGAGATATTAGATTTGAAAGCCTCTAAGGCATCATCGGAGATACACTGAACAGTAACTGCGTCGCACTGACGTTTTCCGGTTTTCCCAGGAGCATGGTAACGCATAAAAATTGGACAATGGTCGCTAATTTCCCATTATGAGGAATTTCCCATTATTATGAGGCACGCCGTAGTGGAGGGCTTCGAATTAATTTCGACCAGCTGGGGTTAACTCCAGCCCAGGCAGCACATCACATGGGGCCAACTAGGGCCGATGATGGTTTTCAGCTGGCACTGGCTGGGCCGCGAAGGCCCGCCGTTGCCTCCGTAATGCCAGTGCTGGCAAAGCCACTGTAACAGACATCCAGCACTGGCCCTGCTTTGCCGGTGAATGCCCGTTAATGGCTAGGCCGGGCGTCGCAACTGGCTATCCCGGGCCTGCTTCGCCGTTAGAGTGCCGTCATTGGCTGTACATCTCTAAACATTGGTTAACAACGTCCGTTCAAAGCTATAGGCATAGCCACATTGTTTAGCAGTTCTGATAGACCTGTAAATATCGGCCTGTCAAACAGAACGGCATTTCAATATTACTTTTCACGCAGCATTCGCTGGCCAATCCCGATTATATATGTTATACAGCACGCAATATTTATTTGAATTTTTCACCGCTCACGCCAACTGCAACGAGTTCACTCTGATAATTTTTTTTGTTTCTTACTAAATTATTATGTAAGTTCTGCATGGTTTTTTTTGTTTTATTACAAAGAATGTTAACTTTCGCGTAATTGTATTTATTGTGTTGAATCATTCGATCGGACATTGTTAACGAGGGGCACAAGGGAACTCCATCATAATGCGTCAATGCGCGCTTGCCGTGTGCATCCTCGATAGGCGCAATAACAAATTCAAGGGGCTATATAATTAAAAAGCATGTGCGCTTACATGTGCGTCGTTTAAGTAGTGTTGCGGGTAGTGAATTGCAAAATACTGCATAACTTTATGGTGCAATCATCTGTACCACTTGCCAGTAATGCCGTCGCTAGCTCAACTTCTGTAGCGACTGTAAATTTTATTGCCAGTACAATACAAGGCATTTTGGATGACTGCTCCCTATATTATTTTTCTGCATAGAGAGCATATCGAACTGTGCAGTAGTGTCTCCTGTGGCCAGCTTCATTATAATCTTAGGTGCCTTTCCCGGAAAACTCTGTCGTGCGTGTTTTTTTTTATGCCAGATGATTTTTTCAGACCAACTGGCACAGTAGGCGTAAATTCCTCCCCGTAGAAAGAACCGGGGAAAAAAAAGAAATGGCGCCATGTTGAAGAAGAGGTTTCTGCTGGGCTATTGGTGCGTATTTCTAAAACAAACAAAAAAAACAGCCAATAGAAGAGACAAGAATGTGAGACAAGCCCAACGCTAACATACAA
The DNA here is from genome assembly GCF_013339745.2 of Dermacentor silvarum. Lineage (NCBI taxonomy): Eukaryota > Metazoa > Arthropoda > Arachnida > Ixodida > Ixodidae > Dermacentor > Dermacentor silvarum. The sequence goes on from NC_051160.1 coordinate 166,613,421, forward strand.
TGAAATGCTTATTTTGCACGACGCCAAATATATCTACACTGAAGAGAAAGGGGAAGGCGGAGAACAGAGACAACGCCACAAGAGATATACGGGGGTGGGAGGGGGGGGGGAGTGAAGAGAAAGGTTTGGTCAGACGACCAAGACGTCTATACAAGGCGCTCTCCGTTGGAAGGGAACAGAAAATAAAGAAAAATAAAAAAAGAACAGGAATGTTCGTGGCCCGCCGCGCCATCGGCCGAACTTTGACGGATGGCTGAAAGATTTGAAGTTACTGACCTAGGACTGAGAACGAAGAACGAGGCTAAGATTAAGGAGAATGCAGGAATATAGAATGAAAAAAAAACGACATGAACGCTACTGGATAAAAATGTAAGCTACTGAATAAAATTGATTTCTGATTAAAAATGGAACAATCATAAAGAAAAAAAAACTACTACAATATATATACATTTTTCAAGTAGGTGAACTCTTTCTGAGAGCAACACAGACTTGAATAAATTTTTTGCTGACGTTTGCATCTTATATCAGCTAATCAATAAAGCTATCGTTGTTTTGACTTTGCAAGGAGGCATACATAATCTTCCTTATTAAATTCAGGGTCCCACTTACACCCTCAACGGCAAACCTCTGGCAACTTCTTCCTCTTGTTGATATCTCGGTATGCCCATAACACACAACATTTTTGGAATATGTATGTTGAGTTTTCAATTTACCAATGCCAACCGCATGTTTGGTTTCTTGCTCCAAAATTTTCTTCATGGGAAGCTTTTAATTTATAAATCTATGGTGGGGTCAATCTTCGAGTACACCAGTTCTGTCTCGCAACTCTCGAAAGTGTCCAAAACCTTGCCGTCCTTGTTTTGTTACATACAATTACTCACGTGTAGCCAATGCGTCTTCTACAGAATCATCGCTTGGTTTACCTTGTCGCCGTATGCGATCTTGCTTGTGTTTGCTTATTACGATTTATTTTATTACTCCCGCTGCTTAAAGGACATATTTTTCTACCTCCCACCTACGTTTCTTCTCGCAGCGGCCACGTTTGAACCTTTCGTGTTTATGAAAAGAAAAAAAAAACTGCCCGCTTTTTTATGTAAAGCCTTCGGGCTTTGACACTATACTAACATAATTAAGCAAATTAATATGGCGAACTTGAACGAGATCCTTGTACTCGCTTTTTGGGCTTCACTTATATGTTATGCGCCGCGTAATGTATTGTCGCGAGGTTTCTTAGATACGGCTGCCGCTCCTATGTATCTATTCTTTTTTTTTTCGAAGGGGGAGGTTGTATTACTTAACTAGAAGCAAGAAATCCATGGGGGTATGTTAGCAAGTGATACTGTGCGCCGGACTACCCCTTTGCGCACACGTTGTCTTGCTCTACCGTTCTCCTGGGATAATGAGCGCAAAAAGAAATAACGATGAAAACATTCATTGATCACTTTGAGTTGTTCTACAGGTCCTTTTGTCATGTTTTACATTTCAGCTATAATATATAATAAAATCAGCACAAGTGCTACTGCTCCTTCAGCCGCAGCAGCTTTTGGAAAAAGAAAAAGAAAGAAAATAAATAAAAGAATAAAAAACGTGCGCGTGTCGTTCTTCACTACTATCAGGCGAAGTGACGTCAAAACACCAAGAATGCGTTTCACTCTCACCACGTTTTCCCTGCGTTCCCTCGCTTTGCAGTGTCGAAGGTATGCACGGTCTATAATGCGCACAGCCGAGCCTGCGTTGCTAATCAGAACCGGATGGGCGCACAAAGAAGCGTGAATAATGCCCTGTCAAATGTGTTGCTCCCTGCGCAGACCTCGTCCGCTTCCAAAAAAACGTGGGGACTCTCGCAGGACGAGGGACCCGTACACATTCTGCTTCTGCCTGTGAGCTGTCGTAGCCCTCATTTCTTGCACCATGTTTTGCTTGCGAAGCATGCATCAACTTGCCCAGCAACGTGTTCAGTTCCAGCGGCTTGACCTTCGCCACTACAAGCTTGGTTCCACACTGCTATTGGGTGAAACATGAACAACTAGCCAAACGTTGGAAAACTGCATTTACTGCGAAATAAACTCAATTATCGCAAGGTAAGTACAATTGTCTTATTTTTATTCTCAAGTATAATATTTCAACTAAGTGCATTGCCTAATACGTGTATTTTCTTTTTTTACAGAGATAATGTACGGCCACTTTTTACTGTGTACGTAGACGGTGCTGCACCGCTTCAGCGTCAGCTGAAACGCACTTTCTGTTTGAAAACACGCAGCACGGCACATTTCGGCTAGTACACGCAAGAAGACCAAAGTTGTATTGTCGTAATTCCTTACTCAGGAAGTACATTCTGCGAGCTGACTAGTGTTCAGAACTTCCTGCAAAAGTATAATCTGTTGTATTGCAGCTTGCTGAGGTGTTTATCATGAAACAATGCACCCTTTCTTTGCCACCTCTGTTCTTAAAGCTTACGCATTGCCAAAGGCTAAGTACAGCTACCCACAAGCACTTACGAGAAGTCTCGTAATGAAGGCATAATTCATCATAATTGGCTAGTTAGAACAAAAATCGCATATTTTGATGCAGCGGCATTTCGTACCTAATTTATGCGTATTTCTGCTTTTTTTCAGCTTCAACAACTTGTTTGAATGCAGAAATCATATCTGTGGGAGGTTGCCTTAAATATAATGAACGCCATCATGGGCCATGCAGTTCAACTGCCGTACAGCCTGCATGGGAAGAAAAGCAAGAGACTGTTTAACATGCGACTATGCAGAGTGGGAACAGGTGATACGCATTTAATTTCTCAGTTTTGTACCTTTTGCTTATATTATGCACTGTTGACAGCGTTGGGATAATAAAGGTATATGTATTGTATGCAGATGGTGCCTGAGAGACGCAGACATCGGCATCAATCAAGCGCAAGACTTCATAAGAATGTGGCTACCAGGCGCCGTCGACTATGCTAATAGCAGAAGGCGGCATTACGCCGAAGCGGCTCAACCCCCCGTAGCGTCATAAACAAAGCTTCCGTAGGTGGCCCACAGGATTGGGGATACGAGCGGCAATCTGTATCTACCTATTTTAAGACCAATAAAGAAATAATGTATCATTATTTGGTGATTTTATAGTAGATCATGGAATGTTGCGTCGAGCTACCGTGCAATATTTGCGTAATTTAAAATCGTAGGAAATAACGGCATCGCCCACATACATCACAATCTGCCAATATGGCAATACCAGTGGGTAATGCGGAACAATAAATTGACTAAAAGCGGCAGAGCCGGCTATTGACCAATACCGGCGCTGCCAGTAGGCAAGGTGGGACACTAGAACGGCAATGAACGGCAGAGCCGGCTATCTGCCTGTATTGCCGCTGCCACACGATGGCCGAAATAGGCCCTTTAGTGGCATGGATGCGCTGGGCCATTCTTGACGTGGGTAGCGCTGCCGTTTGCGGGCCTATATTTGTGCCGGTGTTTGCCGTGATATTGCCGTGCTGGGGCCAGCCTGGTTGTGCTGCCTGGGAGGTGGTCGAAATGGGAACGAGATTTGAAGCTAGCTACAGTTGAGTAAGGCGCAGTTAAACTTGCTGTAAAAATGCAGTGTTGTTTCGCTTGCTTTTTTGACAAAACACCTTTTTGTGCACTGAAGGTTTACAGGTATAGGCACCGGGCGCGGGATGAATTGAGACCGGTGGCGCCTTCATGCGGCGGCACCACGAATGCAATGGCATGTGGCGGCCGGGCCGCGCGCAGCAGGCGCTGCCGTGAAACCAAGTCTGATCAAACATGTTGCGTTTTTGTGTGCACCAAAAGTTACTAAAACATGACTGAAGCTGGTTAGGCTATTCAATTTACCCGTTGTTCATTGCGGCATCGCGTTTTTCAGGCAGAAAGTCTGTATATGTACGGTCTGTAGGCAACAGCGCATATCAGGGCTCAGCAATTGAAACGCGATACTCGAATCCCATGGTCGCCAATGCTTTTATTGCGATAGCAATTATACGGACACATCCACCGGATTTCTGCCGTCGGCGTCGCCGTCGCCGTCGTCGTCGCCGTCGCCGTGAGGTTCCGTATAGATAAAATCTTCGCCGCGCGATGTATGCCCGAGCGGAAGCGTGCGGTGACGCAGGCTGTCACGGAGAGCGAACGCACTCAATCTCCCACGCGCAAGCAAGGAAGCGGGTTAGGCTATTCAATTTACCCGTTGTTCATCGCGGCATCGCGTTTTTCAGGCAGAAAGTCTGTATATGTGCGGTCTGTAGGCAACAGCGCATATCAGTGCTCAGCAATTGAAACGCGATACTCGAATCCCATGGTCGCCAGTGCTTTTATTGCGATAGCAATTATATGGACACATCCACCGAATTTCTGCCGTCGGCGTCGCCGCCGCCGTCGCCGTGAGGTTCCGTATAGATAAAATCTTCGCCGCGCGCCGTATGCCCGAGCGGAAGCGTGCGGGGACGCACGCTGTCACGGAGAGCGAACGCACTCAATCTCCCACGCGCAAGCAAGGAAGCGGGAAGCGAGCGCCGGTCCCCGCAGGGGCGTCGGCGCAAGCAGGCGTTTGGTGTGTTGCGACACCACGGACCCGAGCACAGGGGTGTTGGACCATCCCGCGTCTAACCGTGCGCGGCTTAGCCGTGTCCGGGGAAAAGGGGATCCTGGAGGTTGAGCCGAAGCCGGGTGTTTGGACCATTATGGCCCCCCGGCGGAGGCAACACACCTCTTTGGCCTCGGCTTCACGTAGACGGCACCCCCGGACTGACCCACCCGGGGGAAATCGGTAGTTGCCTTTTCCTATCTCTCTCTCCCTCCAACCTTCGTCTTTCTTACTTTCACTCTTTCCTGTCCTCTCTTTATTTTCCTTTCACTTCCGACTTCGCGGGCAGCAAGGGTTAACCTTGTGCATTATATCCTGCCTTGGGTATATGTATTTGGTTATAGTGGTGGCGTACAGTTGGCGTTTTGCAGGACCTGTCCCTTACAGACTCTGCAGCGTCCCCTTGTTGGGCTCCATGGTGGGTGGCTGGCGCCACCGCCGAAACTCGTCCCACATATATGGATAGCTCCTTTCCTGCACTTGCTGATCGCCGCCCGAAACTGGGGCGCACCGAAGAAATATTCCAATTTTTTGGCCGACAAATTGAGAACTTTCCACGATACCACGTGGTACATAGTGAGAAAACAAACAAGTCCGTGAGAGTGATCTCACCCTTTATTACTGCAAAGACTCTGGCAGAGACTATAGGACCAGGTTACAAGGCGACGAAGTTGGCCAGCGGTGATCTCCTTCTGGAACTCCGCGATAAGAAACAACATGATAAACTACAGAATGTAGTGTCGTTTGGAAATTTTCCTGTGACTGTGACCCCACACCGCACCATGAACACCTCCCGCGGTGTTATTTCTGATGACGACATGTTGGAGCTCACTGAAGATGAACTTCTGGAAGGATTTAAGGAACAAAATGTTTTGGCTGTAAAACGAATCAAGATGAGGCGCGATGGTAAGGAGATTCAGACAAAACACATAATTCTTACTTTTGGATCAAGTGTTCTACCCGAGACCATTGAGGCCGGATACGTCAAACTACATGTCAGGCCATACGTGCCAAACCCGCTCCGATGCTTCAAGTGCCAAAGATTCGGCCACAGCTCGCAGAACTACCGAGGCCGACTGACATGTGCTAAATGTAGTGCCTTGGAACATACATCTGAATCGTGTGAAAACTCTGTCCGCTGTGTGAACTGTGATGGGGAGCACGCCGCATACTCGCGGTCCTGCCCGTCCTGGAGGAATGAAAAGGAAATTACAACTATAAAAGTGAAAGAGAATATTTCATTTAAAGAGGCACGAAGGCGGGTGACCTACCTGTCTAAAACCAGCTTTGCCGATGTGGCGCGTCAGGGGGCAGCGTCACAACGGTCTCCGGCTACTGTCCGGCTCACACGTAGTGAGCCGGCGGTGACGCCATCCGCCCCCTCGGCGGCTGCGGCTACCACTGCTCCGCCATCTCACAAGAAGGGGCCATCGACCTCCGGGCTCGTGGCCTCAAAGGTCTCGTCCATCGAGACGAGGCCCTCACATCAAACACTGCGCTCGCAAGAGCGCGTGTCCAGCGCCTCGCAAGAGCCGATGGACACAACAACCGGTCAGACGGCGCCGCCAGCGCCTAAGGAGCTCCGCGAATCTCGCGATCGCTCCAAAAAAGAAAAACCCCGCATCACAGGGCCCGACAAGGGCTCTGTAAGCTAATTTACAGTCCCTTCACACACAGCGCAAACCTCTTTCTCAATATGGACACACAAATATTGCAATGGAACGTTAGGGGACTTCTCCATAACCTCGATGACGTTAAAGAGCTCCTTCATAAATATAGTCCGAGGGTGCTGTGTGTCCAGGAGACGCATCTGAAATCAGGAAACAAACTTTTTAAGGCAATACGCCGTTTTTCGCGAAGACCGTGACGACGCTACCGCTTCGTCGGGTGGTGTCGCTATAATTGTCGATAAAGGTGTTGCCTGTCAACAATTAAACCTCCGAACTTCCCTTGAAGCAGTTGTTGCCCGAGCTGTACTGTTTGGTAAACTAGTCACGGTTAGTTCGATTTACATCCCCCCTTGCTATCAACTTTCCGAGACACAGTTTCAAAATTACATAGATGAACTTCCGCCGCCATATATAGTTGTCGGAGATTTAAATGCACATAACACTTTGTGGGGAGACTCTCGTTGCGATGCGAGAGGGCGCCTAATTGCAAACTTTCTGTTTTCTTCAGGTGCATCTATACTTAACCAGAAAGAGCCAACGTATTTCAGCGTTACACATAACACATACTCATCCATTTACTTAAGTATAGTATCGAGTACACTAATACCGTACCTGGAGTGGTCTGTTCTTAAGAACCCCTTAGGGAGCGACTACTTCCCTATTATGTTAAACTCAACAAAACAAGATGGATGCTTGCCAAGTTTTCCTCGATGGAACGTGGAATCGGCCAACTGGCAACTGTTCCGAGAGCTTACATGTTTATGTGGCGATGACATTGCTGATTTTAATGTAGACGATGCTGTGGCTTATCTCACATGTTTTATTATTGACGCTGCTACGAGATCTATTACGCAATCTAACGGATTGACCAAGAAGCGCCGCATCCCATGGTAGAACGATGAATGTAGGAAAGCACGCAAAAACCAAAACAAAGCTTGGGGATTGCTTCGCAATTCTCCAACCACCGAAAACCTCATTAATTTCAAGCAGGTTAAGACACAAGGCAGAAGAACCCGTCGACGTGCAAAAAGAGAGAGTTGGGAGAGGTACCTCTCTGCCATAAATTCTTACACAGATGAGGCGAAAGTATGGCATAGGGTGAATAAATTGAAAGGCCGGGAGTCGAACCCTCTGCCCTTAGTAAGTACCCAAGGAGATAGCCTGGAAGATCAGCCAGATTGTCTGGGCGAACACATTGAATATGTATCCAGTGCATCTTATTACACATAAACATTCATGAGGTTCAAAGAACGTGCAGAGCGACAGCCCGTTAATCGAAAATGTGCTCGAAATGAAGATTACAACCGCCCGTTTAGTTTAACTGAATTTAAAACTGCTCTCGCTTGCTGCAACACCTCAGCACCAGGTGCTGACCGTATCATGTATGAAATGATCAAGCACCTACACCCTGAAACACAAAAGACCCTCCTCTCTCTTTTTAATGTCATGTGGGCTGCTAGGTACATTCCATCTTCTTGGAAAGAAGCTCTAATAATCCCTATACTTTAACAAGGCAAGGACCCGTCCTCGCCTAGTAGTTACAGACCCATTGCCTTGACAAGCTGTCTGTGTAAGCTCTTCGAAAAGATGATTAACCGGCGCCTTGTCTATCTCCTAGAAAGCAACGGAATACTAGATCCGTACCAGTATGGCTTCCGAGAAGGTAGGTCGACTACAGACCACCTTGTCCGTATTGAGGAGATTATAAGGGATGCCTTCATACACAAACAGTTTTTTCTATCTGTATTTCTTGACTTAGAGAAAGCGTTTGACACCACATGGCGCTTCGGTATTATCCGAGACCTATCCACTATGGGTGTGCGTGGTAATATGTTGAGTACTATCGAAAGCTACCTTTCTAACCGTACCTTTCGTGTAAGGGTGGGCCGGGCATTGTCGAGGTTTTTACCCAGGAAACTGGTGTCCCGCAAGGCAGTGTGCTTAGCTGCACACTGTTTATTGTTAAAATGAACACTCTACGCATGGCTATTCCACGAACGATGTTCTACTCTGTATCTGTAGATGATGTCCAGATTGGTTTTAAATCGTGCAACTTTGCTGTCTGTGAACGACATGTCCAGCATGGCTTAAATAAAGTGGCGATATGGGCTGATGAAAACGGTTTTAGGTTGAGCCCACAAAAAAGCACATGCGTCCTTTTCACTAATAAGAGAGGAATAGTACCAGACCCTTCTATTGAGCTCTCTGGTACCACAATACCTGTAAGCAAAGAGCACAAGTTTCTCGGCATCATACTGGACTCGAAACTCACATTTGTTCCGCACATCAAATATTTGAAGGCTAAGTGCCTGAAAACAATGAACTTATTGAAGCTGCTGTCCCGTACAACATGGGGCAGTGACAGGAAATGCATTTTAAACTTGTGTAGGTGCCTTGTCGGCTCACGACTTGACTACGGCGCGATAGTCTATCAGTCTGCTGCACCCAGTGCTTTAAAGATGTTGGATCCTGTTCACCATTTAGGAATCCGCCTCGCGAGTCGAGCCTTCAGGACAAGCCCCGTACAAAGCCTTTATGTGGAAGCAAACGTGTGGTCACTCTACCTTCAGAGGACTTATGTCAGTTTTACATATTTCCTTAAAACAAATTCAAACCGTACACATCCTACCTATTTTACCATAAACGATACCACATGTGCCACACTATTTAATAATCGACCAACAGCGAAGCAGCCCTTTTTCGCTACGCGTGAGAAAGCTCAGTGAAGAAATGGGTGCTTCACTACTTGAACATTGCCTAATGCCTCCAGCGAAGCTGCTACCGCCGTGGCAGTGGCTGCTGGTTGAATGTGACTGTGGTAGGAGGACGACAACTTAATATTTCTGATCGGTGTGCGGAACCGATAGTTGAAATGCGCGGGCTTTTCTGTGCTTGTGTTCGGCGTGCGGGGTCGAAAAGCGCGGGAGTGAGCGTCGCTGGTGCGCGTGGTCGGTGCGCGTGCCGGGAGAGACCATCTGGAACGACGGGGCAGCCAGGCTGACAGAACGGGCAGTGCAGCGAGATGGAGCGGACCGAACGCCGGCCCACGTCCCGGCATCCCGGTCCTGCACTGCGAACTGGATACCGCCCCGGCTTCTACCATCGTCGCGGGTCCTGTTGAGCTGGGCCTCATTCCCGCTCGCACGACCGCTGCCGTGCTGCCGGGCTCGGGCCACGACCCAGAGCCCCCTGGTCCTGTTCCACAAACCGGGCGCCGCCCCGGCTTCTACCATCGACGCGGGTCCTGCGGAGCTGGGCCTCGTCCCCGCTCGCACGACCGCTGCCGTGCTTCCAGGCTCGGGCTACGACCCAGAGCCCTGGTCCTGTTCTCCGAACCGGGCGCCGCCCCGGCTTTCACCCACTGCTGTGCTGGGCTTCGCCCCGGCTCTCATCCCACCACTACGGTGCCAGAGCTAACGCTCCGGAACCAGGCTACGTCCTGTTGCCATCCTGAACGTCAACCGCCGCCCGTATACCCCACCGCCGTCAGAGCCAAGTCCGCCGAGCCGTCACCACGAGACCGGACTCCTGTGAAGAACTGTGAGTGCTCGAGCGTGACACTGAACCAGCTTATCTGTATAGTTCATGTTCATGTCTTGTCCCACGTGCCGTTCGTGTCATAAATACGTCTCTTTGTGTCTCTGGTTGCCTTCTTGTGCGTCTGGCTGACCTGCGCCCACACATAATCATCGCAATTTTGGCGAGCTTGCCAGGATCGGCTTTAACATCTTGCCGACAGCTAGACGCACGGGAGGAAACCATGGATATTGAGAGACTGTACGCGATCGGCAAAGACATGGGCTTAGCTGGCGCCGCTCTTAGCGAGTGGATTGACGCGCAACGCGCGACAGAAAGGGAACTTCGCGCCCAAGCTCGTGAAGATCAGCGCGTGAACTTTGAGCTCGAAGAAAAACGGCTCCAAGCCGAGGAACGCGTTTTACTGCTGAAGCTCAAGCTTCAAGAACATAGAACCAGTTTGAGCGTGCGAGATAGTGGACTACCGGTGAGCGGCCTCAAACTAATTGAGGAAGGAAGGAAACGCGTCGAGGCTGTTAGATTAGCAGAACATGCTGCAGCTAAGAAAGCCTATGACAAGAGGAAAATGTTCCTAGAGAACGAGATCAAGATGCTGCATGTATTGAAAATGAAAGAGCGTGAGGATGAGTTTAAGATTGAGAGTAGCCACGCTAGCGTAGTGGATCAGCATGACAGCGGAGGGACGTTAGCAGACGAAGGCAGATTAGATAGCGGCCGTGACGTCGTAGTAGAGAAGCTCACCACTGAGGAGCCCTTGATGCAGAGGGAACAGGTGAAGAGGATGGCTGACATCCCAATAGAGGTCTGCGTAAACGAGGAACAGAGGGCAGCAGAGGAAAAAGTATATTCACCTCGCAACGATAGTGAATCGGTAATCGAAAATGATTCCAGGGATCACCAGGCACCAGACTTAATGAGGCATTTAGATTCCGAGAAACAGAACGAGACAGCCGGTAGATACCCGAATCACCCCAGACGTAAGGCAAAATGTAAGGGTGGCAAGAACTTGTACAGGAGGTTAAAAGCAAGACGGCGTAAGAAAACGCGTGTGCTGAATAAGAAGTGCGGTTCGATGCGGCAGAAAATGACGTCGGTGTTTAACCAGGACCATTCAGAGTGGTACAGGAAATCCGCAGACGTACACTGTAAACGAAAATACCCCCGCATGGGAATTTTAACGAGGTGATGTGCCCTATATACTCCCATCCTTCAATATTTATTCCGATGTATGGGAGGAATACAACGGCATTCCCTCGTTTCACTCCGCTCACAACCTGTGGGAGGATAAGGGCGGACATGACGTGATTTTATTCCGCCTTCAAAATTTTGTTCTCCCCGGGAACTCCGCACAGGGAGTTTTAAAAAACTCCCCTGCCAGAACAGGTTGGTCACGTGGTGCTTCCCATAAGGCTGTGCGCCGCGCCAGCGACCGGCCGCGTTCGGCGGAGTCGGCGGTGCTCATGGCTGACGGTTTGTTTACATCTGTGAAGTGTCGTTCCGTGCCAGCGTTTCGCCGATTTTCTTTCCTATACTTCCTTCCAGAAAGTGTTATAGGCCTGTCTGAAGCTCACTGCATCTCATCTTCATGTGCGTTAGCTGTGATCACTCTGCTGGCAACGATGAATGCAAGAGCAACGATTTCAAGTGCGGAAAAAGGCTTAGTTGTGACCACGAAGCTGCCGGTTGACTCGTGATGTCGGCTGGGGTTTCTGGCTGTGCTTCCGTGTTGCGTGACCTTGACTTGTGTTCCTCAGTGAGTTCAATACCACTTTTATGTCCTTTTGAGTATATTCTGACAACGTCCGGTGTAAAGTGCCGCGTAGCAATGGCAACAGCAGCCACGGTTCGAGCGACAACGTCCGTGATAGCCGCACATGAATGCCATATTCCGAGTTCGTCACGGTGCTGTGCTGCCAGTAAGTTAGACCGTGGTGCAAGCAACTCTTTTATGAATCTGTGTACGGATATCCTCGCCCAAGAAATACGGTAGGACGTAAGTACGTACTGTCAATAAAGCTTCTTAATACTGAGCGATGTAAATTGAATCGTTATCGCGCAGTTCTGTTTTGATCACTTCGTTGCTTCGGATATTGCATTAACATCAGCTCCATCCAACATACTGATTTGGCTCCGTTTCACAGCCGAGAGACATTGCTTGGACGCGGAGCAAGTAGTGCGGTCAAAAAAATGTATGACTACGCAATTTTCGGTGTTGCGTAGGCTCACATGTCATGCTCACATGTAATAAATTGTTATCCAGCCACAATTCTTTCGCATGAAGCTAATTTTGTCATGAAGCACGCGCACGTACATTTTTCTTGCGTACTGTAACTAACGCACTACTTTTTGGCCGCGGACGCCGGCAGTGTGCGAAGTCGCTTCAGCGCTCACGGAATGGCATTCTAATTTTGAAAAATTATGCCATGAACGTTGTTTTTTCAATATTCTAAGTTAACAGTTCCGTGTGGATTTATGTTTCATGGTGTTTTCAGAGAGACCGATCTCATATGTGCGAGCCTGTGAGTCGTAACTCTGAAAACACTACAGCTGCTCGCTAGGCCGTTTCGAGGCCCACATTATCGTGGCTATATACTGGCAGGGTTGCTTCTTGTTGTGTGTCGAGTGTGCGTTGGATGGCTTTCACAGCTCTTCGTCGGGTGTTTCTCAAATGTTTGTGTTATGTATTGCTTGGTCTGTTTGGTCTCGTTCACTTGTTTCGCAGAATTTGGCTTATGCTTGTGTGTATATTTCGGAATTTGACCCGAAGCCTCAACATAAAAATTCTCCACGCAAATTGACGTGTCTTTTTTATACTCCCGGTGCACCTCGAAAAAACTCCGTCCAGCTCGAACTAAAAAATAAAAATGACAGAAAAAAAAAACTCCGAAGGCACCACGCAAAAATTCCGCCCGCACGGAGTAAAAATTATACTCCGATCATTCGGAGCATAATAAACTCCCAACCAGGGGGTCGCTAGAGGACAAGCATTATACTCCCACCTGAGAGTTATTTCCGTTTACAGTGTAGGAGCGAGAAGGCATCAGAAAGAAAGTAGGCAAGCATGGGAGTTCCGGAAAAGGCGAAAAAAAAAGTGCATATGCAACGGGTAGAATAAAAAGGAATAATATTTAGGAATGGCCTCCGACAATTGGAATGTCAGTTACAAATGTGTGTTGTGAACAAGTGTATAAATGGAGAGCTTGGGACAATGAACTAGTGAACATTTCTAACAGTTGAGTGCAGTGCACTATGTGGTGTGAAGTGAAATTACCGGACCACAAAAAGAACTAGCTGACGAACGGACGAACTGCGCACTCTGTGTTGTGTGTTACTCATATTTAGTCGACGCGTCCTACCTCACCACCGCGTCGTTCTTGAACAGGGGGGAAGTGTGGTAGGAGGACGACAACTTAATATTTCTGATCGGTGTGCGGAACCGATAGTTGAAATGCGCGGGCTTTTCTGTGCTTGTGTTCGGCGTGCGGGGTCGAAAAGCGCGGGAGTGAGCGTCGCTGGTGCGCGTGATCGGTGCGCGTGCCGGGAGAGACCATCTGGAACGACGGGGCAGCCAGGCTGACAGAACGGGCAGTGCAGCGAGATGGAGCGGACCGAACGCCGGCCCACGTCCCGGCATCCCGGTCCTGCACTGCGAACTGGATACCGCCCCGGCTTCTACCATCGTCGCGGGTCCTGTTGAGCTGGGCCTCGTTCCCGCTCGCACGACCGCTGCCGTGCTGCCGGGCTCGGGCCACGACCCAGAGCCCCCTGGTCCTGTTCCACAAACCGGGCGCCGCCCCGGCTTCTACCATCGACGCGGGTCCTGCGGAGCTGGGCCTCGTCCCCGCTCGCACGACCGCTGCCGTGCTTCCAGGCTCGGGCTACGACCCAGAGCCCTGGTCCTGTTCTCCGAACCGGGCGCCGCCCCGGCTTTCACCCACTGCTGTGCTGGGCTTCGCCCCGGCTCTCATCCCACCACTACGGTGCCGAGCTCGGGCTATGACCCAGAGCTAACGCTCCGGAACCAGGCTACGTCCTGTTGCCATCCTGAACGTCAACCGCCGCCCGTATACCCCACCGCCGTCAGAGCCAAGTCCAGCCGAGCCGTCACCACGAGACCGGACTCCTGTGAAGAACTGTGAGTGCTCGAGCGTGACACTGAACCAGCTTATCTGTATAGTTCATGTTCATGTCTTGTCCCACGTGCCGTTCGTGTCATAAATACGTCTCTTTGTGTCTCTGGTTGCCTTCTTGTGCGTCTGGCTGACCTGCGCCCACACATAATTATCACAGTGACACATCGTTTATTGAAGTCACAAAACACGCGCCAGATGCACACATTCAAATGCACTTTTTAGAACTAAAGTCGAAGTACTCTTGCCCTGAATTTTACACAGATGCATCAAAGTCACATGCTGGCGTTTCCTATGCGGCAGTCGGTCCGTCCTTCTCGGAATCCGATGTACTTTATCCCCAAGCAAGTATCTTTACGGCCGAAGCCTATGCAGTACTATCGACAGTGAAACACAATGATAGATTGAAACTCCAAAAGGCTGTAATATTTACCGACTCTTTAACCGTTGTTAAAGCATTAATGATGCCGCAAAAACATAAACACCCTGTAATTATCAACCTCTACTCACTGATATGATCTGCTTATGCATCTAAACAACAAATCATAATATGCTGGGTGCCTGGGCATAGAGACATTGAGGGTAATGTTCTTGCCGACCAAATGGCCACATCAATACCATCGCACGCTATTAACTCACAGCTGCTGTCCCTGTAACAGATTTGAAACCTTTCTTGCGTAAGAAACTGTGAAGCCACTGGCAACGCTTGTGGGATGCGGAAACAAATACTAAGCTTCACTTGATAAAGCCTCAGTTAGGTTTCTGGCCCTCTGCATCAAAAACACGGCGAACTGATGTCCTATTCTGTCGTCTGAGAATAGGACATACATATGGTACTCACAACTTTCTATTGAGTGGTAATGATCCTCCAACCTGTGGTAGATGTGGCGAGAGGCTCACCGTCCTCCACGTCCTCTTGGAGTGTCGGGAAGCCGAAAGACAAAGAAAGAAACATTTTCCGCTAGCATATCGCTATTGTATCCCTCTCCATCCTGCTATGTTTCTCGGTAAAGAACCGCTTTTTAACACCAACGCAGTCCTCGCATTCTTGAAAGATGTTGTGCTACATGTTATTAGCCCAATAAGTTCATAGCGCATCCTCTCTCGAGAGGATGTTGCGGTGATAGTTTTTATAGCACATGCCTCCAGGCCCTTGGGTTTCAAGAGCTCTGTTTAGGCACTTGTGCTTCGGGCTAATTTTCGCATCTTTAATATTTTGTAAGTCGTATCATTCATTCGCAATGCATTGTTCATGTCCATAGTACACATCATTAGTCATTGCCATAATCTTATTACGTATAGGTTTTACGCACTTTACAGCGACTGTTTTTAGGCCCATTTACAGCCATGTCACATCTAATGTTCATATAGTCCACTATTCATGTACCACTAACAAGCCATTACCATCGTCTTGGCGCTCTTTGGCCACATCTGGCCCTTGCGCCAATAAATCGCAATAATCATCATCATCAGCGAGCGCCGGAGGGAGCGGGGGGGGGCGCACTTCTACTCTGCCAACAACCGCGCTCGTCGCTCGCCCCGCACCGTCTCTTATCTCCACACGGCTCTGACCTTTACGCGCTGTGCATTCGCCGCTCAGTTTCCGTTGAAGCGTTAGACCGCACGTACCTTCGCCCGCTGCGGCGTATATGCGCTTGCTGCCAGCGTTTTGACAGTCGTTGTCTGCAGTCATTCAGTGTGATCTATTCATGTTTGTTTGTGCGCGCTCACACCACAGTTAGTAATAGTCGAGCCACATTTTCCAACGGACGCTACACATGCAATGCTGCCCGGATCGGCAGTGCAGCGCTACAAGTGTGTCCCTTCGCACGCGCTGCTCACGGGCAGCGCTTCTCATCAACACCACCGTTTCACACGCGCCTTCTCGTGGTCATCGAGTCTCTCTTCATGTCGGTCTACTTACGCCGCAGCACACCTCCTTACTTAATCAGCTCATGTTTACTACAATTCATATTGCTACCAAAGCCGCTCACCTTACTTCGTATGACATTGCGGTGTTGCTATCGCATTCATTGCTTCGCCCTGAGGGCGAAACTGTGACATTTTTTTGCACTGCCTGTAAGCACTGCGGACACCAAACTGATGCATTGTGGCATAGAGTGAAAGCGAGAACCTTCGTAACGAATTATGACTGCATTTGGCCCCACGGCGCTCACCTATGGCACGAAAAGAAAAAAAAACGGCGGCAGCCGCGCGCTGCCAGCGCTTCAATGGCTGGTCACTGTACATTTCCGACGCTGATTTTCTATGGTCTAGTTGTTCTAACGTTAATAAAAGAGCCGTTCATACGCAAGAGCTTCGTGTCCCACTTGCCTGTCTTCGCCTCCGCAGTGTAACGGCTTCGGAGCTTGGGCACCGAAGGCGAACACTCAGATTTGTAGTCATTTTGCCGTCTTATCAGTGTATCAGTCTTCCTTTTGATGTACATTTTCCTTCCTAGCAATTCCTAACTCTGGTTGCGTCTGCCAAACGACTGTGCTGTGCATCGACGGCGAATGCCAACGCAGTGGCGTGTTCACACTCGCCGCCCTCTGACGGCTCCCGTCGCGCTAAGCTATATAAAATGGGCCGTGACAGAAGATTGGGCTAGTTTATAAGCAATTAAGAATGGGGAAGCATTGCAAAGATAAAAGAACTACATTGGACAGAAAGCGGGAACTTACTGACACATGTGCGATCGGCGAAGCCACTCAAGAAACAGAATAAGACGTATGTCTCCTTTTTTTGTCCATAATTTTTGTGTCATTCGCATATTTCCATGATTAAATACGCGGTAATGTTAAAGCGCAAAGCAAAATAACATCTGGAATATAACTGCTGGAGTTCCACGTCTTAGCTTGCCGCGGTGAGCTCCGTTCACGTGGTGCATTTGCATCGCAATTTGCGCTCGTTTTCTGCTTTATATACTACCTGATGCCACGAATGTGATCTGCCTCCTACAACTGACGACCTTTGTCAAAAGCAGACACACAAAAAGGCGTTTTCCGGTGCGTCAGCCCTTAAAACCCGCAGTGCCAAATCACTGGAAGCACCGAGCGCTTTCGTCCCGTCGTCTGCTTCACATGCCAGTGCTCTGACAGCTGCCGTTCGCGGCGCTGTTCGCCAGCATATCGCCGGTGCGCCGCTGGTGCCTTACGACGGCCGCCCGGTGCCTATTGGAATACCAATGCATTTCATTGCAAACTTTGGGATAGCATATCTCGATACTGGTGTCATCCTCATAATTCGTTCCAAGTGGATATGATATTAAAAAGTCACCGGCTGCAATTCGTAAATTTCAATTTGGGACCTAAGTAAATTAGCTTGAAGGTTAATTACGAATACTGGTTAATTATCTAATAATCGCTTCATTTTTCGTTCAATAATGTCGGCCTTGGAAAGTAATCTAGTTCATTTAGTAGAATTGCGCAACAAGCCACAGGTGATTTTTTTTAAATCTCTCAACGATCAAATAAATCCCGCGTATTAAAGTAACCGGTTTGGTAATGCTGCTTCCTCAGCAGTTGTCTGAATATACTGATTAGTTTCTTACACCTAAATCACCTAGATCTATGAATTTCTTATTTCCTTATAAATCAGGCACTGACGGACAAACTTTTATTTACTCAAACCTTTATTTACTCCCTGTCTGCCTTGTTCTTCAGAATGCCTATTGAAAGAACACTAGCTTCCAAAAATTGTAAGCGACTGGTTAATGGTCTATGAGCATTTCATACTCAGGAACAATCTGTTGCATACTGGGAACAAAAGTTCACCGACGATTGCGATACTCCCTATTGCAAAATTAGAGCGCTACTCTATACGTGTTTTCATTTGGCGATATATTGGCTGTCGCGGACAATCTGTATCGCTCGGCATGTTGCAAACGGAACGAAGTGTGATGCGACTGCCTCGCTAGTCGGGAGATCGCGAGAAGCCGCGCATGTCTGAAGCGTGCGTGCGATTCACAGCAGCCGCTGGAGACAGACCTCCACGACGACGCGCGCTATTGTGGCGCGTCTCGTAGTCATCGTCGAAGCAGTGCGCGTCTTGTGCGGCACTACGCTGTCCTTCTCACGCTTTCGCCATACCCTCCTGCTCCGCTTTTCTCCTCGCGCTCTCTTCGCTCTCGCCGATTTTTTCATCCCCCGCTGCACTTCGCGTTCGCTCTTTCATCCGCTTCAGTCGTTCGCTCGGTTACGCCGGGAACGACGACGCTCGATGCATGAACGGCCGCCTGAGAGCTTCGCTTTAAAATTTGCAAGAACACTGGAGCGCGTGGCTCCCTGAGCGCCGACGTAAGCACCTTCGTACGCATTGCACAAAAGCGCAACTTGTCACAAAGGTAAATTTGCTCATTCTCGGCAACATATTCTCGTCTGCTGAGTTCTCAGTTAACGACCACGAACATCGCACATAGCAGGTAAATATAAGATAAAAATACCAGACAAGCAGGCTTCTTTTCCTTCTGTTTTTTTCTGTAACAACAAATTTCGCTACGTAACATAAACTGCTCCAAGCGCCATAGAAGACACCGCCAAAAAAAACAGCGCTTACAATAGTTCTTGCGTCAGCGCAGGGCTCCTTTAATTGGTTTCCGCACCTTGTGAACCTCCAGACGGCTTCCAATGTCTAACCAAGAACAAGAGGCAATCTCGGCCATGGCGGCCGCATTTCGATGGGGGCCAAATGCACAAAGCACCCGTGTTCTTCGATTTAGGTGCGCGTCAAAGAACCCCAGGTGGTCCAAGTTAATCCGGAGTCCTGCGTGGATCCACCATATTACAGTGACGTCAACACGTTGGACGCCAACATTGGTGGCTCAGCGCTGACTGTGTTTAAGTTATACTGCAGTCTACAGGCGTGATACTTCACGTTCCCGCCGGAGATGGAACGAGACCCCGTGGCTCAAAAACGCCAAACGAGAGTGTTGGGAGCAATTATCCTGGCGAAGAGGTATCGTTCTCGCGTTCACTGGGGATGGTAATGGAGTAAGAATTGAAGACTTTATCCATATCTTAAAACAAGTGGGACATCTTGGAGGCTATTACAGGGAAGCCCGGAGCTACAGAATAGGCAAATGTGAGTGAGGAATAAGAGCGAGGGCATTTACACGCGACGGTCAAGGTGCTAAAAGTGTGGGAAAGGTGGTCATATCTCTCGCAACCGCGCCCACCGCGTGAATCCTCAGAACCAGTCGAACCACTCCTGAAGGAAAGCGGGAAGAGAGGCCGGGACTACCGCGTGTGGTGCAAGGACCGCACCCAACCAGGCAATCTAAATGAGTCCCCTCCGTCAGGCGAACACAACCAGAAAAAAGTGAATGGAGCGTAGAGGAGACTACAGTGAATGTGTGCGGGGAGACGAGACCCTTTATACAGTACGGCGTTTGCAGGGTACCTATGGAGTGTCTGGCAGAAACGGTTTCCAAGACTGCCTCCTCAGAGAAAACGCACCTGGACTGGTCATTCCTGGATGGCGAGAAAAGATGCCGAGAACAGAGACAGAAACCCGCCTTGTTGGCATAACGGTGACCTGCTAGAAACAGTGGCGTGATTTTGCGTGCCGGTGAGACTGGGAGAACGCCAATTCACTGCGACGTTCTTCATATTGTCTCATTGACTGGGCTCATTTCATATTGAGCGCAGTCAGCGATCATCGAAATGTGATCTCCAGGTCATGCGCGTCGGCTTTTATACATGACTTGTCGAACGTTCATGCGTAATCGCTGGTGTTCGCATACCTTCCCAAAGTACACAATTCGCTTCGCGCATGTAGCAGCCCTCACCTGCGTAGGGAATAAAAGAACAGGCTTCGGGAGCCTTAATTAGCTCTTCCCCTCTGATCAACTCGGATCTTGACGAGCAGAGATGCTTAGGAGCAACTCCGAACGCGCCTCCGTGTATAGTAGAGAAAACCCCGTACGTATAATCTAGCCGCACTTCGCCGGGGGAATGCGCGGATGGTTTATCACGTTCCCCCGCGGTGACGAAGCCGGCAACAGCTGAACCAAGCTTTGACGGACCATTCCAGAGTGACAGACCCTCGCTGACGTAACTATGCCGAACAGCCACAGCATCGCATGGAACCAAAACTCATTGATTCTACCTGCTAGCGACATGCCAGTCGCAGCCGTCTACAGAGCTGGCCGAGAATCTGAAACTCCATCAGCCAGGCAAATAGCTGGCCACGAACATAGAGGCTTCGGGGGTCTCTGCATTTCGATCCAGGGGCACGTCAACCAGTACTCTCAGTAGCTATCTGCATGGGCGTCAGTGAGGCATCCCTGACAGAGCTACTGGTGGATCGATTCACAGCACTCCCAGCAGCCCAACCTGCGGCAGCATCACGGCCCACCTCGCCAAGTCACACACGGCTTCCATCTAACAGGGACAACCAGCCAGATTGCTGCTTTCTGCAAGGAGCCCCTCGAGCAGCGCGAGCTGGCGATTGCATTGGCGAAAATCAAGCACCGAAGTGCCCGTGTAGCTGGCGGCATCACGTTCCAGATGCTGGAGCGGAAGAATTCTATACTGACCTGTGCAATCCCCCGAGCAGCCAAGCTACTTTCCTTCGAAGTAGGGATGAACAGGATACAGAGGCTCCTTCTATAACTAGCGATGAAGTTGAAAGACATGACCGGAGGAAAAGCTGCCGGAGAAGATGCAATAATAGACAATTTAATCAAATATAGAGGATATATCATGCTTCAAAAGCTTGCGGCCCTTTCTACTCAATGCCTTACGACTTCAAGTGTACCAGAGAACTGGAAGAACGGCAGCATTATACTCATCCATAAGAAGGGAGACGTTACAGAATTGAAGAATTATAGACGCATTAGCTTGCTTTCAGTATTGTATAAAATATTCACCAAGATAACTTCGAATAGAATTAGGGCAACACTTGCCTTCAGACAACCAGGAGAACAGGCTGGCTTCAGGAAGGGATATTCTACGATGGATCATATCCATGTCATCAATTAGGTAATAGAGAAATCTGCAGAGTACAATCAACCTCTCTATATGGCTTTCATAGATTATGAAAAAGCATTTGATTCAGTAGAGATACCAGCAGTCATAGATGCCCTGCGAAATCAAGGATGAATACGTGAATATCTTGGCAAATATCTACAAGGATTTCACAGCAACCTTGGTTCGCCACAAGAAAAATAGAAAGTTGCCTATCAAGAAAGGGGTCAGGCAAGGAGATACAATCTCTCCAATGCTATTCTCTGCATGCTTAGAAGTATTCAAGCTCTTAGACTGGGAAGGCTTAGGAGTGAGGATCAACGGCGATTATCTCAACAACCCTCAGTTTGCAGATGACATAGTCCTAGTCAGCAACAATGGGGACGAATTGAGCACCTTAACCGAGAAAGTGGGGTTGAAGATTAACGTGCGGAAGACAAAGATAATGTTAAATAGCCTGGCAAGAGAACAAGAATTCAGGATCGCCAGTCAGCATTCAGAATCAGTAAAGGAGTACGTTTATCTAGGTCAATTACTCACAGGGGACCCTGATCACGAGAAAGAAATTTACAGAAGAATAAAATTGGGTTTGAGTGCATACGGCTGGCATTGCCAAATCGTGACTGCGAGCTTACCACTGTCGTAAAAAGAAAAGTGTATAATCGTTGCATTCTACCGGTACTAACATATGGAGCAGAATCTTGGAGGTTAACAAAGAAGCTCGAGAACAAGATAAAGACCACACAAAGAGCGATGGAACGAAAAATGTTAGGCCTAACTTTAGGAGACGTTTTACACCCTTTACGTGGAGCGCCTAGATGCGTCAAATAATGATCAGAAGGACGTGATCTATAATGACTCAGTACATTTGTACAGAATCGTCAAAATCGTTTCAGGGTCCCTTTAATGACTGGGTGTAGGATACAGTCATCGGGAAGCATTCGAAATGATGACGTGATGCTATATTTAATGTTTTTAATAAACAGTAGAAATAATAGTAAGAATAAGATCCCTTGGATACTCTGGAAGTGATTGGCGTGTTGGCCGTAGTAAAAAACTGATAAATGTTTTAATTCCACATTATCCCAAGTCTTCTCGCATAATACTTGGTTATCGCATTTCGTGCGCCCCATTAGTGTTCAAAATTACTGAATGACTGAAAGACAGCTCGTGTGATTCACATTTTTAAGAAGGGCAATCTACGGCTTTTAGAAAGTTACCGTCCCATCTCACTAAGGCAACCTGTTGTAACTCAACTGGGCACATTATTGCAAAAAGCAAGAATGAGTTCCTTGAACAGAACAAAATTCTAACGAACTCTCAGCATGCCTTTAGAAAACGATACTCCGCATGTACCCAACTAGTCACGAATATTAACCCTTTTCCTATCTTCTATTGAAAATAACAACCAAATTGATTCATTTTTTCGGCAGTTTAGTAAAGCTCTTGATAAGGTATCCCACGATGAACTGATACTTAAGCTCACAAACTATGGCATTCCAGTAATACTTGTTTCTTGTATCGCAGAATACTTAACCGATCGCGAACAGCTTGTGGATGTGACCGGGCTACACTCGGCCTGCCTTCCAGGCACATCTGGGGTAACGCAAGGCTGTGTATATGGTCCTTTATTGGTCTTGTGATATTTAGATGTCATTTAATGTTATGAAGCCAAACATTCAAATACGAGTATTTGCGGACGATTTCGCTTTATTTAATGAAATCTCCTGTACTAGCGACCAAAATGATCTGAATGACATCCTGAATAACATTTTCAATTTGATTCACCGATGTCTTATACTTATAAGTTAGGCTCTTTCCCGCGCAAAGAAGTTACTAACTACAAACATTTAGGTGTCAGCCTGTCTATCATCCTATCCTAAAGCCTTCATGTTAATAATATAGCAGCCTCTGAGTTTTATAAACTGTGTTTTTTTAAATACACACTTAAGAAAGCTCCACCATCTATCAAAGTCTTGGCTTATTATTGTTAAATTCAACCGAAGCTCAAATACGCCTGTATTGCCTGGGACCCCAACAATCAGTGGAAAATAAGAAGCCTTGAACGAATATGGAGGTAGGCTTTCGTGTTTCAGTACAACAAATTTTCGACCTTCGACTCTGCTTTTGGACCAATGATATCTAATGACCTTGCGTTACTTGAATTGCGTAGGAAAACAATACGACTGAAATTTATTTCCCAACTGCGTAATAACAAGCAGGCACTCGACTCAATGTATATAAGCCGACTAATGGCAAGGCCAACTCGCCACAATCATCAAAATGCTTTTACCCACTATTTTACCCCAGCTAACATATTTAAATACTCAATTTTCACGCACTATTGATCACTGCAATCACTTGGCTTATGTCACAATTGTATTCGCGCTTTTGTACTTTTGAATTAATTCACATATGTTTTGTTCATCGTTTTTACTTCCGTATTTGCCCTTCTTTCATGGATTTCTGGTCCACAGTATGTATGCAAAAACCTTCATAGTCGATTTTCTTACGCCAAGTAAATTCTATGGTAGCACTTAAAAAGAGTGCAGTATTATTTCTTTCAGAAAAGCAATGTCCCCTCTTGTGTTCCCACAGAAGTTATTTATTGATTTTATGCCAGAGAGCTAGGATCCTGGTAATTTCGACATTTTATGCTTTTGCAGAGCTTAAGGGGAAACGCCAAATCAGAGACAAGCAAAGCATCTTCCCTATCCTCTTGTCTTCTTCTCTCGGTGCTCCTGTTTTCGGTGGCGTAGCGGCCACAGCGCAGTGTTCAGGATTGGAAGGTCCGTAGTTCAAATCTCGTGTTCAATGTTTTTTTTTTGCTGCTTTATTCTTGTTGAAAAGGGGTAATGACAGAATGTGTTGTGCTGTTTCCATTGTTGTATTGGATAGCCCTCGACCCTGTATAGTTACGTTTTGGAGTCTGAGTTTCCCGAGAGCGCTCCAAATAATTATGTTAGCTTTTAATACGACCACTTTAAAAGTGCGTCAGAGCAGGACGGCTTAGGACATGAGAAACGTTACCCATTTGATCACCGATACCTGCTGTGGAGGTCTCGTGGTACCAGATACCACTGACGCGTACACACGCCCTCTTTGGAAAAGCTTTCACCGACAAAGTGATTGTATGCCCTTCGACCACCACACCCGCCACTTCAGCTTTTGGTGACGTAAGAAGCAATCATTTTCACGTCCGAGACCACGCTGCGCTTGAAGAGCGTTTCGGGAAGGCCGCACTAGAGGTGGGGTAATTTTTTGTGGCGCTCTCGAGGAATTTAGGCTTCGTACCGTAATTATAGATTTGACAGCTACCTAACAAAGCCAGTAATTGGGGTCACCAAATTTTTGTGTCAGTACTCATTTAAGCGCTGGAAATGCACCAAGTCGTTTATTGATGTTTACCTTGTGTTCTCTTCGTAGAGTAAAAAGGTATTGCCCATTTCTTGTTCCATTCATAAGTTATAAGATCTTGGTGGGACGTCTCATTTCTCATTCCGAAGCAGGGCCGTGTCATTATCAAGCTGCGCTTTTATCTTGTTTTTGAATATAAGTCAGGCGTGTCCCTAATACCAATCGCTGTTACCAGACTTGCTGTGTGTAACTGATGCAAACCAGTTACGTGACCTTTCGTGTCAGCTTTGCCAAGAATCCACCACACATTTTGCTGTATTATTTCAAGTATTAACCAATAAAATACGATACCCACGTGGATCAAGTATGCTGATATATCGCTTGTACGGTACACGGCGAATGTCCACAGTAGTCTGAAAAGATTTTCTATAGTGACAGAGCTGGTCTTTCATGTTTTTGTTGGTCGTCTTTGTTAACCATCACAACTTCCAACACTGCACTGAAGAGTACACGAGAGCCACTTTGTAACCTGTGAGCCATAGGCGAAACGTGACAGTTTGGCGTTGCATGACGTAAGGCCAATTTTCAGGCCAGTTTATTCTTCGATATACAATAAAGGCACAGCTGTTCTTGTATGCGCTGCAAATTTAAGTATGACCTTCTTTGTGAGCTATGAGAACATCCATAACCCACGCATTACGTAATAATGGGCACGTAATATTTGACGTGGCCTTTCCGGGAGTGCCTTGGCAAGCACTTTACCGGGCGCCTTATACACGGTGTCTCAGCTATCATGCAGCACGATTTAAAAAAAGAGAAATGGCGTTACGCGAAGCAAACCTATGATGATATTTGGTGGTTTTTGGCGCAAGGGCCAAATGTGGCCAAAGAGCGCCAAGACAATGAATGGTATGTTTGCCATGATCAGTGGGTTCCGATGGTAGGATGCTATGTGGCTGTAAAGGGGCCTAAGAGCAAATCGCGGTATATAAGCGTAAAACATATATCGAATAGAATTATGGCAGTGACGTGTGGAGTGATCTATGGGTCGTGAATGCATGAGAAGTGGTCATGGTGCTAAAATTAAGGATATAAAAGCAGCACAACGCCTACCGAAGGCCTTTGTGAACAAAGACCACGAGGCACGTGCTTTCTTTAATAAAATACCTAAGCAGTGGCCTCTGCAGAGAGGCCGTGCTACACGTCACCTGGATAGATAACACGGAAATTATGTATGTCTTTTAAAAACGCGAGAATTGATTCATATTTAAAAAAAGGTTCATTGCCCAAAAACATAGAAGGATGTAATGGGAGATATTGCCGTGATGGTAATGGAAAATGTTTTTTCCTCTGAGGCTCCAGTTCAGGGCACTGTAAGAGGACATGAAGTACACTGAGTGGCTATCCACATTCATCACAGACAGGCGGACCGCCACCGGACAATAAGTAAGCATGTGTACTGTATGTGTGTCCTATCCTGAGTCTGCAAAGTGTAACCTGTGTGCGGCGTGTCTTCGATTCTGGTGGCCAATGGGCGAGATGAGGCTTGATAGTGTGTAATTTGTTGCCCGTTTCTCTGTCCCACAGACGTTGCCAGTAGGTCCTGACCTTTTTCTTAATAAAGGGCTTTAGCTCCATTACAGGGACGGCTATGAGTGAAGTGGCAGCGTCTGTATGAACTGATGTGGCTAGCTTGTCGGCCAACTCATTCCCTTCGATCTCGCGGTGCCCTGGCACCCAGCAGAGCACAATTTGCTGCTTGGATACATACGAGGTGCAAATGGTGGAATAAAGAGTTATAATTACGGGGTTTCTGTGCCTGCTTGGAGTGTTTAAACATTTAAACACGCTCAAAGAGTCAGTGTAAATGACTGCCTTGCGTATGTCTAGCTGTTTGATATGTTTAACCGCCGCCAGGATGGCGTAGGCCTCCGCTGTAAAGATGCTTGTGTTTGGGTGTAGAACTCCCGCAGCAGAAAAGGATGGACCGACCGCCGCGTAAGACACGCCAGCGTGTGACTTTGAAGCGTCAGTAAAATATTCCGGGCAAGAGTATTTGTGCTGCAATTCGAGGAAATGCATACGGATATGTAGGACCGGCGCATGCTTTGTAACCTCAATGAAGGACAAATCACACTGAATCAGCTTCCACTGCCATGGTGGCAGCTGTTCAGGAGGGAGCATGACATCGTGCTCGTGGAGTGACACATCCATTTTTTCGGCAAGACCTCTTACTCGCAGTGCGTAGGGCTTTCTAACGGAAAGGCGGTTCTGAAAGGTTTGGACACTGGACAGATCATGTATGGTTGTGTAGGTAGAATGCGAATTGTTTGAGTTCACTTTTAGGAAATATACAAAGGATAAGTACGTTCTCTGTAGATGGAGCGACCATTCATTTGATTCAGCGTAGAGGCTTTCTACGGGGCTTGTTCTGAAAGCACCCGTAGAAAGGCGGATGCCCAGATGGTGGACAGGGTCTAACATCTTCAAGGCGCTCGGCGTCGCGGAGTGATATATAATGGAACCATAGTCTATACGTGATCGAATGAGGCTCTTATAAAGATTCAATAGACATCTTGTGTCACTACCCCGCGTAGTACGAGACAACACTTTCAAGATGCTCATTGTCTTCAGGCACTTGTTTCTTAAATACTTTAGATGTGCGATAAACGTTAACTTCGCATCTAGAATTACGCCTAGGAATGTGTCTTCAGTTTTTACAAGTAGACCCTCACCCTGTAGCTCGATGTTGGGATGAGGGTGCAGACCTCTCTTTCTGGAGAAGAGGACGCATGTGGACTTTTGTGGGTTAAGCCGAAACCCATTCTCGTCTGCCCACTTAGACAGTTTGTTCAGATCAAGCTGAACCTGCCGCTCACAGATTGCAAGGTTACATGACGTGAACCCTATCTGTACGTCGTCGACATATACTGAATAAAATATGTTGCATGGGATGTACAGACGCAGAGAGTTCATTTTCACGATAAAGAGGGTGCAACTAAGCACACCACCCTGTGGTACTCCAGTTTCCTGCACATATGGTCTTGATAAGGCACTACCCGCACGAACACGGAATCTGCGGTTGGACAGATAACTTTCAATGATATTCAGCATAATGCCACGTATTCCAATGTGTGCGAGGTCTCTTAGTATTCCGAATCGCCACGTGGTGTCGTATGCTTTTTTCATATCAAGGAAAACAGACAGGAAGAATTGCTTGTGGACAAAAGCCTCACGAATCTGAGCCTCTAGGCGTATCAGATGATCACTGGTGGATCGGCCGTGGCGAAATCCACACTGGTATGGGTCAAGCAGCTTGTTTGATTCTAGGAAATGTATCAGACGGCGGTTTATTATCTTCTCGAAGACTTTGCAGATGCAGCTTGTTAGAGCTATGGGCCGATAACTCGATACGGACGATGGATCCTTGCCCTGCTTCAGGATAGGAATCACTATGGCCTCTTTCCAGGCAGAGGGGATCTTGCCGGAGGTCCATATACAGTTATACAGACAGAGAAGGGTTTTCTTCGTTTCGGAGGGCAGTTTCTTCAACATTTCATATAGTATGCGTTCAGAGCCTGGGGCAGATTGGTTGCAGCAGGCGAGTGATGCATGCAGTTCTGATAGAGAGAAAGGTAAGTTGTAGGCTCGTTCCCAGTGCTCTTTCGGTCTAGTTTTTGTTTTTCTATTGCTGATTTGTATGTTGTAAATGCTGTAGAATAGTGCGATGAACTGGACACATGTTCAAAATGTGCACCCAGATGGTTCGCTTGGTCCTCCAGGCTGTCTCCCTGCGTGTCTACCAGGGGAGGCGAATGTGTTTGTCGTCCTCTTACTCTATTGACCCGGTTCCAAACCTTGGCCTCATCAGTGTATGAATTGATGCGTGATAAGAATGTTTGCCAGCTGTCTCTCCTGGCTTGTCTGCGCGTTCTCCTACCTTGGGACTTGATTTTCTTAAAATTGAAAAGGTTTTCAGCAGTAGGAGAATCGCGAAGCTGCCTCCATGCTTTGTTCTGCTGCCTACGCGCGTTCCGGCATTGTTCATTCCACCATGGAACACGGCGTTTGCTAGAAAGTCTACTTGTTTGGGGGATACAGTTAGAAGCTGCATCAATTGTCAAGTTAGAAAAATACTCGACGGCACCATCAATTTCGAGCGAAGACATGTCAGCCCACGAGATCGTACTGCTAAGTGTTTGGTATTTCTCCCAGTCCGCTGCATCGACCTTCCACCGGGGAGCATGTGGTGGAGATTCGTGTTGTCTTGTTGCTCTCAGCAGTATTGGGAAATGATCGCTCCCGTAAGGGTTATTTATAACTTCCCATTCAAGTTCGGGTAATATGGATGGAGAAGCTATGCAGAGATCTATAGAAGAAAAGGTTTTGTTTGCAAGACAATAATATGTAGGTTCTTTTTTTGTTTAGCAGACATGCACCGGGTGAGAAAAGAAAGCCTTCAATTAGACGGCCTCGAGCATCGATGCGAGAGCCGCCCCACAGACCGCTGTGTGCATTGAGATCCCCAAGAACAAGATAAGGTTCTGGCAATTCGTCTATTAGGGACTAGAATTCATGTTTGTGTAAGTGGTAGTGTGGGGCTATGTAAAGCGAGCAAATGGTGACGAGTTTGTTTAAGAGAACAAGTCGAACTGCCACTGCTTCGAAGGGCGTTTGCAGCGGTAAAGTTGACACGCTATGCTTTTCTGAATTATAATGGCAACACCGCCTGAAGATGCAAGAGCATCATCGCGGTCTTTACGAAACGTAACATACTGTCGACGAAAGTTTGCATGTTCCGATTTTAAGTGAGTTTCCTGTACACACAGCACTTTTGGATTGTGTTCGTGGAGAAGTTCTTGCACATCATCGAGGTTCCTAAGAATGCCTCGGACGTTCCACTGTATGATTTGTATATCCATACTGAAAGTAAAATTGGTGCTGTGTGTACAAAAAAGGAAGTGTTGCTTTAGATTACAGAACCTTTTCCAGGCCCTGTAACGCGGGATTTGTCCTTTCTGAAGCGGTCGAGGGAGCCTCGCCGCTCCTTAGGCGCTTGATGCGCCGTCGGGATGGGTGTAGTGTCCATTGCCTCATGTGAGGCGCTGGACACACGCTCTTGCGAGCGTGAAATTTCGCGAGAAAGTCTCGCCGCGAAAGACGAGACCTTTGTGCCCACCAGCCCGGAGGTCGATGGGGCTGCCTTTGGGCCTGAGCTGCGCCGGCTGTTGCCAGCGCCAGCAGAGGCTGGAGAGGGTGAGGCAGCCTTGACTGCACCCACCGTGGGAGCTGCTGGCGGTCCTGCGGGATCGCTACTCATATCGCAGGCTGTCGCCGCAGGCTCTTGTGCTACCGGCAACCCTAGAGTAACCAGGCCTGTTTGCTGGTTGGGTGGAGTAGGCTTAGATCCTTCCACCCCAGGGGCACGAGCCACAAGCGACAGCTCGCTGCGCGCAGTCTGGGCAGGTGGCAGCGGCCGCTGCGACGCTGCCCCCCGACGCGGGGCATCAGCATAAGGTGTGCTGTGGAAAAGTGAGCACCTCTTACGGGCTTCCTTGAAAGAAATATTTTCTTTTACTTTTAGGGTGATTATGTCCTTTTCTTTTTTCCAGTTCGGGCAGGAACGTGAGTAGGATGCGTGGTCACCACTGCAGTTCACACAGTGAGGAGTGCCACTACAATTGTCAGAGGAGTGGCCCTGGACTCCACACCTTGCGCAAGTTATTTGACCACGACAGCTCTGAGAGCCATGGCCGAATCTTTGGCATTGAAAGCACCTGTCTAGGGTTAGGGACATATGGTCGGACAGTTAACTTAATGTATCCTGTTTCGATTGTTTCAGGCAGAACGCTAGATTAAAATGTTAGCACAAGATGTTTGGTGGGGATTTCTTTGTTGTCCCGTCTGATGATGATACGTGTTACATTGGTGACGTTTTGATCTTTCCACCCTTCCAGGAGTTCTGCTTCTGATAATTCTAGGAGGTCTGCTTCTCATACCACTCCGCGTGAGCTATTCATTGATCGGTGTGGTGATACAGAAATTGGTATGTTGCCGAACGTCACAAGGTTGCTGAGTTTCTCGTACTACTGTTTCTGAGGGACCTCAAGAAGAACGTCTCCACTAGCCATTTTGATCACTTTGTAACCTGACCCTAAAGCTTCGGTTAAAGATTTCGCAACTATTGATCTGGCCGGGTTTTGAGAGTTCTCACTGTGCACAACATGGTATTTTCGATAGTTATCTTTTGGTCGGTTGAAGGATAGGCAAAGTTCATCGGTGCGTCCCCTCTTTAGAGGATGACGATCAAGTATGCGGGGAAAAGCTGGTGTTCCCATAAAGGTTTGTTTTATTTCGGTGGCAATGGCGGCCACCCACCACGGAGCCCAACTAGGGGACGCTGCAGCACTTAACGCGTAAGGCTGCAGGCACCAACCGTACATTGCCACTATAACCTAACATATTATACCCAAGGGAGGGCACATACACAAGGTTAACCCAAGCCGCCTGTGAAAATTTGGAAGTAACGGAAGAGAAGAGATGATAGGAGAGCAAAAGAAAGGAGATAGGAAAGCAAAAGGTTGGAGAGGGGGACAGGAAAAGGCGACCACCGATTTCCCCCGGGTGGGTCAGTCCGGGGGTGCCGTCTACGTGAAGCAGAGGCCAAAGAGGTGTGTTGCCTCCGCCGAGGGGCCGTAAAGGTCCAAACACCCGGCATCGGCTCAACCCCCAGGATCCCCTTTTCCCCGAACACGGCTAAGCCGCGCACGGTTCGACGCGGGAGGGTCCAACCCCCATGTGCTCGGGTCCGTGGTGTCGCAACACACCAAACACCTGCTGACGCAGACGCCCCTGCGGGGCGAAGCAAACCTAGTGTGTATATTGTTTCCAGTACAGTGCAGTAGCCGCCAGAAATTTTTTCGTTAGTGAGATTTAATTAGGTAGTGGTAATTAATTATCTAACTCGAGAAGTACTGTCCTAACGATCAAATTGTTAATGAGAATCTTGTAGAGCAACATGAAAAACTACCGATACAGCTCTCTGTTGCTCAATACGTGATACATAAGTGCCTTTTTCCGGGTGTGAAAGAAGCCCGCCAATACACGCAGAATTGCCGCGCGACTTGCCGCTCGAGGCACTTTGCGGTCATTTGCGGGCTTCTTTCACGCTCGGAAAAACACTTTTATGTAGCACATACTGAGCAACAAAAGCTGTATCGGTAGTTTTTAATGTTGCTCTACAACATTCTCATTAACACTTTGATAATTAGGACAGTACTTCTCGAGTTAAATAATTAATT
Organism: Dermacentor silvarum; assembly: GCF_013339745.2. Lineage (NCBI taxonomy): Eukaryota > Metazoa > Arthropoda > Arachnida > Ixodida > Ixodidae > Dermacentor > Dermacentor silvarum. The sequence continues at coordinate 166,644,977 of NC_051160.1, forward strand.
ACAATTACGTAGTTAAATCTCAGTAACAAAAAAATTACTGGCGGCAACTCCACTGTACTGCAAGCAATACACACTAGGTTTGCTTCGCGTAACGCCGTTCCTCTTTTTTTTTAATCGTGCTGCGTTATAGCTGGGACACCCTGTATATAGTCACCCTAAAGGGTTCACATCACTGCATGGCTGCCCAACAACCCCGATTCGAGCGATGCGATTTTTACGTGAAGCTTTCTAGGCATGCTTTCGCGGGACCTTGGTGTATGTGGCTGCTGTTATTGCATTGCAGAACAGTTCATATACCGAGGGCATCACTTATATAGCCAATGGGCTTATGGGAAGCTCCGTCTGTACTACCTTTACAGATACGAACGTGGCCGTGTCTCTTCTCTGTAGATTTACGCATTGAAACAACAAACGCTACCTAAATACTTTTAGTGCAGCAAATTTACGCTTTTAGTAGGCGCACTTTTCCATCGTAAAAGTGATGTTTTCTATGCCTTCCTTCCCGAGGTTTGGCACGTCTTCACTGTCAGCTTCTTTACGAGCAATGTGAATCGGTGTAATCAGAGACAGTGTAATCAATGGTCGTCTGGATCACGTGAGTCGTGAAGGGGAGAGGAGGTGAGGTGGGTTCCGCGTGTTGCTGACTTGCCGAGCAGGCAAATAATAATAATAATAGGTATGCTGCAAAACTCGTTGCAGAGGATGCACTGTTTTCTAGCATTTATTCTCTTCATAAAAGCTTGACGCCACATATATCCTTTTTTCTTTGCAGAATATACGATCGTCCTACAGCACGTGAACGTGTGAAAGAAACCAAAGACCCGTCGTTGAAAACGTCAGCACCTGCGTCGTTCAATGACTCTACACTCGGCGAGGCGCGGGCGCTTGACGAAACTGGCTATTGATCATCCGAACTGCTTTTGGTCGCTTGCTTTTCAAGCTCATTGACCAACCTTTATTGTAGCCATTTTGCGGACTTTATTATACATTTTTAGGAGGAACTACGGGTATTCTAATTAGTTACATTTATGATATAGTTGCAAAAAGTTATGAAATATAATTGCTTGCGTTGTTTTATCGTTTGTTTGTTTACACTTGATTTACACTAAACACGCAATCTATGTTTATGCTACCTATGCAAGGGAAATGTCATGCTTAGTGTCACCTGCACGGAATTATGACACCTGCTTTGTTGCTTTACGTTGGCATTCCTTTACTATGTAACCGCTTTATGTTTAACTACAATATAGCTTGTCCTAGCTAACGTCAGCCAAGCTGTTTAACGCCAACAAACATTTAAAAAACATAATGAAAGCTACGATGTTAAGCCCTACGGTGTTCTGTCGTCCGACAAAACACCGTAATTCTTATAATTGCATTCTGCACGGTGGTTTTGTGATCTGATTTCGTTGAACAGCTTTGTTAACGTTAGCTGGGACACATGGTATAATAACATCTTGTTATGTTTGTGTTGTCTAGCATTGAGTTCCCCATGACAGTTTCGCAATATGACCAGGATGAAAGCTTGGGATAGTTTATTCGCTATCAGGGATGGTGAAACAGAGTTCACCATTTTAACGCACGTTTACCCGAGCGGCGGAAAGGCACAGACCAGCGAGATGAAGGGAAAAAATTAAAAGGAAGTGGACAAGTAAATAAGGTGTCTTCGCCTCTTTACCCAATTTGTGGAGAAGATGAGGCTGTATATCTTGTTTTCCTACTCTGCCACCATATTTCTCCTTTAAAGAAAATATTTTAGAATCAAGGTTTAGACAGCTTGGTTAAAATTTTTCCATTCTGAATATTCACACGCATACTTTTTTATCTTTCTCAGGTGACCGGTTTTCACCTGCTAACAAATGTTACTCGTCGCTCGGGGTAGGACGCGCTGCATGTATCAGAAGTATCACGAATGTTATCGATAGTTGTATCCGTTGTCTGTCTTCACCAAACCTTGTGTAATGTGATTGCATGACCGGCGCGAATTGTGTTGTACCTTTTGGAAGACACGCGGGCACCAGTGATTACATTGAAACCTTCGACGAGTCATGCATAAAAGCCGATGCGCTTGACCCGCAGGTCAGATTTTCAACGGTCGCTGACTGTGCTCGCCGCTATCGCTCTGCTTGACTGTTGCTTGTTTTTCTGGGCACAAATTCGCCCAGTAAAGAGGTATTTTCGTGATTCACAACTTTCGCTACTTTGTTATTCAACGTCACTACAACGTTACATCTGATGGAGGTGCTTCTTCATTCATGTACCAGGCGCTCTCATCAAGACCACACCCCGACGACAACACTAGCGTCACCCTGGACCACCGAGCAAGCCGCAGGCTACAAAACCTGGCCCCGGAGCACGGAGGTTTACCTGAGACGAAAAGAAAGATCGTGGCTAACTCAACGGCCATAATGCCAGCCCAGCGCCCCCCATACTGCTGCAACACCCCTGGGAGCCAACGACCTTCCGCGGATCATCGTTTGAAGAGCCGGAAAACTGGCTAGAAACATACCACAGCCTCGCTGCATTCAATAACTGGAACTTCGAAGACAAGCTGCGCCATGTATACTTCTCCTTAGAAGAGGCCGCCAGGATTTATTTCGAGAATCGTGAGTCACCCCTGACAATGTGAGACCTATTCCGCAGCAGCGTCTTCAACACCTTCACGAGCGTCGTCCGCAAAGCGAGGGCTGAAGCGATACTGGAATCCCTTGCCCAACTCCCAAACGAGAACATTATGGTCTACATGGAAGAGGTGACACGGCTGTTCCGCCATGCCCGCCCGTACTTGTCTGAGGACAAGAAAGTTCGCTTCCTCATGCGTGGTGTGAAGCAATAGCTTTTGGGCGGAGTGATTCGCTATGCACCCACTACCGTCGCAGAATTTTTTATGGAAGCCACGGGAATAGAAAAGACGCTGTAAATGAGCACTCGGCAATACAACCATCAAATGCTTTCGCCGAAGTGCAAAATCCAAGCACTAGGCTCCAACGTGCTCCGAGAGACCATCACAGCCGCTGTACGCGAACAACTGTGCAGGATGATCCCTTTGACGCAGCCTCAAGTAGCCTCCATTGCTCACATCATCCGACAGGAGATCCAGCAGTCACTTGGATGCCCCGGAATCACCGCGGCTTCAGCCGGAAGGGACGTCCTACGCCGCCGTAGACGTTCCCCCTCTGCGCCAGGGCCCGGTAACGCCGCAGTTCCGTCGTCAGCCACCGCAGCCGCCACCTCGCCAGCCCGTCGCTCAGCATTGGTACCCAAGTAATACGTATGTATCGCGCGCTCAAGACCGTCGCCCGCTCGGCTATCACTGCGGAGAAGCCTGTCAGGTATACCGCCGATGCCCATACCGCGACTTGGGACTATGAGCGTTTGCTGTAAACGCGCCGCGTCAACAGCGTGGCAAGCGATCACGTGACATCGCCGACTACATCGCCGCAACGCAGTGGAGGCCCCGACGCCCATCGCGTTCTCCGTCACCGGGACGCTACCTGTCACCGCAGTGCCCACTGTATACAGTGGGCACTGCGGTGACTGTGTATACACAGGACAACCCCGTGGCCGGTCTGTTAGCCCATATCAGTAAAATTAAAGGACATCAACCGATGGAGGTGCGTTTGCTGTTCGTCGAAATCTCTAAGATCCTCGGTCGCCGACAAATACGCTGAAAATACCTCCTCCTAGTGATGCCGAACTATCGACCGTACTATGAATACTATCGATAGAACAGTAACTATCGAACTAACGATAGTAATTTCGATACTAGTATTCACTCTACTTTCAATAGTACTGTCGATAGCATAAAATCAACCGCGCGAACTCACTGCAGCATAAACTTGGTTCCCCGAGTGGTACTATCCACTCGGGTAACCAAGTGGATAATACCAATACTATCCAATACTAGACACACGCTGGGACTAGCAACAAGTTTAATGAATACAACCACACAAAAGTTCACAGGGAAGCCAGGGCGCGCATGCGTCGTACATACGACGTGACAATCAAAGAAAAAACACAAACTGACACCAAGTAACCCGAGAAGCGTTTGATGGGGGGCTAGTTGGTAAGACATTTAGGAAAATTATAACTGCGCTAGAACGAGACGTAGCACTGCGTTTCTGCATAGATAACCATCGGCTGAACAAGATCACGAAGAAAGACGTACACCCGCTCCCACAGACAGACGACGCATTGGACCGGCTCTGCAACGCTAAGTATTTCTCAACGATGGATCTCAAGACTGGCTACTGGCAAATAGAAGTTGATGATAGGGATCGCGAGTAGAGTACCTTCATCACGCCGGGCGGCCTCTACTAGTTCAACGTCAAGCCGTTCGGACTGTGCTCGCCACCTCCGACGTTCCAGCACGTGATGAACACGGTTTTAGCAACTTTATGTGGCAGAGCTGTCTCGTCTACTTGGACGACGTCGTTTTTATCGCCTCCAATTTTGACGATCCCCTTAGGCTGCTACGGAAAGTAGAGGCCATGAAGTTATCAAGGCTCACTTACGATGAGATTCTGTTTCTCGGCCACGTCATCTGCAGATCTGGAGTCCATCCTGATCTACAGTAGACATCTTCCATCCCTGACTTTCCCCAGCCCACCGACAAGAAGGCAGTGCGCAGATTCCTTGTCCTTTGTGCCTAATACAGGTGCTTCGTCAGTTTCCCGCATCACCGAGCCATTGACATATCTCACAAAACTCGACGTCCTGTTAAAGTGGGAAACGCCGCAAATCGAAGCATTCGAAGAGCTTAAACGGCGCCTGCAGGCACCACCAGTACTCGACCACTTCGACGAAGACGCCGACACCCACACCAACGCAGGTAGCCTAGGCCCCGGCGCCATCCTAGTACGACGGAAAGACAAATTTTACGCTAGCCCTGTGCTGTCGAAAGCGAAAGCTAATTATTTTACGACGGAAAAAGAATGTCTTGCCGTGATTTGGGCTACTACGAAATTCGACCCTTAACTATACGGCAGGCCCTTCAATGTTGTAAGCGACCACCATGCCTTGTGTTGGCTGGCAAATTTACAGGACCTTTGAAGTCGCCTCGCACGATGGAGTCTCAGGCTCCGTGAATTTGATATTACCATCGTCTACAAGTCCGGAAGGAAACCCTCGAATTCCGACTGCCTATCGCGTGCACCACTGACCCGCCGCCGCAGGACGACGAGGATGACGACGCCTTCCTGGGAACAATAAGCGTGGAAGACTTCGCTGAACAGCAACGAACAGACCCGAAGCTCAAATAAACCTTGTTGTCTCTAGGGCATTTAGGCGTAGATTGTCTTCGTTGTCTCTTCAAAACAACGTCTTCGTCAAGACGAACTTCACACCAGTCCACGCCAGTTATCTTGTTGTGCCCTAAGCACTGCGTCCAGAGATTCTGCACGCCCTACATGACGATCCGACCGCTGTTTACCTCGGATTCTCCCCTACGATATCGAGGATACAATAGAAGTAATATTGAACGTGCCTGATCGCCGACGTTGCCCACTACGTCAGGACATGCCGAGACTGCCATCGAGGCAAGACATCACAAACAAGGCTAGTGGGATTGCTGCAGCCAATCGAGCCACCTTACTGACCATTCGAGCAGATCAGAATGGACTTGGGGCCACTTCCGTCGTCAACGTCCGCTAATAAGTATATCGTCGTGGCTACCGTCTAATACGATATCCCTGCCTAAAGGTAGTGTGGCCGAAGCGGCGAAACTCTTCGCCGAGAATATCCGGCATCGACATGGTGCCCCGGAAGTGCTCATCACTGACCTGGGAACAGCTTTTACAGTGGAGCTTACCCACGCGAATCTGAAACACAGCCGAACAAGCTACACGAGGACAACTGCCTACCGCATGTAGACGAATGGTCTCACAGAAAGGCTGAAGAAAACGCTCGCTGACATGTTGGCAAAGTACGTCGACGTCGAACACAAGACGTAGGATGCCGTCCTTCCATATGTACCCTTCGCGTATACCACGGCGGTGCAAGAAAGAACGCACACGACGCCGTTCAAGCTGGTTTACGGAAGGAACCCGGTGGCGGCACACGACGCCATGCTACAGCACGTCACCGGCGAAGACAACCTCAGCGACGAACACAACCTCAGCGCACCGAAGAAGCACTACAACTGGCCCACCGGTGCATCAAGAGCCAGGAAAGTAAGGACAGCCGAGACTACAATCTTCGATGACGGTACGTCGAATACCAGCCTGGCGACCGTGTTTGGGTTTGGTCCCCGATGCGCCTACGAGGACGTAGTGAGAAGCTTTTACGTCGCTATTTTGGACCCTACAAGATCACCTGACGCATTGGTGCACTGGACTATGAGGTCGTGTCAGACGGCATTTCGCAATCACAGCGGCGCCGCTCACGACCTGAAATAGTACAAGTTATGTGCCTTAAGCGGTTGTACCGGTGCTAACGAACTTTGGGACTTTGTTTATTTGTTATTTTTTTTCCAAGCGGCTTTTGATTTTCGCTCTCGTGTTATGTTTGTAGCATCGGGATGATGCTTTTAAGAGGGGGGCATTGAAAAGCATAATTTATTTTTCTCCGGTGACCGCTTTTCACCAGCTAACAAATGTTAAACACTGTTGCTTGGCAAAGGACCCGCCTGCACGTATCAGAAGCGTCTCGAATGTTATCTATAGTTCTATCCATTGTCTGCTGTCAATAAACCAGGCATAATCTGATTGTATGCGTGACGAGAATTGTGTAGTACTTCCTGGAAGGCACGTGGGCACCAGCGATTACGCTGGAAACTTGGACGAGTTAATATGTGTAATAGCCGACGCGCTTGATTCGCAAATCAGATTTTGGCGATCGCCGACTGCGTTCCGCGCTATTGTTGTGCGTCGAGTGTCACTTGTTTTTGTGGGCACAGGTTCGCCCAATGAAACATTCATGAGCCATTCCACTTTGTGAAGGTGGATGACCAGCGAAGCTGTTTAGCGCACGACACAGGGGTGACACGGAATTTTGAACAAAGGTACGAACATATTTGTTGTCCTTATTGGTAGTCATCGTGACGATAGGTACGCACACACATTCGCGTATCACCATCTGTCTGTCAGGTGAATAAAATGAATGACTCATACACCCTTAAGGTGGCGGTCCCACTCCGGCGGCACGAGCCCCCCGTTTTCAGTACTTTTGGAGCAATCGCGGCGGCTCTTCTACTTGGGACATAAAGTAGCGGTGTATACCATAAAAAAGCCTAATTCTTGCAGATTCCAACTATATATTATATAAAGAAATTTATGGATGTGATCTAGAAATAAATGTTCAAGAACAAGCATGAGATACATGGTTTTTGCAACTGCGCCTCAGTTGTGACCATATTTAGGAGAAACTACCGCATGTACTGCATTGCGGCTTGCGGTGTAGCTTTAGGACATATTTATCTATTTCCTAGGCGAGGCGAAATAATTTTGAATTTTTACTTTTTCCATAAATTGCTTTTGATGATTGCCAAATATCGCAAACTTCGCTTGCAAACAGCCCGGCAACTACACGCTCAAGGAAGCTAAATTTTGGAAACTTTTAAGTTGAAGGAATTTCCATCTAGTACGCAAATTTTCATTTATCTACCTTTATTAGTTTTCCTAATAATGCGGCCGAAATTAAGCAATATTTAGAATTTAGGTTTTACTTTTGCCCATTTTTGCGGGAAGGTACTAAAGCTACGAAGCTGCGGTTTAAAACTAATGTAGGTACATGAATGAAATTTTGCGTTCTAAATGGAGATTCCTTGAACTCTAATTTATCCAAAATTTAGCTTCCTTGAGCGTGTAGTTATCGGGCTGTTTACAACAGAAGTTTGCGATATTTGGCAATCTTCAAAAGCAAATTATCCAAAAAGTAAAAATTCAAAATTATTTTGCTGCGTCGAGGAAACAAATAAATATGTTATAAAGCTACAGTGCAAGCCGCGATGCAATACATGAGGTAGTTTCTCCTAAATATGGTCACAACTGAGACACAGTTCGCAAAAACCATGTATCTCATGCTTGTTCTTGAACATTTATTTCTAAACCACATTAATAAATTTTTCTATATTATAAATAGTTGGAATCTACAAGAAATAAGCTTTGTTATGGTACATACGACAACTTTATATCCTAAGTAGAAGAGCCGCCACGGTTGCTCCAAAAGTACTAAAAACGGGGGGGCTCGTGCCGCCGGAGTGGAACCGCCACCTTAAGCAATGACTCATTCCGCCGTAAAAGCGGCCTCCCCATTACGACAGAAGAGAAGTGAAATTCTACGCTGGAATGATGATCGCCAACGGAGCCAGCTGTGGAAGACGACGAAAACGGGATCGCCGAGAACCTTCTAATAGTCATAGTGCTAATTTTGAGTGAAATGAATAAGATATAAAGTACCAGTTAAAATACACTCATTTGCTAACTAGGATCCATCTTGACCGCTTCTTTCTCTTCCTCCTCTTCGCGTCCCTCTTGTCTCTTCAGTCCTCATTTTCTTTGCCGGAACATCACTTCCTCCCGGACTTCGGTTTGAATCCCTCCTGGGACGATAGAGTACGACGTTTCGCACTGTTGCTATTCGGCGTTTCCTTCCGGTCCCAAATAGTGTAGCGATTTCAGAATTTCTTGCCGTTTTATGAGGACGCTAGGGGGCGCCGGCCAGGAAGGTCACGCGGAGCTTTCGAAGGTGAAGCCGACGGAAACGGACATGTCGAGTTCTCAGTGCAGCAGGAGCAGCGCGCGAAAGGGATAAGTTTTCTTATTTTATATTTCGCTCTGTTTTTTTTAGCCGAGCAATTTCTATAAAATATTTTTCCTGCTTTATAGGTGCCTTGGTCGTTTCGCTTACATATAAGTAAGTAAGGAATAATTGTATTTTGCCACATCTACGCCTTGTTAGTACAAAATGATGGTTGGTACTAAGGGGAACCCACGCGTGCGTTGTTCTGAGTGCGAGTATTCTTACGCGTTGGAAGAAACGCGGTTTGAGCCGGCACCCGAAGCGAACCTTGCAGATTTTATCTGTCATAGTAAATTTCGCGCACGTTATCTATACACATCTGTCAAAAATGGCAGGAAAACTTACGCCCACTCTATCGTCGGCATATCAAGAATAAGTAAATGGGCGCACACTTGAATATATGCGCACTGTATATACACAATAAATGACGGACTACACCGATGGCCTACGAATGGTCGAAGCTGAATGTTTCGTGACGGTCCACAAGAGTAAGCGAGTTACTAGCTGTAATATATATTTGCTATTACAATGTACAAAACAGCTACGTTTGAAGCCTTGTGCCCAGCAAGAACAAATCTATCGGAACTGAGGCCACCAGCGTATGATTAGGCAGAAATTAATCAGATAGTGGCCGCACCGAGGAACTTCCCTGAGTCAGAAACTGACAAGCCACTGCTTCAAAATATTTGCCGAATAAAGAACAACAAGCACAACACACTAATCCTGACTGAATTCATGAGCGGAATGTTTGGATAGCTTGGAATACATATTTAGCCCCGCTTTTAGAACAAGCACCATATATGCTGCTTGCGCCGTTTGGCGCAAGCAGCATATATGGTGCTTAATCAGCTCCGAAAGCGCTTTTGCATGTTCTCTGAAGCTGTGATCAAAGCTTCGTGTCGTTCACCTAGTCGCCATTTACGATATCTCCGAAAACAGATATTTTCCAAGCCGCGCCGGCGTCATACACTTCCATTGTAAACAAGGAGGCAACGGAGGCAGTTGAGGCAAGCAATGGACGCGTCACCACGTGATCAAACATGGCAGCGCCCACGGGATCGCTGCGAAAAGGGTCAATAGACGAGGCTACAGTGCACTAGAAAATATTGGGTAGTGGAAGAAGCGGCGGCCTCGGCGCGAGGCATATTGTGTAGAAGCTCACCAGATGGCGCGCGCGCTCACTTCCCGAGCACCGGCTGAGGGAGTCCGCGGCAGAGCGCAGCAGGCGAGTGCGGCGGCACAGAGTTTCAGAATGCTGTGCTCATTTTCCTCATGCCAAATATGTCAGTTTGATTTTATGTAAAGAACCCTAAGATCTGTAGTATGGGATGGCAGGGCACGGTTCGTACCTGCAATGTATGTTATCGCGATGCATGCACTTCGTGCTGCATCGACAGAGTGCACATTTAGCATCAAAATTTCACTTTTTTTTACCCAGTTGCATCAGTCACAAGTCCCGTTCGAAACATAGAAAATACATTTGTATTGAATAGGATTTACTAGACAGTGACTCTAACCAAGTAAGGGTATGTATTAACCGGACGTTTCGGAGCCACTTCGGCTCCTTCTTCAGGGGGTATTCTTCGGAGGTGGCGGTGTGCACGCACTGCCGATCCGGGCAGCATTGCATGTGTAGCGTGCGTTGGAAAATGTGGCCCGACTATTACTAACTGAATGAACAAGCGTGGTGTGAGCGCGCACAAACAAACACGAATAGATCACACTGAATGACTGCAGACAACGACTGTCAAAACGCTGGCAGCAAGCATACGCTGCAGCGGGCGAAGGTACGTGCGGTCTATCGCTTCAATGGAAACTGAGCGGCGAATGCACGGCGCATAAAGGTCAGAGCTGTGTGGAGATAAGAGACGGTGCGGACGAGCGACGAGCGCGGTTGTTGCCAGAGTAGAAGTGCGCCATATATGCATGCAGCGAGATGTTTTGGTGTTGGTGACCTAGAGCGGGGGGTCTTTTCTTCTTTTCGCCGTGTCTCCAGGGCCATGGACATACACAGAGGGTAGGCTGCCCTTCACGCGGTTTATATTACGTCGGGCTAATAAATACCCTTACTTGGTTGGAGTCACTGTCTAAGCCCTAATAAATTTTTCCAACCAGCAGGTAATTCTGTCGAAATATTTAGTTTAAATTTCTAATGAATGCATGCATACTGCTGCATTCTTCTATCATTATGATTTAGGCAAGCGATGAACATGTGCATTTCAGGAGCATATGAGCCGCCTGCAGACAGCTTTTTTTTTTTCAGTATCAGTTGGTAGGGGGGAGGCATTTTCAAGAAACATACTGCAACAGATGAGTTGCACGGTAGAGAGTACACAATACCATTTCACGTACTTATGTACAGCGGCTCAACTTCAGATATCTTGAGGTCACCCGACTCTTTGGAATGGTTTAAGGACTTCACAAAAAAGTGCAGCCGTTTGGTAACATGAAAAGCTACAACCTTCACCATCAAAGATTCTGTATGGCTGGCGCACCCTATCCGGTCTTGTTGGTTTCTGTTAAGAGTAATAACATCTTAACACTCTCATGATGCAGCTCCTGTGCACTGAATGTGGCTGTGAAAAGGTTTTCTTATCTTTGAATAAACCTGAAAAGTCATCGGGTTGGATACAGTAGGCCACCATTGTCTCGCAGCCTGGTGTACTGAGCTGCAGCAAGACTATCAACATCCTCCTTCTTTGGGAGAAGCAATTTGTAGCATTCATCGCACTCCAATTTCAACAAAAACTTCCTGGCAACATTACCATAAATGTAAAAAAATGAACCGGTCGTCACTTTTTGCTTGAAAACATGGAGACATGGTCTGGTGCAGGGCCCTGCTTTTGATACCCTGCAGTGGGAATGTTATCAACATCAAGAAGGCATTGGATTATGTCAGTTTTACCAGGCTTTGGGCCTTCTATTATGTCTGGCTCAAGGATTGCTGTAAGAACACCAGGCTCAGCATTCCCATTAGCAACAGATCTGGCAAGCCCATAAATACTTAGGCAAGACACACTGCAGTAATGAGAAACTGTTGGGGTATTGGATGGGTATTGCAACCGCTTGACTGCCGTGCTATACCGAAGAGATTTTGAACTGGGTTCTGACTCAGCTTTGAGGTCATTAAGTACTCGTAGCTAACATTATTTGTCATGTAGGTCAGCAACGACAGAACGCTTGCAACTGCGACTGTCAGGCCAACAGCAGTAGATGCGGACAGGAAGCCACCTCGACCACCTACATGCAGCTCCCATTCGGTCAGGCACGTCAAAAACGAAAGAAGCTTTTCCACAGAAGCAGATTCTGGCCGCACAGCTTGGCTTGGAAGTCTGGATCTCATTATTTCAATGACGTCTCGGATCATCCTGCAACAAAAAATGCCCCAAAATTTATTTTCTGGTATCCACACTGTTTACGATCGTTTGAAGATTATGCTGGGGCACTGTCACATACAGGCAGTCCTTGCCATCCGCACCACCATCTGGGGATGATGACTCATGAACGTCGCGACGAGACAAACGCACCTTCGTGCGTGCAGCTGGGCACACTGCAACGCGTTTTCTCTCTGGTCTTCTCTGACGCATTTCCTTTGAGAGGTAGGATGGCAAATCGGGCAGGAGCGTGGGCACCGCGGCGTCGGTCAGCGCCGGTGTCCCTCGAGGAATCCTTACTTCCTCACCGTTGATGAAGTGAACATAATCGCGCAAAATAAAATGCGCATCAAAGTGCCTCTCCCACACAGTTGAAGTCTCGTAGAGTGGCTTATCTTTGCAGCGAAGCTTTCTCTCCCATTGTTTCCGCCGGTCATTGTCTTTAGGCACTCCAAAAAGAGGCAACGTGCGCTCATTTACTTCTCGAAAACCAGGATACCCTCAGTCCCTCACTTGCATCCGGGCGCATAGCAATGCGTATCGCTTTTTTTCTTCTTCTCTTACATTATCCAAAAAGCGACAACAGGGCAGCATCGAACAGAGAAACGGTCACGCTCGGCACTTTCAGTAGCTTCACTTGCAAAAACACGAAAAGCACGCTGGGTCGTAACACCAAGAACGACGAGGTGTTGCAGCTACGCGGGCAACGCGGGCTCCAACCATCACGTTCTCCTCGGGAAGAGCACACTAGCGCCCCTAGCGGAGTCTTCGCTCTTGGCTTCACGCTGCCTGTGCGCCCAGCCCTGCGCTCTTTCCACTACCCAATACTTCTAGTTCACTGTAGACGAGGCAACCTAAAGTTTGCCCGCGCGGCACCAGCGCCGAATACTCCTCTGGCGGAAGGATGGAGGTGTCGAAGGTCGCCGCCGGGCGAGCGCGCGCCCGTGTTCTCTACGGCGCGAGCGATCGCGTGCGTTGTTTCGCGACGGCGAGCGCGACCTCATCAACCAGGAAAGGTGGCACGCAATACTGCTGTGCTGATTGCCACAAGAGCCTCGAAAGGTCGAAAGCCGCCCGTGAAGTCCTACAGAATTCTGGGGAGGTGGTACGAGGAGGACAGACGACAAGCGTGGATAACTGCAGTGCGCCGAGTCAAGTATGTCACGTACATTCGCATTCGCGTGCAGTATCACGGTCGCTCGATAAAAACGCAATATTAATGTGCCTGTATTTAGCGCATGGTCGTTTGTTTAGAAGTGTCGCGTAGTTGAATCGTACAGTGACATCCGTCGTGTTAGCTTAGCGGTAAATGCATACGTGTAGCGCCGCTAAGCTCGACGACGCGAGCTCGATTCCCAGCCAAGGCGGCCGCATTTCGATGGGGTCTAAATGCGAGAATACAGTTCTTACCATGTACTTTGATTTTTGTGCACGTTAAAGAACCCCCGGTGGTCAAATTTATTCCTGAGACCCTCCATTACAGCGTGCCTCATAATGATATCGTGCTTTTGACACGTAAAACCTACGAATTTCATTTATTGTACTGTTCGTTCACTCGCGATCGGCAAAGACGAGCTTAACATGATTATATCTTTTTTCCAAACGCTGCAACTTAATTTCCTAGTTGTACAGGCAACAAAAGGGGCCGCACGTTACTTGTATTTTGCGTGGTGGCAATCCGTATTTAATGCAAGCTGTGGTTATCGCATGCGCCGGTAAGCGGCTGATCGCAAAGCAGCTGCCCGCGACGCGCGCGTTATGTTTGTTGCTTGGCCATGCTTTCTGGGTTCACAATATCCAAGCATCTTTTAAAGTAATTGCCACCTTGCACATTCTTCCTGCTTCACTCTTCCTGCTAAGAATCTTCGTTTCATGTAGTAGCCAGTCATCGCTGTGAGCTTACTTTAGCTGCGGCGGGGCGTTCGCCCGACGAGAAACTAGATTTGCTTTGATGAGGCATGTATCGCCAATTCTTGCGCTTGTGCTGCTGGTCCCAAGGTAATCGCTGGTTACTGTGATATAGGTTCCTTTCGCGGAGCAGTTTGTACGAGTGATTTCGCATGACCATTGAAAAGATACCTTGCTCAATAGTGCAATGAGTTGCCATGACTCTAACATCTGCATTGAATAAGGCATGATATGCATTAAATATTTTTACAGCATGGTATAAGGCATTATGCATATATGTAGTACTTACATCGTTAATTAATTTTATTGGCTCATTGGTGCCTAATGCTTGTGTTCTTTCTGTTCAGGCAGTGCTGCTGCCACTCCCTGGGGGCCAAAATGAGAGCAGCCGTGTGTGCGCGCCCAGCGACCAACGAAACCAACCGCGATCGTCACTGTCTCTGCGCATCTCTGCAAGCATGCATGCCTTCTTTGTGACTGCATCATAGAGAAATAAAAGTGACTAAATTACTGAACTCGGTGTGTACCTTTAACTCGATGTCGTATACAATCTTGTTGGACACCTCCGACGCGCACTTGGCTTTCACTGTCACATCACCGCCCACAATTTGTTTAACACCACACACGTGTGGAAGCAGCCGCTCCCCTTCCTTGAGGTTGCCGTCACGAAAAAAAGCTGTTGGCGTCGGCAACCCTCTTGAAACCGCACTGCAGTCTTTGCATCGCTGTTCAGCAAGCAGGCGATCTGCCGCAGTCGAAAACGGAGCGCCGTGAGCACGAGCAGCGAAGGAAAGCGCGGGAGAAACAATGTAAACAAAGCGGAGGCTGCACCACGGCGCGACCACGCTGCTTGAAATTTCCACATTGGGGACGCTGTCAGGAGGCGCAGTAGCGCCTTCTGGCGATCGTTTTCTCGTCTATAGAGAACGTCGCACACTAACATTGCACGCTGTTTCGTGCACTGTCTGCTAGAGCTATGCCGTGGTGCTGCGCATATAACTGCAGCAAGAAGCGTGATGGTTATGCAGTTTTTACGATACCGCAAGGAAATCATGCAAGAAGCAGTGGCTCCATAACATTGCCCGAAAGAACTTTGTTCCGACAAGGAACAGTATTGTTTGTGAGGTAAGGCGCCTTTCTTATTACTCATATCAAAGTATCCCCTAATGCTGCATTTTTTTTTCAATTCTTCCGGCATGCTGATAAGCGTTTTTGTTGCCGCAATTTGTACGTTACATAAAAATGGGGAATATTCAGCATTCTCCTCAGAATGCTGAATATTCTGCTGGGACTCCATCACCTTGCACGTCGTCAACTGTTATTCAATCGGAAATGCAGCATTATAGATTCTGCTTTCCACTGAACAAATATACCCGAAGATACAGCCTCTCTATGGCACTTTTTGTGATTGTTAGGATCCCTTGCCTGTTTTACTGAAAATCGGAATATGAGCTTGTAGAGGACCGATTGACAGCTTCGATGTGTGTGTCAGTCACTTAAATACAATGAATGCAGGGCCTGAAAAAAATTTGTGGCAAGTATACCCGTGGTATTGTAGGTGATGAGCGCCAGCTAGTGCACATTTTAAGGCAAGACCCTTAGTTGGATATGTTTCAAGGTGAGCGTTTGAGGTACAGAAAGTAACGTGACCTAATGAAGGCCAGAAGCGAGCCAAATCATGCGAGCCAAATCTTTCTGCATTAGGGCTTTTCCAGGTCCACTTCCTTTTGCTGCGCTTCCTGAAGAAGGTATTCATTATTCGGAGCGTATTCCTTTCCGCGAATTCTACTAACATCTCTCCTCTTGCATTCCTAGAATCGATGCCGTTGTTTCCAATTGCTTGCTCACCAACCTGCTTTTTCCCCACTTTTGCATTGAAGTCGCCCATGACTAACGTATACTGAGTTTGCACCTTTCCCATTGTTAATTCAACATCTTCATAAAACTGCTCTATTTCTTCATCATCGTGACCAGAGGTTGGGGCGTAGGCTTGTACTACCTTCATTTTGTACCTCGTATTCAGTTTTATTACGACGACTGCTACCCTCTCATTAATGCTGTAGAATTCGTCAATGTAGCCCGCCATGTTGTTATGAACTTGAAATCCTACCCCGGATTCTCTCTTACCTGGAAGAGCTCTGTAGCAGAGGACATGGCCGTTAGTCAGCACTGTGTAAGCCTAACCAGTTCTTCTAACCACACTAAGGCCAATAACATCGCAGGCAATGCCTGATAATTCTTCAAATAGTCCTGCTAAGCTAGCCTCACTCGGCAGTGTGCGCGTCTTGAACGTTGCCAGGTTCAGCTTCCATTGACGGCTTGTCCGGACCCAGAGATTCTTAGCACCCTCTGCCGCATAGCAGTTCTGACCGCCGCCTTGGTCAGGTGCTCCGCAGCCACTAGGGACTGAGGGCCATGGGTTAATTGTCGGAGTCATGAGGGAGGTAGTGGCCGAATACTGCACCAGGGAGGCCAATTAATGTTCTGGTGAGGGAGTGACTTTGATGAAGCTTAGTAGGCCTTCCTAGTTTGGTTGCACCTGAACTAGTATAGCCCCACTAGGTCTCGGCAATATATTTTTTTGTTCACAATTGTTCACACGCAACTAAAGTAATTTTTTTTTCATTTCGAGGGTATCACTGATATAGTTGACACATACACATGCTTCCTCAGTCCCACGGTTCGTCGTACTCAAATAGACAATCTGGCGTCGCTACATCCTCTTTTAGGATGCATATGTCGTCGGAGGGGTACATATCGGATGTCCAAACACAACCAGGCATGCATGGTGGAGGCACAGGTTTCACTGACATTACTATTGCATTGTGACCAGTGAAGTAGCAGGAAACGTACTTTATGTCCTTGATAGGACGTTCGATATGGAATGCCAAATCAATGCAAGCCCCACGAGACGTCGTGACAGCTTGTGGAGATGTTGCCAGATCAAACCTTAAGACATCTTGCATTCGTGCAAGGAACATAGTGCAAACTTTTGAATTTTGATTGAAGTCATCTACCCCGCAGGGGCGTCTGCGTCAGCAGGCGTTTGGTGTGTTGCGCCACCACGGACCCGAGCACATGAGGGTTGGACCCTCCCGCGTGTAGCCGTGCGCGGCTGAGCCGTGTCTGGGGAAAGGGGGATCCTGGGGGTTGAGCCGATGCCGGGTGTTCGGACCTTTATGGCCCCCCGTCAGAGGCAACACACCCCTTTGGCCTCGGCTTCACATAGACGGCACCCCCTGACTGACCCACCCGGGGGAAATCGGCAGTTGCCTTTTCCTATCCTCCTCTTCAATCTTCGTCTTTTTCGCTCACTTTCAATCTTTCCTGTCTCCTTCTTACTTCTTATATTCTCATTTTCCAGGCAGCTAGGGTTAACCTTGTGTGAGATAGCCAACCTTGGTTATATCATATTTGGTTATAGTGGTTGTGTACAGCTGGCGTTGGCAGGTCTTGTACATAACCCTGTCGCGTCCCCTTGTTGGGCTCCGTGGTGGGCGGCTGGCACCGCTGCCGAAGTCACTAATTTGTATGGCTTCCTTATACCCCAAACTCCCTGATCGCCCTCTCATAAAAAGAGGGCGCACCGATGAATCATTCAACTTCTTCACAAAGGCCACCGAAATTTTTCCACGTTTCCACGTGATTCACTGTGAAAACGCCGACAAAAAAGCGACAAACATTTCACCCTTCTTAGTGTCAAAATGTCTCACGGAGGTCATTGGAAGTGGCTACAAAGCCACCAAGATGGCAAGTGGTGACCTTCTGATTGAGGTAAAAGACAAAATGCAGTACGAGAAACTCACAAACCTGGTGGCATTTGGCGAAAAAACCATATCTGTCAGTGCACACCGAACAATGAACACCGTCAGTGTGTGGTTTCAGACAGCGACCTCATGGATTTGACTGACGAAGAACTCCTGAATGGATGGAAAGAAGAGAACGTTATAAATGTACAACGCATAAAAATCAGGCGCGACAACAAAGAACTACCAACCAAACACATAGTACTTACTTTTGGCTCTAGCACACTCCCAGATGCAATAGAAACAGGCTACCTTAAACTGCGTGTAAGACCTTACATTCCAAATCCACGACGTTGCTACAAGTGTCAGAGGTTTGGCCATGCCTCTCAACGCTGCCGAGGACAACAAACTTGTGCGAAATGCGCTGCAAAAGATCACTCTGCTGATCAATGTACTGCTGAGGCCCATTGCGCAAACTGCGATGGCAGCCACCCTGCATATTCCAGATCTTGCGCAGCCTGGAAGAAAGAAAAAGAGATAATTACGATCAAAGTCAAAGAGAATATCACTTTCCGGGAAGCACGACAACGTCTTTCGCCTTCATTTTCCATGAAAACTTCTTTTGCCGAAGTGGTGCAACAGGGGGCAGCATCACGACGGACCCCGGCGGTCGCCCAAGGTACGCGCAGCGTACTGAAGCGACTGCCACCCGCCCCCATGGTGGGAGCAGCTAAGGCTGCCCTGCCCTTCTCGAAATCGGCCACACCAGAGGCCTCCACTAGCGCTGGCAGCAGCCATCGCAGCTCAGAGGCTAAGGAGGACCCATCGGCCTCCGGGCTGGTGAGGCCACAGCCTTCGTCCCTCGAGGCGAAGGCTACACGACATACACATCGCTCGTTAGAGCGAGTGTCCAGCGCTTCGGAAGAGGCTATGGACACTACTCCAAGCAAGGTGGTGCAGTCAGCACCTAAAGAGCGGCCAAATTCTTTGGACCGCTCTAGAAAAGACAGAACCAAAATTACAGGGCCGCAAACGGCTCTGTAGGCTAAAACACGTTCTTCTTCGTACACACAGCACCAACTTACCTTCACTATGGACACGCAAATTATGCAGTGGAACGTCAGAGGCCTTCTTAGGAACCTCGACGATGTCCAAGAACTCCTTTACCAACACAATCCAAAAGTGCTGTGTGTACAGGAAACACACTTAAAATCAAAACATACAAACTTTCTCCGACAGTATGTTACGTTTCGTAAAGATCGCGATGATGCTCTCGCATCATCAGGCGGTGTTGCCATCATAATACACAAAAGCATAGCATGCCAACGTTTGCAGCTACAAACGCCCCTTGAAGCAGTGGCAGTTCGACTTGTTCTTCTAAACAAACTTATCACCATTTGCTCGCTTTACATACCCCCACATTACCACTTACACAAACATGAATTTCAGTCCTTTATAGACGAATTGCCAGAACCTTATCTTGTTCTTGGCGATTTCAATGCGCACAGCAGTCTGTGGGGCGACTCTCGTATCGATGCGCGAGGTCGTCTTGTTGAAGAATTTCTTTTCTCGTCTGGTGCGTGCCTCCTGAATAAGAAGGAACCTACATTTTACTGTATTGCAAACAGAACCTTTTCTGCTATTGACCTTAGCATAGCTTCCCCGTGTCTATTTCCTGAACTTGAATGGGAAGTTACCAAAAATCCTTACGGGAGCGATCACTTCCCCATACTACTGAGGACAACCACAGAAAATAAGTCT
Organism: Dermacentor silvarum; assembly: GCF_013339745.2. NCBI lineage: Eukaryota > Metazoa > Arthropoda > Arachnida > Ixodida > Ixodidae > Dermacentor > Dermacentor silvarum. The sequence goes on from NC_051160.1 coordinate 166,664,505, forward strand.
CCACCACAAGCCCCTCGATGGAAGGTTGATACAGCAGATTGGGAGAAATTTCGAACTCTTACTAGCAATATCTCCTGGGCTGACATGTCTTCGTTAGGAATTGATGCTGCTGTAGAGTATTTCACTGCCTTCATAATTGATGCCGCTTCTAAATGCATATCCGAAATAAGTGGCGTGGCATGCAAACGCCGTGTCCCATGGTGGAACGACGAATGCAGAAACGCTCGTAGGAAACAGAACAAAGCGTGGGGGTTGCTACGTGATTCACCTACTGCGGAGAATCTTATCAACTTTAAGAAGATGAAGTCACAAGGAAGGAGAACGCGCCGACAGGCCAGAAGAGAGAGTTGGCAGAAGTTTTTATCAGGTATACACTCGTATACAGATGAGGCCAAAGTATGGAACAGGGTTAACAAGGTGAGAGGACGACAAACATATTCACTCCCTTTGGTAAATACACAGGGCGATAGCTTGGAAGACCAAGCAAACCACCTGGGTGCACATTTTGAACATGTGTCGAGTTCATCGCACTATTCTCCAGAATTCACAAAATACAAAGCAGCAATAGAAAAACAAAAACTAGACCGAAAGAGCACCGGGAACGAGCCATATAACTTACCTTTCTCTTTGGCAGAGCTTCATGCATCACTCGCCTGTTGTAACCAATCTGCCCCAGGCTCTGACCGCATATTATATGAAATGTTGAAGAACCTACCCTCTGAAACGAAGAAAACCCTTGTCTGTCTATATAACTCTATATGGACCTCCGGCGAGATCCCCTCTGCCTGGAAAGAGGCCATAGTGATCCCTATCCTGAAGCAGGGGAAGGATCCATCCTCTGTATCGAGTTATCGGCCCATAGCGCTAACAAGCTGTCTCTGCAAAGTCTTCGAAAAAATGATAAACCGTCGCCTATTACATTTCCTAGAATCAAACAGACTGCTTGATCCATACCAGTGTGGTTTTCGCGAGCGTCGATCCACCACTGACCACTTGATACGTATTGAGGCGCAGATACGCGAAGCTTTTGTTCACAAACAGTTCTTCTTGTCTGTATTTTTAGACATAGAAAAGGCCTACGACACCACATGGCGGTTTGGCATACTGAGAGACCTCTCCCACTTTGGTATACGTGGTAATATGTTAAATGTGATTGAGAGTTATCTGCTGAATCGCACATTCCGTGTTCGAGTTGGCAATGTTTTATCACGACCTTTTGTGCAGGAAACTGGTGTACCCCAAGGAGGCGTGCTCAGTTGCACACTCTTTATCGTTAAAATGAACACGCTTCGTGCTTCTTTACCACCAGCTATATTTTATTCCATCTACGTGGACGACGTACAGATAGGCTTCAAGTCCTGTAACCTCACAGTGTGCGAGAGGCAGGTACAGCAGGGGCTCAACAAAGTGTCTAAGTGGGCAGAGGAAAACGGGTTTAAAGTAAACCCCCACAAAAGTTCTTGTGTTCTTTTCACCAGGAAGAAAGGTCTTGTTGCAGATCCAACTATCGAAATGTATGGACAACAAATACCTATGAACAAAGAACACAAATTTTTAGGCATCATACTTGACTCTAAGCTTACTTTCATTAACCACATAAAACATCTAAAGGCGAAATGCCTAAAAACAATGAACTTACTGAAAATTTTATCTCACACATCCTGGGGCACCGACAGGAAGTGTTTAATGAACCTTCACAAGAGCCTCATTCGGTCACGATTGGACTATGGTGCCGTAGTATATCACTCTGCCGCCCCGAGCGCGCTAAAAATGCTAGATCCTGTCCATCATCTAGGTATCCGCCTGGCCACTGGCGCATTCAGAACAAGCCCCGTCGAAAGCTTATACGTAGAATCCAATGAGTGGTCACTCCATCTCCAGAGAACATACATCAGCTTCACTTATTTTCTCAAAGTGCACTCCGATTGGGAACATCCTTGTTCTGTAACCATTAATGATTTGAAGTGTGCAACGCTTTTCTATAATCGACCCTCTGTGAGGCGACCTTTCTCACTGCGTGTAAGAGAACTCAGCGAAGAGATGGATGTCCCACTTCTAGAACATAGCCTGATGTCACCGCCCTGGGAGTGGCACGTGATAGAGTGTGATCTATCCTTTGTAGAGGTCACAAAGCACGCTCCCGAGCTCGAAATTGCAATGCATTTCCGCGAACTTCAATCGAAGTACTCGTGCTCGGAATTCTATACCGACGCATCCAAGTCCCATGCTGGCGTATCTTACGCCGCTGTTGGCCCCTCCTTTTCTAAATCTGACGTATTGAACCCCCTAACAAGCATCTTCACCGCAGAAGCCTACGCAGTACTGTCTGCGGTGAAATATATAGAGAAATTGAAATTACAAAAGGCAATAATATTCACAGACTCGTTGAGTCTTGTAAAAGCGCTAACATCTTTACAAAAGCATAAAAATCCTGTTTTTATTGAGCTCTACTCACTCTTGTGTAACATTTACCAATCTCATAGACGTGTAATAATATGCTGGGTGCCTGGCCACAGAGGCATTGAGGGCAATGTGCTAGCAGACCAGTTGGCCACATCAACTACATCGCAAGCTAATAATCCTGCCGCTGCTATTCCCTCCACAGATCTGAAGCCTTTTTTGCGAAGGAAATTGCGAGGCCACTGGCAGCGCCTGTGGGACGCTGAAACAAATAATAAGCTCCACTTGATTAAGCCACAGTTAGGGTTCTGGCCCTGTACAACTAAAACAAGACGAACTGATGTCCTATTCTGTCGTCTCAGAATAGGACACACATATGGTACTCACAATTTTCTATTGAATGGAAATGATCCTCCAACATGCGGTAGATGTGGCAATAGGCTCACCGTCCTCCACGTCCTCCTGGAGTGTCGGGAAGCCGAAAGAGAAAGAAAGAAACATTTTCCTCTCGCATATCGTTATTGTGTCCCTCTGCATCCCGCTATGTTTCTTGGCAAAGAACCACTTTTTAACACCAACGCAGTCCTTGCATTCTTGAAGGATGTTGTGCTACATGTTATTAGCCCAATAAGTTCATAGCGCATCCTCTCTCCAGAGGGTGTTGCCGTGATAGTTTTTATAGCACATGCCTCCAGGCCCTTGTGTTTCAAGGGCTCTGTTTAGGCACTTGTGCTTCTGGTCAATTCTTGTATCTTTAATATTTTGTAAGTCTTATCATTCCTTCGCAATGCATTGTTCATGTCCATAGTACACATAATCAGTCATTGCCATAATTTTATTACTTATAGATTTTACGCACTTTACAGCGACTGATTTTAGGCCTCTTTACAGCCATGCCACATCTAATGATCATATAATTCCCTATTCATCTACCACTAACAAGCCATTACCATCGTCTTGGCGCTCTTTGGCCACATCTGGCCCTTGCGCCAATAAACCACAATAATCAATCAAATCAATGAAGTCATCTACCATGATCGAGCATTTGTGCCGAATTGTAAGGGGGGCGTTCTGTGTGCTGAATGTAGCTGCGGCCTTTCCGGACAGATTCGCGGCTAATTGCGCACACATGACGATCAGACCCTGTGACACCTTTGCTCCACATACTTCACCAACGACGTTAAGTTCCTGGGGCTTGACGTCAACACCTACTTTGGCCGAAATGACCACTCCGGCTGCAACAGCAGAGACTCGTGAAAGCGCATATTCATGTTCTGTATCGCTACGATGTTCAACAATAGCATCTCTTGAAAGAAACCTAATGGCAGCAGAGCCGTAACGTTCCGAAGCTTTGTCATTGAATGCCTCGACATCTTGGTTGGAGTGGTAGAGCCTGACTCCTTCTGGGCACAGCCTGTCAGTGTCTTCATTTGCGATGAACCTACTTTGGTTGAGTTCAATCTCCATTTTACTCAGAGGTGCCATCGCCAATCATTGTTAGCAGAGACGAGAAGGTGTACAACTTTGACGAAGGACTTGCGTCAGACAGTAGAACGAAAGTTGGTGCCATGGCATGCTCTGAATGTTGAAGAGCGTATTGAAGACATTTGAGCGCATATGCACTTGAGAAGCCCTGACAGGCGGTAACCGATGCAAATCTCCGCACAGTACGACATCGTATCATCCGAAGGCATCGTTCAACTTTCGCGAGATGTGCCTAAGTCTTTATTCAATCACGACTAAAGCATCCGAAGACATCATATTAACGTCATCAATCATGATGCAGCGTATATCACCGAAGGCATTACAAAATGTGTTGAGGCCGGAGTTATCGACATTATAGCATTACATAACATTATAACATTACAACATATAACATTATCGACATTATAACATTATATAACATTATCGGCCCTAATAAGCAGTCATGTGCTGCTTATCTCAGGTGTCTTCTTGGCTACGACCTTGCTTCTTTAATTACCACTTCAACTAGAAGTGACATAGCACGATCAAATAAGGTGACTGATCACCTATAACCAACTTTACTATAGATAAAACAGCAGAAGTCATTGAGCACAGCATAACAGACCACTACCCTATGTTTCGGATTTTAGGTACAGAAAAGATTTACTTAACAAACTTAAATCTACTGACAACAAAGAGAAAATGTATCTTAACTCAAATAATTAGGTCGTAGTTTCGGCCGAAAGGCGAAACTGCGATTGCGAAATCGATTAGGGTAGAAAATTAGTAAATAGCAATACGAATTAAGGATAGCAGTTTTATCGGCCGTATAAACGTGTAAGCATAGGCATACTAACTAAATTAACAAGCATGGTGTCACGCGCATACTAGCAAACATGAACGCATCTCACTCGGTGACCGCGGAAGCTCGCTGTCATAACGCTGTAGTAAGTAAGCGCGGCAGCACCAGCGAGCGAATTGATCGTCCCGCCGCTTGCATGAACGCGAACTAAGCCACGAAAACACAGCGCAGCGAGGACGGCTTTCAAGATACAGCCGCCCCGGCGGAAGCACGCGGTGTAGTTCGCCGGGCTTCCCCCGCCCTACCCTCCCTCCAGAGCCTTGTAGCCCAGTGGGCGAGCGCGCAGTAAAACGTGCCCCCCTCCTACTCCCTACCCTCCCTCCAGAGCGTTGTGCGCGGCTGGAAGACGGAGTGCTTCCTTCAGGCTAGTCCACGCTCGAGCCGCCCATAGCCGCAAGCCGCACCGCACGCGGCCGATTCAGGGGCGGCTGGCAGTCGGTGCAACCGGGTACAGAATTGCATTCACACTGGTACCGCGTGGTACGGTCGTGCGGTGTGGTTCGCATGCGCGCTCCGGCTGGCCAAACAGGTAACCAGTGACTGGCAACGTTGACAATCTTGTATGCTGGCGACCAACAAAATGTTTGCCCCGTGCCAGGATATTTTTATTAAATTTGTTTTCCTATTTATTTTATTGTTAGCTTGAGCGGTTCGCATGCACCAGCATCAGCACTCCCATTTGGGGACGCGAGGTCTGTTAAGAGCTGGTGACCGTTCGGCGGAGCAAACGTGTTCGAAGTCGGCAGCTATCGCCAACAGCAGACGACACTGGCATATTTTTGTCGATGTGGGTTCAAGCTTCCGCGTCATGGCGAAAACGCGACTTTTGCACAGTCACATTCTGCTCCACGACTGCATGTGTTGCGTTGGCGCGGTAACCCACTTTTGGAACACTGCAGTCATCTTACCTGTGCCGATTTTTTCTATTTTTAATTTCTACCTCATGATGTTGCAACATAGTACACCGCGATGTACTCGGTTGTGACCGGCGCAATGGTGTAACTTTTGTAGGTGTGCTAGCGAAATCTTGCAAGAACGCGAGTGCAAACAAACACACGTGTTCTTAAGCCAATATACCAAGGATCAGTCGCAGCAACAATGTAGCACGCTGAAGCCATAGCGTCATCTATTAACGTACTCCTATACAGATGCTTTTATTATCGCGGAATGCAGTGTAGATCGAAAAGTCACTTGCTGGTCACGTTTTTTTAGTAGATGACAAGTTAAAAGTGAGCATATAATTGGTTACATGGTGGAATGTGGCAGCTAACTTGGAAACAACGACGTAACGCAGAGGGAAAAAATACGAGCGCTGTGTGTGTCACACAGCGCTCGTGTTTGTTCATTCTGAGTTACGTCGTTGTTTCGAAGTGCGCTGCCATATTCTCATGACCAACCAACTAGCCCACTAGTACGTCTTAAGCGATTGATTAGAATTGATTCTGACAGTCATAAATGTGACATGTATGATAGTTACCTTATCCAGGGATGCTTATCAGAAATGTTTTCAAGAGCGGAATGCTTGCATAAAAACAAATATTATTTCATATTGCTCACAAGACACCTTAGTAGCAGTGAAAACACAATGTATACATTTCTTGTTGGTGCCAAAAAAGTGTACCCACAAACAGAAGTAGTATTACCTCATTCATGCCTTAAGACATGACAGGTTTACGGGTGCACACAAGGCAGGAATGCCTTTTCAAAACGACCTGTGTGGGAAATCTGCTGGCCCTTCACTACTTGGTCCTACCTCATTCTGCATTTAAAGTATGTACAGCCTGTGGTGAAAGTGCATAGAGGCATGCTTCCTGTCTCAGCAATGGTGGCAATCAAGGATGATCGCCTTGGGACCGTTTGCTGCTGTCATCATCCATGCACGTGCTCTCTTTTCATTCCTTTCCTTACATAATAAAGAATTTGGCACAGAATGCATAAAGTCAGTAAGCTATAGTAAACTACTCAAGTTAGTTGATTGACTTGGGCATGGGCCAAATGTCATTCGTGTAGTGACTAGCTAGCTAATGCGCAGCCACATTAAAAAAATAAAAAAGTGCGTAGGCAAACAAACAGGTGCACAGTACGGGTATTTCTTCTCAAAGCAAACCAAGATTATCAAGTGACTAAGCTTTGCAATGAGTGCAGTGATCTCGCATGCGAAATCGTTGACGTAGTAACTGCATTCATACTTGTCTTTCTTAATCAGTAACTGCTTAAACAAGTGGATGACAATGAAATGCTAGCTCATATGGGGCACAATACACAAGTAAGGCAGAACATTTGCCATGCCCTGCTGTCACCAATTCCAACATGCAGTAGCCTGTAGGCAATGAATGCATGTTCATGTGCCAGTGCCAACCTCTTATGAAGAACAGAATGTCTGCATTATAGGCATTAGTTCATTAGCACCATGTGCAGGGAAGCACAGAAAGTAAGCAAATGTTTGCTGCCATTTATTTTCATAACCAACAGATAGTTTCTTTGGTGGAGCTTTGTGACGAATGCACAATATGATCTTTGTATATTTGCAATGTGGACTTGTTTTATTATCATCCAGCCACTGCATAAGTACTTAAACAAATGCAGATAGCCCCATGAGGACTGTGAAACAGAACACAGAAATTTGCAGTTCAGAAGCCACAGTGACTCAGCCTCTGTGCTGAACAAAAAATAGTTTCAAGAGAAAAAAATGTGTAGTGGCAAATTGGGTACACATTGACATGTACCGTACGAATGCATACATTGACGCGAAATAAGTTGGCACGTGGTGACACTGGCCCCTTGAGGCGAGAACGACGAAGTTCGTGGTTGCGCGCGCGCTCTCCGAGGTTCAGCCATTGCGGAAGGCTGACGTGTTTTTTGCCTATCTTTTACTGGTCAACTATTCTATTTGTACTAGCTTGGTGACATTCCTGGTGAAGCTGCTGGGTACGGTCGATGTTAAGATCTCCGGAGCGTACCCCAGCCCTAAGCCCGGCGAGTAGTTCGGCCGAGCTTACCCCTATGCACGTACGTACCAGCCGACGTCTCCAGGGACTCCAGCCACAGCATGGTCTGCTACCCGAACGAAGTAGAATGACGAACCAACCACCTCCTGCCACTACTGCAGCATCGCACGTGGACATCAACCAGACCCGGACGCCAAATCCGTTCCACGGGAGTGCTTCAGAGGACGCCGACGACTGGCTTAACTATTTTGACCGGGTCGCCAACCTGAATGACTGGATCCATGAGCGTAAGCTACGCTACGTGTACTTCGCTCTTGAAAATTCCGCGAAAACATGGTTTCACAACCACGAGGCGACACTGACGTCATGGGAAGAATTTTGTCGGCAGTTCCTCATTGCCTTCGCCGGGCGGACAGGAAGGAGAGGGCGGAGTTAGCAATGGAGGCGAGAATTCAAGGCCCGAATGAGCGAGTGACGGCATACTTAGAAGAGATGAATCGGCTGTTCAGACGTGCGGAACCCTCTATGACTGAAGCAAAGAAGGTGCGCCAACTAATGCGCGGCGTCAAAGAGGAAATCTTTGCGGGCCTCATTCGAAATCCGCCGACGACACTTGCAGAGTTCCACGACGAAGCCACTACCATGGAAAAGGCCCTTCAACAGCGGGCCAGGCAATACAACAGTGACGGCGTGATTTCAAGGGAGCTCTCTGCCGTTACCCTCGGCAACGACATCGGCGCCTTGCGAGGACTCCGGCAATTTGGACCACCTTGGGTTCTTTAACGTGCACGGGTGTTTTCGCATTTGGCCCCCATCTAAATGGGCCGCCGTGGCCGGGATTCGATCCCGGGATCGGGGACTTCCGAGACATGCTCACAAAAGTGTGGATGTATGAGTGGATAAGGCTGCACCCTTTAAATCGGGCGGCGGCACAGGCAACCTAGCCGTGACTAATAAGTTATTTTGTACTCAGCGGAGAGTGAGCTTGCAGTATAGGCCGCCCCCTGTCTTTGATAATTTTCCTCTGCCTCCCCGTGAAGCTGCCTTGGAGCCTCCCTTGAGTTGAAGCGATGTACTCACTCTACTATAACTTTATTAATTTGTTTTAGTTTATCTTGTCATATAGCAATTTAGCACTTACGTTATGCACAACTTAGGATGGTTAAGGAACTGAGGTTTTTGATCTTGTGCATGATCCACCCAAGTGAGCGACAATTATTTCTCTAAAGGCGGCTATTTACCATATTTATTGCAAGTTTGCTTACATCGTGGTCATGGTTCTCTCCATGCATTCACCAAAAGTTAACTAGTCAAAGTAACAGGCGACTATATAGCAGCATTGGTGAAGTGAGGTTGAGGCTAAAGTGCCTGGATTAAAACATGTGCAACGTGATTTATTCACGTGTAAACGTCAAGGAATGCGAGAAACGTCAGGCGAACGTCAAGAAGCGGCGAGGCGACCAGCAGTCAAAATCCGGGCAAGCGCAAGCTCGGGGCGCGTGGTTAGCACTAACACCGTGGCTTGCTTGCTGACTGCTTCGTCGTCGTCTTGTCTTCTTCATAACATTGGCCCCCGGGAAGTAGCGTAGCCATCCTGGCGACTTAAGGCGTTGACAGTATCATCATCATCATCAGCCTATATTTATGTCCACTGCAGGACGAAGGCCTCTCCCTGCGATCTCCAATTACCCCTGTCTTGCGCTAGCGTATTCCAACTTGCGCCTGCGAATTTCCTAACCTCATCATCCCACCTGACTTTCTGCCGTCCTCGACTGCACTTCCCTTCTCTTGGTATCAATTCTGTAACCCTAATGATCCACCGGTTATCCATACTACGCATTACATGGCCTGCCCAGCTCCATTTCTTCCGCTTAATGTCAACTAGAATATCGTCTACCCCCGTTTGTTCTCTGATCCACACCGCTCTCTTCCTGTCTCTTAACGTTACTCCTAATATTTTTCATTCCATCGCTCTTTGTGCTGTCCTTAACTTGTTCTCGAGCTTCTTTGTTAACCTCCAAGTTTCTGCCCCATATGTTAGCACCGGTAGAAAGCAATGATTGTACACTTTTCTGTTCAACGACAGTGGTAATCTCCCAGTCAGGATTTGGCAATGCCTGCCGTATGCACTCCAACCCAATTTTATTCTTCTGTAAATTTCTTTCTCATGATCAGGGTCCCCTGTGAGTAATTGACCTAGATAAACATATTCCTTTACAGACTCTATATTTGACAGTATAGAGGGGTCATAATAGGGCTTGAGGCGACTCACGTGAACGATTTCGCGACCACGACGACGTAAGTCTTGAGACGGTGTCAAAGGCTCAACGTCATAATTGACTGGAGATGTCCGAGCGAGGATGCGGTAGGGCCCATGATATCGGGCCAATAATTTAGACGAAAGGCCAGGCGTACTTGGAGGAATCCAAAGCCAAACTAGGGCAGCGGTCGCGAAAGTAGTGAGAGATCGGTAGGTGTCGTGCCTGAGCTTCTGGTGACCTTGGTCCTCGGTTGTCAATGAACGGGCCAATTGTCGACAAACTTCGGCGTACTTGGCGACATCAGAAATTGCAGTGTACTCAGATGAGTCAGGTGTGTAGGGAAGCATAGTGTCCAGCGTGCATGATGGCTCACGTCCGTACAAGAGGAAGAACGGCGAGAATCCTGTAGTCGCGTGCGTAGCAGTGTTGTACGCATATGTGATGAATGGAAGGACGGTGTCCCAATTTGTCTGGCCTGACGCCGTGTACAACGTCAGCATATCCCCCAGAGTGTGATTAAATCGCTCAGTGAGGCCATTAGTTTGCGGATGATATGCACTTGTCATGCGATGAACGATGTTACACTGAACGAGCAAGGCTTCAATAGCATCAGACAGGAAAACACGTCCCCTATCGCTTAAAAGCTCACGGGGAGCACCGTGGCGCAGTACGAAGTTGCGTAAGATGAAAAACGCAACGTCTCTTGCTGTGGCTGTAGGCAAAGCTGCAGTCTCGGCGTAACGCGTGAGGTGGTCCACGCCGACAATTATCCACTTATTCCCAGAGGTGGTCGAGGGAAGCGGGCCGTATAAATTGATACCGAGGCGGTCGAATGGACGGGCCGGGCAAGGGAGAGGCTGAAGTGTACCGGCCGGGCATTGAGGTGGAGTCTTGCGCCGCCGACAGGCAGTGCAAGCACGTATGTACTTGCACACAAATGCATACATTCCGCGCCAGTAGAATCGCTGCCGCAGGCGATTGTAGGTCTTGAGAACGCCGGCGTGAGCGCTTTGTGGGTCAGTGTGGAAAGCAGCGCATATGTCCGTGCGCATGTGGCGAGGTACCACTAGAAGCCACCTCCGGCCATCAGACGCGTAATTCCGGCGATAAAGGAGATCGTCGCGAATAGTGAAATGGGCGGCTTGGCGACGCAGAGTTCTGGAGGCGAGATAAGTGGATGGGTCAGTGAGAAAGTCAAGGAGTTGACAAATCCACGCATCCTTGCGTTGCTCCGACGACATGTCTGCAAAGTCAATGGGCGACAAGGGAGCCGAAGAGGCTGACGGAGAAGCCGTGTCAGACGCTAGCGGCGAGCGGGACAGTGCATCAGCGTCCGAGTGTTTGCGGCCGGATCGGTACACAGCACGGATGTCGTAATCTTGCAGGCGAAGCGCCCAACGACCGAGGCGTCCCGAGGGATCTTTCAGCGACGAGAGCCAGCATAGAGCATGATGGTCCGTGACGACGTCGAAAGGGCGGCCATAAAGGTACAGACGATACTTAGCCAAAGCCCAAATTATAGCGAGGCACTCTTTCTCGGTGACAGAATACTTACACTCGGCTTTCTTGAGCGTTCGACTCGCGTAGGCAACGACGTATTCTTGGTATCCTGGTGTTTTTTGAGCCAATACCGCACCAAGGCCAACACCACTGGCGTCAGTATGAATCTCCGTAGGCGCATTAGGGTCAAAGTGACGGAGTATTGGTGGCGACGTTAGTAAGCGCCGTAGCGTTCGAAAAGATTCGTCTGATTCTGTTGACCAAGCAGACAGGTCGTTAGAGGCGGTCAGAAGGTTGGTAAGAGGCGCGATGATGGTAGCAAAGTCGCGCACAAATCGACGAAAATACGAGCACAGCCCAATGAAACTTCTAAGTGTTTTCAAGGAATTGGGCTTGGGATATTCGGCTACGGCACGGAGCTTCGCGGGGTCCGGAAGAACTCCCTCCTTGCAGACGACGTGGCCTAGTATCGTCAACTGGCGCGCAGCAAAGTGGCACTTCTTTATGTTAAGTTGAAGGCCAGCAGAGGTGAGGCACGTGAGAATCGCACGAAGACGAACAAGGTGAGTTGGAAAATCGCGAGAAAAAACGACGATGTCATCAAGGTAGCAGAGGCAGGTATTCCACTTGTAGCCACGAATGATGTTATCCATCATCCGTTCGAAAGTAGCTGGGGCGTTGCACAATTCGAACGGCATCACGTTAAACTCATACAGTCCGTCAGTAGTGACAAAAGCCGTCTTAGGTCGGTCAGGGTCGGTCATTGGAACTTGCCAGTAACCCGAGCGCAAATCCAGTGACGAGAAATATTCTGCCCCTTGCAAACAGTCGAGAGCATCATCGATGGGGGGCAACGGGTATACATCCTTCCGAGTTATCTTATTGAGGCGGCGGTAGTCAACACAGAATCTGATAGAGCTATCCTTTTTGCGCACAAGTACAACAGAAGAGGACCAAGGGCTCTGGGATGGCTGAATGACCCCACGCGTAAGCATATCATCCACTTGTTCATTGATAATACGCCGTTCTGCCGCTGAAACTCTGTATGGTCGTTGGCGTAAGGGCGCATTGGAACCGGTGTCAATGTGGTGAGTGACGCTTGTTGTACGAGCTAAAGATGGTTGAGCGCAATCGAAGGAGGAGCGGAAGTCTCGAAGAAGGGCCAGGAGTTCGCTGCGTTGTGTTGACGGTAGATCGGCAGCAATAGAAGGGTGGAAACTGTCTGGACCTGAAGGTTTGGGAACAGGTGATGTCATGACATTCAGTTGAAGATGGGGTTGGTCCTCTGCAAACTCGAGGGAGCGCAGGAGATCGGCACCTTGAATGTGACCCAAAGATTCTCCACGAAGTAATGTAACAGAGGATGGGAGCCAGTTGGAAACTAACATAGTAGTCGCACCTGATTCAACCGTAAGTACAGCAAACGGCAGTCGTAGGACGCGACGGCGGAGAAGTACCTCCGATGGGGCAAACAGTACAGTTCCGTCAGGGGCGGCCGTACAGGACAGAGGCACAAGGGTCGACGTTTCAGGGGCAATATCTGTGTCCGCAGCAACGACAAGTTTGTGAGCGTCGGGATGATTATCCACCGAAAGAGAGGTTTGCAATGGCGTAAGGGCCACTTCTGCACGGGAGCAGTCTATGACGGCGCGATGACGTGAAAGGAAGTCCCATCCGAGGATAACGTCGTGGGAGCATGACGGCAGCACGAAAATCTCGATGACATAAAGTTCACCTTGAATAGCGACACGTGCGGTGCAAACAGCTGAAGGCGCAATGCACCGTGAGCTGGCAGTGCGGAGCATTAGTCCCGAGAGCGACGTGGTCACTTTTTTGATCTTGCGGCATAGGTTTTCGCAGATAACCGAAACAGCGGCCCCCGTGTCAATAAGCGCTAATGCGACGGTTCCTTCAACGTCGACGTCGATAATGCTTTGCGGCGAAATAGATGGAGGCCTTGGGCAGTTCGACGCGCATGCAGCTCTTGCTTCCGGAATTGCAGCGATCAGTTTCCCTCCTCCGTAGGAGGTCGGCGACGCATGGGTGATAGGGAGCGTCGTCGCGGAGATAGGGACCGGTGGTTAGCATAGGCTGGCTGATCGTCAGGGACGTACCTTGGTGGCGACTGGGCAGACGAAGGAACAGGCCTGCCCATGACGTCAAATGGCGAAGGTGGACATCGGCGACAGTGGCGGGCGACGTGTCCAGCGACACCACAGGCGAAGCAGATGGGCCTATTGTCTGTCGTTCGCCACGCGTCGGGGCGGCGGAGGAACGGAGCCGAAGGCCTCGCGAAGGCGAGCGGCGCTGCATTCGCGGTCGTCGGCCAGGCGTGGGTCGGCATCGCAGGTCGAGCATACGGCGCAGGATGTTGAGGGGGCCGAGCCGCGACGGAAGCGTAGGTAAGTGGCGCAGTGACGGGTGGTTGGTGAGTCACAGGCGGGAGGGCCTCAGCAACCTGGGTCAGAATGACGTGTTGAAGTCCGGAGCCAAAGACTGCGAAGGCTCGTGCGTGAGAGGCAGCAATGAAAGCTGACGCGCTACCTCTTCCCAGATAAAGTCCTTGATAGTAGAGAGCAGCGGCTGTTGATCGGAAGAGTGGGCAGCTAGCTGCAAGCTCGATAGTGTGTCTGGCGTCATGAGGGCTTGACGGGCGGTCGTGCGCTGCCTACGCAACTCGTCAAAGCTTTGACACAAGGAGACGAGTGCCGCGGCCGTGGTGGGATTTCTCACGAGCAGCATCTGAAAAGCGTCGTCCTCGATGCCCTTCAGTATGTGCTTGATTTTCTCGCCCTCTGTCATGGTAGGGTTGACGTGGTTGCAGAGATTCAGCACATCCTCGATATAGCTAGCCCGTGTAATTCTCCCCTGGATGTTGCGCACGTTCACGCAAGCGCTGCTCTGCGCGAAGCTTGCGGGCCGTAGGCCGACCAAAGACGTCCGAAATGGAAGTCTTAAAAACGGACCAAGTAGGTATGTCGGTCTCGTGGTTGCGATACCAAAGTTGCGCGATGTCCGCAAGATAAAACATGACGTGACTCAACTTCGATGAATCGTCCCATTTATTATTGGCGCTGACCCGTTCGTATGTCGACAACCAGTCTTCAACATCGGAGTCACCTGAGCCATTGAAGATGGGCGGATCCCGCTCACGGTACACGGCGCTGCAGGTGGCAGGCGCTGCCGAAGGGTCAGTCTGAGTCGAGGTGTCGTTGACCATCATGGGTGCAGGAACCGAAGGGAGCGTCCGGGAGCGGAGTTCCATGTTGGTGCGGGGGACCCACGCAGACTCCACCAAATGCAACGTGATTTATTCGCGTGTAAACGTCAAGGAATGCGAGAAACGTCAAGCGAACGTCAAGAAGCGGCGAGGCGACCAGCAGTCAAAATCTGGGCAAACGCAATCTCCGGGCGCGTGGTTAGCACTAACACCGTGGCTTGCTTGCTGACTGCTTCGTCGTCGTCTTGTCTTCTTCATTACACGTGTTAGGAGCTTCTATGGCAACAAAACATATAACACGAAACATACACATACTTACGTGTCATCACAGACTTTTGAATTCATCATTAAAAATGCCACAGTCATCCATTACACTGCGCACAATAATAACAGCTCATACAAGTGACCAAATGCTTTGTATAAAAAGATTTCATTCAAGGGGTTTGATGTCCCTAAGCAACAAGTGCGTATGTATCTGTGATAATGGTGTGGTGGAAGAAACTGGATTCATTTTGACCTCCTGGAAATACAATACAATACAATACAGATTTATTTCCAGAAATACAAGATTTCCGGTGGACATTATAGGCTAAAGCTGTTGGTAAACAGCTTGACTAGGCCTATGGTCCTTTACAAGGCATACATGGTGGTTACATCAAAAATAGTAAGATTGTTAGACACTCAAAATAAATAAATTACATAAATGCATAGAAACAAGACAGAAAAATTAATAAGAGAAAATATATTTGATACATCTGGAAAAGAAATATATGTGTGTAAGGGTTACAAATTGGCAATACAAATGGGCTCTGATAAACAATCAGTGATCACATGTTTACAAAATGCATTCTAAGTTCTTTGGATGAGGAAATATATGTACCTTCATATTTATTTAATATAGATGGTAAGTTATGTTGTAATGACTGTAGGCTATATTTATTTCGAAACCACGGCACATGCCACGTGTCGCTATTTCTCGTATTGGCAGAAATTAATTTAGGTGTCAATGATGCAGCAGACACCAAGAAATTTTTGAAAGCAGTATTTGAAAAGTAAAAAGAATTTAGAAGCCGAAAAGTGTATAGGTGTTCTACTTTAATAATTTTATGCTTTAGAAAAGCTGGCCGCGTTGTGTCCAGAAAACCCATGTTGTCAATGTGCCGAATCACCTTCTTTTGCAAAGAAAGGATTTTCATAATGTTAGTCTTTCCTGTGGTCGCCCACACTAAGCTACAATAATTGAAATGTGAAAAAAATAAGGCATAATAAATGTTTAGTTTTGCTTTGGGTGGAAGAAGGCATCGACATCGAGACAAAACACCTGCGATTGCAGACAATTTCTTGCAGATATTTTCAGTATGTTTATCCCAGGTAAGGTGCGAAGAAAAAGTAACGCCTAATATTTTATGCTCATCAACAATTTGCAGTTCTTTACCAGCACACATTAGAGTTTGATTACTACTAAGAGCTTTATTTCTTGCGCGAAATAGCATTACTTTAGTTTTCGTAGGATTTATTTTTAGGCAATTAGTGATTGACCATTCAGATAGCTTAGTTAATAGATCGTTACATTTTTCTATTAATATCTGCGAATTGGGACCAGAAATAAGAAGAGTAGTGTCATCGGCATATATGATAAATTTTACAGTTGTATCAATTTTAATAATGTCGTTAATGTAGACATTAAAAAGCATAGGACTTAATACACTTCCTTGTGGCACGCCGTTTAATAAAGGAAGGAAAGAAGACTTCTCGTGGTTTATGCAAACTGATTGTTTCCGATCACTGAGGTAGGACTCGAATAATGTTAATGGAGTACCTCTAACGCCATTCTGTGATAATTTCCATAGCAAAATTTTATGACTTATACTATCGAAAGCCTTGCTGAAGTCGATGAATAGTGCCAAAGTGAAGAAATTTCTTTCTATGTTTTTAGTACATGTTCCTTAAGAGTGAGCAAAGCAGTTTCCGTTGACCTGCCTTTACAAAAGCCGAACTGAGCACAAGATAGAACATTTTGTCTGTCGAAAAAATTTGACACGCGGGAAAAAATAATCTTTTCTAATCCTTTGGAAAACACTGGTGTGATTGAGATGGGTCGGTAATTTGATACATCATTTCTGTTGCCTCCTTTAAAAAGTACAGTTACCCTACTCATTTTCATTTTATCTGGGAACACCCCAGACTGTAAAGCTAGATTAGATATATGCGTTAAAGCTGGAGTGATGTATTCTAAAACATACTTTATACGTTTTATTTGTATATCATCAATGTCAAGAGCTTTACTATTTTTAAGGTTCATAAAAATGCAAAATACCTCGGATTCACTCGTGGGATTTAGAAATAGACTGTTCGAAGTGGAAAGAAATGATGACGTATAGGGCGGAGTTTGCTCCGTTTGCTGTGGCACGGTTATACTTGCAAAGTACTTATTGAAATGATTTGCGAGCGCTAAACCTGATATTTCATTGTTATTGCAGATTATCTTGTCTGGTGAGGTAGAATGCTTTTTGCGACCAAGAACATTATTGATAATGCTCCACAAGGTATCAGAATGTTTACTCGTGGCGTCTGCAAACAGACGCTCATGATAAGCATTCTTAGCACGTCTAAGTTCCGTATTTAATTTGTTTCTGTACCTTTTGAATAGTGTCAGTGCCTCAGGCACGCGTGTAGTAAGAAATCTATGGTACAGTTTATCTTTGTGTTTTATTTTTTTAAAGTTCCTGCGTAATCCAAGGTTTTCTTATCTTTTTGGTTTGCGTAATCTTTTTGAAAGGGAAATGTGTGCTGTAAATTTGTAGAAACGCAGAAAGAAACTTGGAATACGCGGCATTTGCATCACTTATTTCGTATAGGAAAGACCAGTCGTAATTGCAAACGTCATGTTTAAAAAGATCCATATTTCTATCAGTCATATCTTGTATTGTAAACACATTTGACTCAGCATTACCTTTTCTCACATTGATACGATATGTTATAAACACAGGGCAATGATCACTGACGTCCGACGTTACTAAAATTTAATTATGGGGTTTTACGTGCCAAAACCAGTTCTGATTATGAGGCACGCCGTAGTGGGGGACTCCGGAAATTTGGACCACCTGGGGTTCTTTAACGTGCACCTAAATCTAAGTACACGGGTGTTTTCGCATTTCGCCCCCATCGAAATGCGGCCGCCGTGGCCGGGATTCGATCCCGCGACCTCGTGCTCAGCAGCCCAACACCATAGCCACTGAGCAACCACGGCGGGTCGTCCGACGTTACTGTTCCAGCATGCTCTACAACAGTGCCAATATTCGTGATAAGAATGTCAAGACATGTAGACGAAGACATCGTAACACGAGTTGGTGTACTAATTATATTCACAAATCCCGCACAGCTAAGCCTATTAGTAAATTCTAATGTGGCAGCTGTATCTTCAAGAAAATTATTGTTAGTGTCTCCCCCGCAGACAAGCCGAAATTCGTTAGCAGCAACATATTCCAGTAAATTATCAAAAAAATTTAGAAAGCCATAAATATTTCCATTTGACGGGCGATATACGACCGAAATTATATCGGATAAGTGTTTAAGTGCTAAAATTTCATAGTCCTATGTTGTTGCACAAAATTCTGATACATGTTCGCGTTTCCATTCCGACGCGACATAGATTGCTACACCCCCTCCTCGCCTATCACTTTGATTTAAAACGCAAGCAGCATAGCCATCAAGGTACAGCCGCGCACTGCTGTCATGATACCATGTTTCGGTTAGCATAATCATATCGAACTTGAAAGAGAACAGATTAAAAAAATTACTAATAATTTCTTGTTTATTGGCTGCAGATCGAGCATTCAAGTGTAGAACGAAAATGCTGGAGTTTCGTTGTAACTGCAAACGATGCGGTAAGATGAAATCATGATATTCCATGGCTATGTTTAGCGAGTGTTCCCAGTAGCGCCAGAAACAGCAGACTTAATCCTAGCAAGATCACGCTCTTCTGATGTTTGCAGAGCATCAGAGCTATCATTTTCCCTTGCATAGATTTTCCCGTTGCTGGTCCACACAGATTTCCGTTTATGTTCATATTTCCTTTTCACTGCCATGCCAAGCAGCCTCTTTAGCGCCGGGCACAAGTGTTCATTTACGTAAACGGGGAACGTAGATTCTAACCCTAGGTCTCTGTTCGTGATTCTTGTTTTCTTTGCCTTTTTCAAGGTGGCATCGCGTTTGGCTCTAGATTTAAATTGAACAACAATGTTTGTTTTATCCGGGTTGCGAGTTGGAACACGGTGATAGCACTCAATGCCAGTGAACTGATAGGCTCATGGATTGCATTGCCTATATCAGACAAAATAATAGGAAGGTCCTCATTTTCTTTCTTCACAACACATTGTATTTCCAGATTAGCGTTTCGTGAGTACTGCTTCGAATTTGTGAGTCGTCTTTCAAGTTCTGCTGCTTTTTTTTCCAGTGCAGCACATTTAGCGCGTAGTCCGTCATTTTCGTTTGCCTGACTTGCATTCTTTGAGAGCTCAGAATTCAGTGTTTGCTTCATTTCTTCGATTGACTCATGCAAAAAGTCAGTGCCCTTACTCATTTGGCGCTGCTCATTGCGCACCTCTCGGATTTCATTCCTGAGGTCACGTTCCGATGCATCTTTGAAAGCTTTGAATTCTTGTCTAATTTCTTTGAGCAATTCAGTCCTTATCTCTTCCTTTAGCTTTGCGAGTTCCTTAGCCATATCGGCAATGTTACCATACAGCAGCCAGGTGCACGAATCAAAGAAATACAAACTCAAACTTGGCATTGGCGACGATACTGTATAAGTACAAATGTAAATGTATATTTACAATGGGCACTAACCTGTAGTAAAACAAGCAGTAACCTTTAGTTGAGCGCCGCGCAGAGTCGTCACCAATGCCAAGTGAAAGGACGGGTGGCTGGCAGTCTTCTTTTATACCAAAGGCGGTATCGCAAGATGCCGAGAGATTGCCTAGAGCTGATGATGGGCCCCACGCCTCCTGGTGGCAGTCAGTCCAAAACTACGTCTTCCGGGCTTTCGCTGTCCACGGCCATGTACGTGACGAAGATCGATTCTTCCCAAAACGTCGGAATGCCCAGCTCCAGCAATCTGTAGTAAAACAAGCAGTAACCTTTAGTTGAGCAAGGATGGACATGGATGGACATGGACACTCCAAGCGGATTTCGCTATATGCTAAAGGGACAGTCAACTTTTATTGAGCTAGCGATTATACGGACACTCCAAGCGCATTTCTTTCGTTGCCGTCGTCGTCGCCGTGAGATGCCGTATTAAGTCCAACGGCGATAAAATCGTCTCCGCGCGCCGTATGCTGCATGTGCGAATGAAAGCGCGCGAGGGAAGTGCGCTCTCACGGAGAGCGAACGCACGGCGGAGAGCAAACGCGACTTCTTCCGTCCTGAGAAAGGCCGTGGAGGGATCCCTGCACGGCCGATACCGCTGATCATGCCAGCGTTCCCATACTGCTCCTTGCGCTCGTGTCACTACTCCCGCGTTCGTCTAACGTCGTCGTCTTCTTCCACAGAGGGCAGGCTTTCCCCTTCATGTTTTACAAACGTGTAACACACACACACACACACACACACCCACACACTTGCTTAAGTTATTACTTGACATTTTAATTTGTGGGTGTTAAGGGCCGCGTGTCGCAGAAAATCCGTTGTCGGCGTCCGGCTTGGAGTTCTGTGAGCGAAAAAAGATGTCGCAGTTTTGCCCTAAAGGCGAAGCATTGATTGCGATAGCAAATTAGCAGAGAACCATATGAAGTAAGGAGAGCCCTTTGATCGGCCGTATGAACTTGTAAACATAAGTTTGCTAAATAAATTAACAAACATCATGTCAGCGCGCAGAGCAAACATTATCACATCACACTCAATGACTGCGGACACTCGCGCTGTCAAAACGCACCCGCGAGGAAACGTGGCCGCAGCAGCGAGCGAAGAGGACTTCGTGTGGTCTGTCACTTCAACCCAAACTGAGCGTAGAGAGCACATAGCACGCACAAAGCTACGAGCCGCCGACGCACCTAGACTCTGCCCCCAACGGAGATCGCTCTCAAGATACGGCCGCGCGATCGCGCGCAGTCGCCACATACGCAGTTGCATCCGGAGTAGAGCACCGCCCCCCTCCCTCCCTTCCCCCGATTCCAGGCAAAGTTGGGTGCATCGCGCGTGACGGAAGACGGCGTGCTTCCTGCTCGCTTTCCTCCCTTTCGCGCGGCCGAGATTGTGCCGCGATCGTCGGCTCCCCTCGCACGCTTTCGGTCGCATATACATCGTAGGGCACGTAGCGTCGGTGCTATCGCCCTTGAATTTTACGGAACCTCACGGCGACGACGAGAGCAGTACTGCGCCCCAGGAGGTATAACAAAAACATCAATTTCTGTTTATAACCCCGTCGAATGCGCCTGTAGTTTCCATATAGTCGCAATCAAACATTCTCTACGCCACTAAAATACTTCTTTTACCACGAATGTTGCTCACACCTTCTCTTACATTCTTTACAAAGCTATTCCTCGAATTTTGAGAATGACAGTCCAAAAACAAATTTCCTTAAAGAAAACA
This sequence comes from Dermacentor silvarum, assembly GCF_013339745.2. Lineage (NCBI taxonomy): Eukaryota > Metazoa > Arthropoda > Arachnida > Ixodida > Ixodidae > Dermacentor > Dermacentor silvarum. The sequence continues at coordinate 166,685,748 of NC_051160.1, forward strand.
CCGGCAGCGCATCCCTTTTATGTTCAATCTTCTCAGAATAAAATAATAAAAGTGCAAAACAATAACATAAGACGCAAGAGGCCGCATTTCTACCAGAAAGCTCGCCTTCGTGCATAGGGTTCGCCGCCAGCGTTTCCCCGTAAACATTAAGGTTACATTAGCGGCAGAGATCATCTGCCATTGCTCAAGTTTTCAACTTTCTCTCCGGAAAACCTTGGGGTGCAGTAGTCCATTCTATGCTTCAGCTCTACATTGTGCTGCTTCTGGGGATCCTTCATTACAGTCTACCAGTCCTGTCAAAAATATGTAAGACCAACATTCACGCTCTGGAGAGCATACAAGATCAAGTTCTACGTGCGTGTTTAGGGCTGCACCGGCGCACCTCAACTCCAGCAACAATTGCCATCGCGAGAGACCATACGATCGACACACATGTAGCTGTCGACTCTAACAGAGCGCACATTCCACATCTCTCAACGACCCTGACCATAACTTGGCTTCCCCACCAGCCGAGAGACCTCAAGCAAACTTTTCACAAGTGATTAGCGCTCGTAGAGATTGCATACCGTCACCTTATACACCTGCGCCGAAGCCCTAATTTCCCTTGTGGTCCCTGTGGTAGCCTGAAGTGAATCTTGCTGTTCCCGGAATCACAAAGAAAGCAAATCATCCGTCCCCAGTCTGAAGCCACTGGAGGCACTACTACTGCACCAGACATATAGTCTGGTGCAGTTCTGTCTGCACAGTTAAGGCAGAACTCGGCACTAGCGTGGCCCCGTGTTATTCCTTTAGTCCCTGTCTTTTTACGCTAGTAATCATATTATTGTGCTAGCAGTTACATGGCCACTCCAATCTGATTTCCGCCGTCGGCGTCGTCGTCGCCGTGAGGCTCTGTATAAAGTCCAAGGACGATGAAATCGTCGCCGCGCGCCGTATGCTGCATGTGCGTTGAAAGCGTGCGAGATTCGCGCGCTTTCACGGAGAGCGAACGCACGACGGAGAGCAAACGCGACGTCTTCGGTTGTGCGAAGGGCCGCGGGGGGATGGAAGGGAGGGAGGGCAGGCAACGTTTAGCTGCGGCACCAAATGCGCATCTAGCGACCGGTCGCAAGGGGGAACTGGCGACTCAACCTCCCACACGAAAGGAGGAAAACGGGAAGGCAGAGCGCGGGAGGGAGGAGGTGCTGCTTCTACTCTGCCAGCAACTGCGTACTTGTACTTTACGCGGCAGCGGGTTGTCGCGTGGACCGCGTCTTGAAAGCGATCTCCACACGGCTCTTACGTTTGTATGCGCTGTGCTTTCGCCGCTCAGTTCCCGTTGAAGCGATAGACCGCGCGAACCTTCGCTTGCTGCTGCCGCCGCTCTTGCTCACGACAGCGTTTTGACAGTGGTTGTCTGCGGTCATCGAGTGTGATCTATTCATGTTTACGGTTGCTTGTGCGCACTGACTCTACGCTTGTTAATTCAGTTAGTAAGCGAACGTGTCCAATTTTACGCAGCCGATAAAACTACTAACCCTACTCGGTATAGCTCTCCGCTTATTTTGCTAAAGCAATTGATGCTTCGCCTTTCGGGCGAAACTGCGACTTTTCTTATTATGTCTGCATATTGTAAGCTGCATAAACATAAGGTCCGGTGTATTGTGTCTGGAGGGGTCTCTCAATATTCCGTAACGCCAAGTAGTATCATACGCCTTTTCCATATCGAGGAATAACGACAGAAATAATAAAGCAGCCATCGGGAATGTTTCCCTTAATGCGTGCGAGAAGGTCTGTGGTCGACTGGCCTTCTCTAAGACCCCACTCGCACGGGTCAAGCAGTTTGTTAGATTCCAGAAAATGTAGAAGACAACGATCAACCACTTGTTAAGTGCAGACGACGATCAGCCACTTTTACAGCGAAGCTGGTAAGAGCTCACACTTCCATGGTCGCGTCCGGATGTAGAAAAAACTCTCATTGGCCGTATGCTGTATGTGCGGGTGAAAGCGCTTTCAGGGGGAGCGAACGCACGGCGGATAGCAAACGCCGCTTCTTCCGTCGCGCGAAATGCCGTGGGGGCGGGAAGGGGCGAGGGTAGGCGACGTTTAGCTGCGGAACCAAATGCGTATCTTGCGACCTGGCTGAAGGGGAACTGGCAACTCAATCTCCCACGCGAAAGGAGGACAGCGGGAAGGCTGCGCTGGGAGGGTGGGATTGCGGCTGCTGCTCGGCGAGCAACTTGTATTTTGCGCGGCGCCTGGCGGTCGCGCGCACCGTATATTGAAAGCAATCTGCAACATGGCTTCTACCTTTGTGTGCGCTGTGCTTTCGCCGCTCAATTTACGTTGAAGCGATAGACCACATGAACCTTCGCTCGCTGCTGCTGGTGCGCTTGCTCACATCATCGTTTCGACAGCGGATGTGTGCGGTCACACAAACAACGCGCAGAAGTGTTGTCGACGGCGGCGGCGTTTTGCCCGCGTTCGCACCGAACGCGCGCGGCGTTGGTGACGTGTTTATGAAGAACGTACCAACCGTTGCCGTGAACCCTATGGCCGTGTATCGTAGCGACCATAAGGCCATGGTCCCTGTGGTCACTAAATAAATGAAAACGACCGGATCATATATATTTCTCATTCTTTGATAGGTTATTTCACCATCACATCTTAATAGTCATAGTTGGAAATACATAATTCCCACCACAGTACAGCTTCGCGGGTCTTCCATCTCCACCCCAGTGGAAGGGCTGACAGTTTTTTGAGTGCGGAGCACTTTAGGGATCCTGGATGTCGTCCCTCGTCGGTGGGTTTCACGCACAACACAAGCTGTGACCGCAAAAAACTGTCCCTCTTAAGCCGCGCGAAAATAAAAATTGCTCGTCGGGCTGCAGATTTGAACTACTCACTTCCGGGTTGCGAGACCACCACGCTAACCAATTCAGCCACTGCCAGTTTTTTTCTATGTTTCATCACCATCATCATCATCATAAGCCTATATTTTATGTCCACTGCAGGACGAAGGCCTCTCCCTGCGATCTCCAATTACCCCTGTCTTGCGCTAGCGTATTTCAACTTGCGCCTGCGAATTTCCTAACTTCATCATCCCATCTGGTTTTCTGCCGACCTCGGCTGCGCTTCCCTTCTCTTGGTATCCATTCTCTAACCCTAATTGTGCACCGGTTATCCATCCTACGCATTACACGGCCTGCCCGGTTCCATTTCTTCCGCTTAATGCCAACTAGAATATCTGCTATCCCAGTTTGTTCTCTGATCCACACCGCTCTCTTCCTGTCTCTAAACGTGAGTCCTAAGAGTTTTGGTTCCATCACTCTTTGTGCGGTCCTTAACTTGTTCTCGAGCTTCTTTGTTAACCTCCAAGTTTCTGCCCCATATGTTTTATCATACGCGGCCCTAAAAGCAGGATTTTATTTGCACAGGTAGTCGGTACGCACTCGCGCTCGGCCCGCGCTCGTGCCACTGCTCCCGCTTCCACAGCTGGCTGCGTTGCCGCTAACCATGCCAGCGTAGAATTTCACTTCCCTTCTGTCATCGTAATAGAGAGGGCGCGTTTACGGGGGTACGAGCCATTGCTTAAGGCGGTATGAACCATTGAATGTCTTATGTAACGGACAGATTTAATTTTCAAGAAATTTGATGGAAATACGTCCAGAATGAACGCGCTCGGGAAAGGCGTCGTAGTCGACGTGCCGATTTTAGCCCAAATTAATTATCACCCAAAATAATGAAAACTCGATCGAAAACGCCAAGCTAATACCGAATCCAGTCAAGAGAGAGCGCCACAGCCTCACAAGTGGAAAGATTCCGCTAGGGCGAGCTGAAAGAGAGCCGCTCCCGCGCTCGGCCGGGATGCTCTTTCCCGCCATGGACGCCGGGCAGCAAGCACGCTTGGAGCGACAGCGGGCGCTCGCTCGTGAACGACAGCGCCGACGCAGGGCTGATCAAGCGGTGCGCGCCCGAGAAACTGAAGTTGCTCGCCAGCGCATGCAAGCTAATCCCAACATCGGGAAAAGAATAGCTCAAGACAAGATAAACACAGTATAAACACAGGATAAAACAAGTTAACACAAGGAAAACACAAGGAAAACCCAAGGGAAACACCGGTGAATCACTGCTCCGCATTGACTCAGCTTTCACGTTGAGTGGAACTGCATTACCGCCGAGTTTTTTGACGAGCTTGCACACACAACTTGTGAGGGTTATTGGGCGGTAACATGTGTCTATAGACGTGTCTCTAAGGCTGTTTGAAAATCAGAATGACAATGGTTTCTTTCCATGCAGATGTAAAGTATCCGGCAGCCCATATGGCATTGAAAAGTGCGAGTAGCGTCATTTGAGTGTCAGTGTGGAAGTGTTTAATCATGTCCTACATGATTCTGTCAGGGCCCGGGGCAGAGCTCTCGTATACGTTCAAGGAAGCTCTTCGCTCGGCGATATTAAAGGTAGGGCTCCGTGCTTTCGGTTTTATCCGAAAAAATCCGATAAACATTCGCCGGTAAAATTTTTGACCATTCAGATTTATCCGAAAAACTCCGATTTGCTTGGCCATGGGTATGACCATCAAGTCGTTGAAACCCGTATGTCCGTTGAGGTGGTGCTCTTTACATGAAGCTGTAGAAGATATTTTGGACTATCCATGGCGCGCCATTTTGTCTTTCTTGAGAAGCGACAAAGCCAAGGGGACGAAGTGTGAAAAGCTCAGGACTCTTGTTTCATCGCCTGAAGCTGTGCACGACTTGCTCGTTAAGATGAGGTTTCTGAAGACCAATGCCTGTGCCGTGATCTCAATAATTAAGTAACTTGAGGCAGAGAGTACCCTGATACACCAAGTTAAACCGTACTGGGCGTTCGTTTGCACGCACTCATCAGTTAATGGCGGGATCCAACCGAGGTCTTCGCATCAGATGTCACAAGTATGTTGGACCTCCTTGACGAGAATCAACGCTTAACGACTGTCGCAGACTTTAACGGATACTACGCTGCTGTCGCCGAAAAGTGTAGACAGACATCTGAGAGGAACCTGTGCGATCAACTCCAGTACACCAAACAATCGTTTTGGCACTGTGTTCAAATTGTGAACCCAAATGTGAAGCACGAGCTTCCCTGCGCATTCGAAACCTATGCGCCTATTTTTCAATTAGTGCTTCTTGGAAGTGACGACTTGAGCCAGCTCCTGAGTGATTTTGCGAACTATCATTGCTATAAAATACGTAACATTGTTAAATCCCTGTCGTTTTGGAGACTTCCCAATATCTAGTGGCCAGTTCTTTCTCGCTGCGCGCTGCGTCTTCTGGCGCTTCCTGTTTCTATCGCTAACGTTGAAAGGGCGTTTTCAAAGCTTAGAGTCGTCAATAGAAAGGAGCATGCTTCGATCACTGACAGCAATCTCGCAAAGTACGCTTGCGTGTTTTCTTTAAGCTAAGGTTGTTATGCGCAAAATTGAAGTTGTTATGTGTTCAAGTATTTCGCTTGTGCGTATACGTTTTTGTCCATTAAAACGTTCTAGGAAAAATAAAATGTGCTTTGTGTGTTTTGATATTTTAGTATTCAGATATGAATTGATGTAAGACTTTCGGGTTTTGAGAATAATGCAAAACTCCGAATTTCGGAGAATTGGGGATTTACGGGAAATAAACTCCGAAAAACGCCAAATTTCCGCCAGAAATATAAACTCCGATAAACAACCGCCGAGTTTCAGGAAAAATAAACACCGGAAACACGGAGCCCTAATTAAAGGGAACGTTATAAGGGTGATTCTGTATGCATTTAGGGTCGAGTGTCTTACGTCTGGCTATTTATTTGTGTTTAAGGAATGACTCAGAAAACTGGATCGAGATGGACACATTCTCGAAGTGTTCACCAAGTGCGTGGGCCTGGTCTTCTAAGCTGTTTTATTGTTAATTGACCAGGGGTATAGATGGGTTTTCTTCTTGAGAAACCCGTGACTGCATACATATATATACCGACAGTTCGATCTCACCTACCAGCACATCTGCCATGATTTTCGTTCCAGCAGATTGGAGTTCAATTCAAAGCGTCACACATGACTACATCTACGGCGGCAGAACTTGTAGCACTTAGTGCCGCTATGAACTACATCACCGATGAGCCGGCGCAATAATGGGTTATATTTTGTGACTCTCAGGCAGCTCTTCACAGTATCAAGTCTGCCTTACATCACAGAACATACGAGCAGATGATAACCCACATTATGAAAATACATCACCGTGCTCTGGAAATAAAGCTTTTAGTGAATTCCTGTTCACTGTGGCATCGCTGGCAATGACTGCTGACAGGGCTGCCCGGTCGGCCCACGAAGACCACCAGACGCCTCCAATACATTTGGCGAGGGCGGACATTGCCAGGGAATTTCGTCTGCTTGCATGCAAAAATACACAATTTTTCAGAAGTTCAAATGCCTTCGTTTGCCAATGGCATAAGCTAGACCCCTTTCGCTACGGCTACAACTACCGTCTTGCCTTTCCCGCGGAGACGCAACCTTGCTGTGCCCCTTGTGGCTGGGAGTGGCGCTCACGAACGCTTACTCCTATAGTATGGGAGTGGCCAATAGCCTGACGTGTAACTCCTGTAGGTGCGAGAAAACCATCGAGTACCTATTCAGTATCTCTCTTCGCTACGACGTCCAACGCCTCTCTCTCCGGACAACTTTAAATCGAGTGGACTCGAGACCGTTCTCTGAGTCAGACACGCGGACTATGGCCACGTCCGTCACTGGCACAAAAAGCGATTTGTGCACTAGTACAGTGCTTGAAGTACACCGGTTTGAGACACCGCTTGTTATGCTCCTGTGTATCACCCCACGTGCACTCAATGCTCACGCTCTTCCTCTTTTGCTCGTTTAATACTCCCTTTCCCTTACGCCCTGTGTAGGGCAGCAAATGGACGCTCGTCTGGTTGACCTTCCTGCATTTCCTCTTGCTTTCTTTATCTATGCAGATAATTCAACCGCATATCAGGGCTTGCAGACAGCCGAAAATAACTATCTGATAAAACCGAACGATGTGAGGCTGGCGTGTGCGGACGTTGTCTGGGAGAACGAAAAAATAACAACAAATGAAGCATACCAATAAATTCAGAACATGCACGACAAGGTCTGTCAAATCTTCAAATAAACTCAATGCCACTTATTTTGGAGGTATTTCGCTGTACGAAAGAGCAAGTTGAATTCGGAATTCGGTAATTCGTACAATTACAAGAGTGCTTTAAAATTCGCAGCCAAATTTAGCAACTGGTGAGATTCTAGAAGCTACCATGCTTTCTATTTCTGCTGTTGTACGTTAAGCAAAATCTGACTCAAACTGGCCTGGTGAAACAACTGATATTCTCACACGGTGCATAAGACCTTAAAATCAAAACCAAGAACAAGCTCTGCCTGGTGCGTTAAACTAATACCACCAGCCACGATTCCGCGGCAGTTCGACAAAAGCTGAAGCACGCGGCGGTGCTTAAGGACGCCCCAGCTCGTGATCCAACTTTACACGTCACTCAGGCGCTTGCGGCAGGCGGCGCCACCGCAGGCGGTACCCAACTTAAGTCACGCTCCATAGCCTGCACCGGGACGGATCTACTCCCTTCGGGTATGTGGTGTCGCGGAGAAAAGAACGAAGATGACTCGAGCTAACGACGAAGACTGTTGCCACTGCTTGGGCGGCCCATGTGTATCTTATGTACTCACACGCAGCTTACTACCCGTACGCCTGCGCCTTTCTTGCAACAATCTTTTGCAAATCTAACTTTTTGTTCAAGTCCACTCGGTGCATTATTATAAATTCGGTGGTCATTGAAAATTAGTGTAATGAAAACTGAAGATTCACTAAGCAGTCTACATGAGAGCTGACCTTTGGGCGAGTTAGAGGGAGAAAGAAAACAGCACTACTTTTTACACGGACGGAGACAGAGTATACACACACCTGCACTGAACTCAACTAAACTCTTATTGAACATGTAGCAAATTATACGTCTCCCAATTAGGACACTTAACAGATAATTAGGAAACATCACGTGAACAGTAAGGTCACCGTTTACATTTGTAACGCTAATTCCACGGGCACATACAATCAACGTGTTCACAACTTCTCGAGAAGCCGTATTTCTTTTTCCGTTAGCCTAAATTGATAGCCGATCCTAGAGTACGAGTACTGCAGGATGTAGAAGTGTTAGGTAGGGTAAAGTGCTGTGACCATAGGTTAGTGAGGTCTGCGATTTCTCTCAATTGGGAGAGAGAAAGAATAAAATTAGTCAAGAAGAAACACGTCAACCTAGACGCAGTAAGGGTAAAAGCAGACACATACAGGCTGTTGCTCGCAAACAAATATGCAGCCTTAGAACAGGAAGACGAAGACAACATACAGGTAATGAATGAAACCGTAATGACGCTGATCTCAGAAGCAGCAATTGAAGTGGGAGGTAAGACACCAAGGCAACCAGTAAGTAAGCTCTCCCAAGTAACTAAAGACCTAATAAAGAAATGAAAAAATGTTACTGTCAAACTCAAGAGATCAGATATAATTCGCTGAACTGTGAAAACTGATCATCAAGAAGACTGTAAGGAATATTAGAAATTATAACGTGGAAAAGATTGAGGAAGCAGTAAAATATGGATGCAGCATGCAATCGGTTAGAAGCAAACTTGGCGTAGGACAAGGCAAGATGTATGCACTGAAAAATAAGCAGGGTATTATCATCAGTAATTTCGATGACAGTAAAATCAGCGGAATAATTGTATACTGACATGTACAGTACCCAGAGCAGCCAAGATACTTTCATTCGAAGTATGATAAAGAGGATACAGAGGGTCCTTCTATAACTAGCGATGGAGTTAGAAGGGCCTTGCAAGACATGACTAGAGAAAAGCTGCTGGAGAAGATGGAATAACTGTTGATCTAATCAAAGATGGAGGAGATATCATGTTTGAAAAGCCTGCGGGCTCTTTATACGCAATTCCTCACAACTGCAATTGTACCAGAGAGCTGGAAGAACACCAGCATTACACTAATTCATAAGAAAGGAGACGTTAAAGAAGATAATTTCCAATAGCAACACGACTTCAGCCAACGAAGAGAATTGGCTGGCTTCAGGAAGGGATATTCTGTGGTGGTTGATATCCATGTCATCAATCATGTAAACGAGAAATCTGCGGAGTACGATCAACCTCTCTATAAGGTTTTCATAGATTATGAAAAGGCAATTGATTCAGTAGAGATACGAGCAGTCATAGAGGCATTGCGTAAGTAAAGACTACAGGAGGCATACATAAATATCTTTGCGAATACATACAGGGATTCTACAACTACCTTGGTTCTCCACAAGAAAAATAGAAAGTTACCTATCAAGAAAGGGGTCAGCAAGGAGACACAATCTCTCCAATGCTATTCATTGCATGTTTAGAAGTATTCAAGCTCTTAGACTGGGGAGGCTTAGGAGTGAGAATCAACGGCGAATATCTCAGCAACCTTCGGTTTGCAGACGACATTGTCCTATTCAGCAACAATGGGGACGAATTACAAAAATGACTGAGCACGTTAACCGAGAAGGTGTAAGAGTGGGTTTGAAGATTTATATGCAGAAGACAAAGATAATGTTCAATAGCCTGGCAAGGAAACAAGAATTCAGGATCTCCAGTCAGCCTCTAGAGTCTGTGAAGGAGTACTGTTTATCTTGGTGAATTGCTCACAGGCGACCGTGATCATGAGAAAGAGATTTACAGAAGAATAAAATAAAGTGCATACGGCAGGCATTGCCAAAGCCTGACTTGGAGTCTACCACTGTCGTTGAAAATAAAAGTGTACAATCATTGCATTCTACCGGTGCTAACGTATGAGGCAGAAACTTGGAGGTTACCAAAGAAGCTCGAGAACAAGTTAAGGACCGCACAAAGAGCCATGGAATGAAAAATGTTAGGCCTAGCCTTAGAATACGGGAAGAGAGCGGTGTGGATCAGAGAGCAAACGGGGATAGCTGATAATGGAGTAAACGAGGATAATGGAGCTGGGCAGGCCATTTAATGCGTAGGATGTGTAACCGGTGGACCATTAGACTTAGAGAATAGATACCAAGAGAAGGGAAGCGCAGTCGAGGACGCCAGGAAACTAGGTGGGGTGATGAAGTTAGGAAATTTGCAGGCGCAAGTTGGAATCAGCGCAAAACAGGGGTAACTGGAGATCGCAAGGAGAGGCTTTCGACCTGGAGTGGACATAAATATAGGCTGATGATGATGAATGATGGATGCCTGAAGCATGAATATTTTGTCGTCTGGAAGGGGTATGCTTCAATGATCAAGCTAGTTACATTATGTTTTTGTCGCGCAATGATGTTACTGCTACCAAAGTTCAGCATATACCTGCACATACCAGTTATTGCAGGTAGAGGTGTGCCTGTTCGTTATCTTTTCTTCTGCTTTCGTGTTCATACAATGTAATATTGGTACACCTTTCCGACTGTCCTATGTAGCAACGTCCGCACAATAACGCCCGCTTATACACTATGCCAGTGTTACATTCCACGGACTACGACCTGTGCTTGAGAGTTGAGACTTTCTTGGCCGGTGAACCCTCAACCATGCTGCGGCCGGATAACTTACGCGAAGCAGAAAAAAAAGCTACAACGTCCATGTCATAACGAGCGCCAACCTTCTTCAGATTGTGTAGTCTAGCAAGTTTAGCAGCATATACATTGGACATCCATAACAATGGTACCTAAACGAATAACGTACAACCGGCAGACGGCAGTGGTTGCATTATGCAAGAGATTCTCAGACTAAATCTCCTTCCCTTCGTATGATCAGCTGCTCACGGGTGGCCGATCCCGGCACTCACATAGGCGAGGGCCAATCGCGCCACTTACGAAACGCAGAGAAAATAGCATTGAAATATAATTGCTGCATTGATCGTAAAACAGTTTCCTTCATAGGGCAACAAATATACAGGGTGTTCAGGAAAAGCCATTTTGAGTTCCTTTAACATAGCAAAGATGCAATAATGAAACAATTTCGGTGTGTTTCCTTTTCATGAGCGTCCTTATGCAGCTGGAATCTTGTAAGAATTCTTTACCCTCAACGACCAAACCCTGGCCGTCCAGAGTGCCCACGATCGGGCCGTCAAGCTCGGCTTGGCGGTCCCTACGTGGGACTAGCCTCGTGCCGCGGGGTCTCCCCTGCGTCTTCTCTGGACCTCAATAAAGTTATTTCACTCACTCACTCACCCTCTAAAAATTTGCATCGCCAGCATTTCGCCACATCTGAAAATGGTGAGGAACTACTCGGACGGCGGGCTTGAAGTCCAACACTTCGGTTATCTGGCTCCTTCGGTTAAAAAAGTATAAGTGCTTGTCTAATACTGCTAATGCTATATACCTACTTGTCTAAAAACACACATCAGGCGTGTCCTTGTGCGAAAAACGATCTAGAAGAAATCGCTTATATCATATTGTTTATGTTAAAGATATTTCGAACACATTTTCAGGAGCACCCTGTATTTGTTTTGAAAATACTAAATAATTCCATTTTGTGAATACTAACACTGAGCCTCAGGCTGCTATTGCATATGCACAACTATCGTTTATAAGTATGTCTTATGTATAGGGACATGTTATCGGTATTTATATATGTGTGCCCGTTATTCACGGCCTCTGCTGTTGCTCCCTCGGATATGGGAGGAGGCCACGGCCTACCATTGTGCGAACAGATATTAACGCGACAGCGTTAAGGGCCCCTTTGCCGCAGAAATTCCGGTGTTGGCGTCACCGGTGGCGTTTCCGGCCAAGAAGATAATCTCGAACCACACATCCCGATTCAACCAGGCCCACCGCGTGGCGCACAGGCGTTACTGAAGGAATTGAATTTCTCAATGTAAATCCGTCAGAAAATTCTTAAGTACCACTTACACACAACCTACACATAAGATAGCATTGGGCTGTAATTCGAATATACGAGAAAACATAATTCTGTTACGCGGAAACTCAAACCCCTTTTAACGTGATAAAGTTTTCCAGCTGCCGTGAAGGTCTTAGTAGGAGCGGCACGGCCCGCTCGGTTCCTTGCAGCACGATCTAAAAAAATAAAAAATCAGGAAGCTCGCTTTCGTGCACAGTATTCGCCACCAGCGTTTTCATGAAAAAAAAATTACGGTTACACAAGCTGTAGTTTCCGGGAAGCGTGAGAAGCAGTCAACAATCTTTGAATGCTAACGTGTTCCAGTCTTCCTCCAAATGTGTTTTTGCGCGGCTCTAGTCACCGAATTTATGTATTGGATAAATAAAATTGATTGCTTAACACGTTGCCATAAATATTCTGGATTGTTTAACCTTGTAAAGAAAAGGGGTTGATCGGTGGTTTATTTTCTCTGCATACGTTGCGTAAGTAAGCCGACGTCGATGCGGTCTGATTGAAGGCTCAATCTTATCGGCTGTCAAAGTTTACCCATGCACTTAGGTTCAAAAGTCACTCGTTTCTTCCCCCAGCGTTAGTATTCCGCAGAGCAGCGCCTCCTGGACACGTGCGACCGAAAGAAACCCAGTGACCTAGAAAATCGAGCCCGCCCGGCTCGCGAAACGCCGATCGCACGGCTTCGCTCTTTCCTGGACCACACCGACCGAAAACGGTGCCTCCAAGGTCAAAACAAGCCGTGTGTCTTTCTCGAAGGGCCAAGGAGTGCCTGCCACTTGGCGGTCGTGCCGGCGTCCATGCTATGGCTTCTCTGCTGCGCACTGTGGTTTGCCTGCCGTGTCCAGCGATCGTGCAGCTTGAGCCAGTGGCAACCCGACGCGTTTCTGAGCCCGGTGAGTGGAGAAAACTTAAGTCGCGCATTCCTACTAACCGTGGAATGCCTAACACCAGATGTATCCTGGATGTGATGCCTCAAAGGTGGTTGAAGTGCGAGAAACTTAACGGAAAGCCCATAGTTGCAATTTTGATATGTTGAAGTGAAGTGTCTCCGGAGGGCGGTGTATAGTGTAACAAACCAATTTTTAAATAATCATTTGTTATAGTAATTAAATTTTAACTGAAGCTGCAATAAATTTTTTGGCAGAATCCATGGCAGAAGCATTTGTTTAAAATTTCCACAACGCAGGCAACTGTTTGGGAACGACAGAGCTAGTTTCGTCCACTGGATGCTCCATTATGAAGGTAGAGAGTGGACGGCCACAAGCGCAAGCAATGGAGTTGCCTTCAATAACCACTAGAAGGAACTGTGGTGCTAGTGTCTGCTAGTGCTCGTGGATGTAAAATGGACGGAAGCATCAACCGGTCAGCAGTTGAGATAAGCAAGAGGCGTTTAGATCAGTCACCGGATCCGCTACACGACCGGAACCGTTACAGTCATAGGGAGCGGTACAAAGTAGATTTTGAAGAAAAAGAAAACATTGCGGAGATGGATAGAAAGATGCAAGATAAATGCTATATATATATATATATATATATATATATATATATATATATATATATAACTCAGCTACGTATATGAAATTACTATATTTATAAATTTACAAGACGAGTAATTTCGTAGTTCTCTGTGAAATCGAAGGTCATCAATAATGAGCTAAATGATATTTACACGCTTTGACATGTCCCATCACATGTCCTAATTAATGCTCATTATCTGTCATTTAGAATTTTTCATAACATTGATTATTGTTGACGAAGTGTGTGCCACGTTTCCCTAAATGCGAATGTAGTCCAACGCCTTTAAAAAAAAAAGACGTGCCTGGAGCCTCCAAAATTCTTCGTAACGCAGGTCAGGTCGATTCGTTGTAGTAATCGAACATTTGTACCGCTTGCAATACAGCAGCCTAAGGATGTTCAGCAAAAGAAAACGTTCATTTACCGCTAATTCAAGAGATACGAAAAAAGTCGCTTATTTTCTTGTGCATACTTTGGCGCGACGGAATGTGCTACTGCAGCCGACCTTACGGAATTGACGCGGACGCCATGTCCCGCGGTGAAACACAGAAGTAGTGCTAGGCACGGCTGCAGAACATCGAATGTCACTATTGCCTCATTTGTCAAAACTGGTTCATCGGCAGGCTTCTTTATTTCCGCTACAATCGCTTCCTCCTGTACGGATTACTTTTGACGACGTCATCAGTGATCACTTTCGGGCCTCTCATCGTGTGTGCATGTAATAGCAATAATACCCGGTCTGGACAATCCCGCGTGGTCGTTGTCGAGCTCGATAGCGATCACCCTACGCATACCGCAACTGTGGATGGCGGTGTTGGGGAGCTGCGGTGGCACCGCTACGCACGTTCGTTGTAAAGTAACAATTCAGCCGTCATTTACGCCTAAATTCCTTCGTTGTACATGTAGTTCAGTTTTAGTAGTCTTTGATAAAGAGGCAGTCGCATTACATATGAAAGATACTAGTAGAAGTTCGGTAGGTACATAAGGCGTCTTCGTTATACAGGTGATTTTGTTTTAGAGCAATTCTTTACAGAGAAGTTTCACTGCATCTCTGCTCAACCTCACATACGATGTACTGGTGGAAGCATTCTGTACTAATTTCGTGAATTGAATATAGAATCTTTATGCATCGCTTTTTTGAATAATTGCGATTGTAGGAGCGAAACATATAGAACCATATGTTTTGCTATATATAGAACTATATGTATTAAAACATGTAGAACTGCGTTGTACAAAGCCGGGGAGGGTTCAGAAAAAGTGACACTTAAAAAAATGTTTCCGCTCTCAGTTATAAAGTAGTCGTTGAAACTGTTCTCAATATTGTGACTATGAGTGGCTACGGACAGATCTGTCACGAAGGAATGAGGACAATTTACCGACCTTATCGTAATCTCACCGGCCATATTGTTGTCGTCAGCTACAAGCAGTGGTGAATTCCAGCTGCAGAAGCTGCGCAACCAAATTTGGACAGTTCACTGGGTCTTTAGCTATTGGACCCCAGGTTCACGTGAGGTATGGTGTAAGGCCGACCCCAGCTTATTCTTGCGGCCTGTTGCAGTATATTGTAATCGTTTGACTAACTAAAGTGCCTGCGTTGCCCTCATTTGCCGAGAAGAAACATCTGTACGTCAACCAATAACTTTGTCGTGCAGGCCGAACTCGTGCGCAGCAAGGGTTACCCGGCCGAGGAACACGTGACTGTCACCGAGGATGGCTACATGCTCAGCTTGCAGCGCGTGCCGAGAGGTGGAAGACAGCCGCCCGGCACGCTCTCGGGGCCACCGGTGCTGCTCGTCCACGGGTTGCTGTCTTCGGCTGCCGAGTGGGTCATCAACTACCCGCACCAGAGCCTCGGTCAGAGAACCCCTCCTTCACTTGCGGCCGTGGGCTGGACCGCTAGCAGGATAGAACGAGAGAAAATTGAGACAGTTGGGAAGGATTCACGTTAGAAAGAAATTTAGGTGAGCAGACACGGCCACAAGAAGAGGAAAACGGACGTTTGTGTCGTACGGATCCCTCTTCTTATGGTTGTGTCTGCACGCCTTACTTTTTTCTATCATGAAACGTAAGTAGCAAGTTGAATGGGATACCGAGCAGGGGATATTGCAGTCGCAAGTCAATGTAAACAAAGAGTGCTAGGCGAGAGAAACAGGCAGCCCCTGCAATGCCAATTGGAGTGGTTGGCTCTGCGGCACACCTATTCTGCTCTAACTATATACGCAGGACATGTTACGGCCGCAGAACACATATAAAACACGCAACATACATTGCCAAAATATCTAGATGAGACCAGACCAGTGTATCACCGAAGTGGTAAAAAGGACCTGTGCGGACCGGTGTTAAAAAGGAAGGTGCGGAACGCATATAACCTACTAGCTAGCCCATGGCACAAGTGCGTGTTGCAGCAGTGGCTGCGATCCCTCAGCCACATTAAATGCGCAGTTTAGGCACATTAAATGCGCCTTTGAATCGGCTGCAATTGCAGATTATATGGGCTCTCCTCTCTTTCATAACACTCGGGACATATTGGCGACCCTATTCTCTATTTTATACAGGAGTTACTTTGTGTTGGCCACGTTTAGACGAATATGGCGCAGACTTACAAGGAAATACCTGTCAAGGCCATAAGCGTGCACACAATATTGTGTCGTAAGTCCGAATAGGTGCGCACAGTTGCTCGGGGTCCAGATAACAAGCTGTGAGAGCCATGCTTGAAACACTGACTGAAACGTGACTTCCTGAAAAAGGCATCGGAATTTTCTCTGAGGACTTGCTGGGCGAGCTGGCACATGTTCATGGAGAGGAATAAAACGAGCACCACAATGTGACACGACGATTGGTCACTTACAAATTCTTCCCTCTGGAAAGCATACAAAATATGTACTTTGATATTCACACAGGCTAGAGTACAACGGTGAATTGTGAGCTTGCTTGGAACTTCAAAGTGTCAGCTAATGAAATCATATGCAATATTTTTTGCATTCACGAAATTGCCACAAATGCATTGTGAACCACTTTGTCAAATGTGACTTAACCAATGGCCTCCGAGATTTGCGCACGCTGGCAGGCAGGTTTTCCTCCGGCCTTCCCATTCGCAGGGGGAGTGCGTAATTTCAGTGATGGACGTGGCCGGTGCCTTCTCCGCATCGCGACGCTCATACCAGAGGGCTTTTCGTGCGTCGAAGAGGCGTTCGCGCGCTCCGGTACTGTAGCTCAGGTTTGAATGAGGCGAGGAAAAATTCGGCGGAACCGATTTCACGATGACCGGTGACGGTAATATGTTAGCATTGAATCAATATAGCTGCATAATGTATAGCCATTATTGAACCGATTAATGTATGAGGCGTGCACTGCAGCGAGACTTCTCTTTCGCGGTTCCCTAAGAATAATCGGGGCCATCTAGAGCCGCCACCCCGAAGCCTGATGTGGCATCCGAAATGCATGGCGCACAAGGGTGTGCGAACGCTGAGAAATCCGTCATGCGGCAACTGGGCTCCTCTCTCGCGCTTCTTTTTGGGCACGCTGCGCCATCTAGTGGCGCTACCGAAAAGTCCATGCGTGGCCTCCGAGACAACAATCGTGGCTCGCCGGTGCCTGCGAACGTTGAGAATTGTGCGCTCGCTTGCCGCAAACTCAGTGACACAGTCTCGGTGACCAAAGTTGGCCAGACATTCATCGAAGAGCGGCACATCACCAGTGCATTCTTGGCGCAGATCGCTAAAGCTCTGGCGTCAATGGCTTGCTTTGAAAAGCGGTTGTGACCAGTGAATTTGTGGCGCAGCCTGCTGGTGCATCGGACTGTTGTCCTTTGTTAGGTGGTGTCAATTCCGGTCAGCATCGGATAAACTTAAGGGATGCTTTTCGTCATTGTAGAGCGACACATTCCCAATGGCGCAAACGCGGTCGCTCAAGTTGGTGTCAAAGAGGTCCATTGAAGACTGGCGCACACCTACTGGCACATACCCAATGACCCAAGCTGGCATCAAAGAGGTTTATTGAAGACCAGCAGAGACTGAGTGGCACATACCCAGTCCTACAAGTCGGCGTCAAACAGTTTCTTCGAAAAGTGGCGCCTACCCAGTCCCGCATCTAGAGTGACCCTTGTTGGAGTGAAAGAACTTCGTTCAACAGAAGCGCTATGCACACATTTCTAAATACTGAGTGACCCAAGTTGGTCCGGTGGTTGGTTTCTAACCCAGTTACTTCCACACAGCAGCCCATCCAATCACGTACTCATGACCCAGGTAGGCGGGGAAACGGTCGGTCGGTTGGTCGGACGGACGGACGGACGGACGGACGGACGGACGGCAGATTGGACTTGATTCGATCCTTGTCAATCCTTATCGGTTGTTATCAACCTTATCAGAAGTGCTCCGACCATTATATGCCCTTGTCGCTCTTTTTAACCGCGATCACACCCATATAACTCATCATCACTACTTATCATCCTTATCACCTCATTGAGTGCTTATCTGTCTGTGTTGCGCGACAACCCCTACAACGCAGTACAACATATATTTATGCTTCAGATGTATTCGCATTCCGCAAGCATGCGTGTTTAGCCCAGTATTGGCTGTTTCAGACATTGTGGGCAAGACACTCGGGTACTGAGCGTGGGATCCTATGTTCGCAAGTCACCACCGTCAATTAATTTTTATTATTACAATTTCTTTATGCAGTGGAAGCATCACTCCTTAGCGATGATTTTCCTCAGTCAGTCGACATAGAAATGCTTAGGCATTTAAAATTGCCTGGGATATATCCCGTGAAAGTCTTCCTCATCACGTGAATACATAGACAATGCGCAGGTTGAGATCTCGCGTAGTCTTGACTTCTACGGCCACCTCCGCGTGCACCGTACCTGTCGGCTGGCTAACAACGCCATCCAGGGGCGGCGGGGCGATCGGCTGCATTACATTTGTTTCCTGGGGAGCGCGCCAAATGGGACAGCCGGAGAAACACCTGCGGGTGAGTGCGATCTCGAAGGCCATGCTTCACTTTCCGCGAAAGTATCCAGGTATTCGTGTGTGCGTGTAGCGAGTTGCCTGCCACTAACGTGACTGGCAACTGTACACCTCCATAGCAGCTAACATTCACCACTGTCCTCTGGAATAAGGCTTTAGAAATTAACCACTCCAGGACGTACTGCGGCAGCACTCCGGGTAATGGTTACGCGGAATGTGCACGATATTGCTTTGTGCAGGATTCCTGCTTGCCGACGCCGGCTACGATGTGTGGCTGGGAAACTGCCGCGGCACGCCTTATTCGAGGGGCCACCGGGAGTACAGTGATAGTGACGGCCGATACTGGGACTTTCGGTAAGTGTAGCGGGACTCGCTCTACGCTCAAGATATAGATGCCCCAGGCAGTGTGGTTACTCAGCAGCTCCCGGTGCGGTGGGCCGCCGCGACCCCCGCCCTATCGTTTCGAACAAAGAAGCACAATTTTATCATTATGACTTGCCTCGTAGTGAAGTTTGTTCTGTTACTAACGACTAACTAATTTTATTCATTTCTGAAATTTCCGAAGTAACGGGTGCACCACGCCACTCCCAGTTCAGCGCTACCACACATCAAAAGCACACATTTACGCGTTTATTTTATATTAAACGGCAGAAAAATAGGAGTCTGCAATTTTATTTAGCTTCAAGGAAGAACACTTCTCAAACAATAAACAGAGCAAATATTTTCATAATATGAATGTTAGATTAATGTTATAAAATCAAACGCGCACACAAGCACAAGGAATGCAACATTTGAGCGAGAGACAGAGAGGGAAAGAAGCTCTTTATTAGAAAAAAAAAACAACAGATTTTGCCCGCGTGTATACAACCACTGACATACTACGTATAAGGAGTGGGAAGGAGGGGGAAGGGGAAACGATTTCAGAGTGAGAGTCGAAAGAAAAAAGAAAGAGAATAAAGATAAATACGGAATGCGCGAGTGGACTTGAAAATGATATTTACAGGAGAAATGGTGGGTGAGTTTAGGTATTTCTATATAATATACTGAATCCTTAAAGCTTTCCGGAGAAGGCGAATTTCTGGTAGGTATCGGAACAACACATTCAAGCCCCACCACTGCTTTGAGGGACCCGGCATTGGACCTAAGATGCTAAGAAACATTAGCGGATCGTGACAAATCATGTCCATTTGTCAATCAAAAGAATGGCTCTCTTCACCGTACAAGGGTCATTCAAGTAATATGTGCATCACTTTGTCTAAGCTGCCACAGTTATGATAGGGATCCGTAGTACGCCCTATGCGATACACATGATTATCTGTGAATGCTATGCTCAGTCGCAGCCAATGTTACGATGTCTAAGCGGTGAGGAAGTGGTCGTGTAATTCTTGATCTTACTCCTGGGTCAATCGATCGCAGAAAGTTATCTTGGAGCAATGGCAGTTTATAGAGGCGATATTTTTATTCAGAAGCACGTTTTTTTGCCATGTTCGAAGCATCGGCTTCCGTAAAAAAATATTCTGAAATTTCGGTATTCGAGTCCATTTCTGGCAGCTTCAGCCACTTTCTCCTTTTCTGAAATACAGCACAGGTATGGCCAGGTATTCACTGGAAGGTGGTGCAAGGCCCAGCAATGATGGCTTTGTGGGAAAGATGGGCAATGCCACGGTCTGCCGGTTGGTTGTTACTTCGCTATGCGCCTGGTTCCACATACATTGTAGGGCTGCTTTCGAGTTCAAGAATATCCCCCAGCTTCTTGGCAGCTGCTGTAGAAATACATGCATAAGGGCCTCTTTACTTCCTCATAGCTCAGTTGACGGAGATGATGTCGCTCGCTCAAGACGAAACGAGGTGCGATATCCTGTAGAGGGCACAAAACGTCCGCCCTATGAGAGACGTTAAATTGTAGAGTAATCCGTGACAGTATGTGTTACCTGTTGCGCGTTTGGGTATATACTCTAGAGTAGTTTTGGTGGGTCACTATTTGAGGCATTCTCTCTTTTTTTGCGCTGATTCCACGGATAAGTGGCAGGATTTACCGTAGTGACATTGTTAAGGGTTGTATGTTTCTTGGCATAATCGGCGACACCTTAGCAGTAATCTAGATAGATATGCTTGCGACCACTTGCCAAAACCTAGAAATAGCACTGGTTCTAGAAATATTGTCGCATAAATTGTCTCCAGCAAGCAATAGAAAACTCAAGGCAGCGTGAAATATCTGTCTTCTGGTATGTCTTGGCATACCGAAAGGGCAGAACCATTTACGAACCGTGGCCAAAGCGAGATACCGGCCCCTAAACGTTCTGTATTTGCAGGGAACACTTCGGATTCATCTGACACACAGAAACATTCAGCATGTACAACTTCTTCTTTCTGGGGTTTTACCTGCCAAAACCAGTTCTGATTACGAGGCACGCCGTAGTGGAGCGCTCCGGAATAATTTTGACCACCTGGGGTTCTTTAACGTGCACTACAACGCAAGCACACGGGTATTTTTGCATTTCGCTTCCAGCATGTTCAAAGACTTGTAGCGACATGTGTATGCATGTATATGCATGTGTATGCACAATGTATTCACAGTGCGTGCAGAGCCAAGTGCGGAGCACATTGCATACGAAGCCACGTATAAGTGATAACTCGTGGACTTGTGGTGAAGCTGAAAAGTGATGGTCATATGCGCTATATGTTATCGCTTCCCTTTGAAGAGATTTCTAATTTGTTAGCGTCACAAGAAGAGCACGGAGACCATAAAACGAGCGCAGTTTGTCGACTCCCTTCTGTAGATGCGGTCTATGTGTTTCTGCCATTTCATGTTAATCTCAAGGGTTATGCTTGAAACCAGGGCTTCCATTGCCGAATGGCAGGACTAATTAATCTACACTTATGCTTGGCGTAAGTGGGATCTTAACACGTGCGTCGATCATGACTTTCAACGAACGCTGAAACTAACGCGTTGCTGTGTTTACGTTCGTGCATCTTGGAGAAGGTGCTGATGCCGCATTGTTTACGCCGTGCCCTAGCGGATTAGTGTACGCAGTTGCGCAGTTAAGTACAAGTAAAACAGAAAGCGGTCACCCTGAGAATTCCTTTAACGCTCGTGCAGCGTGGGCCCGCAATTGCTGACGGCGGCAGCACGCGCCTTAAATATGCTAGTTGTGGACTCTTCGTTGTGCGATATATCCGCCGTCGCTTTCAGATATATGTGTGTTTCTCAAAGATGCCTACCATGTTTCATGCCGAGAACATGAATGAGCTAATGTTGATCATGTTTAATCTGCTACCGGCGCACCTGAACTGGTAAGCAGAGCTTTTACTCAACGACTCTTCATTTGGCGGTGTAGGGACAGCGCTTTGCCAACACCTGTACGTCACCGTAAGCATTCGCCAATAATTAGTAAACAGGCCATTGCTGCATCAACAACCGTCTCGCTCAGTTATAAACGTTTTCGTGAGAGGGACTGCGAGCACAGATTTCTCTAATAATGGCACGCAACTAATCTTAATCAAGAGCCCGTAACACTTAAGTAGAACAGGGTGGACTCAACGCGTATCGCTACGGGATCTTAACAATATGACGTGCGTCGATGATCATGTCGCTTTTAAATCCGGCGTGGAAGGCTGCGCTCAGGGGGGGTGCTGAGTGAGATGCCTTTCAGTTCCCAGAAATTCCGGGCCTGTCTCCTGGACATTTACCGCTTTCTGTCAAATGTAATTTTGTATTCGATGATGCCATCGTCGCATCTTCCTAGTACCGTTCTTAGAATGTGGAGGTGCATTGACACTAGCCTTATTGAAAACAAAAGGACTGTGCAAGATAATATTCACTTGCATAGCGAACGGCACTGCGCTGAGTGAGAATAAGGGAGGACCAAGGGGTTCGGTTTTTTGTTATGACAGACATAGCGCTATGTGGGGTTGTATGTCTTAGGGGTTTCCTGAATTTTCGGAGCGCCTTCCCACTGACGGTAAAACCGAGTGACGATTAGAGGGGATAACAATTCCAGTAGTCGGTCGCATATGATGAGACACGGTTAGCATCACGTCAATGCTCGGCTCATGTCATGCGGAATTGGCAGAATCGTAGAAGGTGCGGCGGGTGCTCAGCGAAAGTTGTCCTTTAATCTGGCAACAGGAGGGATAAAATATGTGTGAACGTGGCGCGTCCGGAATTCACTGGTTCCCGTGCATTCTGGAGCGACTAGTCAGGCATCGTAAAAATAAAGAAGGGTACTTTTCAATGAAACCACTCCTGTACGGCGCAGCTTAGAACAAAACAGTAAAAAAAAAGAAAATGTACATGACGCGTAACACTTCGCGCCGCATAACAGAAAGACACGTGCATCAGGGAATCAACAATCACGTCAAGTGAGTGTGAACTGTAGATTTCCGAGAAGCTGTGGCCAATGAATGGTGTTTTGTTAAGCTAAGATTCCTATTTCATGCCGTCTTTCTTACAAAGTGCAAATATTTGACTGGGAAAGATGGCATATTCGTGATATTGAGTAGTTGTTTTTGTTGGCTTTGTTTTGTTCAAGTGTGTCAGCGCGTCCTTTGTTAAAGTATTATGCATCTCGCCTGTGCATACCTTTAGCACCATTTGGAGCTTATCTTGCAATCGTCATCGCCCTTGTGTGCATTTCATTTCTTTAACCATGTGCTCCCACTATACTTTCAGATCACGAGTGGCTTGCACGTGTGAGCACAAGGCGTCCCTGTCAGGAAATTAGCGAGTGCCGACTAGTAAAAAAAGAACGGAACACACGTACGACAGATGACGATTATGGGGTACCTGCTTTGTCCAGGGGGCACTGCGAAAACGATACGAAAATGGTCCTAAAGAGCGCCCTCTGTCCTGAACTGGGTAGTACCAATCTCGGTCGTCTGCTTCGGAAATAACGTTTACATTACGGACCCGCCACTTTCGGTTGTGTTGTACCGCGGCCTGCAGCGAATATCGGGCGCCGAAGATTTTTTTCAGGGGTAGCACGCTGCCCAAAGGCAAGAAATTATGCAACGCCGAATACGTGTATGCCGTTCAAGAAATAAGCGGCGAAGTTTTAGCGCAGTGTCCATCGCAAGTGAAGCGAGTCGCGTACGAAGTTAAACTTTAGGTAAGGTTTGCACTCTGCTAGACTCAGGCGCACAAACGCGAGGAAATGCTTGCTGTAAATGAATTCACAGCAGCGGTAAGCAGACATCGTGTGTACGGAACTATTCGATTGCACGATGGTACGTGCCTCGACGGCAGCGGTCTTTCAGCATGCCGCGAAACGGCTGGCCTCCTGCAATCTTTGTTGGCTGCATGCCGCTATAGACAAGTAATTATGCCTGCGCTGTAGTAGCGGCCATCTGTTCCTTTAGCAATTGATAAATAACTGATACAATGCATATGAACTCGCAGTAACGTACTACGTGCGAATCGTGCTGCAGCGCGAGCTCGTGCGCTTCTCGCTTGATGTAGCTACTCAGATACTTAGTATTACCGCTTGAATGATAACTTTCCTCGCTACCACCAGGCGCCGCTAATATACCTAAAACTCCAGCGCAAGACGCCCATAGCTTGCGGAGAAGTTCGAAAGCGTTAAAACTTTCTTGTTTGCAGTGTATACCTAAATTACCAAAAACGACTTGCGTTCCCCATATCGCAAAATATTTAAATGTCTCGACTTTATGCAGGGCAGAGCAAGAAGCCTCTGTAGTGAGTGTCTCATTCGCTATGATGACTTTCGCATGCTTGTTATTTTGAACTTTTCACGTCTCTAACTTATTCTGTGGAACCTTTCTTTCTTTTTTCACTATGCGACTTTAGTCTGGATGAAGTGGGGCTGCTGGACCTACCCGCCCTGGTGGACTACGTGCTGGCAAGCACGGGATGGCCGCAGCTCTTCTTGGTGGGATTCTCCCAGGGGAACACGGCCGCATGGGCGATGCTGGCTGACAAGCCGCAGTATAACGACAAAGTAAGCAAGTGAAAGCAGGGGAGTCATTGACAGGTCAGCACAAAGGCATAGCCTAAAACCCTCAACCTTGAAGCGTGCACTGACCTATTATTATGGATGTATCTCCGTATCGAGTTGTTAGAACAAGGACACCCTTGTCGGAACTGGAACGCAAGACCCCATGACCGCTATAGCATGTGAACCCTCTCACCACTTTGCTCGGGCCTACAGCATACTGCGCCATTGGATGCGATGGGTGCACTTTGTACTTTATACGGAACATCACGGGGACGGCGGAAATTCGGCTGAGTGTCCCTATAATTGCTATCGTAACATAGCACGGGTTCTGAACGGGGCCTTGCACGGACGCTGAAATACAGTGGCGGGTTTATTAAAGCCATCGACACTGCGCGCAAATGTTGGAAAAGAATATGATGGTGATCAAATTTAAACGCCGAATAGGTAACTTAGCAACGGGTGCAAAGCACACATGTTTATATTTTGGTATTGCTATATTTATTGTATTTAATGGAGTCGTGAATTCATTTTTCAGCCGTTGCATCGGCTGTTGAGGTCGGACGTAGCATTCAGGGCTGAGTATGTTCAACCATTGTTTTAATTTTCGTTCTCTTCAGCCCTGGTTACTGACTCAACTGCGATACCTTGCCGCAGTTATTACCGGAATCAGCAGGGGCGTAGCCAGAAATTTTTGTCGGGGGGGGTTCATCGGCCCGACCGGCGGGGGGGGGGGGGGGGGGGGGGGGGGGGGCAAGCGTCTGCTTTCCACTACGTGACGTGATCGATAATAAGTATCGGTAGTTTAAGCACACTCTATGCAAGTATATCAAAAACATGGGACCCCCCCCCCCCCCTCGCGTGTGTGTGTGGCACTGTGTGCTTGTGAAGAAATTAAGTAAAAAGTAATGTGAGCTCAGTAAAATACAGTAAGTACGACAGGTACAGTGGGCGTTTGGAGCAACCGTCTCTCATCGCGCCACTGAATGGACCAGTCTTCGAAAACGCATCATTGAGACGACCCGCCCGATCGGAGAAGACATCATTAATTGTTAATCTCCGTTAAGCGTGGATGGCGTCGTCTTCGTCGGGGCGAAGTGCGTTTCACAGGTCAAGGACGGCTATACATGTGAAAATGCACGTGTTACCAGGCTATACCTACTCCCATAGCAATAGCTTGTTCGCTGCGTCTTTGCGCTAGAAAACTTAAATACGCGCAAAAACGAGTAATGCTTCTTTTTACGAAGCTTTCGTCGCCTTGCATTTCCTGCGGCAAGTGCATGGGCCGCTGTGTCTTCCGCTGTGTGCGAGCGTGCAGCCGTCTTTTAAAATTAAATTATGGGGTTTTACGTGCCAAAACCAGTTCTGATTATGAGGCACGCCGTAGTGGGGGACTCCGGAAATTTGGACCACCTGGGGTTCTTTAACGTGCACCTAAATCTAAGTACACGGGTGTTTTCGCATTTCGCCCCCATCTAAATGCGGCCGCCGTGGCCGGGATTCGATCCCGCGACCTCGTGCTCAGCAGCCCAACACCATAGCCACTGAGCAACCACGGCGGGTGCAGCCGTCATTTGCCTTTACGTCAACAGATTCAGAATTGTACAGAATATTTCACCGCACTGCATAGTTATGGCATGAGTACGCATTTTAAGTATATAGTGCGTGCGAGTCATTTCTGCTTCACTTAGGCAGGTGCAAATTAACAGGAAGTGGCCTTGTACCTCACAGAATCTCGACTGATTGGTGTACTAGTGATGCAGGAATGAACTCCGGTCTTGTTCAGTGCATAGTGCACATAATCAATTTCTCAGGACGCGTGAACTCCGACGAGAACTGTCAGCGCCTGCAACAAGAGTTTACTTACGCTGTACTACGCACAGCAGTAATCCATGCTTGTCGGCTGTCTGTTTCGTGCATTCTGTTGCGAGTCGGTGGAATTTCACTGCTGGCATCAACCCTTTGGTGGGCACATTGCTGGTTTGGGATTCCACAACACAACAGCAACTACCAGCCTTTCGCAATTGCTGGTTGGGGATTCAGCAACACAACAGTAACTACCAGCCTTCCGTAGGAGCGCAATCGCAAACGAGAGACGTTTTGCGCTGCAGACTATGGCTACGTTCACATTTGGGAAGCGGCAAACGGGTGGAGAGGCCAAAGCGGCCGCAAAATCTTTTCCGCGCATGTCCAAGTTCACATTTGTTTTGCTACCACCGCGGCCGCGCTGCCGCTTTCGTCCACATCCATCTAGTCTGCGTACGTTTGTCGGCGTGGTGGCGCTCATTATCGCATTATTTCGAGCGGTATGTTCATTCACTGACCCACCCGTCATCAAAAGTGATCATCTTGCGCAATTTCGCGTGTCATCTGCGACCTTCGGTAAGTTCCTCGTTGGCGTTCTGTAATTCTCCTCACACGGGCGCGGTAGCGCTGTGTCACAGGTTGCTGCCTATAGGCGTGATTATATTTCTTTAATAGCTTTTATTTACAAGTTGTAATAACATTTCATCATTTCGTATTATTTTCGGCGCCTCCAGGACACGAAAGCGGCAACGGGAACACCAAAGCTAAAACCCGGGCTGGCCCTTGTGTTGAGGCTCGCCGAAGCCTGCGCGTCCTACGTGAGAGCTACGCTCCCAATCTATCGTCGCGACGAGAAAAGCACCCCGCGACTTCTGCAACATACCGTGCACGTGCGAGGAGAATTATGGAGCGCCAACGAGGAATCTGCCTAACTATTGTCTTCCATGGAAGTGGAAGAAGAAATGGCTTTTATACTTCTACCTACTTGTTTTCTAGAAATGGACAATGAATAAACGGAAGACAAGAAAACCTCGGAAATGGCAGTGGTGGGTTCGCCTGGCTTTGCAAAAGTGTAAGAAGTTGGGTCACGCCAAGGCTTCGTTGCCGCACCTCCTGTCGCGCGACGTTGAATACTATCGCGAGTATTGCTGACAGTACGTTTGAGTGCCACTCTTGTCGTAGAGGAAGGGGTGGTTCTTGATCGCGTCGATCAGCATTACAGCCTACACTTTTGGTGCCATGTTCAATGTTACGACCGGAAGTTTACATGCTAGTGTAGCTTCCGGTCGAGCAGAACGACTTTCCGCCGCGTTTCCGCTTCGCCATGGCGAAAAAATCGGTCCGAGACCAATTTGGCTCGCCGCCTGTTTTTCTGCCTGTTTTGCCGCCTAGGCGGGCGGATTTTTGCAAGATTTGCCGCTTCCGACGCTTCGAGACCAAGTTCCTACGCGAACGCGGCCTAACCGGCACCTGAAGGGAAGCGGCGGAAATGTATACCGGAAATT
This sequence comes from Dermacentor silvarum, assembly GCF_013339745.2. Lineage (NCBI taxonomy): Eukaryota > Metazoa > Arthropoda > Arachnida > Ixodida > Ixodidae > Dermacentor > Dermacentor silvarum. The sequence continues at coordinate 166,713,388 of NC_051160.1, forward strand.
TCGACCACCTGGGGACTTTAACGTGCACCTAAATCTAAGTAAACGGGCCTCGAGCATTTTCGCCTTCATCTAAAATGCGGCTGCCGCATTTGTTGCTTCATTTGTTGCGCATTTGTTGTTTCAGAATGCGGCCGCCACATTCGCGCCCAAAACCTCACAGAGTGTCAAGGCCTTGACAAACACCGTGACAGTTTTTTTTCCATATGCAGACATGATTCGCTGTAAATTACCAACCCAAACGGAAGCGCCCAGGAATGAAATTGTGAAAGTAGCACCGGTTTCTTGAAATATGTCAGCGCGAAGCGACGAGAGAAAAGGGTGGGTTAGTGGGGGGGGGGGGGGGGGGTGCAAAAAATTTCGGGGGGGGTTTGAACCCCCCCAACCCCCCCCTTGGCTACGCCACTGGGAATCAGGTACGCTGCATGTACGGGGCAAAAAACAACAATCGAACCAACGCAACCGTTAATTCATTAAGTCCCTGACTATTCTTTTTCTGCCATCGAGAATGTACGTCTCATTCAGCTTCAGCATGTAGTCTTTTCTAGGCCCGAGCAAAGGGATGAAAAGGTGACTCGAGTAGAATTGGCGCCGTCTTCCCGCTCGCCCAGTGTTGCGCGCGAAAGGGGGGGAGGGGGTTGAGCGCGCGGTAAGGGGGACAAACGAAGGCAGGTGAGTCAACGCCTCCTAAATAGCACTAGGCCGGTGCATATCGATCTGTGACGCTTTTCTACCCTGCCCAACTGTCATAAAACCTAATGGGGACATTACCGAGTAAGCCGAGGTGATTTTGACGGCACCGCTTCGGCCACGCCAGGCTTGGCAATGGAAATTTCTGTCCAAGTAGCATGACATCATAAAGCAGAGTGCACGGGGGAGGGGGAGTTCTTTAAGAGTCCACCTAATCGACTGTTCATTTCGGGTGTCACTGATCGGCTCCAGCTGCATGAGCGAGAAGGAGCCAGCCAGTCTGCTTCTCGCTTATGCAGCTGCAGCGACAGCGGAAATGGTCAGTCCACTAGGTGGACTCTTACAGAATATAGAAGACCTAATATGTTTCTCTTTATCTTTTCCCTTAAAGTGACTATCTGTAAATTGTACGTGAAATATCTGCGAACACTTGGCGAGTTTCCTACAGTCCGTACGGAGATTTTGAGGAATAGGCTACTTCTTCATTTAGCTATTTATATATTATTGCATAATATATTAGGAGTGAGGATCAACGGCGAATATCTCAGCAACCTTCGGTTTGCACATGACATTGTCCTATTCAGCAACGATGGGGACGAATTACAGTAAATGATTGAGGCCCTTGACCTAGAAAGTGTAAGAGTAGGGTTGAAGATTAATATGCAGAAGACAAGCATAATCTTCAATAGCCTGGCAAGGGAACAAGAATTCAGGATCGGCAGTCAGCCTCTAGGGTCTGTAAAGGAGTATGTTTTATCTATAGCGCCAATTACGCACAGGGGACCCTGTTCACGAGAAGGAAATTTACAGAAGAATAAAATTGGGATTGAGTGCATACGGCAGGCATAGCCAAATCCTGACTGGGAGCTTATCACTGTCGTTGGAAAGAAACGAGTACAATCATTGCATTCTACCGGTGCTACCATATGCGGCAGAAACTTGGAGGTTAACAAAGAAGCTCGAGAACAAGTTAAGGACCACACAACGAGCGATGGAACGAAAAATGTTAGGCCTAACGTGAAGAGAGAGGAAGAGAGCGGTGCGGATGAGAGAACAAACAGGGATAGCCGATATTCTAGTTGACATTAGGCGGAAAAATGGAGCTGGGCAGGCCATGTGATGTGTAGGATGGATAACCGGTGGATCATTAGAGTTAAAGAATGGATACCAAGAAAAGGGAAGCGCAGTCGAGGACGAAAGAAAACTAGGTGGGGGTGAGAAATTAGGAAATTTGCAGGCGCAAGTTGGGGAATCAGCTAGCGCAAGACAAGGGTAACTGGGGATCACAGAGAGAGACCTTCGTCCTGCAGTGGACATAAATATAGGCTGATGATGATGATGATGATGATATTGTTTCTGATATTCCAAATGACTGCCCCGCGTTTGTCTGCGAACTGCTGCATAGCTGTAATTTTTCACTTTACCAATCATTACCCTTTATTCAAATAACAATTTACAGTAGTGGAAAAGGCAGGGATATATTCTGATTGTGAATATTGATTGATTGAATATTCTGAATATTCTGATTGTGGCCAACATTCGCAATCCAAGATTAATTAATATATCTCGGAAAATGACATCGTTTATTATTGCTAAATATTCTTTTCCGGATCGGGCCAATTCAATGAAACAGTGAGACACTTTACGATTTTTGTTCCATGAACTCATAACCTCAGAGCCGTGGCTTCAGAGCCAAGGGACCACCTGACGCCCTCATGGACTGAAACCCAGAGTGTATGAATGATGAATAACAACTTGGAGGACGCGTAAGCTTCACCTTTAAGAGTGGAACGCGATAGCGTTATCGGGCGCCGTTTACAGCGACACCGGGATTTTAGGTGACACGAGGCCCAACGGAAAACACTGGTGGGCCGAACCCGGCGGCCGTGCAGGGCAGAGCAATGGCTCGTACCCCCGTGAGGCAGAGGCGCCAAGCAGTGACTCATCAATGGTTCATACCCCTGTAAGCAAGAAAAAAATTGATTTCTGTTTGAGTTTACGTGTGACGGAATTGTGTTTTCTCGTATAATCAAATTATTTTCTCGTATATTTGATTTACAATCCTACGCTACCGGTCGGTATGTAAGTTGTACTTTACGAATTTTGTTACGCGTTTAACTTTGAGAATCTCCATTAGTTCGTTAGCGCCTATGCGCCACGCCGAGAACCTGCGTGGTTGTGGTCCAGGATGATTTTCCCTGACGGACAACGCTGCCGGCGGCGGACGCCGATACCAGATTTTATGCGAGACGGGGCCCGTAACGCTACCGCGTTAAAATTTCTTTTGAATGGCTCTTCGTGTCGTCAAACCCCATGGTTGCTTAATGGCTATGGGGCTGCTACGCACGAGGTCGTGGGATCAAATCCCGGCCACGGCGGCCGCATTTCGATAGGGGCGAAATGAGAAAACACCCGTGTACTTAGATTTAGGTGCACGTTAAAGAACCCCAGGTGGTTCAAATTTCTGGAGACCCCACTATGGCGTGCCTGATAATCAGATCGTGGTTTTCGCACGTAGAACCACATATCTTTTTTTTCTCTCTCTTGTTTCAGATACTGTTGCTCGTCGCCCTTGCGCCCGTTGCAAACATGACTTTCATCCGAAGCCCTGTGCGCTTTCTAGTCCCCATCTCCCCCATTCTCACGGTAAGAAAGCTGCGTCGGAGAGCTTCTTTTTTTTTTTCTAGTTGGTTTCGATGTTGACGAATGGTGTTTAGCGCCACAAATGAAATAAAATGAGTGACGTGAGCACTTGATCTTCCGTCTCTTCTGTTTTTTTTTGTTCTTTCATTTGGGGGGTGGGGGGATTAAAAATCAAGAAAGCTGCGTTTTACAGAATTATATAATCTTATCTGGCCAGCTTTGGTTTACGCAGTTCTGTTGAAGAATAACGGCGCTGTATTACCATGGATACTTCTTTTCTTTCTTTTATGTTGCCGATTGCTGTCCATTGTAAGCGGTGTTTAACTCTGAGACGTAATGAGGCAAACGTCCTACGAGTGACTGTATTGTATACATACAGTCCCCAGCCATTCGAACGCGATACTCGGAGTGCGTGGCTACCGGCGCTTTTCGCACCAACGGTGGGCGCTGGGGACGCCGAGCTGGTGCATTCTGGTATAGAACGAAAGCGACAGCCTTTGTGACGCATTCTGTCGGCGTTTGATTCCCGAAGCCATCACCCAACGCACCCCGGTGGCGGAAAAAGTGCCAGTCGCCATGCGGTACCGATTATCGCGTTTCAATTGCTGACCAATGTACATGATTTTATCGGTCCAATTAGTCTTCAGGTAAAACTTGTCTATACCTGTGCGCAGTGACAGTATAACACCCGTAAGGTTCAGCTTTGGGCGGGTTGGTTCGGCATTATTACGACCAGCGCAAGACGGAATACTGAGAACACGCAAGGAGACAGCGCCCCTCCTCGTCTCCTTGGATGTTTTCGGGTGGCGTCGCACGCTGGTGGTAATAAGTAAAACCCACTTGTCAATTACTGCTTCAGATGTGCTCTGACCACTCTAGTTTAGCTTTAAGCTACCGTAGGATTACCCCAAAAGAGAATGGTGACCCTCATCTTCTCTCGTATTTACTGTTGTTTAAGTAGCTTTAAACGAGCCTACCGTAACTGGCAATCCAGTTTTCTTGAGCGACAACTGCATTTGCCATTACGTAAAACATAGACATTGGTGTCGATTGGTTTGAAAGAAAAACACCGAGCTATTTTCCAGCTGAACAGGCAGCTGCAGAAAATTTAGGTAGCTTTTAGACTCACCAAATGCAGGTTTTTCACACTAAGCTACGAACATTGCATCGTATACTACTTGGAAACATTCCCTATTTCCCGTTGATTATTTCTTGCATGAAGCGAGACTCTAGTGACTTGCTGTTTTTCTTCCCGTGTAAGTGTGCTGCATTCTGATTTTGATGATTTCATGTTATGTGTACTGGTGTTATTCCTATGCTTCTACTACAGCCCTAACTCGAGCTCAGAATAGCGCGCAAACAAACTAATATTTATACGGGTTGCTTTCATCAGGATGTGCGCACCGAGATTGCCTGTGCGTTGCTGATTTTTGTTGTCAGGTCATGCGGAACAATATTAGCCTCTTTCAGCGAGCGGTAGCCCTTAAGAACACGGGAGTTCACTATCCGGCGTCTACGCTCCATGAATTCTTACTTGAAATTTCATTTCTTTTCATTTATTTATTTCCCATAACGCGGAGCAGGCGCCAGATGCTTTTTTACCATATAATGGAGGACGAAATTCCAATTTTAGCACAGTTTGAAACGATGTCAAGAAACATTACTGTGTCATCTCTCAGTAGGCGCTTAATTGTTTAATTGTCTAATTGGTAATTGGTAATTGGTCTAATTGTCTAATTGGTATGACCGTCAGTGCCAATTGTAATACATCGGTCATAAAAGAAATACGCAGGCTTAACTCCAGCTGACATCTACCTAATGCGACACATTCACGGTTTGATGGAGAATGGTTCTAATGAATCTTATGAATCACGTGACTGTTCTACAGCGAACGGTCACGTATTGTGGCTTGACGTGGAGTGCAGTGCCTGGTATTGTGTGTTGTTGTGAAGTTGGCGTCCAAGTAGTTCATTGAATAGCGGCACATGCCCAATGGAACAGACTTAAGTTTGCATCAAAAAGGTTCATTGGAGAGCGACACATACGCAGTGGAACATAACCAACGTGAGCGGCCCACATTTTTAGAGTGCACAATCTTTGGGATCGGCACACGAGAACGGCCTGATGCCGGCCAGATACCCGTTACACAAAACCGCGTTGAAGTCGTCAAGAATACTGCGCATTAAATACCTATGTGTGGCTGCCCAATCCCCTGCCTTTCTCTAGGCCAGAGAGCCGTCCTGTGTAATAAAGTTTTACTGACTCTCATAGGATCACCAGCTTCTCCTTCGGACAGTCTTGGGGAAATTCTATGGCAGGCTTTTGCAGAAGAGAACGTCCTGATACCGTGGCTTCGTGTATCTGCAATGTGCAAATCCACAACAGTGCTGGTCCGCCAAGAAATACTGTACCAGCTTGTATGATAGCGAGAATCAACGCTGTGTTCCGTGTGTCCGCTTGTATAGTGTGAACTTCTTGCCTCATCTTTCAATTACCTTTCATATTTTCCCAGAGCAGGGTAACCAACCGAGATCGTCTTACTTAACATCCCTGCTTCTAAGGCAGTAATTCTGGATAATTGCTCTGTCATAACAGGATTATGTGTAGCGCTAAAGATATAAGGGCAGACGTAAGAACGTGAACACACGGCGCTATTTTCCAACGTTATAATCCGAGAGACACAAACATTTTTATACGCGCAATGAAGTCATTTCCCTATGGCACTCTTCATACGGGGAGTGACAGTAAAATGACCATTGCAGTTCAGTGTATGCGTTTAATGGCGTTAGCACGCGGGACCTGTAGTTTTTACGTGCACAAAAAATTAACAAGGTGCGAATTTAGTTAGCGTTACCGTAATGGCAGCCTGGCCAACACATATGGTATACGTTACAATCTTAGCTATAACGAACAAAAGGCCGGTGCATAGTAATTTGTTCATTCATGTTCATATTAGCGAATGTTGTCACCGAAGCAGGAGAAGGGTCGCTATAGTAGACTACGCTCCCTGTATTATAACAAATTGACTGTGCTGAATACTATAATTTATCGCATGGAGCTGCTGACTGGGAGTGGTAGACCTGTCAGTCGAAGTTGATGGCTTGTCTTCCCGCAGGCATCGGCCATCGTTGCCAACCAGGGTCGGCTGCTCGTGAGACCAGAGTGGCTCCGCCGTGCTGCTTACGCCCTGTGCGAGTCACCACTGCGCTACGCTTGTGCGCTGCCCATTTTCTTCCTCTTTGGCGTGAACCCCAACCAACTAAACCAGGTACGCACAGCAAGTGACACGAAAGAAGCTGTCTGCTGCTGCCCAGTAGTAACAAGCTTTGTGAAAGTGAAAACGGCCGGGGATGTCGCGTGCAGTCTCACGGAACACGCATAATACTCTGGTGCGCGGCTAACCGACTGTGCTAAATTGTAAGGCAAGTTGAAAATTTAGCGGGTGCACCCCCTGATCACGTTTGCACGTCGCCTGCGAAAGTGTATGCGGCCAGACCGTAATCGATGCGCAAGCGCATGACATAGCACGCTCCGTCATTTCCGAATTCCATGCGGTGGTGGCAGTAGCACACGACGCGTGAGCACTATATTAGCGTGTCCGCTAAACTTAACGGCTACGAGGGCGCATTTGATGATCTGCATGTACTGTGCGGCACGCGCTCCCGCGTTTACTGTGAAAAAGCTTGCGACTGTGCACTTTACATTTTGCTGAGTACAAACAGACACTTTGGCTGTTTACGCAAAGTTTATTACTTCATAAGACGATGAAAATCCGTAAAAGAGATCAATGCTTCCTATACTATGTACGCCGGTCGGAAGACGTCTGTCCAGTACAAAGTACTGCCACAAAAATCACGTCAACACCATCCACAGGCTTCTTAGTACAGAATCACAAAGTCATTATTAGGGAGAAACGAAGTGTTCCTGATATGTGCAGACTTGTATAATGAATGTTAGACTTTGCGTTTTCTCTGCACGAATAGAGCGGGCAAGGAAGGCAATGCCAGGTCGCAGTAGTGCTGCAAAACAAAAGCCCACAGATCTTCAACACGTTCTATGTACAGATAATCATCATCATCACCATCAGCCTATATTTTTTTGTCCACTGCAGGACGAAGGCCTCTCCCTGCGATCACCAATTACCCCTCTCGTGCGATAGCTGATTCCAACTTGCGCCGGCAATTTTCCTAACTTCATCACCCCACCTAGTTTTCTGTCGTCCTCGACTACACTTCCCTTCTCTTGGTAACACATGTTTACAAATCAGTTTCGCCTATATTAGAGAAAAAATAGAGTTACGTACGTATGTATGCTTGAGGCATGACAATTTTGTTTATTTCTGGAGTTTTATTCTTCCACATACACGATATGATTGCGAGACACCGTATTGCAGTTCTCCCTCTTAATTTTGGCCACCTTCTTTACCGTGCGGCTAAATCCAAGTACAGGAGCGTGTTCGCATTTCGGCCACATCGGTGTGCGGTTGCCACGATCGGAAGTCAAAGCCGTGTCCTTATGCTTAGAAGCGCCACTTCATAGCCACTAATTCACAGCTGCGTGTTACACACATTCGTTTTATTTGAAGACGTATTAAGGCGCCTCGCATGTGGAACCAACACGCTCTATTTCAGGCAACAACAGTATTACAGACAACCGGAAGTTCCCTGGGGCCGAGGCTCACTGCTCCCACTGACGTTCTCAAAAGCATATATGCACCGCAGTGACGGTCGCGTTTGTGCAATGCCAATGACGGCGGCATTGTTTTCAAAATTGTAGAAAAAGAAGTTGTAAGTTTTGTCGTTTTGGCCAAAAGTGCAAACAGTTGCAACGGTATCAAGTGCTGTAGTACAGCTGGCATGAATTTGCGCACGAGAGAGCAAGTCTGGAAAAAAGAACAAGGAAAGCTAAGAAATTATTTATTTGAATGAGGGGTTTAATGTCCCGAAACTAGAGGGCTAAGAGGGAGGCCCGCTCCACCGGGACAAGGTAACGCAATGACAAAAAAAAAGGAACACAAAAAGCTGAACGCCAATGAGCGGGCTTGGGCAGAAATGTGGACAGGCAAATAATCACAGTAACAACAGTTTTAAAATATTTTGCTGGCAGAATTTATTTACATACCGGTATAGTTCAGCGCTGGAGCTCTGACAACACAGAAACCCAGTGGCGGGTCTGATATCAACACGAAGCGAAGCTTCAACTTTTCTCTGGGAGACTACATTTTCTTGTACCATTACCTTGAAAACTTGGACTGGTCGACCGTAGGTGGGACAGCTGATGTTACAACTAATGTAATGAACAGGTTATTAAATTACGAAAATCATTGAAGACGGCATGCGCATATTCCTACCTACAAAAACGCTCAAAAAGTCAAAAGTCCCTTGTTGGTTTTTCAAAGAAGTAAAAACAGCAATAACACTAAAAATTCGTGCTCACAGAAAGGCGGGGAAACAGGCGTAAATAAGCGGGAACTTGAATTTTGGCGTTGTAATTGCGTCTCCAAATTTTATTATAGCAATGATCACTAGAACCACATCGAATGTGTGAAGGCAGCGTGGGAAGCAATTCTATATATTTCTGGAGCTACGTGGGCGCTCTTTTCTAAAAATATTGGTGAAGTATTATGTCTTGTTGATGAAAATGGCAATGTTGCAGCAAACACTGCTGATGCGTTTGCAGAACATTTCTGTTCTGTATTTGGGGTGAAAGATGTTACTACGTCAACTGAGCATCCTTTTCAGTAAAACACGTTGTGGGCTCGTTCGAGCATAGCTTTCAAAAGATGAAGCGCCAACAGTGACGGCACACTAAGAAGGAACAAAGACAGGACAAGGCGCTTCCTGTCTTTGTTCCTTCTTAGTGTGCCGTCACTGTTGGCACTTCATCTTTGTGAGCTTCCTTCTCAGTATGGTATGGTGTGTATGCTATCAGTCAATGAAGACCTTGTTTTGAAGTGCTTAGAGCGCCTCAAACATTGCCTCTCTTGTGGCACTGATGGTATTCCTCCCGCACTGCTTAAGATGTACAGAAAAATACGTTTCGCCGTTCTCACAAGCATATTCAACAGTTTCCTGAAGTCTTGTACCTTTCTTAGCGCTTGGACGGTAGCACGTGTTGCGCCCGTACCAAATCGGGTGCTAGAAGTGCAGTACTAACCACCGGCCTGTATGTTTTCTCCTCTCTGCGTCAAAGTGTCTGATTCTGTATTGCATTCCCTACGTTCTCTTCGTGCTAAGAACATTTTATTAGGTGAACAGCATGACTTTGTATCAGCACGGTTAACAACAACGAACTTGGTCACATTTATGAGCCATCAATCCAAGGTGGTACATTGTAGGAGCCGATTAGGCGCTTTTTATTTTGTCTTAAGTAAGGCATTTGATGTAGTTTGCCATAAGCCCCTTATTACAAAGCTCACGCAAATAGACATGCGTTCTTCCATTACTGCTGTCCTATATCTAATTACATAAGAAATACATCGTGCTTAATTGGTATTAATTGACAGGGCTCTGTTAGCTATGAGGCCACTACCGGAGCTCATCAAGGATGCTTTCTTGGCCCTCTTGTCTTCCTACTATGTAAGACTGTTAACAGTGTTAGCGGCAGCATTGAGCTCCAAAAAGACACTCTATTCACTGTCACACTGGTGCAAGGACAGTAAGCTACACCTAAGTGCTTCCACAACACCGGTATGTGCACACCATGTATGTCGTGGTGTGTGCACACCATCAAAACCCACCATTTGATATATTTATACCCTTCAGGATGCTCCATTGCCCAGGGTCGATGAAAGACAAAATCTTAGCGTGTACTTCGACAAAACACTAATCTTGTCTTCACACGCTAAATAAGCACAACCACCTTCCCTTCGTGCTCTTGGTATTGTTTGTCGTATATCGCATGACTTCCACTCCCCGGTAGCCTTTCTGAAATTGCATTGTACTGTGTGCCTTCCACTACCAGAGTACGCCTCTGTAGTTTGGGACGGTAAGTGCAAATCTAATGCGGACCTCGCTGAACGCCTCCACAATAATTGACATCTATGTTCAAGCACTGGTTTTGCCCCTGTAGCGACCGTAGTCTAACCCTCTCAAACATACCTCAACTCGCACCTCTAAGATAAAGACGTATAAAGCAGACCTTTTGTTCCTCTATAAGGTGGTCCATAGCATTACACGTTGTGCAAGGAATTTTGATCATGTGCAAATTTCCGTGCCACAAAAGCACTTCAGGCAGCATTCGGTGTTTTCATCACGGCCATGTTCCATTAGAGACTGTCCTATGGCTCGACACCAAAAAAACATGTAATAAGCATTCTGCATTTATTAACATATTTTAGAGTTCATTCTTGTGTTTTGTATATATGTAGATTGTGATATTGTCTGCCTTTTAGATCCGCTTCCTCATTTTCTGTTTACCTATGTCACAGTCTTTGTTCTACCCATTTCTCTCCTGCGTACATTTTGTCTTGCGCATACTTCGTTAAGCGCACCAGTACGAAGGCTCCATAGCTTTTCCTGGGCAGTCATAAACATCGCATTGACTGATAGATGGATTAGTTGATTATTTGATTATTATTCGCGAAAGCTGTACTCCTAAGTAGCGGTGTGCCTCAGCCACAATTGTTGCCTTTGCAAGGTGAGGCTTTATAGGTCGCTGATGCACTTTGTTTCGCACTGCATACATAGTTAAAGAGCCTACGTCGACGACATTTTTGACAGTTATCTAACGAATGACGTGGGTGGATATAATTATGTGTACTCTTGCTCTCTTTGTGTCCAGTCACGGTTGGCCGTCTACACTAGTCATCTGCCCTCGGGTGCTTCCAAGAGGAACGTCGAACAGTACGCTCAGGTTGGTGCAAAGACTGATAAGGTACTCATATATCAGGGTCACTTGTAGGCCTATCGGTGACTTCGTGTGATTGTGACTAAGAAAATCAAATCCCTTGGTTCCCCCTATTTGCTATCTCATAAGTGAAAATGAAAAAAAAATATGTGTGACGAACTAAGCATGCTCATATCCACATTGAATCTCCTTGGGAGAACTAAAATAAACCGTGATTTTCTTTTCAGCAATGACAGCCATACTGGCATATTACTTGAACTCTGGGGTTCTATAAGCTGTACAGATTCAGCGCTATGTAAAAATGTGACAGAGACAAAAACAAAAAAAAGAAAAGAAAATGGAATCACTTGCATTAGATAAAAAAATGCCAGGCCTGAAACGGCACGCGCAGCACAGTCACAGCTAAGCTAGACGAGCGTTTCGGCAGTACTACCTAGTAACTTCGCACCGTTGTGATTAAAAATGTCAAGCAGGCCCAACTCGAGTTGAGATCTACCTATCTCGAAGCATTAGGTGGATGTCACTACGTAGGTGTTTGTTGTTGTGATACCCAGTAACCCATAATCATCATCATGAGCCTGTATTTGTGTACACGGCAGGAAGAAGGGCCTCTCCCTGCGATCTCGAGTTACCCGTCTTGCGCCAGCTGATTCAACTTGCGCCTGCAAAGTTCTAATTCATCACCCACCTAGTTTTTGCCGTCCTCGACTGCACTCCCTATATGGATCCATCTGTAACTCTAATGGTCCACCGGTTATCCATCCTACGCATTACATGGCCTGCCCAGCTCATTTTTTTCCTCTTAATGTCAACTAGAATATCGGCTATCCCGTTTGTTCTCTGATCCGACATCGCTCTCTTCCTCTCTCGGAGCGGCATATACCAACTGGCAAATATCCTTTGTCATGCATCCTGTGCCACATGCCCGTGTCCCCAGGGGCACATAATTTTAGGCTGCACTCTTTTCCGGATTGTACCCCCCCCCAAAAAAAAAACATCGAGATACGTGATGAAAACTGCGTTAACTCTACGTACAACGGTTAAAATTGGCAGTCAGTTTACCATACGCCAAAGAGGGTGAATGCCGAAAGCCTGCGCGCTCAAGTGCTATTCATTAAATTACTTGAAATTCTCATTCGAATGCGTTGTTACTCATTACGTCTTCTCGTGGGTTCCAGTGCCTTAATCGACGTTACATTAATTAACTGTACCTTAATTAACCTCGCCCTGATTAACATCAAAAGTCGTGGGTTCGACTCCCACCAAAGATCGAGGGTGAGACTCCCACCGCAGGTCGTGGGTTAAAGTGAGTTAATTAACTCTATAATTATTACCTGTGCGTTAATTAACTTCGCCTTAACGCGAAAGGTGGCGGGTTCGACTCCCACATAAGCTCGAGAGTTCGACTCCCACCGAAGGTCGTGGGTTCAAGTGCCTGAATTAACCCATCTTAATTAACACGATGACTGACGATGACCCGCGCACCATCAAGATTGTTGCGTGAGCGTTTTGCATATCGGTAAGACACGATGCCGTGTAGTTGAAGTAAGTGAATTACTACAGCGAGTCATCATCGTGCACGATTTCGCTTCGCCGACCCGGTTTCAGCTCAAGGACGTTGAAAGTCGACTGAACGATGAGACGATGAGGCTTTCGCCTTAAAAAATGGAGCAGCTTGGATCTCCTTATTCTTCTAGTTCATTGCAATGAAGTTCAACATCCGCGACGAAAAGAAGCTTCGAATCTAACGGCGTTAGAGGCTTATAACTGCCGCGAGTCACGGATACAGCGAAGTCATCTGAAAAGTAACTCCACTGTTCGTACACAAGGATGGCGCAATGTTCCTTTTAGCGCCGGAATGGTGCGACACTTTACCTTCTAGTGCACTTTGAGAATATCCAATGTTCTTGCTGCTTACCAACTCCGTAATTTCGAAAGGAATCTTCCCATAATGAAATCACCGTTTCTCTTCCCTTGGTTTAGATCATCCGAGCCAGAACTTTGTCAAGTACAATTACGGACCCCAGAGGAACTTGTACCTGTATGGCACGGTAAGACTCGTATTCACATTTTCTGCGCTATGCTTTGCAAGAGTAAGGCAGTGTTATTTATCTAAAAGTTTGAGACACGCAATTCTCCGGAGCGGTAAATAAATTATCATACAACTGCAAGACGACATAGGCAGAAGGTGAACATTACCGAGTATTAACGCGCTCACTGCATTCATGTCTGCGCTAGCCCTTGGCTTACCATCACTGCTGCACCCTAGGTCGCGATTGCGGTCGACGGTCAAGAGGGAAATTTTGTTATATTCCACAGTGGAAGGCGATGCGGTGTAAATGTTATACACATGTGTTAGATCTACAAAGCTGATATATCAACAGCGAAGCTGTTTAAGCCAGCCGTAATTTGTGGTGCGTAGCCGTGGTTGCCATGGCAGCCCAGACGAGGAGGAGGAGGAGACACGCGCCAGCTCCCTGCCTTCCCGACCCCTGCCTCTCTTCTCTCCGCGGCGCGCTGAGCCAGGAGAAAAAAAATCACAGCATATCCACGAAGTGAATGATGAAGAGTGGCGAAGCACCGGGGATCATTCGGGTAAACCACAGCTACGGACGAGAGATAAGAGAGCGCGCGTCGGGAACGAACGCCCTTGTGCAATGCAGCGCCCCTAGCTACGGACGAGAAAGAGAGCGCGCGTCGGGAACGAACGCCCTTGTGCAATGCAGCGCCCCTAGCTACGGACGAGAAAGAGAGCGCGCGTCGGGAACGAACGCCCTTGTGCACCGCAGCGCCCCTAGCTACGGACGAGAAAGAGAGCGCGCGTCGGGAACGAACGCCCTTGTGCACCGCAGCGCCCCTAGCTACGGACGAGAAAGAAAGAGCGCGCGTCGGTAACGAGAGAAAGAGAACGTGCGTCGGGAACGAACGCCCTTGTGCACCGCAGCGCCCCTAGCTACGCGAGAAAGAAGAGAGCGCGCGTCCGTACGAGAGAAAGAAACGCGCGTCGGGAACGAACGCCCTTGTGCACCGCAGCGCCCCTAGCTACGGACGAGAAAGAAAGAGAGCGCGCGTCGGTAACGAGAGAAAGAGAACGCGCGTCGGGAACGAACGCCCTTGTGCACCGCAGCGCCCCTAGCTACGGACGAGAAAGAAGAGAGCGCGCGTCGGTAACGAGAGAAAGAGAACGCGCGTCGGGAACGAACGCCCTTGTGCACCGCAGCGCCCCTAGCTACGGACGAGAAAGAAAGAGAGCGCGCGTCGGTAACGAGAGAAAAGAACGCGCGTCGGGAACGAACGCCTTGTGCACCGCAGCGCCCCTAGCTACGGACGAGAAAGAAAGAGAGCGCGCGTCGGTAACGAGGAGAATGAGAACGCGCGTCGGGAACGAACGCCCTTGTGCACCGCAGCGCCCTAGCTACGGACGAGAAAGAAAGAGAGCGCGCGTCGGTACGAGAGAAAGAGAACGCGCGTCGGGAACGAACGCCCTTGTGCACCGCAGCGCCCCTAGCTACGGACGAGAAAGAAAGAGAGCGCGCGTCGGTAAACGAGAGAAAGAGAACGCGCGTCGGGAACGAACGCCCTTGTGCACCGCAGCGCCCCTAGCTACGGACGAGAAGAAAGAGAGAGCGCGTCGGTAACGAGAGAAAGAGAACGCGCGTCGGGAACGAACGCCCTTGTGCACCGCAGCGCCCCTAGCTACGGACGAGAAAGAAAGAGAGCGCGCGTCGGTAACGAGAGAAAGAGAACGCGCGTCGGGAACGAACGCCCTTGTGCACCGCAACGTTCTAGCTACGGACGAGAAAGAAAGAGAGCGCGCGTCGGTAACGAGAGAGAAAGAGAACGCGCGTCGGGAACGAACGCCCTTGTGCACCGCAGCGCCCCTAGCTACGGACGAGAAAGAAAGAGGCGCGCGTCGGTAACGAGAGAAAGATAACGCGCGTCGGGAACGAACGCCCTTGTGCACCGCAGCGCCCCTAGCTACGGACGAGAAAGAAAGAGAGCGCGCGTCGGTAACGAGAGAAAGAGAACGCGCGTCGGGAACGAACGCCTTGGCACCGCAGCGCCCCCCTAGCTACGGACGAGAAAGAAAGAGAGCGCGCGTC